>NC_143257.1:59455000-60080000 GCF_984573655.1 Nuphar pumila | reverse complement strand
AACCAGTTTCAGAGTTAGACTCGAATTATGGGTCAAACTTTCATGAAAATCTATGAAATTTTACAGAGACAAACTAGGAAGAAACACAGAGATTTCCCAATTTACAGATCCGAAAAAACATCTCTGGTTAGGGAGAAACCCTTCCGGCAATCTGAACTAAAATCTAACAAATCTAACAGGGGTTAAAACAGATACTTTTAATTGATAATTTTGGGATAAATAGAAATAATGATTTAAAATATCTTATATTTTAACAGTAAACATTTGACAGAAAAATAACAATACTCACTTTTTACAGATCATGAATCGAATCTGTGGTTTGGGATTTATAAACAACACAAGTCTGATTAGGGTTTTGATAAACCCTAAGGAATTTTAAATTGAAAATTGGAGTTTCTGACAGAGGCAAAATACTAAACAGTAATCAAAAAATCTAAAAATTTTACAGTAGCTAGATCTAATCAATGTGAATCCATGGCACTTTACAGATCTAAAATCTGATATAAGATGAGAAAAATATCATAACAGCAAGTTACCTTCTTGATTTTAACAACGATTTTAAAGTTTTAAAAACACGACTTGATGTCTGATTTTTTTGACAGGGTTTCCGAAGTCCAAAATCTCTAATTTTTTTACAGTAGTTCAATAACATATGCATGCATCACCTATAAACAAATCAGAAATAAACAACACATATTTCAATTCGAAACAGCATACTCTTTTCTGTTCTAAACTAAAAACACACAGAAATCTAAGAAACTTGAGAAAATATGCATTAACTAATGAAAAACAATAAAATAAACACTAAAACAGTAAACTAAAAATTATTTCTATGCTGGAAAACGTGTAATAAACATGGATAAACAAATAAATAAATAAAATACAGGGAATCATTGGCTGGAATTTGATGTTACCTTTAAAAGCATGGATTTAGCCCACTAAAAGGGTAAATCACATGTTTTATTGGTTAATAATATAAAAAATAATGCAATAAATGATTCTAATGGATTAGAATCCTTGAAATCACCCTTAAACTGAGTTAGATCATCTTCTTGGGTCGATTTTGGGGTTCTTGGATGAAATCCATGGTTAAATCCATGAACACAAGAGTTTCCATGGTGAAATCTATTGAAAAATCATAAAAACTAATAAAATAATAATAAAATAATATTAAATAAACTCACCTTGGGGCTGCAGCTGCAATGGAGTAAGGTGGAGGTGCTGGAGAGGAGAGAGAGGCCACGAAAATTTGAGAGAAAAAGAGCTTCCTTTTGACCCCCCTTAGGCCTCTTTTTATAGTTTTTTAAAAAGTCACTTAATTAGGGTTAATTAAGAGGTTTTTCATTTTTTCAGGACTCTTTCTAATAAATCTACTAAGGGCAACGATTTTTTGGAGAACTATAGCCTAGGTGGGACTCTAATTAATCCCTAATTAGCGCCTAACTAAACCTAGAAAACCCCCAAATGTGATGCCACTTGGCATCTTCCACATTTGGTTTTTTTAAAAACCTTTAAAAACACTAGTTTTAAAAACTAAACTTCAAAATCGGTTTTCAAAATGATATTAACTCTTCTAAACTCCTAACACTAACCAAGACACTGACTAACCCTAGTCTAGCCCTGACTTACTCGAATAAGGCGCCACCCCGAGTGGGCCCTACTTGAGTTTTTCAAAAAGCGATTTTAAAACCTGAAATTGAAAGCATTTTCAAAAGGATTTTCAAAAACAATCTTGAAATTAAAAGTTTTGAAATTGCATAGGGTTCTAACTGGGTTAGAACTTCAATAGACATGGTGCCAACTGAGTGGGCCCACATCGAGTTTTGGAAATTTTGAGATAAACACTGAAAATAGCTTTGAAAAGGGGTTAAAATCAATATTTGGAATTCAAGATTTTTGAAAATAGAGTCTCAAGCGAACTAGAACTCCGGGTTAGAGTCCTGGATTTTTAGGACTCTGAGATTTTAGATTTTAAAAAGCCAAATGAAAGGTTTTTGAAAGATTTTATCAGAAAATGGTGAAATGAGTCAAAAAAACACAGTCAGGGTTAGACTCCTAACTCGATCAGAACTCTAAAATAGAGTCCTGAACTAACTGGACTCTGCAAAATGACCTAATTTTTGAAAACAAATGGAAATAAATGAAAATGGAATAAAAACAGACTTCAAAACAGACTCCTAACTGTACTAGGACTCTGGGACAGAGTTCTGATCGGACTGAAACTCTAGATTTTTTTGGGTATTTTCTGAAAAAATAGACGAAAGAACTTGTGAAAGCAGTGAAAACAATAACAAGTATTGAAATATAACAGAGTTCTGATTTAACTGAGACTTTGAGGACAGAGTCCTGATTGAACTAGAACTCTCAGATTTTTGGATTTTCTGAGAAAACAAATGAGAGGATTTTGAAAAACAGTTAAAGACAGGATAAAATTGAAGTTTTGGTTCAGAGTCTTGTTCTGATTAAGATTCTGAGAAAGAGTCCTGATTCGATCAGAACTCTAAAAAAATTTGGTTTTCTGATAAGTAAATGATGAAATTTAAGCAAAGGTTTTTTGAAAACTAGTGAAAATGAAGTGAGAAAACCAATTTTGGATAGAATCCTACTTGGTTCAGGACTCTGGGGCAGAGTCCTGATTTGATCAGGACTCTGAGATAAAACCTCAGAATTTTAAAAATCTTTGATAAAAGCGCAACAATTTTGATAGATGAAAAGATTTTTGAAATCAGGATCGGAGTCCTGATCCAACTAGGACTCTCTGAACAGAGTCCTGTTTTGACTAAACCTCTGAGTTTCTGATTCATTTTGAAAGATTTTGAAAGATTTCATTGAAAATAGTTATGAAAGATTAGAGTTCTAATCCGATTAAAACTCTGAAGAAGAGTCCTGATCTGACTGGACTCTTGAAGAAGAGTCCTGATCCAACTAGGACTCTAAGATTTTGGCCAAAACCGAAGATTTTAAAAGGTTTTCTCCGAAAACAGGTAAAAAGGTAGTGAAAAGTAGAGTTTTGATCCGACTAGGACTCTGGAAAAAGAGTCCTGATCCAATTAGGACTCTAAAATTTTTGAGATTTTTGATAAATGAAGGAATCCAGAAGCGACACCGCCTAAATGGGTCTCATCTGAGAATTGAAATCAATTGAAATTGAGTTTCAAATGAGTCCAGATTGTTTTCTGAGAAAGTACTTCAAAATATAAGGTCCGGGGGGTTGGCAAATGACACAATGTTGATTAAAAACCCAGATTTTAAAATTGATTTTTTAAAGAAAAGTTTTAAAACTCAAATCTAAATTGAATATTTTGAAAACAGGAGTGTTGGATCTCGAAGATGAGATGTAATGACATGCAATGCTATGCAATGCAATGAAATGATATGCTGAATTCATGCAATGATAAGCAATGACACATGAAATGTAAGCACTGGATAAGGGTGAAAATTTGGGGTGTTTACAGATGCCCCTCTTTGCTACTAAGCCGGTTGTAGGCCGAGCTTAGTGGCAAAGAAAAACACACCAAATTCAGACTATAAAAATGCCCCAGTTGGATAAATTTGACTAGGTATAAAAGAATTAGTTCAAATGATGGTGGTAGATATAGCATAAAGAATAAAGAAGAAGATTCGCCTCATCGAAATGAGGCTCAGGCTTAGCCCTTAACCTGGATGGGACGACAAATGAAATACCTCATCAGAATAAGGCTCAGGTTTAACCCCTTGACCTGAAAGGGGACGATACCTCGTGGAAAAATGAGGCTCAGGCTTAACCCTTAACCTGAAAGGGGACGATACCTCATGGAAAAATGAGGCTCAGGCTTAACCCTTAACCTGAAAGGGGACGATACCTCGTGGAAAAACGAGGCTCAGGCTTAACCCTTAACCTGAAAGGGGACGATACCTCGTGGAAAAACAAGGCTCAGGCTTAACCCTTAACCTGAAAGGGGACGATACCTCGTGGAAAAATGAGGCTCAGGCTTAACCCTTAACCTGAAAGGGGACGATATACGGAGTCCTCGAATGAAGAAACCATGATGGGACCTTCGAATTTTGCACAATAAATCCGAGAGGGGTTTGCAAAAGGAGGAAAGGGGGTTCCCTAAAGCTTGAAAAGGGATTGATCTTGGACGTCTCATCGCTGAGACTGAATGACTTTTAAGACAGATGACCTTTTTGCAAAAAATTCAGGTTTAACCCTTAACCTGAACGGGAACTGCCTATGGTGGGACAGCGGAGAGCACAGGGAAGTGTGCTAATCTAAGAGCCCAGGCGCTCAGATCAAAACAAGAAGGGAAGGATCTTGGACAACTCCCATCATCCGATCCTAAAAGGGATAACAACAACGCCTGGATACATCAAAATAAACATCAAGTTCTCACTTCATGTCAGGATAACTTAAAAAGATTGCCAATAAGATAAAAAATTGTAGTTAATTCAAGAATGATAAGCACATATATATATGAAAAATATTCTCTCTTTTCTACCTGAAGTATTACCTCCGACTGAGCTTAACTCCGTAGAATCAAGATTCAAATTCAAATTACTTGCAATTGACTTTCCTTCAAGGAGGCTATCAATTTCCTTGATATGGACGGAAAAGAACGTATTCTTGATATTGCGAGAGCTATTAGCGAAAGGATATTGATAAAAGAATTTCACAAAATTAAAGAAGATTCTTGATAGATTCGGCAGTCTGATATCCTGGGATTCTTTTCTCATGATGATCTTTTTGCACTCCTTTTTTTTTTTTTAGCAGATTGGAGCTCTCTTGGATTTTCCGGGAATTACATCATCCTTCATTTTGGAGATGTCCTGACTTTTCTCTCTTTTTTTTTTGGAAGGGTACGTCACAAACTCCTTCATCTCAGAGATGTTCCGATCCTTCTTTTCTCTCAGGGATTATATTGACGGTTATTGGCTCATTGGTTGGGAATCTCTTGATGATAGCAGAAATTAAATATCTTTTAGGATTTGTCGGTAAGTCCATCACACTCGCCTTCATCTCGACGGTGATTTGAACTTTTCTTGGAAGGATCCGTCACAAACTCCGTCATCTTGGAGATGATCCAAATCTTCTTTGGCCCCGGGGGTCGACTCATCTAATTCGCCTTCATCTTGACGACAGTTGAGAGATCCCTTTTGGAGATATTTAATTGCAGCTTAGGTGATTGAGGGGACATGGAGATTGAGTGGATTTTTCTGTATCACCCAGGATATTTTGACTGCTTATTTTTCAAGAATGATCTTTAAAAATATGCCATTGACTGCGATCAATATCAATCACTTCTGGCTTTGCAACAACATTGAATTTTCTTTGCTGGCCATATCGCGGATTTATTCTTCATCCTTTTGGTTGGCCAATAGAAAAATTTTGAATTTTGAATCCTTTTTCACAAAAGTTTTGTCCTTTTGGAAGTAATACTAAAGGTATTCTGAGGTACGATTTTATGCAGTAAAGATTTTGAGATCAACAACTATTTTTCATGACAAATTGGCAAAATATTCCTGAAATCCTTGGTGAAAGAAATCACTTGAGATCTAAATGACACATCCGTGGCTAGATTCTCCTCTCCTTTCCCCAAAGGAGAGACTCAGGCTTGACCCTTACCTGAACGGGTAACAAAAGATACTCCTCTCTTCCCTGAAGAGGAGGTGTTTGCAAAACGAACTTTCGAAGAGAAATAGAGTTTTCGTCAAAACTCCCTATTTCTAGGCTTCTCTTATGGAAAGGGGGCCGCTAACAAAGATTGAAAGGATATCATAGAGGAACGAATCCATCACACTCTCCCTGGAAAAAGGGTCCTCGACGACGGGGGTGGCCTAACAAAAGACATTTAGGGTTACAAGGAGGACGAGCTTCCGTCGAAACTCTCCCTGGAAAAAGGGTTCCTTGTGTGACAATAAAGATTGTTTTGCAAACTGTTCGTGAAGCACGAGTCCCTTCAAACTCTCCCTAGAAAAAGGGGTTCAACGAACGAACAATAAAGACATGCGAAAAGAAATGAGCTCCCTCGAACTCTCCCTGGAAAAAGGGTCCCTCGCAAGAGAAATACTTGACGATTGATTTTGATAGCTTTTGATAACTCAAAGAACTGCTTGATAACACGAATGACTAGAGATCTGACAAAATCGGCAACCCGAATGTCAGATTAACAGAAAGAAACGACCCAAGGGTCTGATATAGATTGTTTGGTTCGCAGGTTTGAAGATTAACATCGAGTCTGAACCTCAATGTGAGAGTCATGTTGCAACCAGTATGAAGACCGAATTAAAATACCAGTACGAGTACTGGGTTTTAAAGGATTACCAATACGAGCACTGGATTTTGGAAGATCACTAATACAAGAATTGGATTTCAAAAGATTTACCAGTACGAGCGCTGGATTTAAAAAGATTACCAATACGAGCACTGGATTTTAAAAGATTACCAATACGAGATTTGGTAAAGCAACCAAGGCGAGATTGGATTTCATAAAAGGACCAATTTTGAAAATTGGATTTAACCGGACCGGTGTAAGACTGGGTTCAGTTTGAAGGTTCGAATCGAAATTCAAATCTTCAAGGAAAGACTAGATGAACTGGATTTTGAAAGACAATTCGAGTCGGAACTCTGATGTTCTAGACCAATTCTGAATTGGATTTGGAAGAAGATTCAAATCGGAACTCGACTCTTCTAGACCAATTCTAGAATCTAGAGGAAAGAAAATTATACGAATTGGATTTGTAAGAAAATTCAAGTCGGGACTTGGATTTTCTAGACCAATTCTGAATTGGATTTGGAAGAAGATTCGAATCGGAACTCGACTCTTCTAGACCAATTCTAGAATCTAGAGGAAAGAAAATTATACGAATTGGATTTGTAAGAAAATTCAAGTCGGGACTTGGATTTTCTAGACCAATTTTGAATTGGATTTGGAAGAAGATTCGAATCGGAACTCGACTCTTCTAGACCAATTCTAGAATCTAGAGGAAAGAAAATTATACGAATTGGATTTGTAAGAAAATTCAAGTCGGGACTTGAATTTTCTAGACCAATTCTGAATTGGATTTGAAAGAAGATTCGAATCGGAACTCGACTCTTCTAGACCAATTCAAGACATTTAAAGGAAAGAAAAGTTGATAAGTATAAAGATGACATTTGGGACTAGTTCAACTAGTACGAGCATCAGATTTTGGAAGAGTACCAGTACGAGCACTGGATTTTGGAAGATTACCAGTACAAACACTGGGTTTTAAAAGGTTACCAGTACGAGCACTAGGTTTTAAAAGATTACCAATACGAGCACTGAGTTTTAAAAGATTACCAGTACGAGCACTGGGTTTTAAAAGATTACCAGTACGAGCACTGGGTTTTAAAAGATTACCAGTACGAGCACTGGGTTTTAAAAGATTACTAGTACGAGCACTGGGTTTTAAAAGATTACCAGTACGAGCACTGGGTTTTAAAAGATTACTAGTACGAGCACTGGGTTTTAAAAGATTACCAGTACGAGCACTGGGTTTTAAAAGATTACCAGTACGAGCACTGGGTTTTAAAGGATTACCAGTACGAGCACTGGGTTTTAAAAGATTACCAGTACGAGCACTAGGTTTTGAAGGGTCATCAATTGATGATGACTTGGACGACTTGTCGGGGTCTCAGGATTTATCCCTTATCCTGAATGGGTGATTCAATGCAAATTGATGCAGATGAATGCGAATGAATGCATGCAAATGCAAGTGGACGCAACTGAGTGCATATGTGTGCAAAATGAGAGATTTATTAGATCCTGCCTGCACACAGATTGTTTTGGATAAAAGGCAACCTTAACAAGAATGCCCCAGTATATTCTGGGGAAGAGAGATATTTTGACAAAAGAATAATTGATCATTTATTGAAAGGAATTTTTGAAGAATACAAAAGATAGAATAGAGATTTTCTAGGTATAGAATTTCTTCAGATGTCGAGCATTAATGGGGTCGGATAGTTCTACCCCGTCTGCATTAATCAGACGATATGAGTTACGGGGCAACACTTCTTTCACCACGTAGGGACCTTCCCAGTTTGGTGACCATTTGCCACGTGGAGGATGCTTGAGATGAGCCGTTGATCTAAGGACCAAGTCATTAACTTGGAATCTCCTTTCGATGACTGACTTGGCATATTGCCTGGCTATCCTCAGACGATAAGACTGAGCGTGCTCTGCTGCTTTGAGTCTTTTCTCATCGAGTAAATCTAACTGTACCAATCTCTGTTGCTGATACTGATCGAGTGGTAACTCTAAAAGAGATGCGAACTTAAGGGCGGGCTTCTGAACATGAAGAGGTAACACCACCTCAGTCCCATAAACAAGTTCTGAAGGAGTCGCATTGGTTGGGGTTCGAATGGTAGTTCGATATGCCCAAAGTGCATCATGGATTTTCTCGTGCCAATCACGACCCGTCTCAACGGTTCTTTCCAAGATGCGAATCAAACTCTTATTTGTTGCTTCTGCCTGACCATTTCCTTATGGATAATAAGGAGCTGAAAAATGATAATGAATTCTGAATTTTGAACAAAAGATCTTCATTCTCTCATTCTTGAAATGAGTACCATTATCTGACACGATGTCGTGCGGTATACCAAAACGAAAAAGAATGTTCTTATGAATGAACGAAACTACATGTCGACCTTCCACTGTACGCAGAGTGACAGCTTCAACCCATTTGGTGAAATACTCTGTTGCGGCAAGGAAATATTTATGACCATTAGAAGCTGAAGCTGAAGGAGAGATGGGTCCTACAACGTCGAAGGCCCACATAGAAAATGGCCATGGAGACACGACTGATTGCAAGTACGTGACTAGCGCATGAATGGAAGGTGGGTGTATCTGACACTAAACGCACTTCTTCACAAAACGATAGCAGTCTTGCTGCATGGTTCTCCAATAGTATCCTGCCCGAATGATTTGTTTAGCAAGGGTTTGGTAGCCGACATGACCACCGCAAATACCTTCATGCGCTTCTCGTATGATTTCTTTGGCTTCTTCTTTGTCTAAGCACCTGGAATACTCAGAACTGAACCCACGACGATAAAGAACATTGGCAAGGATAAAATAGCGGGCGGACATATGCTGAATTGCTTTTTGCTCCTTCTTTGATAGTTCTGGTGGAAGCTCACCAGTTTCAATAAAGTTTTTAATATCTTGGTACCAAGGCTTCTTTTTCTGTTCCGCCTGGTTGACTTGCATTACCGCAACGAAAGCAGGTTGGTCAAGTCTACCGATTTCAAAAGAGCGACAAGATTCTCCATTTCTGAAGGATATAATGGAGCCCAAACTGGCCAAACCATCAGCTATTTGATTAAACTCTCTTTTGATATGGAAAAGCTGAAATTCCTCGAAATTGTTGATAAGGGCTAAAACGATCTTTTGGTAAGGGGGCAACTTCTGATCTTTTACCTGCCATTCAGCTTTGACTTGGCTAACTACGAGCAATGAATCACCGAAAGCGTGTGCCCTCTTAACATTGAAGTCTTGCAAAATTCTCATACCTTGTATTAAAGCTTCATACTCAGCCATATTATGGGTACATTGAAAATCCAGTTTCAGAGAAAAGGGGATCATCTCTTTCTCTGGTGTGATCAGCAAGATTCCGACCCCTATGCCGGCCATGTTCTTAGATCCATCGAAAAATAGATTCCAAACTGGGGATTGTTGAACATTACAGATCCGTTCATCGGGAAAACTATCCTCGATTTTAACATCTTCTGCTAAAGAAAAATCTGCCAATTGGTCTGCAATTGCTTGACCTTTGATAGATTGCTGAGAAACATACCCCAGATCATACTGCATTAACAGGACTTGCCACTTAGCAATCCGTCCATTGAGAAATGGTTGTTTGAGAATATACTTGAGAGGATTAAGTTTTGAGAGAATCTTGACTTCTGATGCTAACAAGTAATGTCTCAACTTCTGACACATCCATACTAGTGCTAGGCATGTCTTTTCTATCTGAGAATATTTCTTCTCGTAATCAATGAAGGTCTTGCTTACATAATAGATGGCATGTTCAATCAAACTGCCTTCCTCATACTGTGCCAAGAATCCACCACAAGCGGCTTAGTTAACTGAAACATATAGCAAGAGAGACTTTCCCAATTCTGGTGGCTTCAGAACGGGCGGATTAAGAAGATATTTCTTGATACGTTCAAACGATTGCTGACACTCTGGTCCCCACTCAAATTTCACTCCTTTTCTAAGTAGATGATTGAAAGGTTCACATCTCATGGCAAGGTTGGATATGAATCTCTGAATTGATTGCATACGTCCCTGAAGACTACACAATTCCTTAAGAGTAGTTGGAGGTGGCATGTCAATGATGGCCTTTGCTTTAGCGGGATCCATTTCTATACCCTTTTTGCTGACCAAGAAGCCTAGCAATTTGCCTGATTCAACCCCGAAGACACATTTTTTAGGATTGAGTCTCATTTTGTAAAGAATGAGTCGCTTGAAGACTTGACTTAAAGCATCGATATGATCTTCTTCTTCTTTGGATTTGACAAGGATATCATCAACATATGCATCCATAGTCTTGTGCATCTGATCATGGAAAATGGCATCCATTGTACGCTGATAGGTTGCCCCAGCATTCTTGAGTCCAAACGGCATGACTGTATAACAGAAAGTGCCCCATGGCGTAGTGAAGGATGTCTTGGATTGGTCACGAGTGGCTAACTTGATCTGATTATATCCGGAGTATCCGTCCATGAAGGAGAACATGGCATGCCCAGCCGTGCTATCAACTAGGAGATCAATATTTGGGAGTGGATAGTCATCCTTTGGAGTAACTTTATTGAGATCGCGAAAGTCAATACAAATTCGCACTTTGCCATTTTTCTTGGGAACTGCAATGATATTCGTCAACCAGTCCGGATAATCTATTGCTCGAATGAATCCTACTTTAAGCAAGTCCTCAAGTCCTTCCTTGACCTGTTGCTCGATTCGAGGATCCATTTTTCTTAACTTATGCTTAACAGGTTTCACATCAGGCTTCAGAACGAGTCGATGTTCCACCAATTTAGGATCTAAACCTGGCATATCTTCATAAGTCCATGCAAATACTTCTTGGTACTGCTTGAGAAAGTCGATGAGCCTTTCCTTCTCATCTGTACTTAGGCTGGTGCCGATCTTGAGAATTTTCGGACTATCTTCTGAACCAATATTGATGTCCTCAGTCGGATCCTGGACTAGGGTCGATGGTTCATCTTGTTTCTGAATCGCTGCAAATTCTGGCAACTCTAGAAGCGACGAATCAAATTCTGCCATTTCTTCTGACTGCTTTGTGACCTTACTGCCCTCTGCTCTTGCTCGGACCTGATGTATCTTTGCCAGTTTTGATAAGATTGAATGATTGATGACTAATCTTTTTATCGGTTGAGAAGACATTCTGAAATTTTTGAAAAAGAATAGCTTTTAGAAAAAGTTCACTCACTATGACATAAATTGTATAAGAATAAAAAAGATAAGAATAATGAATTTTGAAGACAAATTACAGAGGAATAAGAGAAAGATGACATTCAGATAGACGAGAAAATTGATAACTTTATTGAAGACTTGGAATGAAATAAGGACATTTAAAATGAGCTGAAATGGGATATTGTCCCTACAAACTGCAGAAATCAAATGAATGAAATAGAAAAGACAGATGGTAGAAAAATTTTAATGGATCCCTTTAATGAAGACAGTATTTTTGTGAGATCTTTTGCCCATGAATCCTAGTCCTGCCCTGCGCGGATGATGATCAGGGATCACTGGCTCTAGCCGGCCATCTCCGTTCTTGCCCAATCCTTTGAAAGGCTGATAACCATGCTTCAGTAACAGGTCAAACCCTTTCTTGGTTCTAACAAACTGCGGGAAAAGAGGATGGTCCTTGAAAGTACTGTAATCGAGACGACCTCCGATCTTAAAGAAATGTGGTCCTTGCCATTGGACCATCGCTGCTGTGTGACTTGTCTCTGATGCTCTCTGCAAGGTAGAACTGATTGATTAGGTTTTTGAAGGAAATTTGGTTTGGAGGAAAATATTTATTGAGAATTTTGGTAGACAATTGAAAGAGTATCCCATTACTAGGGATTGAGTCGTCGCTGGAGTTACGACAATTGCGCTGCTATTCCTTTGCAAAAATAAACAACTGAAAAATATGCCTTGTTACCTAGGCGAGGTTGTCAAACCAAGATAGGATGAAATTTAAAGGAATTTTATTGAAGAAAAAAAAAGACATGATTTTATTAATAATAGACTCGACAAAGGGGAGGGGGACGGACAATTTTCCACCACTCTTGATAATCAGAGGACACTCGAGGACCAGGAAAAATAGTAAGAGTAATAAAGGAATCCCAGCCATGTCTGGCAGAATGGTATGCTCCTGACCACTAATCTGATGTGAGATCAAACTCTGGCCAGACCCCCGATAGTGGACGAATCTCTACACGTTTTTGTCTCTGAGAGAACTGTCTGACACACCGCTCCGGGTGATAGTATGCGTAGAAAACGGGGCCAAGTAGCCTGAATCGCTTGCCATAAGCGTAAGTATATCTGGGAGGTGATTCCTAACGATCAAAGTAGTCCCATACGACTTCTTCCTCCTGAAGGTTGTCGATCAAGAATCGGTATCGCGCAACTGGCAGAAGCTTTTTACCATTGTATCTGAATGAACTGGCTCGGGCTGGCACATGCCGGAGGAACCAAGATTGCAATGCATAGGTGCACCCTTCGACTAAAATGGATTCTCCGAGTGTGAAACGGGTCAACCCTCGGTATAGAAAAGCGAGTGCGGCCATGGCTATGGAGAGGCGGCTGGTCTGTCGACTTCCCCACCTTCGCAGAAGTTGAACTATCCTGATATCCATGTAATTTCGTCCGTCTGGAAAGAGAGCTAATCTCACCGTGCACAGAACCATCGCGTGCTGGATTCTCTCTCGAGCTGTCCTGGACAATGAGCTGACCTCTGCAAATGTTCCATACTGTCTGTAGATTTCGAGCAGGTCCACATATTCATTTCCATCCTCCTTGATCAATGGCCACGACTTACGTCTTGTCATGCGAGCTAAGGCATCCTTAGGGTCCAGACCCTTGACATTAATCAAAAACTGTTTCTCCAATGGATCTCCAGGCTGACCGGCTGGCTCGGGCAATCCCATAATCTCTGAAAATTCATCTATCAGTACTGTCATCTCTCCCCATGGGAACCAGAAGGTAGAAGTGCCCAGATTCCACCGCTCTGCCAGTGCGTGGATCAAATTGCCGTTAATTGTCTGCTTTCCCACTGCGGACGCCAGTTCTAACCCACAATCGTCCAAGTGGTCCGGAAACATATGAGAGAAATTCTTGAACCATAAATAGAACCACCGGGGAAAGAAGGATCCGGTGCTGAGGACTCGATGTTCGGGAAGACTTTGTCGCACCTCGTAGGAGATGTGACCCTCAGGGAAGACTGAATCAAGCTGACTGGATGCCATCAGACTGGAAAACATGGAAAATTGGAATAAGACTTGGAAAAATATAGAGACTTTGAAAAAAATGCAGGCAGGATAAAAATAAAGCAGGAAATTCGAGATCCAGAAGACAGGAAGGATGGGAAATCACCTGGAGTTTTGAGGAAAATGGAGGAATTTTATGAAAATTGTCCAGGGTTTAATGAAATATAAGGAAGTACTTCATAAAATGAAGTATTTTGAAAATCGTCCAGGATTTAAAACATGGACAGTGCATGGACATGGATTGGGGAATTTTGAAAATCGTCCAGTATTTTAGAAAATTGGGAAAATATGGAAAATAACAAAGAAATGACTATAACACATTCAATTACAACAAGTATGCACATACAACATTCCCTAAAAGCTGACTCTAGATGCACAAATTTTGAAATGGCTGTAGGACCTTAATCCTAACTCTAAGGTTCAAATCAACTGTATCCAATCCAGTTATGCCTATATACTCAAGCCAAGGCTCGATGTACGTGGCATAAAATCAATTTCTCCGGTTCTAGGTTCAAGTTTTCCAACATCCTTGAGCACCTGCCGATATACGTTGGACTATGGCCCTTGGTACTTGGCAGGGGGGTTTTCACCCAAATAAGTGGCCCAGTTGTGAGGCTCTGTCCCGAACTATGGTTCTGGAAGAGAGCCCAGCAACGTGAAGACCGGGACAATATAGGTAGGGTGATTTTTGAAATATGAGCACATGCAAGAAAACAGAGGGCTCTAAGTCCTATAGAGATAGATTTTGAAAAAATTTGAAGAAGCATACATTGTTTTCATACAATTCCTAAATTGAGGAGGGGTGTATTAGACCTAAGTCTATGTGAGCATGAAAATTTCCTCCTCAATATGGTCCTACCAAACCATACCTAGTCTATATGCATTCCATGTCAGTTGGGTTCAAGTCTAGACTCCTAGGTTCACATGATAGCATAAATTAAAAGCTGACATTCCATGGAAATCGATTTTGACAATTTGAACTAAGCAAAGCATTAGATTGATCAGGCGAAGACAGGTCCCATCACGGTCGCCAAACCTGTTGTCATCGCAAAATTTTACTTTTGCAAATCAAACTGACCTTTGAAAAAGATTTTGAAAATAACTCGCCTCCGTTTTTAAAATGTGGGATAATTCCAAAGAATGGGACTCGCCTGTCGGTACGAGGTTTGATCGTTCCTGCCACCTTTAACAGGGGTAATCGAACCAAAGATCAATCTTATACTCTGCTCTATTCAACTTGTCTAAACCATATTCTAATTTCTAAATGCACATAGAATCAGGCATGTGCTATGAATTTTCTGAAAATGCATATTTGAAAACATGATGTTTGCTTTGAATATTGAAAATAATTGGAAAATAAACTCTTTGAAAATCATGAATCAAGGTTGAGATACTGTATTTCAGAAAGTGAAAATCAATTTCTGGAGAATCTAGAGGTTTTGTGAAAATCGATTTTGAGAAATGTGAAATAACTTTGGAAAACTTGATTTCTTTGAATTCAAACTTTGAAATTGAAAATATAACTTAGAAAATCGAATTTGGAACTTGGGAAATACTTGAAATATCATTGGCAAATCCATATTTTGAGAAAATCAATTTTTGAATAAGACTTAGAAAAATTTGAGAAAACTGATTTCTCTGAATTGAAATTTGAATTGGAATTGGCAAATGCATGAAATGAATGAATATGGATTTGAAATACTTGATTTTGAGGAATTGAGAAAATCCTTTTTGTATTTTTGAGAAATGCAGTGCATTTTGAAATTAGCCTAAGAGTGTAGGTTGAATGTGGCTAATGTGAAGATTATAAATCTAGATATCCTTCATATTCTGACTATCGCCATAAATACGAATTTCACCAAGTTTATAATCTTCATAAAAGCTAGTGTATGTGCCATTTGTGTAGACCATAGTGAGTTTGAATATGCATGAATCATCATCCATCACACATTAACATTATTTAAAAAAATAAACTATATGCAATGCTGCCTAAGCTAAGCAGGAAATGTAAATTCTTATTACAAAGTTTAATTTAGTTTACATCACTATTGAAATTTAAATACATGAAAAATAAAGTCTTCAATGTACCTGCAAAACTAGAAAACCTTGTTAGTGATGATATGTTGGCTTTTCTAGATTTATCCAGCAATATCAGGAAATTGCTGGATTTTGCTAGATATAAGCTTTTTTGCCATGATTCCCTTAAATCAAAATGATGAAATATGAAATAAAATTGAATAAATAAGGAAGATAAGATATGAAATTTCGAAATTGGGGTCAAAATGACCAAAATACCCCTAATAACAAGACTATGGCCATGAAATTATGGTTTTCAGAAAGATATTTGATAACATGCAAGTTTTTAAAATTCAAATGAAAATAAATCAAACCAAATATGATATGACATGATTAGAAATATGAAAATTAGGGTTTAGAATTTCGAAATTTAGGTCAAATGACCAAAATGCCCCTGATAGCAAGACTATGGCCTTGAAATCAGGGTTTTCTGAAATAATTTTTGGCAAAAACTTTGGTTTTATGGATTAAATGAAATCAAATAAACATAAACTTAAACATGAACTATCCTAATATGATTATAAACATGACTAAACCCTAAAAACATATACTTATGCACGAAAATCCAAGAATATCACAAAATTTGTGATTTTAGCAGTGTTTTTGGATCTTTCAGGAACCCTGTTTTGCAATTTGCTTAATTCAGCCATCAATCGGATTCCAAAATTCATAAAATTTGGTACCTACACTTGTTATAACCCTAATTTTGAATTAGAATTATAAAAAGATTTTTTTGACATTAAATTAACCCGAAAATTGCATCAAACCCTAAAAATATGCTATTTTTGACCTAGTTCACCAACCAGTTTCAGAGTTAGACCCGAATTAGGGATCAATATTTCATGAAAATCTATGAAATTTTACAGAGACAAACTAGGAAGAAACACAGAGATTTCCCAATTTACAGATCGGAAAAATCATCTCCAGTTAGGGAGAAACCCTTCCGGCAATCTGAACTAAAATCTAACAAATCTAACAGGGATTAAAACAGATACTTTCAATTGATAATTTCGGTATAAATAGAAATACTAATTTAAAATATCTGATATTTTAACAGTGAATATTTGACAGAAAAATAATAATACTCACTTTTTACAGATCATGTATCGGATCTGTGGTTTGGGATTTATAAACAACACAAGTCTGATTAGGGTTTTGATAAACCCTAACAAATTTTAAATTGAAAATCGGAGTTTATGACAGAGGAAAAAAACTAAACAGTAATAAAAAATTATGAAAATTTCACAGTAGCTAGATTTAATCATTGTGAATCCATGGCACTTTACAGATCTAAAATCGGATATAAGATGAGAAAAATATCATAACAGCAAGTTACCTTCTTGATTTTAACAACGATTTTAAAGTTTTAAAAAACCGACTTGATGTCTGATTTTTTTTACAAAGTTCCCGAAGTCCAAAATCTCTGATTTTTTTACAGTAGTTCAATCACATATTCATGCATCACGTATAAAAATATCAGAAATAAACAACACATATTTCAATTCGAAACAGCATACTCTTTTCTGTTCTAAACTAAAAACACACAGAAATCTAAGAAACTTGAGAAAATATGCATTAACTAATGAAAAACAATAAAATAAACACTAAAACAGTAAAATAAAAATTATTTCTATGCTGGAAAATGTGTAATAAATATGGATAAACAAATAAATAAATAAAATACAGCGAATCAATGGCTGGAATTTGATGTTACCTTTAAAAGCATGGATTTAGCCCATTAAAAGGGTAAATCGCATGTTTTATTGGTTAATAATATAAAAAATAATGCAATAAATGATTCTAATGGATTAGAATCCTTGAAATCACCCTTAAACTGAGTTAGATCATCTTCTTGGGTCGATTTTGGGGTTCTTGGATGAAATCCATGGTTAAATCCATGAACACAAGAGTTTCCATGGTGAAATCTATTGAAAAATCATAAAAACTAATAAAATAATATTAAATAAACTCACCTTGGGGCTGCAGCTGCAATGGAGTAAGGTGGAGGTGCTGGAGAGGAGAGAGAGGCCACGAAAATTTGAGAGAAAAAGAGCTTCCTTTTGACCCCCCTTAGGTCCCTTTTTATAGTTTTTCAAAAAGTCACTTAATTAGGGTTAATTAAGAGGTTTTTCATTTTTTCAGGACTCTTTCTAATAAATCCACTAAGGGCAACAATTTTTTAAAGAATTATAGCCTAGGTGGGACTCTAATTAATCCCTAATTAGCTCCTAACTAAACCTAGAAAACCCCCAAATGTGATGCCACTTGGCATCTTCCACATTTGGTTTTTTTAAAAACCTTTAAAAACACTAGTTTTAAAAACTAAACTTCAAAATGGGTTTTCAAAATGATATTAACTCTTCTAAACTCCTAACACTAACCAAGACACTGACTAACCCTAGTCTAGCCCTGACTTACTCGAATATGGCGCCACCCCGAGTGGGCCCTACTTGAGTTTTTCAAAAAGCGATTTTAAAACCTGAAATTGAAAGCATTTTCAAAAGGATTTTCAAAAACAATCTTGAAATTAAAAGTTTTGAAATTGAATAGGGTTCTAACTGGGTTAGAACTTCTCTAGACATGTTGCCAACTGAGTGGGCGCACATCGAGTTTTGGAAATTTTGAGATAAACACTGAAAATAGCTTTGAAAAGGGGTTAAAATCAATATTTGGAATTCAAGATTTTTGAAAATAGAGTCTCAAGCGAACTAGAACTCTGGGTTAGAGTCCTGGATTTTTAGGACTCTGAGATTTTAGATTTTAAAAAGCCAAATGAAAGGTTTTTGAAAGATTTTATCAGAAAATGGTGAAATGAGTAAAAAAAACACAGTTAGGGTTAGACTCCTAACTCGATCAGAACTCTGAAATAGAGTCCTAAACTAACTGGACTCTGCAAAATTACCTAATTTTTTAAAACAAATGGGAATAAATGAAAATGGAATAAAAACAGACTTCAAAACAGACTCCTGACTGTACTAGGACTCTGGGACAGAGTTCTGATCGGACTGAAACTCTAGATTTTTTTTGGTATTTTCTGAAAAACAGATGAAAGAACTTGTGAAAGCAGTGAAAACAATAACAAGTATTGAAATAGAACAGAGTTCTGATTTAACTAAGACTCTGAGGACAGAGTCCTGATTGAACTAGAACTCTCAGATTTTTGGATTTTCTGAGAAAACCAAAGAGAGGATTTTGAAAAACAGTTAAAGACAGAATAAAATTGAAGTTTTGGTTCAGAGTCCTGTTCTGATTAGGACTCTGAGAAAGAGTCCAGATTCGATCAAAACTCTACAAATTTTTGGTTTTCTGATAAGTAAATGATGAAATTTAAGCAAAGTTTTTTTGAAAACTAGTGAAAATGAAGTGAGAAAATCAATTTTGGATAGAATTCTACTTCGATCAGGACTCTAGGGCAGAGTCCTGATTTGATCAGGACTCTGAGATAAAACCTCAGAATTTTAAAATTCTTTGATAAAAGCGCAACAATTTTGATAGATGAAAAGATTTTTGAAAGATTCTTTCAAAATTTGAAATCAGGATCGGAGTCCTGATCCAACTAGGACTCTCTGAACAGAGTCCTATTTTGACTAAAACTCTGAGTTTCTGACTCATTTTGAAAGATTTTGAAAGATTTGATTGAAAATAGTTGTGAAAGATTAGAGTTCTAATCCGATTAAAACTCTGAAGAAGAGTCCTGATCCGACTGGACTCTTGAAGAAGAGTCCTGATCCAACTAGGACTCTATGATTTTGGCCAAAACAGAAGATTTTAAAAGGTTTTCTCCGAAAACAGGTAAAAAGGTAGTGAAAAGTAGAGTTTTGATCCGACTAGGACTCTGGAAAAAGAGTCCTGATCCAATTAGGACTCTAAAATTTTTGAGATTTTTGATAAATGAAGGAATCCATAAGCGACACCACCTAAATGAGTCTCATCTGAGAATTGAAATCAATTGAAATTGTGTTTCAAATGAATCCAGATTGTTTTTTGAGAAAGTACTTCAAAATATAAGGTCCTGGGGGTTGGCAAATGACACAATGTTGATTAAAAACCCAGGTTTTAAAATTGATTTTTGAAAGAAAAGTTTTAAAACTCAAATCTGGATTGAATATTTTGAAAATAGGAGTGTTGGATCTCGAAGATGAGATGTAATGACATGCAATGCTATGCAATGCAATGAAATGATATGCTGAATTCATGCAATGATAAGCAATGACACATGAAATGTAAGCACTGGATAAGGGTGAAAATTTGGGGTGTTTACAAAAACCCATTTTTGGAAGATAAGACCAATGCAAGGATTGATCTTTTGAATATGATGATTTATAACCCATTTAAAAGATAAGAACAACGCCAGGGTTGATCTTTAAAAAGTTTTGAGATCAATTTTGGAGGATAAGAGCAATGCAAGGGTTGATCTCTAAATATAACGTTTTTGAAAAATCACTTTTGGAAAATATGATCAACACAAGATTTGAGACCTATTTTGGAAGATAAGACCAACACAAGGGTTGACCCTTCAATGCAATGGTTCAAAAACCTATTTCGGATAGCATGATCAACACGAGGGTTGATTTTTCAATGCGATGGTTCGAAAACCTATTTTTGAAAAAATGATCAACACGAGGGTTGATTTTTTGACAAAGCTTAGACGGAAGAATGTCTGAACTCTTTTGTCATAACGAAGAATTTTTGAATTTTCATGATTTTTGAGAAGGCCCTCATAGGTAATATCATTTCTCTCATGAATGATGTCAGGATTAATCCCGTATTCTAAAAAAAACAGGAATTTAAATGCGGTATTAATAGAAGCCGACGAAGAGATTTTTGAAATACAAATTTTCAAAAGCAAATGCCCCTATGTGGCAGAGGAAGAAAGTATTGTGATATTTTAGAGATATAAGGGAAAATTGACATTTCATTGATGGGTAAAAACTTATAACAAAGGACTAAAATATTTACAAATACTTTGACCAAAAAGGTCACAAAAGGACTGGGTTGACTGGCCCCCTACAAGGTGACTGGCAAAAAAAAGGAGAAAAGTAGGAGAATTCTGGCATCTTTAGTCTTCTGAGTAGCCGGGGAGAGATTTGGTCATGACGGCTAGGTCATCTTCCTCTTCGTCTTCAACAAAGAGACTCTTGTCGACGCAATCCTGAACAATATTTTTGAAGACGAAGCAGTGATCGGTGTCATTCCCCACTGCTCGATGGAAGTTGCAGAACTGATTTGCGAACCTTCCCATGACCGTGGGAGGATCCGCGACTTTCGGGAGTTTAACCAATCCTTTGGCCAGCATGAATTCAAGGGCTTCTTCGAGCGTTTGCTTCAGAGGAGTGAACTCACGATCATTACTCCAACCTTCGCGCTTTATCTTTTCCTTTTGTGGAAAGTTGGACTGAGACGGCTTGTTATTCTGCTTGGAAGACTTTTCCCTTTGAGCTGCGCCGTGGTTCTGACCATTCTTGCTGCCATTTCTGTTTCTTCTGCTGCTATCAAGATCATTGCCAGAGGTATCAGCTGCATGAGTGAACTGCGCTTTCTTTTTCTGGTCTTGGATATTTTTGGTCAGAGGCATGCCCTCGTAAAGCCCGCTTTCTATTCCTGCCTCAAGCCACTCGGCTCGCTCAATTAATTTGATAAAGGATTTTACAGGAGAAGTGGAAATGAGGCTTCTCAGTGGCTGAGAGAAATTGCTGAGGATTATTTGCAATGCATGTTCTTCTAGAATGGGAACTTTCACCTTGTTGCAGGTACTTCTCCACCTGTGGATGAACTCTCCTGCTCTTTCAGTCTCATTCTGCTTTAGGTTGTAAAGATGATTGAGCGTAGGTGAAACCTCAGTGTTCAATAGAAAACGCTCTATGAACAGATTGACTACTTTATCGAACTCTCGTAGTTCGATAGGATTGATGTGGTCCGCATACCACCTGGCTGCTATACCCTCCAGACTGCGGGGAAAGCAAATGAACAGAGCCCTGTTATCTTTCCTAAAACGGCTTCACTCTGCATAAAATGTGGCTAAGTGGGCTTTAGGGTTGCCAGTTCCATCAAACTTGAGAAATTTATGAGGAAGGTTCTCCAGGTTATCGTCCCCATCTAGACCATCGTAAAAATCTTCGCCAGTGTAAGTCTGCTTGCCCTTACCCTTGGCTTGAATGTCTTTAATTGCTCGATTCATCTCCTTCATTTGTTTACTCATCAGGTCCTCTGCTGGAGCCCCAGACTTGGGCTTGTTGACAGATTCAGGCTCTTCTGCAGCTATTTTTACGGACTGCTTTCGAGGATTCTGTTTATAGACAATCTGCTCTTCCTCTTCTGATTCTTCCTCGACTGACTCTGATTCCTCAGAAGCAGTGTCTGGCTGCACCTTCTTTCTGATGATTCTGACTTTCTTTTTTACAGGCTTCTTCTTCAGCTTGCTTTTAGGAACTGCCTCTTTCAGCTTGGCCTCGGCTTGTTCCGACATCATCCTTGCCATCATCTTTTGGAACATATCATACATAGCGGGGTCGATGTCGTCTTTCCTGTTCTGACTCTGTCCCCTGACTGATTTCGGAGAGCTCATCTCTTCCGCCTCACTGTCGCTGAGTTGAGGAACTGTTTCTTTTCCCGCTCTTGTCATAACCATTTTTGAATATCAGTGCTCTCTCTGTAGAGGAAAGGGGAGGTTTTTTTAGACTAGAGAAACTTTTTGGAGAAGTTTTTGACAAGAGGAAGGATTTAGATTAAAATCTAAAAATTGTATCCCATTACTAGGGATTGAGTCGTCACAAAATTTGTGACAATTGTGTTGTTTACTCTACGAGGGAGAGTAACCAACTAAAAATATGAAAAGGAAAATATTATTTTGAAAAGGATATCTCTTGATGGAAAGAGTTTTTTATGAAAATATAAACAAGAATAAAATCAGAAAAAAATAAGAGAAAAAAATGAATTTTGAGAATAAATGGAAAAGATTTTAAAATTTTGAAGAACTTGCAGGCAGGATCAGAAGAATTTGGAAGAATTTTTAGAGGAAGAAGAAGAAGAGAAAGAATAATACACCTGGGTTTTAAAAACAAAGAGGAAATTTTGAAATATATACCCAGGGTTTTGGAAAATATAAGGAGGATATATATATATATGTAATATTACTCAATCACAGACATACAAGTAAAGATGCACAAACAACACTCCCTAAAGCTGACTCTATATGCAATATTTGAAATGGCTGATAGGACCTTAATCTTAACTCTAAGATTTTAGATCATCTTATTCCAATCAAGGTACGCCGATATACTCAAGCCGAAGCTCGAAGTACGTGGCATAAAAGATATTTTCTTCGGTTCTAAGGTATGGGCTTCCCAACATCCTTGAGCACCTACCGATATACCTCGGACTATGGCCCTTAGGTACGTGGTAGGGGGGCGCGAACCTAAATAAGTGGTTCAGTTGTGAGGCTCTCTCCCGAACTATGGTTCAGTGAGACAGCCCAGCAACGTGAAGACCGGGACAATATAGGTAGGGATGTTTTCAAAATATGATCAACATGCAAGAAATCAGAAGGCTCTAATGCAAGTCTTAAAGAGATAGATTTAAATAAAGAGAAGCATACACTTGCATACATTGTTTTGCATTCAATCCCTAGAATTGAGGAGAGTTGTATTTAAGACCTAAGTCTAGTGTGAACATGGATGTAATCTCCTCAATATGGTCCTACCAAACCATACTTACATCCTATATACAATGATGTCAGCTTTAGGACAGAGTCTAGGCTCCTAAGGTTTGCATGAAAATGTAGCTGACATTGAAGAATAAAGACTTAGAGAATATTAGAGCAAAGCAAAGGCATAGATTCAACCGGACGAAGACGAAGTCCCATCACGGTCGCCAAAACTGTGATCATCGCAAAAATTTTCCTCTTTCGTTGTTTCTCTCTCTTCCTTTTCCAACCTCTATTTTCCTCCTTTTTGACGGGAGAAGAATAAAAGAAAGAAAAGAGAAAGAGAAGAGAAAAGAAAAGAAAGAAAAAGAGAAGAGGAACTCTTTTGCGGGTTTTCACTTGACCTTTATTTGAAAATATTTAGAAAATAACTGGCCTCCGTTTTTGAAAATATTGCGGGAAAAATAGAGAGACGGGATTCGCTCGTCGGTACGAGGTTCGACCGTTCCTGGCGCCTTTACCAAGGGTAATCGAACCAAGGATCGAATCTATGCCTTTTGCTTTGCCTAAATATAATCTAAGAATTTATTTTAACTCTAAATGCATAAAGAATCATACTTGTGCAATGCAAGGATGTATGCTCTTTTGAAAATAATGTTTTGGAAATTTCCATGTATTCTGAGATAAACTTGGTCAAGGAGTGAAGAAATGATTGAATCTCACTTAGAACTTGAGATAGATCAGAGAAGTTCTAAGTCTTTGAAGTTAAATAAGAGTTTTGGAAGAATAAATGAGAAGGAATGACTTGAAGTTTTAAAATGAGAGGAAATGAAGTTTCAAAGTCAGAAATGGACTTTGAATTTGAACTCTGAATTTAGGAAAGGAAATGAATACTTGAGATGGAATTGAATCTAGATTTTGAAATTTGAAATCTTAAATTTAGAATGGATTTGAGAAATCTAAATGGTGTAGAAATGAATTCCAGATATGATCTGTAAGTGGATTTAGATTTAAAATCTGGAAATGAAATAGAATTGGATCTTAAAATGGAAAAATAGATGTGGACTTAGGAAATTCAGATGAGATTTGAAAAGGGAATTGGATTTGAAATCTAGAATTGAGAATGGAATTGGATCTAAGATGGATTTAAGATCTGAAATCTGAGATCCGATGTGAAATTGGGTTCTGGATCCTAGAATGGATTTGGATCTGAAGTCTGAGATCCGAGGTGGAATTGGATTCTGGATCCTAAGATGGATTTTGGATCTGAAGTCTGAGATCCGAGGTGGAATTGGATTCTGGATCCTAAGATGGATTTTGGATTTGAAGTCTGAGATCCAATGTAGAGTTGGACTCTGGATCCTAAGATGGATTTGGATCTGAAGTCTGAGATCCAATGTGAAATTGGATTCTGGATCATATAAGGAAATTGGATCTTGAAGTCTAAGATCCAAAGTAAAATTGGAGTCTGGATCCTAGGGAGGAACTGGATCTGAAATCTGAGATCCAATTTGAGTGTCGAATCCTGGATCCTAAAATGAATTTAAAATTCAGAAGATGAATCAAGAACTTCCAGATTTAAAAAATGAAATTTAGAATTTGAATCTTGAATATACAAATGAATTTCAAAGTCAAATTAGACCTTGAATTTTGAGGTTTGAAATTTAGAAGATGAAGGGAATCTCAAAGTTAATTTGAACTTTGGATTTGATTTGGAGTATTTGAACATAAATGAATTTGGAATTTCAAAGTCAAATTGAACTTTAAAATCTGATTTGAATTTGAATATAAAATGAATTTGAAATCCCAAAGTTAGATTGAACTTTGAGATTTAAAAATGAAATAGAATTTTGAAAATTGAAAGAATGAATTGGATTTTATAAGAATTGAAGATGGATTGAGGAAGATATTTACATCACTTGGAGTTTTTGAAAGAGGAATTTTGAAAATATGATGCAGTTCTATCCTAAATGATGAATGAATTTAAAGAATTTGAATTGGATTTTGAAAAGCTATTCATTCTTCAAATGAATTAAAACAAGATTGAAGACATAATACATCCTTGACTATGGTCATTGAATGTATTATATAATAATCTATATTTAAATTCAGGTGAAGAATGAAACACATTTGGTGCTTTTATAGAATTTAAAATGAAATTAACTCTCAATATACCCTGACTATGGCCATTGGTATATGTTTTGAATTAATTTTAAGTTAAATTCTGATAAAAGAAGAAAATATTTAAGAAAAATATGATGAATTTTGAAAACAGATTCAATGTGGATCCAGTATTATTTCGTAAAAGATAAAAATACTAAGTTTTGTCCATACCCTGACTATGGCCATTGATGTGGATCATCAACTTAGAATTGATTTACCTCTTACGAAATGGTGCACGTGCCATTCGTGTTTCACCAATGTGAGATTTTTGGAAATAACAACAAAAGATGCATGAAAATAAGTAAGTTGTGATATTTACAATGCTCACTCATTCTATCTAAAACAGGGAATGTAAATATTTTCATTAATACCTAGCTATTACAACTTGAATTGAATTTGAGATCACAAGATCCTCATCTAGAAAAAGAATTCTGACAATTTACATCTTTCCTGCAAGAAGAGGGTTAGTAAAGCAAGGATATACAATAAGGAAGATAGTGAGAGATGTCACATCAGGAGCCCATATATCTATAACTAGTGAAGTAATATATATGCCCAAATGTGAATGTTTATGCCAGAAAATATATCAATGCCTAGAAGGGCTAAAAGCTTATATAAAGGGGAATGTTTATGCATGACTTAAACTGGAGGCATATACAAATTGATATTCTAATGCTAATGCGTAAATACAAATGCAGTAGGTTAAGGATGATAAGGTCAAGTTTTGCCAAAATGTATATGAAGATATGCTCATGGAGGTGTAAAATATGTGTATGATATACAAGAGGGGATGTGAATAGGTTACACGAAACAGGGTATGTAAGGTAAACATAAGATGCATGCTACTGTAGATAAAAATTCCTATGCTGTGAGAATGAAAAGAAATAGGTGTGAAGCCATGGTATACTTATTGTTCAGGAAATGACAATGTGGTGCAGCAAGGGTTACTGCAAAATTGACTGTAGCAAATGGGTACGAGGCTATGAGTGAAACCATGATTCAGCAAGGGTTAGGGAACTGCTGAAAAGTGCAGGAAAAATGTATATAATAGGATAGATGTAATAGAGGGATTGAAACAAATGTCAATGGACTGAAGGATGGTTGTAAATATGGTATAGCAGGAGGCAATGGAATGAGTGCTGGGGGTTTAACAGGTTAGGGAAATGTGTTCAAAGGGAGGAAAATGGAGGCTGTAAAAGGTTGTGAAATATGCCATGGCTGGAAGGAGATATAAAGTTAAAGATTACTGAACAAGTGGCCATAGCAGAATGGTGATATGCAAGTGTAAGCCATGTTGAATGTGGTTGATGATTGGCATGGAGAATGTGGAGATGCCGATGGTTCAGGGAGCCTAGGACCATCACTAAGCCCGAGGTGAAGCAGCAATTGAGTTGTAGTTGGTCACTTTTCTGGATCAAACTCCAATAACGATCTTCAGTCAAGCAAATACAAATATATACTAGGAAGTAACAACAGCAGATGGCCCAAAATGCAGTGCATGCATGATTTTTTGTTTTTGTTTTAGGATTGTAAAATAAGCATATTTTATATGGCTGTACAAGCAAGAAAACTCAACCACATGCTTATGCGCAGGTGTTCCAATGCTTACCTTGAAGGCAGGCTTCTGAAACAATAGTCAATGCAGTTTATAGTTCATAGACAACTCGGTTTAGCCATTAGATCTATTGGACACAAATTGACAGAGAAACGAGAAATCAAAGGGTGCCATACTAAGAATGCATCTATACTGACTGATGATATGAACTTCAAAAAAAAAGGCTAAAGTAATGCACTATTCTGGAAGAAGGGTCAATGGTAATCGTGATTCCACTAGGTTTGATTTCTCTAAATGATTTTGAAACACCACCAATTGCGATGTTTCCAATGTCTGTCTCCATTGTTTCCCTCTCATCACTCTCTCTCTATTCTTTCTCTCAGACATGCTGTGATCTAGAGATTGGCTTTGGGCAGAGATTGGGATTGGGATGGCAGTTGAGGACAAGGTTGGGAATGTGACTGTGTGGCAGTAGCTATGATTCCAGAGAATCCAACCAGCTTGAAGGGGGATTTGTCCTGGCACTTCCAGGGTTTGAGCTCTACAATGAAGCATCTCCTGATCACTTCACGATAGTAGGTGACTCTAGCACCAACTGCTAGCGTATCCATTTCCATGGTGAAACACCCTGCTTTCTCATTTACATTACCTCGAGTGACTGCCTTTGGAAATCAATGTCATCCTTTCTTAATTCTGCCCTAAATTTCTTTTCTGGCTCCAACGCGTGGTCAGTGAATAGAGATGCTGGCAACACAGAAGTTAAAAGCATGAAGTTGTAAAGGAGCAGTTTGTATTCTACCAAAAAAAAAAACATATCAACAATGATTGAAACAATACAGATAAACCCTCACATATATCCTACAAAATTGATTGGATTTTATGTAAACCTAAACGATAGAATTGTTAACGAGAAGATGAACATCCCTATGATGGTGTTTACACCTCCCTTCCCACATCCAAAACTGCTTCCTTGAATGATGTATAAACCATTTTTTTTTTTTAGTCTAGTGAACTATGCTTGAATCGACAAGAGGAGATTAACATACCCTATATCAAACAGTTCAAGGGGTTTAAGCTTTGGCTGGAGGCCTGTGTGAAGGACAGTAGATAGAGAATGGGGGTGAGCTGAGAAAAGGCAGGGTAACACTTGGGGCTCTGTGATGTATTACACGAGATACAAAAAAAGCAATCTAATCCAGTTATTAATTCTGATCGTAAAATACCAAAGAAGGTCAATTATCCTTTGAACGATGCATTCATAATAGCACCATTAACAGGAAGAACTCATAGAATGGATCCGATAATTGTAAAGAAAGCTCACCGTAAGATGGCCACCATTAATGCCAATTCATACAACAATGTTACTTACGGTGACTATTTCAAACACACATCATTAAAAAGGAAATGGGTAAAAACATGGTGGGAATGCTCAAATTCGCAGAAATTGGCACAACAAACCTATAAAAGCAAATAGATCAAGGAGCAGAGCACCATCCTCCAGTTTCACTGGAGCGAAATTTATCCCCCTTGTTCTTGTTTTCTTCATTGGTGGTAAACAGAAGATAGATGAGAGAGAGAGTCAGATATCATGAACGATCAAATGCAATAAAGCAGAGTATGATCAAGATAAATAAAATACGGTGAGCAAAATGAACGAGATGCAATGAAAAATATCCAAGTGCCAGGGGGTTGAAATGCCATTTTGAGTAAATTAGATGTTCAATCTTTAAATCAAATCTTCATCCTTTTTGCAGGGAATCAGGAATCCCATAACGACTCTAGATCATCACATGCTGAAGTGATTGATTGATGACAATGCCTTTGCAATGGACTGAGCTACCTCTAGCATAACATATATTTGTGCGACATCAACTGATTTATCAACATCCCTTCAGCATCGGGGATTTATATATACAATCTAGGACCATTCATCCGTTGATGATTCTCTGAAATAGGGAATTGAGACTGAAAAACAAGAATTCAGAACTAGAGAAGATGACCAAAGCAGAAATCAGTTATCAAAAATAAAAGAAAATGAATATGACATAAATAAAAAGAAAGAAAAAAAAAAGGAAATGAGAAAACAATTAACAGAATAATAAACAAGGAACAAAGGATATGTCAGAATCAGTATATTCCTTTTATTTTTGCACAGGGATGGGTTGAGGTTGCTATCGGCAACACAACACCATCAATGGTGCGTCGATGGGGGTCAAGACAGAAGAAATTGATGGAAAATCAGAGGAAAAACACAAAGGCAAAGGGATATTTATCGTGGCTTCTGTAGGGGTTCTGAAAGAGGGAGGTAATTTGATTCCTTCAACCGATCAGAGAAGATAAAGTCATTGGGTCTTCATGGCTGGTTGCAAAAATTCTCAAAGATGGAGGAGAACCTTAGAGGTTGATCAAAAAGGGGGAGTGAAGAAGAAAAAGGAGGCAGAAGAAGAGGAGAAGTTCGATGGTGGAGGGGTGATAACGCGATGAGAAGAAGGAAGAGGATGGAGGGATCGAAGATGGATCCTCCTCCCCTCTGCATGCTCCCTTTTTAAAGAGTGAAAAGGGAGATCGAGAGAGGGAGGTGGTTGTAGATGGAAGGCTCAGAGAAGAAGAAGTTGTTGAAGATGGAGGGTAAGAATGAGGGGGAAGAGCGTGCGGGAGATGGTCGTTTTCCTCTTTCTCAAAGTTCTAAAAGAAGGATTCCCTCTTTTTAAGATTTTTGTAAAATGGCTGAAAATGAGGTTTTTGGCAAAAATTCCATTTTTCAAGTTTTAAAACCATTTGCTTTTTCCTCAATTTTTGAATTTTATATTGCTTTTCCATTTTTTTTGTATTTTTTGTAGTAGAAAACTAAGATTTTAAAAGAAAACAAAGTTTTAAACACTAAATTTTTGTATTTTTTCTGAGAAATATTTACAAAAGTATTTTTTTGAGAATTTTCGACCATTTCGGGGAAATTTCTTCAGAAGAATGGGTTTGGACCCAGGTTTTGAGAAAATGTTCGAGTTTTGACACTCGAATCGAGAAATACAATGTGATGGATCCAAACGGATGGCGAATGAACTGTTCGAGCTATTTAAAGACCATTTTTGGTATTTTCTATAATTTTAATTTAAAATTTGAACAAGGAGACTCAGATTTGGATCTGGACAATGGATCCAGATCCGAAATCAATTTAAACATATGAAATGAATTTAATTTCAATAATACTTGAGAAATGAACTGAAATTTAGATTTGAAATGACCCATTTTCTCAAAAAATGAATTTAGGGGCAATAAGGGAATATTTAAAAGATTTTGAAAAATTTGGGGTGTTCACAGGGAGCGAACCAATTTGAGATTAAGTTCAGTGTGATACAAATGCTACCTTCGTTTTATGGCCTTAGTAACGAGGACCCATATTGTCACCTCGATGAACTTTTAGAGATCTACTCCATTGTGTAGATCCACAACTTTGAGGATGACGGTTTGACGTTAACTCAGTTTCCTTTCTGCCTAAAAGACAAAGCAAAACACTGACTTAAGTCTTTAGACACAGTTCACATTGCTACATGGAAATAATTACAAAAAGAATTTCTGAAAAAAATACTTTTCCATTGGCAAGACGATTCAGTATAAAAAAGCCTTAACAAGCTTTTTGTAAATAGAGGGAGAGCAGTTCCATGAGACCTTGGATAGGTTGAAACACCTACTCAGAAAGTGTCTCCACCACCAAGTGCCCAAGTGGAAGTTGATGCAGTATTTCTATGATGGCCTATCTGACAAAGATAGGTAAATAATTGATTTGTCGTGTGGGGGCACATTTATGTTAAAGAGCGAGGATGAAGCATGGGCTTTATTTGAAACATTGAGTGAAAACTCAATGCATCATGTCGCAACCTCGTGGATTGAGAGAACACCTATGAGGTCCAAGAAAGGGGGGATATACGAGGTAGGGGCCTCTCTAAAGTTGCATCAGAAAGTTGATACATTGACCCAGAAATTGGATCAATTACTTTCAGGCTCTAACCCAGCACAACAGGTATGTGCTTTGTTTGCTAGCCCGACACACTATGTCATGGATTGTCCAGTCACATCCCAATATCATGAATTTGTTCAGGAACAAGTCCAATTGGTGCAAGGTTTTACTAGGCATGTAAACAACCCATTTGCGCAAACCTATAACCCAAGATGGTGAAACCATCCAAACTTTTCATGGAAAAATTCATAAAGCCCACCCACCTTTCCTCCATAGACCCAGGGTAGACAGAGTAACTTCCAGTCAAGTTACCCACGTCCCAATTTTTCCCAAGCTCCACCTCAGTATAGCCAGCCTCCTCCTCAGGAATCTACTTCCAGTCAATCATATGAGGAGAAACTTTTGGAAGTCTTTTCTGACATAAAGGCTAACCTCAGTTCCCATACACAGTCAATAGCCAAGCTAGAGACTCAAATGGGACAGCTGGTCGAGGCGTTAAGCAGGCGTAGTGAGGGAAATTTATCTAGTTAGCCCATCGTCAATCTGAAGGGTAAGCAACCCATGCACCATGACTTGCATTTGATAGAGGATCATCAAGAGCAAGCCAAGGCTATGATGACCCTTCAGAGTGGGAAGGAGTTTCACCCAGCTAGGATGACGACTGAAAAAACCAGTGAACCACCCAAAGAGCAGTTGAGTCCTCCTACCAGGCTCAAGGAAAGTGGCCAAGGCACATTGCCTAAACCATCACCTCCTTACATCCCTAGAGCACCTTTCCCTCAAGCTTTTGAGACGTCCATTTTTTTTTTCAAGCAAGTAGTGAAGATGAATGAAATGCTTGAACCATTCAAGCAAGTCAACATAAACCTCCCATTGCTTGATGCAATTCAGCAAGTCCCCGCTTATGCAAAGTTTCTTAAAGAACTTTGCACCCAAAAGAGAAAGTCAAGGTCCAATACTCCCAAGCAAGTATATTTGACAGAACAATAGGTGAGTTCAGCGCTCTTGGACTAGACACCACCTAAACTTAAGGAACCAGGGGCACCCATCATTTCATGTGTCATAGGAAACATTACTATCGAGCATGCATTGCTCGATCTTGGGGCAAGTGTTAATATCTTGTCAAGTTTCTTTTATAATACATTTGGGCCTAAAGATATCAAGACTACACTTATGACCTTACAATTCGCTGATAGATCTATCAAAGTCCTGCGAGGGGTTCTTGAAGATATATTGGTCAAGGTGGAGGACTTCTTTTTCCCCATTGACTTCACCATTTTGGACATGGAAAGTATAGATAACATCCGGTAGACACCCATAATTTTGGGTCGACCCTTCTTGGAGACAGCTAATGCGTGCATTAACTGTCGCACTGGATCCATAGATGTATCTTTTGGAAACAAGAAGATGCGATTAAACATCTTCAATGCTGCCATGGGACCTGCATGCAGTGATGCTTATTTTCAGGTTGACATGGTCAAAGATCTGGTTGAAGCAAAGCTTATATGGATGTGAGTAGACCATCCTCATGAGGAGGAGGATGTTTCTTGTTCAGAAGATGAGTTGGATAATGATACTGTGATGATGGTCTCACCAGGTGAGAGGAGAGCTGTATGGGCCTTTGAGCCCCTCCTTGGATTGGCAGAGTTACTTGCTGAAACCTCTATTGAGTGTCCACCAATACTTGAGTTGAAGCCCTTACCGACCACTCTCAAGTATACCTTTCTAGGTGATGGCCAGACACTCCCCGTTATTATTGCTTCGGACTTGACAAACAATCAAGAGAATCAGTTGATTCAGGTCCTACACGAGCATAAAACGATAATAGGTTGGTCAGTGGCAGATTTGAAAGGGATTAATCATTCCTTCTGCATGCACAAAATCATCATGGATGAGGGTGCTAAACCCTCTAGAGAAATGCAGAGAAGGTTAAGTCCCAATATGCGAGAGGTTTTGAAAAAGGAAGTGGTGAAATGGTTGGATGCTGGGATCATATATCCCATTTCTGATAGTCAATGGGTGAGTCCTACCCAAGTAGTGCCCAAGAAATCGGGGCTCACTGTGACTATGAATGATGATGGAGAGAGTATCCCCATGCGAACCATTACAAGGTGGCAAGTCTGCATTGATTATAGAAGATTAAACAATGCAACGAGAAAAGATCATTTCCTGTTGCCATTTATTGATCAAATTTTAGTACAACTCGCAGGCCAGAGTTATTTTTGTTTTCTGGATGGATATTCAAAATACAACCAAGTGGTTGTTCACCTAGAGGATCAAGAGAAGACCACATTCACATGCCCTTATGGCACCTTTGCATTTAGACGAATATTGTTTGGGCTATGCAATGCCCCAACGACCTTTCAAAGGTGTACGATGGCCATCTTTTCTGATATGGTAGATGACGTCTGTAAACACCCCAAATTTTCACCCTCATTCACAAACACCTACCTCCTGCCACTGAGACCCACTCTCTGCAGTCTTCAGGGAAACAATTGGTCGATATTTGAGCCAGGGCTATTCATAGCCCAAATTTTACAAAAATTTCAGTACTCCATCCTACAATCAAGATTCAATCTCCATTTTGGCTCAATTTCAATTATCAGCTCTTATCCTCAGATGAGAATCTCCAAATTCTTTATCTCTGCTAGGGGTCTGGGATTCCAAGTCATTGCATGTCACTGCATGCATTTGACATATCATTTCATGACATTGCATCTCATTTTCAAGATCTAACACTCCTGTTTTTCAAAATCTTTTAATCCAGATTCGATCTTAAAATTTTTCTTTCAAAATCAATTTTGAAAAACCTGGGTTTTAGATCAACATTTACCATTTTGTCAACCCCAGGATCCTATATTTCAAAATATTTTCCTTAGAAAATAATCTGGATTTATTTCATACTCAATTTTTAACTGATTTCAAATCTCATATGAGATCCATCTAGGTGGTGTTGCTTCTGGATTCCTTCATTTGTCGAAATTCTCAAAATTTAAGAGTCCTAGTTGGATTAGGACTCTGTCTTTTCATCTTTTTAAACCTTTTCAAAACTCCATTTTGATTTTAAACCAGATGTAGTCTTATCCCTTGTCTATTTCTATCATTTTGTCCAAAATCTCAGAGTCTTAGTCGGATTAGAACTCTTTTCCAAGAGTTTCACTCGGGTCAGCACTCTACTTTTCACTTCTATTTTTATCTCTTTCTGAGAAAACCTTTCAAAATCTTTCATTTTTGCCAAAATGCTAGAGTTTCAGTTGAACTAGGACTCTGTCTCAGAGTTTCAGTCAGACTAGGATTCTATCCTGATTTCATCATTTACTCCTGTTCTTCACTTGTTTTTGAAAACCTTCTCATATGACTTTCAAAAGAGTCAAAATCTTAAAGTCTCAGTTGGATTAGGACTCTATCACGGAGTCTCAGTTGGACTAGGATTCTGCTTTTTATCTCTATTTTTACCTATTTTTAATAAAATTTTGTCAAAATCCTTTATTCTGGTCAAAATCTAGAGTTTTAGTTAAACTAGGACTCTACTTCAGAGTTTCAGTCAGGTTAAGACTCTATCTTTCGTTGCTATTTTTACTTGTTTTCAACCAAATCTTTCAAAATCTTTTGAAAGGAGTCAAAAACTCAGAGTTTTAGTTGAATCAGGACTCTGTTCAAAGAGTCCCAGTTGGAACAGGACTCTGACCCTGATTTCAATTTTGAGAAAATCTTTCAAAAATCTCTCCTTTTATCTCTTTAGAAATCAAAATTATTACACTTTTATCACCGAGTTTAAAAATTTTGGGGCTCTATCCTAGAGTCCTAATCAAACCAGGACTCTATTCTGAGTTCATTTTCTAACTTCATTTTTACTTGTTTTCAAAAGTTCTTTTTAAAATCTCATCATTTGCTTTCTAGAAAACCAAAAATTCCCAAAGTTCTAGTCAAATTAAGACTCTTCCTCAGAGTCCAAGTTAGATCAGGACTCTGAACCAAACTTCGATTTCTACCTTATTTTCACCTGTTTTCCAAAATCCTCTCGTTTGTTTTCTCAGAAAATCCAAAATTTTAAGAGAACTAGTCAAATTAGGACTCTGTCCCCAGAGTCCTAGTTGGATCAGAATTCTGTTCTGATTTCACTGCTTGTTGCCATTTTCACTGGTTTTCAAAAATTCTTTCATCTGTTTTTCAGAAAAGGCCAAAAATCTAGAGTTTCCATCTTATCAGGACTCTGTCTTAGAGTCTAATCTGATCAAGAATCTATTCTAAATCTTGTTTCTACTTTCATTTTCTCCACTTGTTTTAAAAAAATTAGCCCATTTTGTAGCGTTTCAGTTGATTCAGGACTCTATTTCGGAGTTTCGGTCGAGTTAGGACTCTAATCCTGACTGCATTTTCTGACTTATCTTCACTAGTTTTGATAAAATCCTTTAAAAAAATCTTTATTTGGCTTTCAAAAACCTAAATCTCAGAGTTTTAGTTGGTTTAGGACTCTGGTCCAAAGTCTCGTTTTGCTTAGGACTCTGTTTTCAAAACCTCTCAATTTCATCTATTGATTTTAACTCCATTTTAAAACCATTTTCAGTCTTTATTTCAACTTTTTCAAAACTCTGATGTGGGGACCACTCAGTTGGTGCCATATCTGGAGGAGTTCTGATCCAGTCATGACTCTGTGTTGTTTCAAAAACTTTCAATTCTCATTCTAATTTTAAACCTCTTTTGAAAATCCCTCATTTTCAAGTTTTAAAATCATTTTTGAAAAATCAAATGGGGCCCACTCTAGGTGGTGCCACATTTGAATAAGTTGGGGTTAGATTAGGGTTAACCAGTGTTCTAGTTAGGTTACGAGTTTAGAAGAGTCAAAATTGATCCATTTTTACTTTGGTTTTTAACTAGTGGTTTTTAAAGTTTTAAATTAGAGTTTTAAAAGCCCAATGTGGGCCCACACTAGGTGGTGCCACATTTGGAGTTCTTTTAGGTTAATTAAAAGTTTAATTAGGTGTTAATTAGGTTAGTTAGAGGCTTGTTAGGGTAATACTCTTCAAAAAAAAAAATCTCCCCCTATAGTGTCTATCCAAAACAAATTAGGAAACTTAAAAAACTTTCCAAATTGGTTTTCCTAAAAAAACTATAAATAAGGGCCAAAAGGGGGGTCGACCCCTAGGTTTTCTCCCTCTATTTCTTGGAGCTTCTCTCTCCTCCTAGCATCATCTCCTTCCTCCCTTGTAGCTGCAGCCATCCAAGGTAAAATTTTACACTTTCTTTTATGTTTTTATTAATTTTATTATGCTTTTACCATGGATTCCACCATTGTTGCCCCTTTCTTCATTGGATTCGAGCATAGTTTCCTTCAAGAACCCTAAAAAAAAAAATCAAGAACATGATCTAATGTTGTTCCATGGTTTATTTTTCATTTTTGATCCATTAGAATGGTTTAGAATAGGTTTTTTTTTATGTCTTTGCCCCATAAAAGATGAGATTTGCCTGTTAAATGGGTCAAATCTCTCTTTTCAAAGGCTAAATCGAATCTAACCATACTTTCCCTGATTTTTTTATTTTATTTCACTGTATTAATGTTTATTTTGATCATTCAAACATCAAATCCAATTTCATTATGTTATTTGCATATTTTTTTATTAATTTTTATGTTTAAATTAGGGTTTTTAGTGTTTTATTGAATATCCATGTATTTTGATCCTAGAGCCGTAAAAATCATATTATTTCATGAGTAAATCTTCATTGGAAAAATCTGATTTTTTTAGGGTTGGTTCATGGATTTATTAGTGAATCTTTACAAAAAAATCAGATAGTTTTGAGTTCGGAAACCTTGTCAAAAAAATAGAAAACCAAACCCTATTTTTCAAACCACGAAATCGCTATTGAGATTCGAGTGCAACTTGCAGTTGTGATATTTCTGTCATCTAAGATTTAATTTATAATCCGTAAATTGCAGTGGCTTTGTATTGATGTCTAGTATTTACTATAATTTTTAAATATTTTTCTGTATCTATCTGCTATTTTGCCTTTGTCATAAAGTAGAATTGGTTTCTTAAAGCTCGTTATGCTTCATTAAAACCCTAGATCGATTTGTGTTGATCGTATCTCCCTAACCGAAGGTCTGATTGATGATCTATAAAAAGTAAAATCTTACTCTATGTGTCTCATATTTACTGCTAAAATTTCATAATTTTTTAATATGATTTGTTATATTTTCCTGTACCCAAAACCGGAAGTACTTGTTTTAATATGTTTTATATTCGTTAAAATCAAGCGCATATTGCCGAAATGATATCTTCCTAAACGAAGATGATTTTTCTTATATATAAAAAGGAAAATCATTGTTTTTATGTATAGTATCCATCTATAAAATTTTATGAATTTCAATAGTGATTGATCATTGATTAGAATCTGACATTGTGACAGGTACGTGCCCGTGGGCAAAATCATATATTTTAGGGTTTTATGCAATTTTCATATTGAGATAATGTCAAAAATAAAATTTTTTGATTTCAATTTAATTTTAGGGTTATCATAAATTCATGTGTCAATTTTTATTAGTTTTGAAATTCGTTTGAGGCTTGATTTGATCAAATTGCAAAAACAAGGTGCCCATAGAGTCTCGATTCGAGCAAAACACTGGCAAAATCATGATTTTTGTGATATTTCTGATTTTTTTCATACAAGTTTATGTTTTTAGGGTTTTTTTATGTTTATAATCATGTTAGGATGCTACATATTCAATTTGGCATTGATTTGAATCTTTTTAAGCCCTAAATCCAAGATTTTACCAAAATATTTTTTGAAAACCCTGATTTCAAGGTCATAGTCTTGTTTTCAGGGGTATTTTTGTCAATTTTATCCAAATTCTGAATTTTAAAGTTGTTTAATTTTATTATTTATTCAATTTTATATCATCTTTTATTATGTTTATCTCAGGAAAACATGAAAAAAATCTTATATCTGAATAAACCCAATAATTTTAAGATATTACTGGATAAATCCAGAAAAGCCAACATATCTTTACTAAGAACTTTTCTAGTTTTGCAGGGATATTTAAGGCTATATTTATTTTATTTTTCTTTATTTAAATTCAATTAGTGATATAAATTATAAATAAATTTAGAATAAGAATTTAAATTTCTGCTTAGATTAGGGTTTGCATGTACATATAGTTTATTTCTTTATATAAATGCTAATGTGTGATGGATGATGATTCATGCATGTTCAAACTCACCATGGTCTACACGAATGGCACATGCATTAGCTTCTAGGGAGTTAGTAAGCTCAATTGAGCTCGTATTTATGGCCATAGTAAGAATACGAACCAAATTCAGATTTATCATTTTCTTTTAAGCCATAATCAGCCTACACTCTTAGGCTATCTTAAAAAATCATTGCATATTTCAATCTTTTATAAAAATATTTTTCTCCTTTTATAATCAAATGAGATATATTCAATCCATATCTATGGTCATAGTCAGGGATATGAGGCAAATTTATTTCATTAAAGTTCTATAAGGCACATAAACTCTCTTTTCCAAACAATTTTCTCAAAATCTTCAAAAATATTTTCTCAAAATCATATTCATACGTCATTTAAGTCTAGGTTGCATCATGAAAATAAAAGTTTCATAGGGCTACATGCCCGTTCTTTTGATTTATTTCTCAACTTCATCTCAGAAAAATTGTTTTTTCTTAAATTTGCCATGATTTTCCTTAAAATCGATTTTCTCAAAAAATCTTGGTTTTTCAAAGGATTTTCAAATGCTTTTCAAAGCTCAAGAATCGATTTTCTAAGTTATATTCCCAATTACAAAGTCTAAGTTCATAGAAAACAAACTTTTTCTCAAAATTATCCAAGTTTTCCTCAGAAATCGATTTTCACAAAGCATCAAAGATTTCTTCAGAAATCAGTTTTCCTTTTCTTCAGAAATACTTTCCCAACCATGATTCACGATTTTTAAAGGGTCATCTTTTCCAAGAATTTTTCAAGTATTTCAAATCTTTGAAGCATACATCATGTTTTTCAATCAAAAATTTTCTTCATAGCACATGCCTCATTCTTTGTGCATTTAGGAAATAGAACATCGATTTAGACAAGTTGAGCAAAGCAAAGCACATGATTGATCCTTGGTTCAATTACCTGTGGTTATGGTGCTAGGAATGGTTGAACCTTGTACCGACAGAAGAGTCCCATTCTTCAGAATTATCCTGCATTTTAAAACGGGGGTGAGTTATTTTCAAAATCTTTTTCAAAGGTCAGTTTGACTTACAAAAGTAAAATTTTGCAATGATAACAAGTTTGGCGACCGAGATGGGGCCTGTCTTCGCCTAATCAATCTTATGCTTTGCTCTATTCAGTTTGTCAAAATCGTGTTCTACAATGTCAGCTCCATTTTCATGTGAACCTAGGAGCCTAGAATCAAACCAGCTGACATGGATTGCATATAGACTTAAGCATGGTTTGGTAGAATCGATTGAGGAGGCATTATCCATGTTCACTTAGACCTAGGTCAAATACAGTCCTCCTCAATCTAGGATCTGATTGAAAACAATGTTTGCTTCTTATAAAACTTTCAAAACTCTACTTTTTTAGGTCATTAGAGCCTTCTATTTTCTTGCATGTTGATTATATTTTAAAAACATCCCCACCTACTCTTACCCGGCCACCACATTGTTGGGCTTTCTTCCAGAACTATAGTTCGGGACAAAGCCTCACAACTGGGCCACCTAGTTGGGTTAAACCCCCCTACCACGTACCAAGGGCCATAGTCCAAAGTATATCAGTAAGCGCTCAAGGATGTTGGAAAACATGAACCTAGAACCAGAGAAATTGATTTTATGCCACGTATATCAAGCCTCGGCATGAGTATATCGACATAGCATGATTGGATACAGATATCTGAGCCTTAGAGTTAGGGTTAAGGTCCTACAACTATTTCAAAACTTGTGCATCTAGAGTCAGCCTTTAGGGAATGTTGTATGTGCATGCTTGTTTGTACAGGATGTGATTGAATTTATTTTGTTTATTTCTCTTTATTTTCTCACATTTTCCCTAATTTTTCTAAAAATACTGGACGATTTTCAAAATCCCCTATTCTTCATTTATTTTCATATATTACCAAACATCCCCTTCTTATTTTCCAAACCCTGGATGATTTTCAAAAAATTCTTCCATTTTCTTCAAAACTCCAGGTGATTTCCATCCTCCCTTCCCTCTGGATCTCAAAATTTTAGCCTTGTTTTTATCCTGCCTGCAACCTCTTTAAAAAAATCATATGGTTTTTCCTCAAGTCTTATCCTTACCTCTTCTTTATTTTCCAGTCTATCCTGATGGCATCAAGTCAGCTTGATTCAGTCTTTCCTGAGGGCCATATATCCTATGAGGTGCGGTAAGGTCTCCCCGATCATCGAACTCTGAACACCGGACCTTTCATTTCTTGGTGGTACTATTCTTGGCTCAAGAACTTCTCTCGCATATTCCTGGACCATCTAAGTGACTGTGGATTGGAGCTGGCATCAGTAGTGGAAGAACAAATCATCAACGACAATTTGATTCAAGCATTAGCAGAACAGTGGAATCCGCGTACCTATACCTTTTGGTTCTCGTGGCGAGAGATGACTCTGCTACTGGAAGAATTCTCAGATATCATGGGTCTACCTGAGCCAGCTGGTCAGCCCGATGATCCGATAGAGCAACAATTTTTTATCAACGTCAAGGGATTGGACCCCCGAGATGCTTTATCATGTATGATTGTATGCAGATCCTGGCCACTAATAGAAGCATATGAGAGCCAATATGTCGATCTGTTTGAGTTATACCAACAGTATGGAGCATTTGAAGAAGTCGACTCCTTATCCCAAGCAGCACGAGAAAGGATTCAACATGCAATGATCTTGTGTACAGTAGGACTAGCCTTCTTCCACAATGGATAAAACTATGTAGATATCAGAATAGTATAACTTTTACGAAGATGGAGAAGTCAACAGACCAACCGTCTCTCAATCGCCATGGCTACGCTCGCCTTCTTATACCATGGATTGACCTGTTTTGTGCTTACAGACTCCATCTTAGTAGAAGGATGCATCTACGCACTACAGTCTTTGCTCCTTCGACATATACCAACTCAAGCCAGCTCATTCAGATATAACAGCAAGAAGCCATTACCCACTTCTCGGTACAGATTCGTGATCGAGAACCTCCATGAAGAAGAAATCGTGTGGGATTACTTCAACCATAAGGAGTCACCCCCTCGGTACACTTATGCATATGGCAAGCGATTCAAGTTACTCGAACCATTCTTCTCAGTTTATTATCAGCCAGAGCTATGTGTCAGACAGTTCTCGCAGAGACAGAAATGCATTGAAGCTCAGTTATTGTCAGGCATCATGCTAAAATTCGATCTGAAATCTACTTAGTGGTCTGGAACATATAATTCTGCCAAGCATAGCTGAGATTCTTTTATAACTCTCATTGTTTTTCCTGGTTTCTGAGTGTCTTCTGGTTATCATGAGTGGTGGAAAATTGTTTGTTTGCCCCATCTTTCTCAAGCTTATTATTAATAAAATTATCTTCCTTCAACAAATCTCATTCTATTATGGTTTGACAACCTCGCCTAGGTAACAAGGCATATTTTAGTTGTTTATCTCTTTTTACAAAGAATATCAATGCAATTATAGTATTTTTAGCGATGACCCAATCCCTGCTAATGGGATATCCTTCAAATTGTCAACCTAATCCTCATCAAATGTTTTCCCCTCTATTTGTTTTATCCCAAAACTAATTGCCCATTTTATTCTGCAGAGAGCACTTGCAATCTTACATGGTTCAGACAAGGTCCGGCAGAAAGACCGCATCCATCCATCATATCGATCACTCTTCAACATCCGAACAGAAAATGTTGTCTCTACGATTTCCCAGGGGTCAAAGTGAAAGTGCACTAGGATCTAGGCAACGAGCACTAGAGGGGGGTGAATAGTGCTTTTAAAAATTGTCTGCGCAATATTTAATGATTTTGCAAATCTCAATGCAAACACACAAAGAACACAAGATTTTATCTTGGTTCGGTCTAACCCGACCTACATCCAGTCCCCAAGCAAAACCCGCTTGAGATATCCACTATCAACCTTGTAAACTACAAGATCACACAGACCATAACTGGTCCCACTTTCAGTAACAACCCTACTGAAAGCAAACAACTCCTTTACACCAAGGAGTCCTTCTTTTTACAGAAAATAAGTAACAACTTACAAAACAACCTATGAGCCTTCCTTTTGAATGCAAATGAGATGCAATTGGCTTTTGAGGTTGTTGAAATACTCTTACTCACGAATTCACTATCTCTCAAAGTGATTTGAGTGAAAAACTGAAGTGACAATATCACGTGAGTGAGAAAACAAATACTTGAATGAATAGGAGTGAAAAGCAATAAGTAAATGATTCAAATCGATTGAATTCTTGTTGTTTTTGAGTGTACAATCCACTCATATTTATAGTTAAAGTTTTCCATACGTTGAGGGTATGAAAGGGTATCAAAACTGTCCATTTCGAACGATCAAAACGTTTGAAAAATGAAAAGACACGCCTTTTTGAAGTTTCAGAAAAACGACAAAATTAGTCGACTGAAACATCAGTTAGTCGACGAATAGTTAGTTATTAGTATACTGACAGTTATCGTCGGTCGACTGATCTGTTAATCGAGCCGTTTAAAAATCTAAACTTTTGAAACTTAGTCGACTTGAGAAAAGTTAGTCGACTGATAATATCATCAGTAGACTGAAAAACCTTTTAGTCGACTGCTGCTAAAATCTTCTGAAAAACAAACATTCTGTTCGGTCCACTGATAAAAAGCATTAGTCGACTGCTGCTAAATTTTCAGAAAACACATGTTCTGTTCAGTCGACTGATAAAACCATTAGTCGACTGCTGCTAATTTTCCAGAAAACAGACATTCTGTCCAGTCGACTGATAAAACCTTCGGTCGACTAATCTGACAAAAATGATTTTTTAGAAAATATGGCGTGAAAGGATTAGTCGACTGGTAAGTCTATTGGTCGACTAATAAACATGAAAATTTAAAAAAAGAGTTTTCTAAAAAGATTTTCATGAGGGTTCTTTTTAGAAAAGTTTTTCTAAAGACTTTTAAGGTGAAATGCAACCTAAAAATGCACTCTAAGTAAGGCTCTTACAAGAATCTAAGACTTTTAATGAATTAAACATTTGCACACTAGTCTTCAAAGATTCTTCATCGAATTCTTCAATTTCTTCATAGCCTTAGCTGAAATGCAGTTGATTTTAATTGCTCATCATCAAAACCTTGTACTTGAACTATCATGTATGGCTTCATTGTCGTAACAATCTCCCCCTTTTTTATGATGACAAACTTAATAAAAGATGAAGCATTTAGATGCATAGATGGAGATTTTACTCCCCCTATCAATATGCTGCAAAACATTAAAAGTTAGCACATTTAAAGCATATATATCACATATTGATTGTTTTGCATTTCCATTCATCATTTCTTCATGCATTTAGAAATACATTCATTCAAAGCTTTCTTTTTCTCTTAATTTTGCATTTCTCATGCAAGATCTCCTGCAATTTCAATGTAATTGCTATCATCTTTTTCTCCCCCTTTGTCAGAATCAAAAAGAGTAAGGGCAGAAATAGCATAAGCAAAATAGAGATACAAGTTTAAAATAATACAACCCATAAAGTATGAAAGTTCAGACAACAAAGATTAGAAAAGTAAGTTGAGCAAATCCTTGATTGAAGTAATCTCTTTCTGAATCGAAGATAGTTGTTGAGTCACATCTTCACGAAAAGTATGTTGATGCAGCTCTAAAGCTTCCAGTCTCTGCATAACTTCATCATGGTCTTGACTTGTCAAAAATTTATTTCTTTTTGCATGAGATGAAGGTGTCGCAGAAGGTGAAGGTTCAGAAATTGATGGTTCATTAGGATCAGATGGTTCAGTTTGATCAACATTTAAAGGAGGCAGATATTTAATTTTCATTCTTTAAAAAATTGTTTGATCAAAGAACTCTTTTTGCTCAATGTATTTTTCATTTGTTAAAGGAACTTTGAAATGTCTAAAAATACGGGTTAAAAGACAACCATAAGGAAGAAATGGTTTTTGTTTCCACAAGTTTGTAAAATACACATTGGCCCAGTTGACAGAAATATTTCCAAATAAAACATAAAGAGCTGTAGATAGATCTGTGGAATAATAATCAAAAGAACCAGTTTTGGGTAGAACATTGTGGGCAAGGATTCATCCAGCAATGCGTGCACGAGTTTGAAGATTAGTATTTTTGAAAGGAGGGCAGTGAGGTGCTCCTGAAAGAAGAATTTGTTCAAAAACTCTTTCATCATTCAATTCAATAGTGTTAAAAAGAGTGTCTGAAGGTGGAATTTCAAGAATTTCTCTAAGTAATTTCGAATCAAACTCGATTTCAACATCACGAACAAGAGAGGACAAAACTCCAGTTTCATGATCCATTTGTAAATTCGTGTAAAACAAGTGAATAAGAAAATGATAGTGAAGGGTATCTGCACAAGCATAAAAAAGATGTGAAATTCCAGGAAATAATTCTCTTATATTGTAACGAGAAAATAAGTGAAATAAAAACATTTCGGCCTGGTAAAATAGGTAGTGCAGAAATTGATCCAAAAGTATCATAGAGAAGAGGATTGCGAAGTAATCTTAGTGAAAAACCATGTCTTGAAGAAGGTGTAGGAGGAGGAGAACCTAAACCTTTTGCAGATGCAGACTTCGTACGAGGCATGGTTAAAAAAATAGAGTTACCAAAAACAATGACGGCTTCCAAATAATTTCCGGCAGAAGTAGAACGTTGTCCGGCGATGTGAAACAGAACCAGAGGAGGGTACAATGGCTGACGGCGAGTGAGAAGTCGGCCACAAAGGGATTCCGGCAATGCACTGTCACACAAGAGGGTTCCGGTGTGTTTCGAAGATGCGCCAGTTACTGCAGGAGGATTCCGGCGTTTCAAGATCACAACCAAAAGACTCCGGCATCTCCTTGTTACGGTAAGAAAATCCCAGCGAAAATGGGATCGAACGGCACTCCGAGGGTTTTTCGAAAGAAAGAGAGGCAAAAGAGAAAAAGGGTTTTCAATTTTTAAGGTTTTCGTTTTTAAGAAAAACGAAAAGATACGAAAACGAAGTGAAACGATGATTATTTTAAAAAGAACGGGTGTTTTAAAAATCCAAGGAGTATCGGGTCCCTTCATTTAAAAATTTTAAAAAATTTTAGTTGACTAAATCTTTATCGGTCGACTAAGAATGTGTGACTCATTCTAAAAAATATCATCAGTCGACTAGAAATATATTGGTCGACTAATATGGTGCGATACATTCCAAAATTTAAAACACCAGTCGACTAGAATTTTATCGGTCGACTAATATAGTGCGATTTTGAGATTTTGTTCAAAAATCAACATTTTTATAAATCCAAAAATGAGCAAATACCTAGTTCTCTCCTAATTCTCATAAAATCTTCATTTTTAAGAGGTTTAGTGAAGATATCGGCATGTTGTTCTTTAGTGGAAATAAAATTTAACGAAATATCTTTTTTTAACACATGATCTCTTAAAAAATGATGTCTAACTTCAATATGCTTAGTTCTTGAGTGCTGAATAGGATTTTTTGAAAGATTTATAGCACTAGTGTTATCACAATAAATAGTTGTTGTGGAATAATTCAAACCAAAATCTTTTAAGGTTTGTTTCATCTATAGTACTTGTGAACATGCTAAACTAGCCGCTATATATTCTACTTCAGTTGTTGAGAGTGATACTGAATTGTGCTTTTTACTAAACCAAGAGACTAAGGAATTTCCTAAGAAATGACAAGTTCCACTAGTACTCTTGCGATCAGATTTACTTCCTGCAAAATCTGCATCACTATATGAAACTAAATCAAAGGAAGATGATTTTGGGTAAAACAAACCGAAATCTGAAGTATCTTTCAAACAACGAAGAATTTGTTTTACTGCAGTTAAATGAGATTCCTTTGGATTAGCTTGAAAACTTGCACACATACAAACACTAAACATAATATCAGGTCGACTAGCAGTTAAGTATAATAGAGATCTGATCATACCTCTGTAGAGCTTAGTATCTACACTTTTACCATTTTTCATCTTTATCAAGAGAAGTAGTTGTACTCATAGGATTCCTTCTTGATTTCGATGAGTCCATCCCAAATCTCTTGAGAAGTTCTTTTGTATACTTAGCCTGATTGATGAAGATTCCTTCTTCAGTTTGCTTTATTTGAAGTCCAAGGAAGTAGTTTAATTCGCCCATCAAGCTCATTTCAAACTCTTCCTGCATAGCTTTAGCAAATTCTTTACGGAGAGAATCATTAGTAGAACCAAATATTATGTCATCAACATAAATTTGCACAATAAGAATATCTGAATTAAGATTTTTAATAAATGAAGTGGAGTCTACCCGACCAATGGAAAAACCAGATTGTTCTAGAAAATTTCGTAGTCTTTCATACCACGCTCTTGGTGCTTGTTTGAGTCCATACAAAGCTCTTTTCAATTTGTAGACTTTTTCTGGATATTTCTCATTTTCAAAGCCTGGAGGTTGCTCTACATAAACTTCTTCATTGATGTGTCTATTTAAGAATGCACTCTTAACATCAATTTGATATAACTTGAAGTTCATGTAACTAGCAAAAGCAAGCATCATTCGAATTGACTCTAATCGAGCCACTGGTGCATAGGTTTCATCAAAATCTATGCCTTCTTCTTGATTATAGCCTTGTGCCACTAGCCTTGCTTTGTTACGAATGACTTCACCATTTTCATCCAGCTTATTTCGGAAGACCCATCTTGTTCCAATTACCGGATGATCCTTTGGTCTATCAACTAGATCCCAAACATCATTCCTAGTAAATTGGTTAAGTTCTTCAGACATGGCCAAAAGCCAAAATTCATCAACACAAGCCTCATTGATATTCTTTGGTTCTAATTTAGATATGAAAGCAACATTTGCAATATATTTTTCTAACTGCCTTCTAGTTTGGACACCACTCTTTATTTCACCAATAACTTGTTCATGTGGATGATTAGGAACTTCTTTCCAAACCGGTTGAAGAGGAATATTTTCTTGAGAAGTACTCTCTATCAAGGGTTCTTCTTGAAGTATTACTTCTTCTCCTTCGCTTAGAGGTATAACCTGCTCACAATTCTCATCAAATGCAACATATAAAGATTCTTTAATACAAGATGTTCTTTTATTGAAAATACGATATGCTTTACTTCTAGAAGAATATCCAAGAAATATCGATTCATCTGATTTTGAATAAAACTTATTAAGATTATCTTTGGTATTTAACAAAAAACATTTACTACCAAAATTTTTGAAATATGAGATCTTTGGTATACGATTATAATACAATTCAAAACATGTTTTATGTAAAATTGGTCAAATAAGAACACGATTTAAGACATAACATGCTGTATTAATTGCTTCAGCCTAAAAGTATTTTGGTAAATTTTTATCTTGAAGCATGGTTCTAGCACATTCTTGCAAAGTTCTATTCTTTCTTTCAACAACTCCATTTTGTGGAGCCGCTCTAGGAAAAGCAAAGTTGTGAGATATACCATGTAAATCACAAAACTTTAGAAAAGATTCATTTTCAAATCCACCACCATGATCACTACGAATTTTAATAATAGATGTAGATTTTTCATTTGTAATTCTTCTACAAAGTTTAGAAAATTCTGAAAAAGCATCATTTTTGCTTTTTAGAAAAATCACCCATGTAAACCGAGAATAATCATCTACTATAACAAAAGCATACTTGCTACCATTCAAACTTTGAATTCTAGATGGTCCAAATAGATCTAAATGTAAAAGTTCAAGAGGACGTTTTGTTGAAACTATATCTTTTGCTTTAAAAGAACTCTTGATTTGTTTACCCCTTTGACAAGCATCACATAAGTGATCCTTTTTATATGGTATTCTAGGTAGGCCTCTTACAAGATCATTCTTGGATAACTTTGAAATAATTTTAAAGTTAACATGTCCAAGTCTCTTGTGCCATAACCATTGAATTTCATTTGAAACAATAAGACATTTTTCATTAAAAAAAGGGTAATTCATCTAGATATAGTTCATACATATTGTTTCTTCTTTTACCTTTAAAAATAATCTTTTTAGATTGAAAATCAGAAATTAAGCATAAATCATTTTCAAAAGAAACATGAAAACCTTTATCACATAATTGACTAATAGATATTAAATTATGCATTAAACCATCTACTAAAAGAACATTTTCTATCAAGGGAAATTTTGGATTACCAATATTACCAATACCTATCACTTTTCTCTTGTTATTGTCACCAAAGGTGACAGTTCCTCCATCCTTATTTTGGAGGGTGGAAAATAACTTCGGCCTTCCAGTCATATGTTTGGAACAGCCGCTGTCCAATATCCATTTGCTCCTTATGTTGTGTACCTACAACAAAATAAGAAAACAGAGCATTTGACCCCTTTCTATTTTCGGGTTCATGAGAGTTAGTCTTAGGAACCCATATCCATTTGGATTTTGGTTTCCTTTGATAATAAATATTCTTTCTATAAAAGGATTTAGAATAAACATGTCTAGAATAATCATATCTAGATGCATTTCTATTAGAACTAGAAAGTTTAGTTCTATGAACAAAAGGTTGAGAATAATGTCTTTGATTTTTCACCACATAGTTTGGTCTATTTTGAGTATCAAAGAAGCTATATCCCAATCCGGTTTTATTAACCGAGCATCTTTGAGAACCAAGAAGTTTTTCTAGATTCTCTTGACCATTTGTGAATTTGGTCACTATAGAAAGAAGATCATTTGACTTTTCTTTAAGACTAGATATTTCTTTTTGTAAGAGATTGGTTCTAACTCTAATTTCTTTTATCTCAAGTGCTTGGCAAGAATTTTCCTTCTTGAAATCTTCTATTTCTTGAAGTAACACTTTATTTTGAGAGTCAAGAGTTAAATTTTCAGTTTTTAACTCTTTATTTTTAGAACTAAGACTCTTAAATTTAGCATATAAATCATTAAATGCTTCAAATAACTCATCATAGTCAAATTGACTTACCAAATCTTCTTGTGCTATAAAACACATGTTGGCGACTTCTTCATTTGATTCTTCATCGGAAGAGGAGTCACTATCATCCCAACATTCTTGAAATGCCTTTTTCTTCTTGAATTGGTCCTTGGGCTTGAATTTGAGAAGAGGACAATCTTTCTTGATATGTCCTACCTTTTTGCAGTTAAAGCACTTTACTTCATTGGGAATGGAAGAATCTGCTTTCTTTGTCTTTCTTTGAAATCTTCCCTTTTTGATGAATCTTCTGAATTGCCTTGTGATGAGGGCAATATCTTCATCTTCATCTTCTTCTGAATTTTCTGAGTCAGAAGTAGCCTTAAAAGCAAGAGATTTCTTCTTAGGCTCTTCTTCTTGTCTGTCTTGAAGTTGGACCTCATATGCCATTAGGTTACCAACTAAGTCTTCAAGAGTGAGAGTATTGAGATCATTTGCTTCTTCAATAGCAATGGTTTTTCTCTCTCATTCAGGAGTTAAACACCTTAGAATCTTTCTGACTAAATCCACTTGTGAATATTCTTTTCCAAGGGATTTCAAAGTGTTAGTTATATTGGTCATTCTAGTTACCATGTCCGATATAGATTCATTTTGCTTCATTTTGAACAATTCAAATTTATGAACTAAAGAAGCAATTTTAGATTCCTTTACCTTTGACGTACCTTCGTGAGTTACTAGAAGAGTATGCCAAATTTCATTTGCTGTAGAGCATTAAGAGATGCGATTGAATTCTACCTTGTCAACGCCACAATATAATGCATTCATGGCTTTGGCATTTAGTGAAGCAGTCTTCTTTTCATCATCGGTCCATCGGCTGAAATCAGTTGATGGAGTTTGGTACTTTTCTGAAACAACTCTCCAGATATCGAGATCCATGGATTGCAAGAATATTGTCATTCTTACTTTCCAGTATCCATAGTTTGTTCCGTCGAAGAGAGGAGGACGAACAGAGGAGCTTCCTTCTTTGTGCTGAGATGTTGTAGTTGCCATGCTAGATGATGGTCAAATCAAAGTAATAGCAAACTTGTGCTCTGATACCAAATGAAAGTGCACTAAGATGTAGGCAACGAGCATTAGAGGGGGGGTGAATAGTGCTTTTAAAAATTGTCTGCGGAATATTTAATGATTTTGCAAATCTCAAAGCAAACACACAAAGAACACAAGATTTTATCCTGGTTCGGTCTAACCCGACCTACATCCAGTCCCCAAGCAAAACCCGCTTGAGATATCCACTATCAACCTTGTAAACTACAAGATCACACAGACTATAACTGGTCCCACTTTCAGTAACAACCCTACTGAAAGCAAACAACTTCTTTACACCAAGGAGTCCTTCTTTTTACAGAAAATAAGTAACAACTTACAAAACAACCTATGAGCCTTCCTTTTGAATGCAAATGAGATGCAATTGGCTTTGGAGGTTGTTGAAATACTCTTACTCACGAATTCACTATCTCTCAAAGTGATTTGAGTGAAAAACTGAAGTGACAATATCACGTGAGTGAGAAAACAAATACTTGAATGAATATGAGTGAAAAGCAATAAGTAAATGATTCAAATCGATTGAATTCTTGTTGTTTTTTAGTGTATAATGCACTCATATTTATAGTTAAAGTTTTTCATACGTTGAGGGTATGAAGGGGTATCAAAACTGTCCATTTCGAACGATCAAAACGTTTGAAAAATGAAAAGACACGCCTTTTTGAAGTTTCATGAAAACGGCAAAATTAGTCGACTGAAACATCAGTTAGTCGACTAATAGTTAGTTATTAGTAGATTGACAGTTATCGTCGGTCGATTGATCTGTTAATCGAGCCGTTTGAAAATCTGAACTTTTGAAACTTAGTCGACTTGAGAAAAGTTAGTCGACTGGTAATATAATCAGTAGACTGAAAAACCTTTTAGTCGACTGCTGCTAAAATCTTCTGAAAAACAAACATTCTGTTCGGTCCACTGATAAAAAGCATTAGTCGACTGCTGCTAAATTTTCAGAAAACACATGTTTTGTTCAGTCGACTGCTGCTAATTTTCTAGAAAACAGACATTCTGTCCAGTCGACTGATAAAACCTTCGGTCGACTAATTTGACAAAAATGACTTTTTAGAAAATATGGCGCGAAAGGATTAGTCGACTGGTAAGTCTATTGGTCGACTAATAAACATGAAAATTTAAGAAAAGAGTTTTCTAAAAAGATTTTCATGAGCGTTCTTTTTAGAAAAGTTTTTCTAAAGACTTTTAAGGTGAAATGCAACCTAAATATGCACTCTAAGTAAGGCTCTTACAAGAATCTAAGACTTTTAATGAATTAAACATTTGCACACTAGTCTTCAAAGATTCTTCATCGAATTCTTCAATTTCTTCATAGCCTTAGCTGAAATGCAGTTGATTCCACTTGCTCATCATCAAAACCTTGTACTTGAAGTATCATGTATGGCTTCATTGTCGTAACACAAAGTCAGCAGAGAAATGATGATGTTGATCCCTAGATATATGCTTTGTTTCAGAAAATGATGAAAAAGATGTTGACTAAACAAACAGAGGTTAGCTCGAGAAAAACTCATAATAAAAAAAAGGTCAAGGGCCGAACAATGAAGAAGCATGTGAAGATCTCCAAAAAGCAAAGTCATTACGAGGACACTTCTGATGAAGTAGAATCAGTGGGTGATACCGATGAAGAATATGAGATTCAGCAGACACTTCGAAAGTCAACTCAGGGGCAAGGGTTGGCCTATAAGTCCAAGGATCAGTCTGTTAATGACCCTGACCAGCCGCAGCTCAGAGATGTGGTCAAGATGGTCAAAGACCTGCAAGCTCGTGATAAAGTCAAGAAGGTCTTCATGAGTGAAGATTTTTACGATGGACTAGATGGGGATGATAGTCTCGACAATCTCCCCAGGAAATATTTCAAGTTTGATGGTTCGGCGATCCTAAGGCACATCTCGCCATGTTCTTCGCGGAGTGTTCTAAGTTCAAAAAGGACAATCAAGCCCTATTCCTTTATTTTCCCCGCAGTATGAAGGGTATCATAGAAAAATGGTATTCAAAACATATTAATCCCATTGAACTGAAGGAATTCAACAAGGTGGTCAATCTGTTTATCGAACGTTTCCTATTTAATGCTGAGGCGCTACCGACCCTCAACAATCTTTGTAGCTTTAAGCAGAAGGAGAATGAGAAGGCTCAGGCTTTCATTCACAGGTGGAGGTCCACCTGCAAAAAGATGAAGGATCCAATATCAGATGGGCATGCACTATCATTGATCCTGAGCAACTTTTCATAACCCCTAAGGGGATTGATTTCTACCTCTTCATCAAAGACTTTCATCGAGCTGATGGAATGAGCCGAATGACTCGAGTTGAGCATGAAAAATGGAGTTTACGAGGGTTTCACCTTGGCCAAGAACAACAGTCAACAAAAATCTAAAAAGAAAACCCATTTTACCTACTCTACCAACAACAATAAAAACCATCATAAGGGAAATGCGAAAGATCGCAGTTATGGTTCAAGGGGTTTAAACCACAGCAAAAATGAGCAAAAAGGTAAGTCGATTCCTCAGTATGATAAGCAACCTCAGCAAACTTTTGAGCAAGGGTCGAGACCTCAAGAAAGACCAAAATGTGAAGGGTGGAGCTATAATCGCAAGTTTAACCCCTGGATCAGTCACTTGAGACAGTGCTTGAATATATGCTCACCAGTGACATAATCAAGCTCCCAAGGGTAGCCGATCCACGAGTGATCATGGGAAAGATGAAAGACAGATTCTGCAAGTTCCATCGAACAGTGGGACATGACACTGAGAGCTGCTTCATTCTCTAAAATATCATTCAAGATTACATTAACAAAAATCTCTTAGTAGAAGGCACCAAAGATGAGAAGATGACTATACTAAATCAGCCATTCCTTCAGCATTCTGCAACAGTGAACTCTGATTAGCCTTTCCAGCCACATGATCATATTAAGCCATGTCCCAACGAGGATATTCATATTCAACATCAGGTCCTGGTGCTACAGCAGACCCAATCCAGTGCTCGAAGGATGGACCTTGTTTCAGCTTTCAGCAAGCTGAATGTCTCAAAGGAACCTGCCAAGGCATCCCCTGAGGTGGCCAGAAGAATTCCAGGGTTCTCTAAGTGCTTCATTAAGACTACCAAAGATGAGAGTGGGAAAGTCAAAGAAAACACTAATTCGGTCCAAAAACCAGTCACTGCCCTCTCGAATGTGTCAATCCTTGAATTGTCGCATGCTTCTTCAAAGCATCAGCAGGTCTTAGATGATCTATTCTGAAAGATCAAAGTAAAACCAAGCACAACTCCAGAGGATATGGCCCAAATCGTCAATCAGGCCATGACCAACGCTCTATGAACACCCCAAATTTTTCAAAAATTCCCTTTTTTTCCTCTGGCCCCATCTTCTAAATAATTTGGGTCAATTTCTGATCAAATTCCAGTCATTTCTCAGATTCACTGGTTGAAGATCCGAAATCCAAATCAAATTTCACATCTGACCTAGTTTCGGATTCGGATCTGATATCAAAATCCAATCCTGAGCCCTATTATCCAATTTTCAATTCAAAATTATAAAAATACAAAAATAGTTTTCTGAATGGCTTAGACAATTTATCCTGTATCCATTTGGATCCATTGTTCTTTATTCCTCAATTCGAGATCCAAAACTCGAGTATTTTCTCAAAATTCTGGATCAAGATCCGTTTTCTGAAACTTTCTGAAGTTTTAACCCTACATTTTTAAGAAAAACTTTCTTTTATGAAAAACTTCAAAATAAATATTCTACAAAATGTGTCAAAAACAATCCCTTGTTTTCCTTCATAGTTTTAGAGAATTTCTTTCAAAACACAAAGAAAAGAAAAAAAAAATAGAAAAGAAAAAAAAAAAGAAAAAAGAAAAAAAGAAATTTCAAAAAGGTGGCTTAACCCTTTTTGTTGAAAATATTTCGTAGTTAAAACCCCTTTTGAGAAAAGTTTTGTAAAGAAACACCATTTTGAAATTTTACAAAACCCAAGGGACCCAATTGATAAAACTCCCTAACGATCTCTCGTTATAAAAGAGACCGCAGGGGCGCTTCTCTTATCATCACTTCTTCAGCCCTCCATCTCGACGCTTCTTCCTCCTCTTTCTTCCCCCTTCCTCTTACTTCTTCAATTTCCCTTCTCTTCTTCCCCTCAGCCTCATAGCAGAATCAAGATCGAAGGAGCTTCAACCCCAACGACAGTAGTTAAAGGTAAGTACCTTATTTTCTTCCCCATTCTTATTTTCTCTTTCCTTCTGTGTGTCTTTACTGCATTTCCACGATTTCCTTCCTTTCTTCATTTTACTGTTTATTAAGAGCAACTTGCATCATTGACCTTCTTATTGCATCTGCGATGATGCATATTGCAATAGCAATATGGCCTATATTTCAAATGCTTGCTTCATTTTGAGGCTACAACGGATGGCACAGTGGATTTTACGGTCACGCATTGTTGTTATTTTCCGATTAATTCTCTGTTTAAAATCCAGCATATTGTTCAAATGTATTTTGTTTATCATTTCCCCTTTTATTTCTTACAACAAGTTTTCCTTTCCTCAATTTCAGCATCATCTTCTTCATCTATTTACTTTCATTTTGATTATCCACTAATGTTGTTTGGGTTTGCTTTTGTTTTTATTTCTCTTCATTCTGATTCATCTAATTGGGTATTGGTTTGATCTCTTCTGCAATTCTATATTTCCGCATTTTACGATTATATTGTAATTTTCTGATTCTATCTTTAGTCGTTCTCTAATTTTATATTTCCCTCACTATTTTGCATCTTTACACCTCTTGTCTCTCTGCATATCATACGATGCTTCATCATCTTAATTAGTGTTTTACATTCACTTCTTCTACAGTCACTGTTTGATTAAACAACAGAGAGAGCTTGCAGATCTGTGTTAAAACTTCATTCCATTGCATTTATATATATATATATATATAGCCATTTCATTTGATTAAGGTTTTCTGATCCCTTCTCATCTTATGATTTCCTTAGTACTTCTAAGATCTTCTTAATCGATCTTGCTGTGATCAGGGTATCATCCAGCAAATCACGTTTATTCTGATATGATTTCCATTTTTTTTAAAACCCCTTTGGTTTAATCTCTAATGTGTACATTCATATCTTTCGTATTTACTTTTACAATTTTTCTTTTGATTGTGTCGACTGTCTACTATGTTTCAATTTATCATTTATGTTTGATTTCCTGTTTTGGGATTACATTTGACCATCTTTCTAATTACATTTTGTTCATCTTATTCACTCTATTGTGTTCATTTTTTTTGTTTATGTGTTGCATATAATTGTTCATTGCGTCTGAGGTTTTTCTTAGTTCGATCTCCTGTTTCGCATCTGATTTTTGATATGTGTTTGATCTCATGTTTCATCTGGTCCATTACAGCATGTGTTGTGTCTCCCTTCATTTGAATTATTTGTCATGTTTATCTTGATATTCCCCATTTCATTCATTCATTGGTGTGCATCACTCGTCATCCACCAATCGTCAGTGCCTATGATGATCAAAAGTAAGGATTCAATGGTTTCCAGTTCAGGAATTCAATCTTTTAGTTGTTTGATTCAACTGCAATCTTTGATGAATGGCTCAGATCTTGCAAAGACATGGATTCTAAACAACTGGAGGTCATAGAGAACGACAATAGACATGTCTATTCTTGGTGACCTTGAGATATTGCTTCCAATTGCTCAGGTTGGGATGTACTATTCAAAGTGGATCACTGTGAAAAACCCAGGTCAAAAACCTGTTGTTATGCAGCTTGTGAAATTTAGGTGTAACCATCGATCAAGTATAAGTCATGGTGGTCTGTCATAACATGAGATAAGTCGTTTAACTAAATGTGAATCTTCAACAAAAAGAGATGAGTTTGTCCTATCTGGGAGTGGGTTAACTGAGGCTCTTCTTGGAGTTGGTAGGGTTAGTGAAGCAGAGCTTTTCTTGGACCGGATGAAAGAGAAGGGTTTAGTTCCTGATAGCATAATCCATGATGGTCTGATTAGACAATTTTGTAAGCATCAAAAACTAGAGAGAGCTATTGATCTTCTGAACACAATGTTGAAGAGATGCAACCTTCCTACTGATGCGGCTTATAGGATACCTATTCATGGATTTTGTGATCAGAGTTCATTAGATCAGGCTCCCAACTTTTATGTTGAAATGTTGCAAAGAGGACTCAAACCAGGTATGCATTCATGTGCTGCAATTATTCATGAACTATGTGACAACGGAAGGGCAGATGAGGCACATGGTCTCTTGTCTGGAATGCTGCAAAAAGGTCAAACTCCACCATGTGTCATGTATCAATATGTAAGGGATAGTTATTCCAAGTTGAACAAGTTTAAGAAGGCCAAAGAAGTTCTAAACGACATGCAACAAATATGGCTATGGGCCTGATTTTAGAATCCATTGGTCTCTCCTTCAAGCATTTACAGCAATGCAGAGCATTGCTACAGTTCCATTCACCACTCACCTTTCTTCACTTAATCACCACCACTTCACATTTATCCACTGCATTTCTTTCTGCTACTTCACCTAGCGTGTGGTCCACTTGCACTTTATTGTCGTTTGTATGTGTGTTGTATCATATTAGTGCATTTCATCTACCTATATTTCATCATGTCAGATTATATTTGCAATAATCTAAATCATAGGTGATCGGTTTAGGCATGGCACCTACATCCCATCACCTGTGTACATTTCCTGCACATACCCCCATGTTTTATAGCATCATTATCTACCACACTTTGCATCTTCTATCTTCATTTCCATTTACTACTTCAACCCTGCACTGTGCTCACACCATTTTCAGTTTGCAAAACAACACATTTCCTGCAATTGGCACTTGTCCAATGCATTTTTCTCAATGTTAGAAGTATATATGCATTTTCTCCCTAACATAGGCATTATATTTAGGTGCATATATACATGCATTTTTCATTCTAGCATGAAGTATAGCACTTCGCACATGTATTCTGCATTAGGATAGATATAGTCATATGCATTTGCATTCTCTTCTATATCTGGCATTTTGCTTTGTGCTAACTTTGTTTTGTAGGAATGATGTAAAGAACTGTCAAATTCCTGTCTTAGATTAGAGACTTTGATGTTTTCAAATTTGATTCAAGGTTGTAATAGTTAGGTATTAATGAGAATTTTCATTTTCCTGTATTAGATTAGAATGTATGAGCATGCGAATCTTATAAATTACTTGTTTCATATCATTTTTGCTTTTATTTCAAAAATTCACGAATGGTGAAACACGAATGACACGTGCACCTTTCTAATAAGAGGTAATTAATTCTAAGTAAATGATTCACATTTATGGCCATAGTCAAAATATGAACAATACTTATAATTTTTATCTTTTATGGAAAAACATTGGACCTTCACTTGGGTCTCTTTTGAAAATCATCATATTTCTCTGAAATTTTCTTCCTTTATCAGAATTTGACCTGTTGATTAACTCAAAATATATTCATGGGCATAGTTAGGATATATTAAAGGTTAATTTCATTTCAAATCCTATAAAGGCACAAAAGATTTATTTTATTCTTTATTTGAATTCAAATATAGATTATATTATAATATATTTGTGACCATAGTCATGAATGTATTATAATTTTAATCTTATTTTAATTCTCCTAAAGAATAAAATATGCTTTCCAATTCAAATCTTTAAATTCTTTCAAAGCATTCATCATTTAGGATAGAATTGCATTTCAAATCATTTTTCAAATTATTTTCTAAATTCCAAATGATTTCTGAGATAACTTTTTCAAATATATTTTCAACTTTTATTCTCAATTCTATCTTATTTCAACATTCAAACTTCAATTTTTAAATTCATTTCCAAGTTCAAAATTCAATTTCAAAATCAATTCAATATTCTAATTTCAAAGTTCAATTCAACTTTGAAATTCCAACTTTATTTCCAAGTTCAAAATTCAATTTCAAAATCAATTCAATATTTCAATTTCAAAGTTCAATTCAACTTTGAAATTCCCTTCTGATTTCAAATTCCAAGTTTGAATTCAAGTTTTATTCTCCATTTCCATTTAAAACTCCAAAACCTCCAAGTTCTATCTAAATTCTGAGTTTGATTCTCAAATTCAATTCACTTTGAAATTCAAAATCAAGTTTTGAAATTGACTCTGAGTCTCAAAATCGATTTTCTCTAATTTAGTCTTAATTTCAAAACTTATTTCAAAATCACTTGGAAAAATCCCAAAATTTCTGAAGCATTTCTCAAAAGCATACATTTTTGCATTTTCATTGCACAAGCATGATTCAATGTGCATTTTAGGATTTCAGAATAATTACTTTGACAAATTTAAGCAAAGCAAAAGGCATAAATTCGATCCTTGGTTCAATTACCCCTGGTAAAGGCGCCAGGAATGGTTGAACCTCGTACCGACGAGCGAATCCCATCTCCCCATTTTTCCCGCAAATTTTCAAAAATGGAGGCGAGTTAAATTTTCAAATTTTTTTTCAAATGAAGGTCAAGTGAGACCTTGCAAAAGAGTTTCTTTTCTTTCTTTATTTCTCTTCTCTCTTCCTTCTTTTCTTTTTCCACTTCAAAAAGGGGAAAAGGGGCAGAAAGGAAAAAGGAAAGAAAGAAAAAAGAAAAGGAAAAATTTTGCATGATCACAGAAGTTGGCGACCGTGATGGGACTCGTCTTCGTCTGGTCGAATTTATGCCTTTGCTTTGCTTTGATTTTGTCTAAGTCATTATTCTACAAATGTCAGCTTCATTTTCATGCAAACCTTAGGAGCCTAGACTCTGTCCTAGCTGACATTGAAGCATATAGGATTTAGGTATGGTTTGGTAGGACCATATTGAGGAGATCTATTCATGCTCACTTAGACTTAGGTCTGAAATACAACTCTCCTCAATTCTAAGGATTGAATGAAAATAATGTAGGCAAGTGTATGCTTCTTTATTATTAAATTATATCTCTTTAGGACTCTGCATTAGAGCCATATGATTTCTTGCATATTGAGCATGTTTTCAAAAACATCCCTACCTATATTGTCTCGGTCTTCACGTTGTTAGGCTGTCTCACTGAATCATAGTTTGGGAAAGAGCCTCACAACTGGACCACTTATTTGGGTTAACACCCCCCTACCACGTACCAAGGGCTTAACACCCCCTACCATGTACTAAGGGCCATAGTCTGAAGTATATCGGTAGGCGCTCAAGGATGTTGGGAAAACCTTACCTTAGAACCAGAGAAATATTTCTATGCCACGTACTTTGAGCTTCGGCTTGAGTATATCGGTGTATCTTGATTGGAATCAGATGATTGAAACCATAGAGTTTGGATTAAGGTCCTACAAGCCTTTTCAAATATTGTATTTAGAGTCAGCTTCTAGGGAGAGTTGTTCTTTGCATCATTGCTTGTATAGTTTTGCTTCTTTTGTGGATGTTATCTTGTAAATCCGCATTTACTTCACACTTTTAAAAACCCTTGATATTTATTCCAAAATTTCCTCTATTTCTCCAGATCCAGGTTGTATATTCCTCTTTCTTTATTTCTTCATAATTTTCTAAAACACTGGACATTTTTTTTAAGATTTCCCTATATTTCTCAAAATCTAGGTATCTATTTCCTTTTCTTTTATTTCTTCAGAATAATTTTTAAACCCTAGATATTCTTTTCAAAATTTTCCTATAGTTCTCAAAATCTAGGTATATGTTTCTCTTTCAACATTTCTTCAGAATTATTTTCTAAAAAACCCTAGATATTTGTCTTGAAGTCTTCTTCTATTTTTCAAAATCCAAGTGTATTTTCTATTTTTATTTTCTTCTTATGATTTCTTCAATTCTTTTGATCCTGCCTGCAATTCTTCAAATTTTAAGTCTTTGCCATCCTTTTTCAAACTTTTTCTTCTTCTTCATATCTTCTAGTATATCTTCCAATTCTATTCAATTTTTTTGCCTTCTCACATAAAATCTCTTTAGTCAAGAGATATCATTTTCAAAATAGCATTTTCCTTGATATTCTAGTTGTTTATTCTTCCCCACGGAGGAACAACACAATTGTCACAAATTTTGTGATGACCCGATCCCTGGTAATAGGATATCATTTTTGTTAACCTGATTCCTTCTTTTATCAAAATTTCTCCCAAAATTCTTTTTTCTAAATATCTCATTTTCAAGTTCTCCTATTTTTCTCAAAAAGCCTTCTTCAAATATTATTCTTCCTTCCCAGTTATAAAGGGGCAATTTTTTTTTTATAAAAAATCAATTTTTAAAAACCCTGTATGCAGGCAGGATCAAACAAAACCTTTTGTCAACAATTCCTCATCAATTCTTCATGAATCTCCAACATTTTTTTATCAATTTCCAATAATTATCATCAATCTTCATTTCCCTTTCAGGTTAAGGGATAAACCTGAACCTCCTTCTAACGAAGTATCTCTTCATTTCCTATTCAAGATAAGGGATAATCCGGAAATCTTTTATCATCATTCAAGCGTCAACAATTTTCCACCAATTTTCACCAGACTTTCGTCAATCTTTATCAATTTTATCAATTTTATCAATTTTTATTGATACTTTATCAATTTTTATCAATTTTTATTTCTTTATCAACTTTTTATCATTTTTTTCTATTTTTTATTTCATTCCCCTTTCAAGTTAAGGGATAAACCTGAACCTCATTCTTTGAGATCTTTATTCATTTCCCGCTCAGGTTAAGGGATAAACCTGAATCAATTCCCATGATTTCCTCAATTCTCATCATTTTTTTCAATTCCCATTCAGGATAAGGGATAATCCTAAAACCATCATTTTTTTTCAATTCCAATTCAAATCTTAGACCATCTTGGGTCAAGAATTTTGAATAAATCTCTCATCTTCGAAAAATTCATAATCGTCAGAGCCAATTCATAACTTTTGTCGATCCCTCTCAAATCCGACTTCCAGGTTGGAATGATTTTTTTTCTTTTGAAAATCTGAGTTCCAACTCAGGACTTCCTTCAATTTATTTTCTTTTAAAGATCCAGGTTCCGACTTGGGTCTTCCTTCAATTTATTTATTTTTTTCTTTTTGAGATCTAAGTTCCAATTCGGGTTTCCCTTTTTATCCTTTTCTTTTAAAGTTTCGAGTTTCGACTCAGACTTCTTTTTGGATCCAATGCTCGAGATGGACCAATCGTTTCTTTGAAAATTCGAGTTCCAAACTCGGGTTTTTCTTTTAAATCTTTTTCTTTCGAAGTCCCAAGTTCCAACTTGGACATTCTTTTGGATCCAATGCTCGTGTTGGACCAAAATTTTCCTTTGAAAATTCGAGTTCCAAACTCGGGTTTTCCCTTTTCATCTTTTTCTTTTGAAGTTTTGAGTACCAACTCAGACTTCCTTTTGAATCCAATGCTCGAGTTGGACCAATCGTTCCTTTGAAAATTTGAGTTCCAAACTCGGGTTTTCCTTTTAAATCTTTTCTTTCAAAGTTCTGAGTTCTGACTCCGACTTCTTTTTGGATCCAATGCTCGTGTTAGACCAATTTTTTCCTTTGAAAATTTGAGTTCCAGACTCGGGTTTTCCCTTTTTAGCTTTTTCTTTTGAAGTTTCGAGTTCTGACTTAGACTTTCTTTTGGATCCAATGCTCGAGTTGGACCAATCCTTCCTTTGAAAATTCGAATTTCAAACTTGGGTTTTCTTTTTTTATCTTTTTCTTTCAAAGTTTCGAGTTTCGACTTAAACTTCCTTTTGGATCCAATGCTCGAGTTGGACCAATCGTTCCTTTGAAAATTCGAGTTCCAAACTTGGGTTTTCCTTTTTAAGTCTTTTCTCTTTTGAAGTTTTGAGTTCCGACTCGGACTTCCTTTTGGATCCAATGCTCGAGTTGGACCAATCGTTCCTTTGAAAATTCGAGTTCTACACTCAGGTTTTCCCTTCTTATCTTTTTTTTTAAAGTTTCGAGTTCGAACTCGGACTTCCTTTCGGATCCAATGCTCGAGTTGGACCAATCGTTCCTTTGAAAATTCGAGTTCCAAACTTGAATTTTCCTTTTAAATCTTTTTCTTTCGATGTCCCAAGTTCCTACTCGAAATTCCTTTTGGATCCAATGCCCGTGTTGGACCAAATTTTTCTTTTGAAAATTCGAGTTCTAAACTCGGGTTTTCCCTTTTTATCTTTTTCTTTTGAAGTTCCGTGTTCCGACTCAAACTTCTTTTTGGATCCAATGCTCAAGTTGGACCATTCATTCCTTTGAAAACTTGAGTTCCAAACTCGGGTTTTCCTTTTAAATATTTTTCTTTCAAAGTCCCAAGTTCTTACTCGAACTTCCTCTTGGATCCAATGCTCGTGTTGGACCAAATTTTTTCTTTTGAAAATTCGAGTTCCACACCTGGGTTTTCCCTTTTTATCTTTTTCTTTTGAAGTTACGAGTTTCGACTCAGACTTCCTTTTGGATTCAATGCTCGAGTTGGACCAATAGTTCCTTTGAAACTTTGAGTTCCAAACTCGAGTTTTCCCTTTTTATCTTTTTCTTTGGAAGTTCTGAGTTTCGACTCGAACTTCCTTTTGGATCCAATGCTTGAGTTGGACCAATCGTTCCTTTGAAAATTTGAGTTCCAAACTCGGATTTTTCTTTTTAAATCTTTTCTCTTTTGAAATTTTGAGTTTTGATTCGAACTTCCTTTTGGATCCAATGCTCGAGTTGGACCAATCATTCCTTTAAAAATTCGAGTTCCACACTAGGGTTTTCCCTTTTTATCTTTTTCTTTTGAAGTTCTTAGTTCGGACTCAGACTTCCTTTTGGATCCAATGCTCGAGTTGGACCAACTGCTCCTTTGAAAATTCAAGTTTCAAACTCGGGTTTTTCTTTTAAATCTTTGTCTTTCGATGTCCCAAGTTCTGAGTCGGACTTCCTTTTGGATCCAATGCTCGAGTTGGACCAATTGTTTCTTTGAAAATTCGAGTTCCAAACTCGGACTTTCTTTTGGATCCAATGCTCGTGTTGGACCAAATTTTTCCTTTGAAAATTCGAGTTATAAACTCGAATTTTCCCTTTTTATCTTTTTTTTTGAAGTTCTGAGTTCTGACTCAGACTTTCTTTTGGATCCAATGCTCGAGTTGGACCAATCGTTCCTTTGAAAATTCGAGTTTCAAACACGGGTTTTTCTTTTAAATTTTTTTCTTTTATAGTCCCAAGTTTCGACTCGGACTTCCTTTTGGATCCAATGCTCGTATCGGACCAAATTTTTCCTTTGAAAATTTGAGTTCCAAACTCAGGTTTTCTCTTTTTATCTTTTTCTTTTAAAGTTTTGAGTTTCGACTCAGACTTCCTTTTGGATCCAATGCTCGAGTTGGACCAATTGTTCCTTTGAAAATTTGAGTTCCAAACTCAGGTTTTCCTTTTAAATCTTTTTCTTTCGAAGTCCCAAGTTCTGACTCGGACTTCCTTTTGGATCCAATGCTCGTGTTGGATCAAATTTTTCCTTTGAAAATTCGAGTTCCGAACTCGGGTTTTCCGTTTTTATCATTTTCTTTTGAAGTTCCAAGTTCTGACTCAGGTTTTCTATTGGATTCAATGCTCGGGTTGGACCAATCATTCCTTTGAAAATTCGAGTTCCAAACTCGGGTTTTCCTTTTAAATCTTTTCCTTTTGAAGTCCCAAGTTCCGACTCAGACTTACTTTTGGATCCAATGCTCGTGTTGGACCAAATTTTTCCTTTGAAAATTTGACTTCCAAACTCTAGTTTTACTATTAAATCTTTTTCTTTCGAAGTCCCAAGTTCTAACTCGGGCTCCCTTTTGGATTTAATGCTAGTGTTGGACCAAAATTTTCCTTTGAAAAATTGAGTTCCAAACTCGGGTTTTCCCTTTTTAATGTTTTTCTTTTGAAGTTACGAGTTCCGACTCAGACTTCCTTTTGGATCGAATGCTCGTGTTGGACCAAATTTTTTCTTTGAAAATTTGAGTTCTAAACTCAGGTTTTCCCTTTTTATCTTTTTCTTTTGAAGTTTCGAGTTTCGACTCAGACTTTCTTTTGGATCCATTGCTCGAGTTGGACCAATCGTTCCTTTGAAAATTTGAGTTCCAAACACAAGTTTTCCTTTAAAATCTTTTCTTTTGAAGTTCTGAGTTCCTACTCGGACTTCCTTTTAGATCCAATGCTTGTGTTGGACAAAAAAAATTGTTTTGAAAAATCAAGTACCAAACTGTAAACACCCCAAATTTTCCTCATCCATTTTCAGACATATCCCTCGTGTGAATGCCAACTCTGGTAGTTCAGTGTAAGAGTCCAACCCTGAGTGTGTTTTAAAAAACTGTCATTTTACCCACTTTCATTAGGAAAGTTACCATTTTACCCCTAGGTCATCCTAAACCCCTAGTCAGTCGTAGTCAACCATTTTCATTTGTAAGCTCGAAACAGTTAGAATGTCAGTCATTTCAAGCTCACCTAAGCTCACAATGAACATACCATTTCCATTTTTGACCATTCCTGCCAAAATGGGAATATTTCTTCAGAAATGATCTCATTTCTCACTCAAATCCAAGCTAATTGTCTCCAAGTCTGTCATTCTCAGTCAGTCATATTCCTCTGAGACTAGCTTGAGCTCACTAGGAGTTCAAGTGCTCCAGTTTTAGTTCAAAACCACTTTCAAGTGTCTAGGAGCCCATTTTATCCCATTTCAGCTCACTTAGCTGAAATTGAGCTGAGTCGAGTTAGTTGAGCTAGTGTTCGAGCTTCAATTTTAGTTCATCTCAGTATTATTGATCTTTGCTCCAGCTCAAACCCAGCTCTGGTCTGTAATTCACTTTACTCCAGTGACCATTTCTCACCATTTATCTAAATATGGCAGCTTTTCTTGATAATTCAGTCAGGGAGTTCAGTTGAGTCAGTGTCTTGTCAGTATAATTGAGTTCTGAAACCATAAAACCTAGCTCAATCTAGTTTATTTCAGTTCAAATTTGTTCAAACCCTAATTTTCAGTGTCACTCGGGCCTGGTAGAGACAAAAATCATTTCTTGAACCATTTTGCTCATTTCTATCAAAAGTATCACTTTTTGAACTGGTATGACTATGAATCGAGGTTCAATATTCAAATTTCTTCATTCAGGGTTAGCATTTTGCATGGCATTTCATATCATTTCTCATCATTTTTCATCATTTCATAACATATCATCACATTTCATTTCATTTCATTTTCGAGATCCAGAACTCCAGTTTTGAAAATTTCAATCTAGATTCGAATTTTAAAACTTTCAAAAATCAATTTCAAACCCTGAGCTTCTAAAATTGACATTTTTACCCCCAGGATTCTAAATCTGGAAATATTTTCCTGAGAAAACAATCTAGATTCTTTTCAAACTTGGTTTTTCAAACTCTAGACTAGATTTGCTCCGCAACGAGGTATAGAACTTTAAATTCTGAGCTCATTTCAAAAACTGTCAAAAATAGCTCATTTCGTCTAGAATTTTTCTGAGAGACCATTCTACCTCTTTGGCCTTCAAAATGAGTTTCAAAATTGAATGTGGACCCATCCTTAGGGTGGCTCTACTATTGAATCCATTTGCACTTTCTTTTTATTTAAAAAAAAATATTTCTTTTATGTCATTTTATTTTCTTTTTATTATTTCATTTTTTTAGAGAGAGGTGGGACCCACAAGGGGGTCGATCAGCCCTCTCCCCACTTTCTTTTTCTTCTCTCATTTTCCTTCCTTTTTCCTTTTTCCCTCCTCTTTTTCTTTCCTTTATTCTTTTCTTCTTCTTCCTTCTTTTTTCTTTCTTTCTTTCCTTTTCTCTTTCTTTCTTCCTTCTCTTTCCTCCCTCTCCTTCTCATTCACATACAACTCTCTCTCTTCCTTCTTTTCTTCCTTCTTTCCTTTTTCCTTTCTTCCCTTTTTTTCCTTCTTTCTTTCCCTCCTTTTCTTCCCCTCCTTATTACTCTAGCCCCTTGCCTATTCTCTCAACTAACACTTACATGGTTGAGGCTCCCTTTGGATTTTTTTCATTTCTCCTAAAGACCCTAAGTTTCCTCCCTCATTAAACCCTAACTTTTTCCCCCAAAGAGGATCATACGGCAGCCTCTTGGATTGTTTCTCACATTCACCTCTCTCATTACTCTCTCTCTCCCAAGGAATTGACGCACACCCTATTCCTTCTTTACTACCTCTCTCTCCCTTTTATATTGGTGTACCCTCTTTCCCTCTCTTGGTTCCACTCCAACCACAGCAGCCATTGCTGCCATTGCTCCAGCTCTTCAACAGTGCCGCCACATTGCCATTCTCACACCCAGCTCCCCCTTGCAGCCTCTTCAAGTCCAGCTTTCAGGCCTTCATCAGCAAAAACTCCAGCACCCATTCCAGCATAGCAGCAGATCCTTTCTTGCTCCATCACCAAAGCATCTGCCTCCATTGCAACCTCCACCCGCTACTTCCTCCAAGCACCTCCTCCTTGCAGCTCCAACCGACACTCCACTATCTTCTCAACTACAACAGCTACAACCGTAGCATCATTGCTTCCAGCCCTTCCATCCACATCAAGCTATAGGCACCTTCAGCCTTCTTTGGTGACCACCATCTCCAGCACCACTTCAGTTGGCGCACCATCACCACCATAACCGCTCCAACAAGCAAGGTCCAGCCTTCCATTGCAACCGTTCTCATTGGTGCTACAACCAACTTCTCTAACTGCATCCCTCCTTACTACCTTCAAGATCTCCAATCGTGCAGCAAACTAAGTCCCAAGGTATTGAGCCTATTCCTTCTATTTCACATGTTTATCAGTTTTTACATTAGGTGAATCTAATGGATGCCTATTAAAATGGTAGATCTAATGCAATGTTTGTTTCAAAACTCGGATTTAAAATGGTATGTTGTACTTGAATGGTAAAGATAAAGGGATGTTGGCTATTTCATGAATATAGACTAATGAGAATGGGGTAATTCACCTATTTGATGGGTCAAATCCCCCATTTCAATCAAGTCAACATTAAACAAATTATGCTCCCCTGTGAGTTCTTTTTTTTTTTTGTATTTCATGTAGTTTGTGTGATTTAAATTTCGCATTTAGGTTAGTTTCATCCTTTCATAATGGATTTATTCATATAATATTAGTTTTTGTTAGCATTTAGTTTAAGGTTTATAGATTTCATCGTATGTGTAAAGTCCAGCTATAATTTTATGTGAAATTTTTCGTTCAAAAATCCTAAAAAAATTATTATAGTTGTAGTTATTTTTCTGTGATAGCCTACCAAAATTTTGGATTAATTTGGGTTTCGGAACCCCATTAAATAAATCGAATATTAAATTGGGTTTTAAACACTATACAAACCTAAAATCTCTCTTTAGCCGACAAGTGGACCCGAGATCTCCCACATGGGAGATCCAATTCATTCCCAAAAAAATATTGTAGATCTCTGGTAGAACCTATTATTTTCCAGTATTTTTCTGGATTTTGACCAAAAGATTTAGTCTCTGACAAAAATCAGATTTTCCCAACCATTGTGAAAATCTTGTCATCTGCTCGTCAGAGTCTAGACCCTAATCCTCTGTGGTATTCCAACCCATAGGTCTAATGCCAAAACTATCAAAAGAGGAGTTGTTTATCATGAACTCCTATATCTTTTCCTAGAATTTCAGTTTTTTTAGGGTTTGGATTCCTAGTTTTCCAGATTTTACAAACTTACCTGTCAAATCCCTGTTAATTTAATTTTACCAGAATTAAAGGTCTGATAACCCCTTGCTTCCTTCCAATCTATAGGTATAATGCCAAAACTGTCAAAAGAGGATTTGTTCCTCTATGTGTCAGGGTCACCCTCCTAAACTTTTAGAGGTTTTGGCCTTTGTTTACCATTTTCCCTGAATTTTTGTGAAAACCTATCAGTTTGCCCTAAATTCCAGAGTCGCCAGATTCTAATCCGACTTGCTGGAGTTATAGATCTCCGACCATAGGTCAAAACAAAAATTGTAAAAAGAAAAAATCTTTGCTTAACTGTCCTCTGTCACTCCATAAAATTTGGGGCATTTCTATGGTAGGTGAGTACCCAAAATTCTGTTGTCATTAATTTAGGTTTAGAATTTTAGGCAAAAATTTTGATTTTTAAGGATTTTAATTAACTTTCATATTAAAAAAATATCACAAATATTAATTTTCAGATTTTATTCTATTCCTAGGGTTAGTCTAGATGTCCATGCCAAATTTGAGCCAATTCCAAACTCATTTGCCTCTTGTGTTTGTTGATTTTAAAAATCAAAAGCGAAACTCAAGCAAAAATGAGGCGAAATTCTGCAATTTTGTGATATTTTTACATTTTAGGGTTTTAAATATGTTTATCATCATCTCACATCATATTATAGTTGATTTCTATATCATTTGCATTTATTCAAATTTTAAAGTTTGCATTTTTACAAAATTTATTTCAGAAAATCTGATTTCAAGGCCATAGTCTTATTATCAGGAGCATTTTGGTCATTTGACCTCAATTTTGAATTTTCAAACATTGATTTTCATATTTTCAACCATATCATATCATATTGTGTTTGATTTATTTTCATTTGGATTTCAAAATCTTATTTTTACAAAATATCTTTCTGAAAAATCCTAATTTCAAGGCCATAGTCTTGCTATCAGGAGTATTTTGGTCATTTTGACCCCAATTTCGAATTTCCAAAGCTCATTTTAATATTTCCAATCCAATTTCATCATTTTTGTTTATATCAGGAAGGTATGAATTGGGTTTACATTTGGATAATATCCGATAATTTTCTAATATTTTCGGATAAATCCAGATAAGCCTATATTTCTGTGCTAACATGTTTTTTAGTTTTGTAGGATTATTCAAGTGGAAGACTTAGTTATTTTATTTTATTTTATTTTCTTTTCTTTTATTCAATTCAATGTAATATCAGATGTAATATTTTGGAATAAGAGTTACATTTTCTCCTTTGAATAGGATGCATTGCATATAGTTTCCTTTCGTAATTTCAAATATCTGATACATGATTCATGCATTTTTTCCAAATCCACTATGGTTGACACAAATGGCACATACACAAACTCTTAGGGAGTTGACAAACTTGGTGGAATTCATATTTATGTCCATAGTCAGAATAGGGATGAAACCCAGATTTGTGATCTTTGTATTAGCCACATTCAGCCTACACTCTTAGGCTAACTTAAAAAATGCACTGCATTTCTCAAAATTTCAAAAGGATTTTCCCACTTTCTCAAAGAATTATCTTTCAAATTCATATTCATTCATTCAATTTGCATCATTTTCAAACTCATTTCCCAATTCCATTTCAGAGAAATTGATTTTTCTAAAATTTTCTAAGTCTTTCTCAGGAAGTTATTTTCTCAAAAACTCTGAGTTTTCAAATGATATTTCAAGTATTTCCCAAGTTCAAATCATGTTTTTCCAATGTTTTAACATCCTTAATTTCAATTTCAAAGTTCATAAATTGATTTTCTCAAAATCCTTGAATTATTTCTGAAATTGGTTTTATGAGAATTCTCAAATCTCTTTTGGAAATCGATTTTCATTTCAAAAGCAATCCAAATCTCAAAAATCGATTTTTCAAAGTTGCAATATTCCTGAGAATCCATTTTCCATTTTACAGATCATTTTCCAATGAAATTTATGATTTTTCCGGAATCATCACTTTTCCCAAGTATTTCCAAGCATATTTCAATTTATTAGGCAAACATATTATTTCTCAAAATGTGCATCTTTCCAAGAATTTCATAGTACATGTCTGATTCTCTGTGCATTTTAAGAAAATTAAGTATGATTTAGATAATTAAACTTACTCAACGCACACATTTGGTCCTTGGTTCAATTACCTCTGGTAAAGGCGTCAGGAATGGTTGAACCTCGTACCGACAGGTGGATCCCATTCCACATAATTTTCCCACAAATTTTCAAAATGGAGGCGAGTAATTTTCAAAACCAATTTTTAAAACATTGGTTGAGTTTGAGTCGCAAAATCGTTTCTCTCACTCGCAGAGGGAGGGAAAAATTTTGCGATGATAACATAAACTCGGGTTTTCCCTTTTTATCTTTTTTTTTTTGACGTTCCGAGTTCCGACTCGGACTTCCTTTTGGATCCAATGCTCGAGTTGGACCAATCGTTCCTTTGAAAATTTGAGTTCCAAACTCAGGTTTTCTGTTTTTATCTTCTTTTTTTTGAAGTTTCGAGTTCTGACTCGAACTTTCTTTTGGATCCAATGCTCGAGTTGGACCAATCGTTCCTTTGAAAATTTGAGTTCCAAACTCGGGTTTTTCTTTTTAAATATTATCTGTTTTGACGTTCTGAGTTCCAACTCAGACTTCCTTTTGGATCCAATGCTCGAGTTGGACCAATCGTTCCTTTGAAAAATCGAGTTCCACACTCAGGTTTTCCCTTTTTTTTTTTTGAAGTTTCAAGTTTCGACTAAGAATTCCTTTTGGATCCAATGCTCTAGTTGGACCAATCGTTCCTTTGAAAATTCGAGTTCCAAACTTGGGTTTTCCTTTTAAATCTTTTTCTTTCGAAGTCCCAAGTTTCGATTCGGACTTCCTTTTGGATCCAATGTTCGTGTTGGACCAAGTTTTTCCTTTGAAAATTTGAGTTCCAAACTCGAGTTTTTCCTTTTGAAGTTCCGAGTTCCGACTTGGACTTCCATTTAGATCTAATGCTCGAGTTTGACCAATCATTCCTTTGAAAATTCGAGTTCCAAACTCGGGTTTTCCTTTTAAATCTTTTTCTTTCGAAGTCCCAAGTTCTGACTCAGACTTCCTTTTGGATCCAATGCTCGTGTTGGACCAAATTTTTTCTTTCAAAATTCGAGTTCCAAACTCGGCTTTTCCCTTTTTATCTTTTTTCTTTTGAAGTTTCGAGTTCTGACTCAGACTTCCTTTTGGATCCAATGCTCGAGTTGGACCAATCGTTCCTTTGAAAATTCGAGTTTCAAACTCGGGTTTTCCATTTTTATCTTTTTCTTTCAAAGTTCCGAGTTTCAACTGTTATCATCGCAAAATTTTATTTTTGCAAGTTAAACTGACCTTTGAAAAAGGTTTTGAAAATAACTCACCTCCGTTTTTAAAATGCGGGAAAATTCTTTAAAATGGGACTCGCATGTCGGTACGAGGTTCAATCATTCCTGACGCCTTTACCAGGAGTAATTGAACCAAGGATCAAAAGTATGCTTAGCTTTGCTCAACTTGTCTAAATCGTGTTCCATTTCTTAAATGCACAAAGAATCAGGCATGTGCTATAAATTTTCTGAAAATGCAGATTTGAAAATATGATGTTTGCTTTGAATATTTGAAATACTTGGAAAGAATCTTGGAAAATGTGATACTTTGAAAATCGTGAACTTTGTGGGAGAACATTTCTGAGGAAAATGAAAATCTATTTCTGAAGAAATATAAGTGTTTTGTGGAAATCGATTTCTAAGGAATTTCAAATAACTTTGGGAAAAACTTGATTTCTCTGAATTCAAACTTTGAAATTGAAGATATTATGATTTGGAAAATCATGATTTGAACTTGAGGAATATTTGAAATACCACTTGAAAGCTCAGAGTTTTGAGAAAATCAATTTTTGAGTAAGACTTAAAAAATTTTGAGAAAATCGATTTCTCTGAATTGGAATTGGAATTTGCAAACTGAATGAAATGAATGAATATGGATTTGAAAGACATGGTTTTGAGGAGTTGAGAAAATCTTTTTATATTTTTGACAAATGCAGTGCATTTTAAAGTTAGCCTAAGAGTGTAGGCTGAATGTGGCTAATACGAAGATAACAAATCTGGGTTTCATTCGTATTCTGACTATGACCATAAATACGAATTCCACCGAGTTTGTCAACTCCCTAAGAGCTTGTGCACGTGCCATTCGTGTAGACCATGGTGGATTTGTAAAGAATTTGCATGAATTAGATATTAATATTTGTAGAATTAAACTATATGCAATGCTCCCTATTCTAAGCAAAAAATGTAAATCTTATTCTAAATATTACATTTGATATTATATTAAATTGAATAAAAGAGAAATAAAATGAAAAGTCTTCTTCTTGAATGTTCTCGCAAAACTAGAAAAGCTTGTTAGTGAAGATATGTCATCTTTTCTAGATTTATCGAGCAATATCTGGAAATTGCTGGATTTATCTAGACATAAGCCTTTTCCCATGATTCCTTGAGATAAATATAATTAAATATGAAATAAAATGGAAGAAATAATAAATATAAACAACTTTGAAATTTATAATTTTGTGAAAAATGATAAAAATACCCCTGAAAACAAGACTATGGCCTTGAAATCAGGGTTTTCAGAAAGATGTTTTGTAAAATGCAAATTTTGAAATTCAAATGAGAATAAATCAAACACAAAATGATATGATATGATTGAAAATATGAAAATCAAAGTTTTCAATTTCAAAATTGAGGTCAAATGACCAAAATGCCCCTAATAGCAAGACTATGGCCTTAAAATCAGGGTTTTCAGAAAATATTTTGGTAAAAACTTTGGCTTTATGGTTTAAAAAGATCAAATAGCAGCTAAATCGAATATGAGGTGTCCTAAAATGATTCTAAACATGAAAAAACCCTAAAACCATGAACTTATACCCCAAAAATCAGAAATATCATGTAAATCATGATTTTGACAGTGTTTTGGGGTCCTAGGTACCCTATTTTGCAATTTAACTCATTCAAGCATCAAACGATATTCAAAATCAGTAAAAATCAAGATATGAACTTATTATAACCCTAAAATTAAAGTAGAATCATAAAAATATATTTTTGACATTATTTAAATTCAAAAATTACATTAAAACTCTAAAATATGCTATTTTTACCTGCGGGCACGTACCAGTTTCGGTGTTAGACCCTAATCAGGAGTCAATACACCATAGAAATTCATAAAATTTTAAAAAGCCATAACAGACAAAAAAATAAATATTGTCCTATTTACAGATCGAAAAAATCATCTCTGATGAGGGAGATATCATTCCAGAAATCTGGACTTAAATTTAACGAACATGAAATATATCAAAACAGATACTTCTGGTTAGAAATACAAGGAAAAATAGCAAAACATATCAGAAAAATCTAAGCTTTTATCAGTTGATATAAAACAAATAAATAGATAGTTTCTTTTTTTATAGATCATTGATTGGATCTACGGTTAAGTAGATACGACCAACACAATTTAAATTAGGGTTTTAAAAAATCATAACAAGTTCTAAAACATAGATCTGACATTCTGATAAAGGAAAAATAGTGAACAATGATATAAAAATACAGGAAAATTACAGTAAATAATAGGCATTAATACAAATCTATTACACTTTACAAATTTTAAATCAGACTTCGGATGACAGAAATAACGCAACTGCAAGTTATACTTGAATATGAATAACGATTTTAACCAACAGGAATCATGATTGAACTTTGTATTTTTCTAACAAGGTTTACGAATCCTAAAACCTCTGATTTTTTTACAGGGCCTCACTAACACGTACGTAGACCACATATAAAAAAATCAGAAATTTCTAACGAAGATTTAAATATGAAACAGTATGATTTATATAGATCTAAAATCGAAATGTACGAAAATCTAAGAAAACATTAAAAACAATGATTTAAACATGAAAAACAATAAGAAAAATCTAAATAACATAAAAAAATCTATTTTGATGATAGAATACATAAAATAAACATTAATATGACAATGAAATAAAAAATATATAGGGAATCCATGGTTGAAATTAATTTACCCTTTGAAAACATGGATTTAACCCATTTAACGGGTAAATCTCATGTTTCATTGGTTAAGAACGTAGAAAGCAGCAATATGAATGATTCTAATGGATTAGAATCCTGGAAAAGATCATCAAAATGAGTTATAAAATTTTCTTGGGTCGACCTTGGGGTTCTTGGATGGAATCCATGGTTAAAAATCATGAAGAAAGGGGTTTCCATGGTGAAACCATGATAAAAAGTAATAAATTTCATAAAAATAATGAGATAAAAGGTGGAGAACCTTAGGTGTTGCAGCAATGGGGGAAGCAGCTGGGAGGAGAGAGAGGCTACAAGAAACTGTTGAGAAAAGAATAGGGTTCGACCTCCCCTCTAGCCTCTTTAAATAGGCAAAATTAGGTTTTAAAAAAAAAGAGCTAATTAATTCCAATTTTGCCCCTTTTAAAAATCTATCCAAAGCTATTAGTGGGGGGCAATTTTTCTGAAATTTCCTAACCTACATGGACTATAGCTAACCTAATTTGACTCCTAACTAAACTAAAAGACTTCCAAATGTGGTGCCACCTAGTGTGGGTCCACATTTGTTTTTAAAGCTTCAATTTAAAACCTTTAAAAACTATTAGTTAAAAATCTAAACAAAATGGATTTTAAAAATTGGTTTTGACTCCTCTAAACTAAGTAGGACACTGACTAACCCTAGTCTAACCCTGACCTTATCAAATGTGGGGCCACCCAGAGTGGGCCTCACTTGAATTTTCAAAAACGATTTTAAAACTTGAAAATGAGAGTTTTTTCAAAAGATATTTAAAAGTAGATTTTGAGATTGAAAGTTTTGAAATGGTACAGAGTCCTGACTGGGTCAGAACTCCTCTTGATATGGCGCCAACTGAGTGGGCCCCACATTAGGGTTTTGAAAGTCTTGAAATAAAGACCGAAAATGGCTTTAAAAAGGGGTTAAAATCAACAAATGGAATTCAAAGGTTTGAAAATGGAGTTCTAAGTGAACTAAAACTCTGAACCAGAGTCCTGAACCAATAAAGACTCTGAGGTTTTAGATTTTAAAAGCCAAATGAAGGAGTTTTTGAAAGATTTTATAAGAACTGGTAAAAATAAGTCAAAAAAATGCAGTCAGGGTTAGAGTCCTAACTCAACCGAAACTCTAAAATAGAGTTCTGAATCAACTAGGACTCTACAAAATAGACTAATTTTGGAAAAATAAGTGGAAAAGATGAAAATGGAAGTAAAAACAAACTTCAGAATAGACTTCTAAGTGAAGTAGGACTTCGGGACAGAGTCCTGATCGAACTAAAACTCTAGATTTTTTTTGGTATTTTCTGAAAAACAGATGAAAGAACTTATGAAAACAGTGAAAATAATAACAAACAATGAAATCAAAGCAGAGTCTTGATCCCACTGGGACTCTGGGGACAAAGTTCTAATTGGACTAGGACTCTCAGAATTTTGGATTTTCTGAGAAAACAAATGAAAGGATTTTGAAAAACAAATGAAAATAAGATAAAATTGAAGTCCGGTTCAGAGTCCTGATCTGACTAGGACTCTGAGGAAGAGTCCTAATTCGACTAGAACTCTGAGAATTTTTTGTTTTCTAAGAAGTAAATGGTGAGATTTAAACAAAGCTTTTGAAAACCAGTGAAAATGAATTGAGAAAACAAACTTTGGATAGGGTCCTGATTCGATCAGGACTCTGGGATAAAATCCTAGAATTTTAAAATTCCATGATAAAGGTATAACAATTTTGATAGATAGAAAGATTTTTGAAAGATTCTCTCAAAATTGAAATCAGGGTCAGAGTCCTGATCCAACTAGGACTATTTGAATATAGTCCTGGTTCAACTAGAACTCTGAGTTTTTAACTCATTTCAAAAGATTTGGTTAAGACCAAGTAAAAATAGCAACGAAAGATAAAGTTCTAATCCGACTGAAACTCTGAAGAAGAGTCCTAATTCGACTGAAACTCTGAAGAAGAGTCTTAATCCGACTGAGATTCTTGAAAAAGAGTCATAATCCAACTAGGACTCTGGGATTTCGGCCAAAATAAAAGATTTTGATAAGTTTTCTCAAAAATAAGTAAAAAGGGTAGTAAAAGGTAGAGTTCTGATCCAACTAGGACTCTGGAAAAAGAGTCCTGATCCAACTAAGACTCTAAATTTTTGACCAAAATGACAGAAATGTGCAAAAATATGATCACAACTGGTTTAAAATTAGAATAGAGTTTTGAAAAGATTTAAAAAGATAAAAAGATAGTCCTGATCCAACTAGGACTCTAAAATTTTGGGGCGGCATCCCAGTACTCGTCAGCCTCGGAAGAAGAGATGAGTTCCCCTCGATCTGAGAAGAGTCGAGAGCAGCAGCAAGAAGACGATGGCATAGACCCTCAAATGTATGCCATGTTGAGAAAAATGATGAATAAGATGATGAATGAGCAGCCCGGGACCAGCTCAGAAAGGAACCCATTCAGAGAAAGGTTCCATGGTCGCAGGAGTAAGAAGGCTCCCAAGAAGCAAATCCAGCCAGAAGAGATTTCAGATGAATCAGATTCCACTGAAAACACAGATGAAGAATATGAGGTGCCTCCGGCATTTGAGAAGCGTGGCCAAAGTAAAAGCCGCAGATCAAAGAGCAGAGATAAAGAAGAGCCTTTGCAAGCGCAGTTCAAAGAAATGGCCCGAGTTGTCAAAGATCTGCAAGCCCGCGACAAGGGCAAGAAAGTCTTCACCAGTGAGGACTTCTATGACGGCTTAGAAGGGGATGATGATCTGGAGAATCTCCCCCGTAAATTCATCAAATTCGATGGTTCTGGCGACCCAAAAGCTCATCTCGCCACCTTCTTCGCAGAATGCTCGAGGTTCAGAAAGGATAACCGAGCATTGTTTCTATGCTTCCCCCGCAGCTTGGAAGGAGTTGCCGCCAAATGGTATGCTGAACATATCAACCCCATTGAGCTCAAGGAGTTCGATAAAGTTGTAAATCTCTTTATTGAACGCTTCTTGTTCAACACAGAAGCGCTGCCTACATTAAGTCATCTCTGCAATTTGAGACAGAACGAGAATGAAAAAGCACGGGACTTCATTCACAGGTGGAGATCAGCCTGTAATAAGATGAGAGATCCTATCTCGGAAAGGCATGCATTGTCCTTAATCCTCAACAATTTCTCGCAGCCGTTAAGAGGATTAATTTCCACAGCGCCGTCCAGGACCTTCATTGAGCTGACTGAACGAGCCGAATGGCTCGAGCTGAGTGTGGAAAATGGAGTCTATGAAGGCTTCACCTTTTCCAAGAACAACTCCCATGGTGAGCAGAAGAAGAAAGCTCACTTCACTTATTCTGCCAACAACAACAGCAAAGGCCGTAATCAGCGCAAAGGGCAGAAGAAAGATTACTGCTACAGCTCAGGCAGTTCGAACAACAAAGATCAGAAAGCAAAGCCTGCTCCTCAGTTCAGCAAGCCTCCTCAGCAGGATCAAGGACCGAAGCTACGCGAAAAAGCCAAACATGAAGGATGGAGTTACGACAGAAAGTTTACTCCTCTTGACCAATCACTCGAGGATGTACTCGAGTACATGCTATCGAAAGAGATGGTCAAATTGCCCAGATTGGTCGATCCCCCTGTGCCCATGGGGAAATGGAAAGATCAGTTCTGCAAGTTCCACAGGACAGTGGGACACAACACCGAGAACTGCTTTGTTCTCAAAAACATCGTGCAAGATCTCATTGAAAAGAATTTATTGGTGGAAGGAGAAGAAGAAGAGAAAATGGACATTCTCAATCACCCCTTCCCTTCACACACCACAGCAGTAGTGTCTGCACAACCATTTCTACCGCATGAACATATCAAGCCATGTTCTGCGCAAGATCTCCAAGTTCAGCATCAGGTGACGGTGCTAGGACAAGCGGCTCCAGATTCTAAGAAGATGGACTTAATTTCAGCATTCAGTAAAATGAAAGTTGCAGAAGCACCTGTGAAGTCAGTTCCCAAATCAAAAGGAACTCCTGACTTCTTCAAGCAAATCGTTAGACCAAGGCCAGAGAATTCAAGTCAGAAGCCTCTGACTGCTTTATCCACTGTCTCCATCCTTGACTTGGCCAAGAATTCTAGAAAGCACCAGCAAGTACTGGATGATTTACTCAGGAAAATCAAAGTTAAACCCAGTACCACTCCTGAAGACATGGCACAGATTGTGAACTCCGCCATGACCAATGCACCAATTACCTTCTCAGATGAGGACCTTCCAAAGCCTCATTCCTTTCATAATAATGCCTTGTACATCGTCGTTCGGGTCAGAGGAATGACGGTTCCCCATGTGCTGGTCGATGGAGGCAGTAGCCTCAACATATGTCCCGAAATGACCGCAAAGGCATTAGGGATCAAGGACGAAGAATATATTCCGGATCCCATCACTATCTATGGGTTTGACAATCATGGTCAAACGGCCAAGGGCAAGATATTCCTGGAGGTGTTCATTAATTATTCGGTGCACTCTGTCCTTTTCCATGTGGTTAATGTACCACCAACCTACAACTTGCTGCTCGGTAGGACGTGGATTCACAATGCTAATGCAGTGCCTTCCACCCTCCATCAATGTGTGAAGTGGTCAAAGGGTGGAATGATAACCACAATACTGGGAGAAGACCCAGAAGAAAGGCTCCCGCAGCCCATGATTCCTCGGCCATCATTCAATGCAGATATTCCCAGCATCAGGGAAAGTAAAGAGATCAATCTCGGAGAAAATCGAGAAATACTTCAGGCATCCTCAGAGCCATCTCTGCACACAGTAGCCATGACCAGATGGAAAGGTCCTCAATTCTTCAAGGTCGGAGGTCGAATCGACTACGGCACCATTAAGGATCATCCCTTGTTTCCGCAATTCATGAAGTCAAGAAAGGGATTTGATTTGCTTCTAAAACATGGTTATCAACCCTTCAAGGGACTCGGCAAGAACGAGGACGGCCGCATCGAGCCAATGATTCAGAAGCATCGTCCCCACAGAGCAGGACTAGGATTTGCCGGCGGAAGCTCGTCAAAGAAGACTGTTTTTGTCAAGGGGGCACAATGAAGACCATTTGTTATTTTCCTTCTATTCTTATCCAAATAAATGTCTCATTTTACCAATGTCATTGATCAATTCAATCAATAAAATTCCAAGTTTCTTTGTCTATCCGGATGCCATCTACTCCCTTTTTGTCTGTCTCATCATTTTATAATTCAATTTTATGTATGGTTCTCTTCAAATGATTGCTTGTCTTACTATAGGCCAATTTGTCTGAACCAAAATTTCTTCTCCAAAATTTCAGAATGACCTCTCGGACAATCAAGAAGCTCGTTCTCAATCCCAAGGCCTCTCAAAAGTCGACAGCAATTCATAGAATCAAAGCAAGCACCGGAAATGACAAGAGTGCAAAGCAGTCTGATGATTGTGCGGAATATGATCAGTCTCTTCAGGAATTACCGGAGTTCGCCGCAGTTCAGAAGCAGGACGAACCATCTCCTCTAGTACAAGATCCAACTGAAGGTGTCAATATCGGTTAAGAGGAAGATCCAAAAATTCTCCAGATCGGAACCAGTCTGAGTCCAGAAGAAAAGAAAAGGCTTATAGATTTTCTCAAGCGGCATGAAGAAGTGTTCGCATGGACGTATGAAGACATGCCGGGCTTAGACCCCAAATTGGTCGAGCACCGTCTTGTCTTAAAGCCGGATGCTAAGCCGGTCAAGCAGAAGCTGAGAAAAATGGATCCCAGAATAGAACAACAAGTCAAGGAAGGACTCGAAGATCTGCTCAAAGCAGGATTTATTCGAGCTATTGACTACCCAGATTGGTTAGCCAATATCGTCGTTGTCCCAAAGAAAAGCGGCAAAGTAAGGATTTGCATAGACTTCAGAGACCTCAATAAGGCAACTCCGAAGGATGACTATCCACTTCCAAGCATCGATCTTCTAGTCGATAGCACGGCAGGACATGCCATGTTCTCTTTCATGGACGGATATTCCGGCTACAATCAGATTAAGTTGGCCGCCCGCGACCAATCAAAAACTTCTTTTACTACGCCTTGGGGCACTTTCTGCTATACGGTTATGCCTTTTGGGCTCAAGAATGCTGGAGCAACGTATCAACGGGCAATGGCTGTTATCTTTCACGATCAAATGCGCAAAATCATGGATGCGTATGTTGATGATATTCTCGTGAAATCTAAAGAGGAAGAAGATCACCTCGAAGCACTTGATCAAGTCTTTAAGAGACTCATTCTTTACAAGTTAAGGCTTAACCCGCAAAAGTGTGTCTTTGGAGTCGAATCAGGCAAACTGTTGGGTTTTCTGGTAAGCAAAAAGGGAATTGAAGTTGACCCGACCAAAGCAAAGGCTATCATTGATATGCCTCCCCCGAAGAATCTCAAAGAACTACGTAGCCTTCAAGGACGTATGCAGTCAATCCGGCGATTCATTTCCAATTTGGCAATGAGATGCGAGCCTTTCAACCACTTACTCAGAAAAGGAGTGAAGTTCGAATGAGGACCAGAGTGCCAGCAATCGTTCGATCGGATCAAGAAGTATCTTCTTAATCCTCCCATCCTGAAGCCGCCAGAATTGGGAAAACCTCTTTTATTATACATCTCAGTCAATCAAGTCGCATGCGGTGGATTCTTGGCACAATACAAAGAAGGCAGCCTGATAGAGCACGCCATTTATTATGTGAGCAAGACTTTCATAGATTATGAAAAGAGATACTCTCAAATAGAGAAGACCTGCCTAGCTCTGGTATGGATGTGTCAGAAGCTAAGACACTACCTCTTAGCATCAGAGATCAAAATTTTGTCTAAACTCAATCCCCTCAAGTATATCTTAGAACAACCTTTCCTCAGCGGACGAGTCGCGAAATGGCAAGTCTTACTGATGCAGTATGACTTAGAATATGTCTCGCAGCAATCAATCAAAGGCCAAGCAATTGCAGATCAATTGGCGGATTTCCCCCTGGCCGAAGAAGTAAAAGCCGAAGATGACTTCCCTGATGAGCAAATTTGCAATATCCAGCAATTTCCAGTCTGGAATTTGTTTTTCGATGGTTCTAAGAACATGGCCGGAATAGGCATCAGAATCTTACTAATCACTCCTGAGAAGGAGATGATTCCATTTTCTCTCAAGTTAGATTTTCAATGCACTCACAATATGGCTGAATACGAAGCCCTGATTCAAGGTCTAAAGATTCTGCTAGACTTCAATGTCAAGAGAGTGCATGCCTACGGTGACTCACTACTTGTTGTCAATCAAGTTCGAACCGAATGGCAGGTCAAAGATCAGAAGCTATTTCCCTATCAGAAAATTGTTTCAGCTCTTATCAGCAAGTTTGAAGAATTCCAGCTCTTCCATATCAAGAGAGATTTCAATCAAGTGGCCGATAGCCTAGCCAGCTTAGGCTCCATTATGGCATTCAAGAATGGAGAATCTTGTCGCTCTTTTGAAATTGGCAGACTTGACCAACCTGCCTTCATTCCAGCGGAACAGGTAAACCAGGCTAAGCAAAGGAAGAAGCCCTGGTATTACAACATCAAAACTTTCATAGAAACTGGTGAATTTCCTCCAGAACTCTCAAAGAAAGAGCAACGAGCAATCCAGCGTATGTCTACTCGATACTTCATTTTGGCCAATGTCCTCTATCGTCGTGGATTCAGTTCAGAGTATTCCAGATGTTTAGATGAAGACGAAGCCAAAGAAGTCGTGCGGGAAGCACACGAAGGCATTTGTGGTGGCCACGTCGGTTACCAAACCCTTGTCAAGCAAATCATCAGAGCAGGTTACTATTGGAAGACTATGCAACAAGACTGCTATCATTATGTGAAGAAGTGTGTGCAATGCCAGATATACGCACCTTCTATTCATGCTCCGGCAACTTATTTACAATCTGTTGTCTCCCCATGGCCATTCTCCATGTGGGCCTTCGATGTCGTAGGTCCCATCACTCCTTCAGCTTCAAATGGCCACAAATACTTCCTTGCCGCAACGGAATATTTCACCAAGTGGGTAGAAGCCATCACTCTTCGCACAGTAGAAGGCCGTCATGTGGTCTCTTTTATTCACAAGAACATCCTTTGTCGTTTCGGCATCCCACATGACATTGTGTCAGACAATGGCAGTCATTTCAAGAATGAAAGAATGAAGACATTCTGCTCAAAATTCAAGATCTATCATCATTTCTCCGCTCCATATTATCCTCAAGGGAATGGTCAGGCAGAGGCCACCAACAAGATTTTAATTCGTATTTTGGAGCGAACTGTGGAAACAGGCCGTGACTGGCATGAGAAGATCCACGATGCATTGTGGGCCTATCGGACCACCATTCGTACACCAACGAATGCTACTCCATCAGAGCTGGTCTATGGGACAGAAGTAGTATTGCCGCTACATGTTCAGAAGCCCGCTTTGAAATTTGCTTCACTTCTGCAATTACCTCTTGATCAATACCAGCAGCAGCGACTAGTGCAGCTAGACTTACTCGACGAGAGAAGGCTAAAAGCAGCAGAGCATGCTCAATCCTATCGCCAGAGAGTAGCCAAGCAATATGCGAAGTCTATCATCGAAAGAAGATTCAAAGTCAATGATTTAGTACTTCGATCCACAACTTATCTCAAGCATCGTCCCGGCGGCAAATGGTCGCCAAATTGGGAAGGTCCCTATGTTGTCAAAGAAGCATTAACCCGCAACTCATATCGGCTCATCAATGCCGATGGAGTAGAATTGCCAGATCCTATTAATGAAAAAGTTTTATACTTGAAACATTTATTCTCCTCTTGTAATCCTTCCTGTTTCTTTCAAATAATGATCCAACTTTCTTTCCCAGTTACACTGGGGCATTTTAAAATTTTGTTCTATATGCAGGCAGGATAAACAAATTCCTCATTTCATGCACATGTGCATTCATATGCATCAACTCATATTCATTTGCATTAATCACAATCCGGTCGGTATTGGGATTTCAACAAACAGTCCCATCATAATTCCTAATGATCCAAAGATCATCGCCAATACTGAACCAAAACCCAGCACTCAAACTGGTATTATTTCAAAATCCAGTATTCAAGCTGGTACATTTTCAACTTTTTGGAAAACCGAGTTCCGACTCGTGTCTTTATTCAAACATTTTCCTTTGTTGATCCGGGTTCCGACTCATGATCTCTCTACCTTATTCGAGCCTTGACTCGAACTCTCCATTTTCCTTTGTTGATCCGGGTTCCGACTCATGACTCGAACTCTTCATTTTCATTTGTTGATCCGGGTTCCGACTCGAGATCTCTTTATTCATTCGAGCTCAGATGCGAGCTCTTTATTTTCTTTATTGATCTGGGTTCCGACTCAAGATCTCCCTATTCATTCGAGCTTTGATTCGAGCTCTTCATTTTCTTTGTTGATCCGGGTTCCGACTCGTGATCTCATTATCTTACTCGAGCCTTGACTCAAGCTCTTCGTTTTCTTTATTGATCCGAGTTCCGACTCGTGATCTCTTTATCTTCATTCGAGCTCATATTCGAGCTCTTCATTTTTTCTCTGTTGATTCGGGTTCCGACTCGTGATCTCATTATCTTATTTGTGCTCTGATTCGAGCCTTCCATTTTCTTTTGTTGATCCGGGTTCCGACTCGTGATCTCAATATTTTATTCGAGCTCTGACTCGAACTCATCATTCTCCTTTATTGATCCAAGTCATTTCGATCATCAGGGTCTGTCAATTGCTCAAATTTGATATTTTGTCCTCCAAATTCTCAATTCAAATCTTTTGGATCAATCAATTCCCAATTTTGACCCCAGGGTCACCCAATTTTCAATTTCAAATTCCAATTCTCAATTCCAATTACCAAATTCTCAATTCAAATCTTTTGGATCAATCAATTCCCAATTTTGACCCCAGGGTCACCCAATTTTCAATTTCAAATTCCAATTACCAAATTCTCAATTTTGACTCCAGATCATTTTCGACCTTCGGGTCACTCAATTCTCAAAATTTTGACCTTCGGGTCACCCAATTTCCAATTTCGACCTTCGGGTCATCCAATTCTCAAATTTCGACCTTCGGGTCACTCAATTTCCAATTTCGACCTTCGGGTCACTCAATTTCCAATTTCGACCTTCGGGTCATCCAATTCTCAAATTTCGACCTTCGGGTCACTCAATTTCCAATTTCGACCTTCGGGTCACTAAATTTCCAAATTTCGACCCTCGGGTCAATCCATTTCCAATTTTCGACCTTCGGGTCAATCTATTTCCAAATTTTCGACCTTTAGGTCAATCAATTTCCAAATTTTGACCTTTTTGGTTACCCAATTTCCAATTTCGACCTTTAGGTCACTCAATTCTCAATTTCGACCTTCAGGTCACACAATTTTGACCTTTCGGTCAACCAATTCTCAATTCCGACCATCAGGTCATCCAATTTCGACCTTCGGGTCATACAATTTTCAACAACCAATTTTCCAATTTCCAATTTCGACCTTCGGGTCAATCAATCTCAATATCCAATTTCAATCATTTTCTCTTGCGAGAGACCCTTTTTAGGGAGAGTTCGAGGGAGCTCGTTCTTTTCGCATGCTATCCAATTCGTTCACTTAGCCCCTTTCTAGGGAGAGTTTGAAGGGACTCGCGTCTTTGTGAACTGTTTGCAAAACAATTTCCAATTTCACACAAGAAACCCTTTTAAAGAGAGAGGCTTGACGGAGACTCGCTTTTCTTGTGACCCCCCCCAATTTCATACTAGGCCATTTTCGTCATGAAAGACCCTCTTTGCAGGGAGAGTGTGATGGACTCGTTCTTCTCATGACCCAATTTACAGACCTCACTATTTTCGGGCCCCTTTCCATAAGAGAAGCCTAATATTAGGGAGCTTTGACGAAAGCTCAATTTCTCTTCGAAAGTTCGTTTTGCAAACACCTCCTCTTCAGGGAAGAGAGGAGTATTTCCCATTTCCCATTCAGGTAAGGGCCAAGCCTGAGTCTCTCTTTTTGGGGAAAAAGAGAGGAGAATTTTCGTCATGGATGTGTTGAACCGGACTTCAAATACTCACTTTCACCAAGGATTTCAAGAAAATTTTGTCAATTTGTCAATCAATTGTTGATTTCAGAATCTTTATTGCACAAATCTTTATTTTAGTTTACCTTCAGCATCATTTCCAAAAGAGTGAAGCTTTCGCGAAAAGAGATTCAAAACTCAAATTCTTTCTATCGGCCAGCCAAAAGGATGAAGGATAAATCCTCAATATGGCCAGCAAAGAAAATTCAATGTTTTGCAAAGCCATGGATGATCGATATTGATCGCAGTCAATGGCGCATCTTTAAAGGCTATTCTTGTAAAGACGAGGCAGTTGAAATATCCTGAGTGCTAGAAAAGAGAGCATTTACCCAAGCCTTGTCTCCTCAGAATCACCTAAGCTGCAATTAAGTATCCGCAAAAGAGATCTCTCACCTGTCGTCAAGATGAAGGCGAATTAGGCGAGTAGACCCCCGGGGCCAAAGAAGATTCGAAACATCTCCAAGATGACGGAGTTTGTGACGGATCCTTCCAGGGAAAGTCCAAAGCACTGTCGAGATGAAGGCAGATGCGATGAACCTCTCGACAATCCCTGAAAGATATTTAATTTCAGCTATCGCCCAAAGATCTCCAAACCCATCATCCAAGAAGGATCGAAACATCTCCAAGTTGAAGGAGTTTGTGACGTATCCTTCCCAAAAGAGAGAAAGAGAGGAAAAAGAAAGAGAGAAAAAGTCAGAACATCTCCAAAATGAAGGAGAATATAGCAAAAACCCAGAGAGCCAAAAGAGTGCAGAAAGATTGTCAAGAGAGAAGCTCCCAGGATATCAAACTGCCAAATTTATCAAGAATCCTCTTTAACTTTGTGAAATTCTATTATCAATATTATTTCATCAATTGCTTTCATAATATCAAATTCTCTTTCCTGCTCATATCAAGGAAATTGATAACTTCCTTGAAAAAGGGCAATTGCAAGCAATTTGGATTTCAAGTCTCGATTCTACAAAGTGAACCTTGTTTGGAGGTAATGCTTTGGGTAGAAAAGAAAGAATATCTTTGCAACAATGTGCAACATTTTCAAATATTTTGAATCAACAGCAAAATTTCCAACATTTTGACAATATTCTAGCTATCCTGACATGAAGTGAGAGCTTGATGTCCGTTTTCGATGCATCCTGACACCAATTTTAAATCCCTCCTAAGGACTTGATTCCTTCCCTTCTTTGAGAGCATGAACTCTCAAATTTGCACACTTTTCTGTGTCCCCACTGTCCCACCATAGACAGTCCCATTTCGGTTCGAGGTCGAACCACCAATCATTTCCCGCAAAAGGCAATTTCAAAAGCTGATTTTAGTCTCAGCAATGAGACGCCCAAAACCAATCCCTTTTCAAGCTTTAGGGACCCCATTTTCCTTCCTTTTGCAAAAACCCTATTAGATTTATTGTGCAAAATCCAAAGGTTCCATCATGGTCTCTTCCTTCGAGGATTCCATTTCATTTTCCACCCGATCAGGATAAGGGTACAAACCTGAGCCTCACTCAAAGAGGTATTTTATTTTCCGCCCGATCAGGATAAGGGTACAAACCTGAGCCTCAATCAAAGAGGTATTCCATTTTCCGCCCGATCAGGATAAGGGTACAAACCTGAGCCTCACTCAAAGAGGTATTTCATTTTCCGCCCGATCAGGATAAGGGTACAAACCTGAGCCTCAATCAAAGAGGTATTTCATTTTCCGCCCGATCAGGATAAGGGTACAAACCTGAGCCTCGATCAAAGTGGTATTCCATTTTCCGCCCGATCAGGATAAGGGTACAAACCTGAGCCTCAATCAAAGAGGTATTTCATCTTCCGCCCGATCAGGTTAAGGGTACAAACCTGAGTCTCATTTCGATGAGATATTCCATTCCCCAATCAGGTCAAGGGTCAAAACCTGAGCTTTGTTCCATGCGAGGTATTTCTGTCCCATCAGGTTAAGGGTCAAACCTGAGCTTCGTTCCATGCGAGGTATTTCTGTCCCATCCAGGTTAAGGGCATAAACCTGAACTTCACTCTCATAGAGTGAATCTTTTCTCTCCATTCTTCGCTTCATATCTACCATCTTTCTTGGGCTAATTTCTTCACACCCAGTCAGATCCTTCTAACTGGGGCATTTTTTTCGTATAGCCCAAATTTGGTGTGTTTTCTTTGCCACTAAGCTCGGCCATGAGCCGGCTTAGTAGCAAAGAGGGGCATCTGTAAACACCCCAAATTTTCACTCACCTCCCCAACATTTCCACCAAGCATCAACATCCAGCCTCTGAAATCGCTGGAGGGCAAAATGGTCATTTTCTGAGCCCGAACCTTGCAACAGTCCAAATTTCATCTGAAACTCTCAAATTTTCTCTATTTTTATCTCAGATGTTCAAGATTTTACTCCTGACAGGAGACAGACATCTCCAAGTCTTGATTCAAGATTGCATTTCATAAGACATGACATTGCATATCATTGCATGAGCATTTCAAATCACTGCACTGCACAGCATGTCATTTCGAGGTCCAGAACTCTTGATTTCAAAATTTTCAATCCAGATTAGAATTTCAACTCTTTTCAAAATTGATTTCAAAACCCTGGGTCTTCAAAATTATCAATTTTTCCCATTTTACCCCCAGGACTCTGAATTTCAAAATATTTCCTCAGGAAAACCATCTGGATAGTTTTCAATATGGATTTGAGTCACTTCACCTCAGATTTTGCCCTTTTTGACAATTTCAAATATCTTTCTTTTACAAAATCGCCCTACAAGGGCCAACTCTTTCCAAAATTCCTGTTTTGCCCATTAGTCCAGATTTTATGAAAATTCCAAAAAGAAGTTGTGGTTTTATCCTTATTTCAATAAAGAAGCAATGTGGGACCCACACTGAGGTGGTGTCACACAAGCTTTCCTTTTTGAAAATTTGAATTTTGAAAAACCCAAAAATATAGGAGCCTTGTCCCCTGGATTGGTGCCACTTGTCTTTTCTCTCTCCTCCCATTTACATGCCATGTGTCAGCATAGGGTTCACCTAGAGTCAGTGCCACATGTCACCCTCCCTCTTCTGCCAAGTGTCAGTGTGGGGCTACCTTAAGAAGCCGCCACATGTCTGCCATGTGTCAGTATCCATCCTGCGCCATGTGTCATTTCAAAGACTACCAGGAGATGCCAAGTGTCATAGGTTGTCCTGTCTAGAAAAAGTGGAGTTTGTCTCCTCTGAGGTGGCGCCATCTAGAGTGTCTCCTGCAGGGGACAGGTGTCAACCCCTCCTTCCTTCTGGAAAAGTAGCCTGACACATGTCTCTTCCTACTTTTCTCAGAAAAGTAGGAGACATGTGTCACTTCTGAATTCCTACAAAAAAGGTAGGCTTGTCTCCTCTGAGGTGGCGCCATCTGGAGTGTTTCCTGCAGAGGACACGTGGCAAGCTCTCATTTCCTCAGAAAAAGCAAGTGCCATGTGTCATTTTCTGCTTTCTTCAGAAAAGCTAGAATTCAAATATTCAAAAATTCCCATAGGTGGCGAAAATCAAGAACTCCTACCTTTTTCATCCTGTCTGAGATGGCGCCACATGGCTTGGCCCACCTTCTCTCCCCTCTGCCACGTGTCATTCTCTGCTTCTTTCAGAAAAAGTAGAGGACACATGTCTTCTCCCTACCTCTTTCAGAAAAGTAGGAGACACATGTCACTCCTGGCCTTCTTCAGAAAAAGCAAACCATTCAAAATTCAAACAAGGCACTAGGTGGCAAAAATCCTGAGCTCTGATTTTTCCAGATGGCCTGAGATGGCGCCACATGTCCCTTTCCCTCCTTTTCCTCCCTCTTGCCACATGGCATTGTAGGAGCCACCCTGAGGGGCGCGCCACATGTCCACCCTCCATTCCTCCAGGGCCAACCTCCATTTGAATTTCAAACTCCCCCCTGAGGTGGCGCCATTTGAGAAAGCCTCTCCAGACAGCTGACACTTGTCCGCCACATATCCAGACCTCCCTGCACCAGAAAAAGTAGAAAAAACCCCCCCATGAGGTGGCGCATTTTGCTTCCTCCCTTCATGTTCTCCTGCCACATGGCATCGTAGGAGCCACTCTGAGGAAATGCCACATGTCAGCCCCTCCTTTCCTGCAGAAAAGCAAAATTTCAAACATTTGAACTCCCCAGAGGTGGCGCCACATGGCATGCCCCTACTGTTCCAACTTTACACCTCAGATCACCTTTTGAGGTGGCACCATTCCAGGACTCCACTTGGCTCCATTTTTATTTTATTTTTAATAAAGGTAGCCCACCATGAGGTGGCGCCACCTGAGGACTCCCTACAAAAGGTGAGTTTGAATTTCAAATTCCAAGAGAGCACCCTCTGAGGTGGCGCCTTCTGGGAGATCCCTGCAGAGAGAATCAAGCTAACTTTTGAAAAATTCCAAATTCCCCCTGCTGAGGTGTCTCACCCACAAAAATTTCCATTTTTATTTTCTCAAAAAAATCAAAATAGCCTTTTGAGGTGGCGCCATCTGAGGGCTCCCTGCAAAAGGCAAATTCGAATTTCAAAACCCCCAGATGGCACCCCCTGAGATGGCGCCACATGGAGGGCTCAGATCCAGCCTGTTTGAATTTCAAATTTTTTCAGAAAAGTTATAAAAACAAGGGTTCACGCCCAGCCTAAGGGGAGATCATTTTTTTAGCTCTTGTGAACTTGGAAAATCCAACCTAGCCTTCCTAACATCTGATTTTGAACCTTGGAAATCGTGCCCCCTTTGGCGCATTGAAGAAGGTGGAGTAGAGCTCGTGCTGTGGCCAGTCCAATTCCAACGGAGCTCGATTTTGGTGGACCATCCGAAGCCCGGAGTGAAGAACGAAGGAAGCTCGTGGTAGCTGCCCCTTTCAAGAGCACCTACGCTGCGTAACGAAATAAGGTGCACTTCTTTTCCCATTGATTGGATTTCATAATTCGATTCGGGAGTCGTTTGAAGAAAGAGCTCATCCGAGAGATGGATTGAGCTATTCTCATAAAACGACATACATAAAAATATTCAATTATGCTTCCTTGATGATTTTTATCATTCATGCATTTATCTAGATTTAATTTGCATTTTATTTCATTCATTTAGCATATTTCATGAATTAATTAGGATTAATTTAGCCTTTTTTTCAATTCTGCTTATTTTCAGTAAGTCTCTGTTTTTGTCAGTCAGTCCACACGTCATTTCATGCATTTATTTTTTTATTAAAAATCCCAAAAAAATCACGGAATGCGCCCTTAGGTGTCCCTGAAATTTTTCCAAAAATTCGGAGCCATTTGAATTTGTTTACTGCGGTAAACATCCAAAATGGTAAGTCGGGTTTTGTAACCCGGGATGCGTTTTGAAAAACATTTGCCAACTTGTAAAATCGAGTTCTCCCTCCTGGGAGGTCCGATTTTCGATCCGAAAAATGCCCTGAACTCGGGAGAATGTCTAGTTTTTAATATGATTTTTTTCAGATTTTTATGATTTTTTTTTATGACTGACAAAAATCCGAGAGTCCGGGACACGTGTCAGAGCCTAATTTGGGCCTCTGAGATCTTGGATCGACTTAGGGCTATGGTTTCTCTTTGTGTGTTTCTCAAAATCCGAAACTGTAAAAAGTGAAAGTGGTGTCCGAGATGTCCTCTGTTTGCATCTAAAAGCCTGTAATTTTTAGAACAGTGTTGACCCCTGATTCGGATTTTTCTTGTCAGTCCACTGTTTTGCTACATTTGTCTGTTCTGTTAGTTTAGGCAGAAATAGTTATATTTTTCTCTGTGTTTCTGTTGATAAAATGCCGAAGTCATAAACATGAAAGTTGTTCATGTAGGTGTCGTTCATAGCTCTGATTAATTTCATAAATTTACATGGCTGTTTTATATTTGTTTGGCATTTTACATCAGATTAGGGTGATTTTTACCTCTGTCAGAACTAAATCCCTGTTATTGAACTCACCATGGCTCAAATCCCGAGGCTGTAAAAACCAAAAATGTTACATTTCGGGTCTTTTAGCAGTCTGCAAAATATCAGAAGTTTCCATGGTGTAAATCTTGCATTATCATATTAGGCATTGCATTTGGTTCGGATCCATAGGCAAAATCCATCCTTTTAGGACTTCCTTTAAATGTTAGCATTTAAATCATATCATTTCGTGAATTTTAGCATTCTAGGTTGTTTATCAAAGTGTTTAGATGATTCATACCGAATTTGGTGCAATTTGGAATCCATTTGAGGTTCGGATCATCCATAATACCAAAACAGGGTCCCGCAGGACCCAGATCCAAGCGAAAAACAAGCGAAATTCGTTATTTTGGATAAATTGCAATACACCAAATTCTGATTTTACAGTCATAATGTGTTTAGCAGCATGTCATCATGTCTCTTACTGAATTTCATCATCATTTGATTCAATTTGAATTTCAAAATCCCAATTTTACCAAGTTTTCCTTCAAAAAACCCTGATTTTAAAGGTGTAACTTTAATTTTAGGGGTATTTTGGTCATTTTGACCCCAATTCCGAATTTCAAACTGTTTTCTACTGAATTTCCTACATTTTCATCATTTCAAAATATCAAGGAAGCATGAGAATAGGGTTTATATCCAATTAAATCCAATAATTTCATAATATTATTGGGAAATCTTGGAAAAACCCACATATTTGAGCTAACCTTACTCCAAGTTTGGCAGGGACATTCAAATGAAGGAGCTGAAGTCTGCAAATTTTCATTTGATTAGTGATGTAATAATATAAATTTTGGAATAAGAGATTTAATTTCCTGCTTAGACTAGGATGCATATCATATAGTTTGAACTTATGCGATATCCTGCTTATATGATTCATGCATTTTATTTCAAAAGCACTATGGATGTTCACGAATGGCACGTGCACCAACTCTTAGGGAGTTGATGGACTCGGTGGGATCCATATTTACGGCCCTAGTCGGAATATGGACGAGACCCAGATCCATCATCTTTCTACTAGTCACATTGAGCCTACACTCTTAGGCTATCTTAAAATGCACATCATATTTCCAAAGTTTTCAAAAGCATATGCATCAAATCAACTAAATTCTGAACATATTCATGGCCACAGTCAGGATATGTGAAGGATTTATTTTGACTTAATGCACATTTTTCCAACAAATTTACTAGAAAATCTTTCAAAGTGCATTCATACATTCATATCATTTGCATCATGAAATCATTGATTTTCTCAAGATTTTCTCAAGAAAACTTCATTCTCAAGAAATCGATTTCTCAAATTCTAAGGATTTTTCAAAATCGGTTTTCCAAAGACAAGTTTTTCCACAGTTTGCCTTGGAAAATGTTATCTTAAGATATTCAAAAGAGTTTTCCAATCTTTCTTCAAGATCCAAAATCGATTTCCAAGTATTTAAAAAGGTAAAATTCCCAGGATTTCGATTCCCCAAGTTTTGAATTTCCTTCTCCAATGAGTTTTCCTATAAATTTTCCATCATTTTCCTAAGAAAACTCTCAAAGTCCAAGTTTTCCTAAGAAGTGCTTCCCTTTTCAAAAAGTCCATCTTTTCTCAAGAATCACTTCCATTTTCCCAAGATTTTCAACTATTTCTGAATTTTCCACATCTTTATAAGCTTTCTCATGTTTTCAAAAACCCCTTTTTATCTGAGTTTCCTGAGAAATTGACCTCTTTCCTGAGAGATTCTTTCCAACTCCAAATGTTTTCTAAGCATACATCATGTTTTCCAACTGGCATTTTCCAAAATCTCATAGCACATGCCTGAATTCTCTATGCATTTAGGATAGAACATAACTTTGATAATTTCGCTAAGTCAAGCATAGTTTTGGTCCTTGGTTCGATTACCCCTGTTAAAGGCGGCAGGAACGGTCGAACCTCGTACCGACAGGTCGAGCCCCATCCCATGGATTTTCCCGCAATTTTCAAAAACGGAGGCGAGTATTTCAAAACATTTTTCAAAATCCGGTCAAAGTTTGAATCGCGAAAGCGTTTCCTTCCTTTTTCTCTTCCGCAAGGAAGGGAAGACGGGGGAAAAATTTCGCGACGAGAACACAGTCATCCGGCAGAAAGACCACCTTCATCAAAGGAACAGAATGAAGACAATGCCTTTGCTTTCTGCTTTCTTTTTCTGTTCTCCTTATGTTGTCTTGTAGGGGCATGTCCACCCCAGTTTTTCCTTTCTTCATCAACAATCATCTGTAAATATCAAAGTTACTTAATCAATGAAAATTTTGTTTCCGCTTCTCATCTTGGCGTACACGATTCTTTGCTTATATCTTTTTCTATGTCATTATTCTTTTCTGTACAAAAGGCTATTTTAGAATATCTTACCTTTTTTTCAAAAACCATTCTTTGCGCTTTTTAGGATTGCTAGAATCATGGCTCCTAAATCGCTCAAAAGGCTTATTATCAATTCAAATTTTTCTCAAAATAAATCCAAACCAGTCAGAATCTGCAAGGCAGGGGCAGAAGTCAGCGAAGTGACAGGGCAGATCGAAGAATTAGCAAAGCTTGATTCAGTGATTCAAGAATTGCCAGAATTTGCCAATATTCAAAAGCAGGATGAACCATCGTCGTTGGTTCAAGATCCGATAGAGGATGTCAATATTGGTTCAGAAAATAACCCAAAGATCCTAAAAATTGGTTCCAGCTTGAGTCCAGATGAGAAGGAAAGGCTCATCCATTTCCTCAAACAGCATCAGGAAGTCTTTGCGTGGACTTATGAGGATATGCCAGGGTTGGATCCAAAGTTAGTCGAACATCGTCTGGTGCTGAAGTCGGACTGCAAGCCAGTCAAGCAGAAGCTGAGGAAAATGGATCCTCGAGTAGCACCGCAAGTTAAAGAAGGACTTGAGGAGTTGTTAAGAGCAGGATTCATTCGGACCATCGATTACCCAGACTGGTTGGCAAACATCATAGCAATTCTCAAAAAGAATGGCAAAATCCAAATTTGTATTGATTTCAGGGATCTCAACAAGGCCACTCCAAAGGATGATTATCCACTCTCCAACATCGATCTGTTGATCGATAGCACGGCAGGCCATGCCATGTTTTACTTTATGGATGGATACTCAGGCTACAATCAAATCAAATTGGTCGCTCGTGACCAATCAAAAACTTCTTTTACCATGCCTTGGGGTACATTTTGCTACACAGTCATGCCGTTCGGACTCAAGAATGTTGGGGCAACCTATTAGAGAGCAATGGCAGTTATTTTTGATGACCAGATGCACAAGAACATGGATGCCTATGTGGATGACATCCTGGTCAAATCCAAAAAAGGAGAGGATCATCTCGATGCTCTCGGCCAAGTCTTCGAAAGACTTATTTTGTACAAGTTGAGACTCAACCCACAGAAGTTCGTCTTCGGGGTAGAGTGAGGCAAGCTGCTTGGGTTTATAATCAACAAGAAAGGCATAGAAGTGGACCCGGCCAAGGCAAAGGCAATCATTGATATGCCGCCTCCCACTAATCTCAGAGAACTACGAAGCCTTCAAGGTCGCATTTAGTCAATTTGGCGCTTCATCTCCAATCTGGCCATGAGATGCGAGCCATTCAATCACTTGTTAAGAAAAGAAGTGAAATTTGAGTGGGGACTAGAATGTCAGCTTTTGTTCAAGCGCATCAAGCAATATCTCCTCAATCTACCTATTCTGAAGCCACTAGAACTGAGAAAGCCACTTCTCTTGTATATCTCTGTCAACAAAAATGCTTGTGGAGGATTTCTTGCGCAGTATGAGGAAGGCAGCCAGATAGAGCATGCCATCTACTATGTAAGCAAGACTTTCATCGACTACGAGAAGAGATATTCTCAGATGGAAAAGACATGTCAAGCCCTAGTGTGGATGTGTCAGAAACTGAGACATCATCGGATGGCCTCAGAAATCAAAATTTTGTCAAGACTCAATCCTCTCAAGTACATCCTTGAGCAACCTTTTCTCACTGGACGGATTGCAAAATGGCAAGTCCTCCTGATGCAATATGACTTAGAGTATGTATCTCAAAAATCAGTCAAGGGTCAGTCCATCGCAGATCATCTAGCAGATTTCCCGTTGACAGAGGAGATCAAGGTAGAAGACGATTTTCCTGATGATCGCATCTGTAGCATCCAAGAATCTCCAGTTTGGACCCTGTTTTTTGATGAAGCCAGAAACATGTTTGGTATAGGAATTGGGATCTTGTTAATCACTCTAAAAAAGGAGATGATCCCTTATTCCCTCAAACTCAGCTTTCAATGTACTCACAACATGGTCGAGTATGAAGCTCTAATACAAGACCTCAAAATTTTGCAAGACTTCAATGTCAGGAGAGTACACGCCTTTGGTGATTCTTTGCTCGTCGTCAGTCAAGTTAATGCTGAGTGGCAAGTCAAGGATTCAAAATTGATTCCCTATCAGAAGATTGCTTTAGCTCTTATAGGCAACTTTGAAGAATTTTAGCTCAGTCATGTCAAAAGGGAATACAATCATATAGCCAATGGCCTAGCCTATCTGGGTTCCATTTTATTGTTCAAAGACAGTGAATCTTGTCGTTCCTTCGAGATCGGCAGACTGGATCAACCTACCTTCATTCCAGCTGAGCAAGTAAACCAAGCCACTCAGAAAGAGAAGCCTTGGTACCAAGACATCAAAAACTTTATTGAAACCAGTGAATTTCCATCGGAAATGCCAAGAAAGGAGCAACGTGCGATCCAATGCATGTCAGCCCGTTATTTCATCCTTGCCAATACTCTTTACCGTCGTGGGTTCAGTTCTGAGTACACCAGATGCTTAGATAAATATGAAGCCATGGAAGTCATCCAAGAGGCATACGAGGGAATTTGTGGTGGTCACGTCGGCTACCAAACACTCATCAAGCAAATCATCCAGGCAGGGTATTATTGGAAAACCATGCAGTAGGACTGCCATCGATTTGTGAGGAAGTGCATCAAATGTCAAATGCACGCACCTTTCATTCATGCGCAAGCCACATATTTGCAATCTGTGGTTTCTCCCTGGCCCTTTTTGATGTGGGCCTTCGACGTGGTAGGTCTAATGACTCCTGCATCTAATGGCCACAGATATTTCCTCGCAACTACAAAATACTTCACCAAATGGGTCGAAGTTGTAACTCTGCGAATAGTAGAAGGCCGACATGTGGTTTCTTTTATTCATAAGAGTCTCCTTTGCCACTTTGGTGTCCCATATGATATTGTGTCGGATAATGGCATTCACTTCAAGAATGAGAGGATAAAGACCTTCTGCTCGAAGTTCAGGATTCATCATCACTTCTCAGCTCCTTATTATTCTCAAGGAAATGGCCAAGCAGAGACCACCAACAGGATCTTGATCCGCATTCTGAAAAGAACTGTGGAGACAGGCCGCCATTGGCACGAGAAGATGCATGATGCACTCTGGGCATACCGAACCACCATTCGGACCCCCACTAATGCTACTCCTTCACAGCTTGTTTATGGAACTGAATTAGTGTTACCTCTTCACGTTCAAAAGCCTGCATTCAAGTTCGCATCGCTCATTGTACTTCCACCTGATCAATATCAGCAACAGAGGTTGGTACAACTTGATTTGTTGGACGAAAAAAGACTCAAGGCAACAGAGCATGCTCAAGCTTATCGGCAGAGAATAGCTAGGCACTATGCCAAGTCAGTTATTGAGAGAAGATTTCGAGTTAATGATCTTGTGCTCAGATCGACAACTCAGACCAACCTCCAGGGCGATCCGACGACTGTGGGGATAGAAAGAGCGGAATCAACCATTAGAAATGTGCCTCATCATCTTCGTTGATGCTGGAATATCACAATGAAACTCTCCTTTGCAGCTGCACCACATTTGAAGTCCACCGAGGATGGAGAAGGAACTGTTCACGATCGGGTGGACTAAAATATTGGATGGAGGTAGGGCCGAGCGTTCTTGTTGGAGTAGACAACACTCCATGCAAGAAAAAGTGTCTTCAACCTCTGATACACCTGCAAAACACAGCAAACATGATCAATATCCAACAAGGAGGAAAAGAAATGACAAGTAGACATGAAAGAAAGAAAGAAGGAATGCTTGAATCTCAAGCAAAATCCAAGTCTTCAATGGAGATGGCATGGAATGAGTGGGGAAGAGGGTGTCTGGAGAAAGAATCAGATGAGAGGGCATCAATTCCAAGGCAAAAACGTGTAGGGTTTGCTAAAAACTTTTATTTATACTTTGGCTCTTTTTCAAAAAGAGGTTCATAAAGAAAAATATTGCTAGGCGTCTCTTTTTGGAGTGGTTTTCTGAAAACAGGTTCTAAATGGGTATTGGATCATGTGTGGGGCAGATATTGATGTTTTAACATTGATCCAAGGCCCACAAAGGTCTCCTTGGGTCGAATATGGATCTGATCCACCTCGAAATTTATACTCAAACACTAAAATAGCCATAACTCTCTCAATTTAACTCCAATTTTTCTGAAATTCGAACCATGACTCCTTTATGTCAAAATACATCCAATCATGGGTTCTAAACCTTAAAATCATATAAAAATGCATGAATATCTTCATAACATGATGTGCATTTCATGCATCATCAGAGATCTGGGCGTGGAGGCTTCAAAGAAGTAGATGCTGGCTAGAGTTGCTAAGCGTGGAGGCTTCAAAGGGGAAGTTGTTGGCTGGATCTGCTGGGCGTGGAGGCTTCAAAGCGGAAGTTGTTGGCTGGAGCTGCTGGGCGTGGAGGAGGATGGAGTTTGATGATGGTTGCTGTAGGTGGCTGGAACAATGAAGAAGGTTGGACGATCCTTATATGGGCTGGAGATCGGCTGCAACGAAGTTGGTAAGGTTCTGGAGCTTCAATGGCTAGAAGTTGTAGCAAAGGGGAGAGCTGTTGTGGGTTGTAGCAGCAAAGGGGAGAGAAAGAGAGAGTTCAAGGGAGAGAGAGAGAGAGGCGTTAGTTGAGAAAAATCAATAGTCGTATGGCCTTTTTTCTCTCTTTTATGCTAACTTAGGTTTTGATAAAAATCAAAACCTAAGTTACTAATAATGTTCCATGAGTGATCTTACGTGAATGGCTGTAGTCTCATGCCTTTGAAAAAGATGGAAAGGAGGTAAGGAAGAAAGGGGAAAGAAGGAAGAGAAGTTAAATGAAAGAAGAGGGGAAGAAGGAAAAGGAAAGAAAGGGGAAAAAAGGAGAGGGAAAGAGGAAGAAGGAGGGGGCTGAAGAAGTGTTATACGTGAGTGGAGGGAGAGGAAAGAAAGAAAAGAGAAAGGAAGGAAAAAGGAAGAAAATAAAGAAAGAATGAAAGCAAAAAATGGAAAAAAAGGAAAATGGAGGAAGAAAGAAAGGAAATGGGCGGGAAGGAGGGCTAGGGTGGTCGACACCCTTGTGGGTCCCACCTTAGGAAAAATAAAATAATAAAATAAAATAATAAAATAAAATAAAACAAACAAAAAATAAATAAAAAGTTAAAAATTGTTTTTCTTTTTTATAAATTAAAACAAAAAAATGCAAATGGATGGGCCATCTTAGAGCAGTGTGATGTGAACACCCCAAATTTTTCAAAATCTTTTAAATATTCCCTTTTTCCCTTGATTATTTTTTCTGAGCAATTGAGTCACTTTTAAATCTAAATTCTAGTTCATTTCTCAAGTTTTACTGAAATTAAATTCATTTTATATATCTGACTTGATTTCGGATCTGAATCCATTGTCAAGATCCAAATCTGAGTCTCATTGTCCAAACTTTTAAATTAAAATTACAGAAAAAACCAAAAATAGTTTTTAAATAGATCAGACAGTCCATCCGACATCTGTTTGGATCCATCATGTTGTATTTTCCAATTCGAGTTTTAAAACTCGAACATTTTCTCAAAACCTAGATCCAAACCAATTTTCTGAAGAAATTTCCCCAAGATAACCCTGATTTTTTAGAAAAACCCTTCTTCTGTAAATATTTTGAATTTTTTGTAAAATTAGTTTAAATTCCTTAGTTTTTAGAGTTTTGTTTTCAAAAATACAAATATATATATATAAAATTTCAAGAAAAGAACAAAAAAAATAATAAGATCGAAAAAGAAAAAAACAATAAAAAATCCAAAATTTCAAGAAATATGACTCTTTTTTAAACTTGTTTTGTTAAAAACCCTCTCTTAAAACCCCTTTTTGAAAATCAAAAACCACTTTTGTAAGAAAACCCTTAAAGGAAGCCCCTCTTTGGAATTTGAGGAAAATGGCAACGGCCATCGCCTACTCCCCCGCTGGGTGGCCCTCCATCTCCAACGACTCCTCTCTCTCGAACTCTCCTCTTCCTATTTAAAAGGGGAGTACACAGGGGAATCCCTCATCCATTAACGCCAGCAATCGATCCACGAAGCACAACCTTCATCGGTTCTCCCCTTTTCCCCTTCTACCTCTTCTCTGGAGTTTTTTTTTTATTGACGGGAGGGCCTCCAATCCAGCAAGAACATTAAAGAGCATCGTGGATTGATCATAGAGCTTTATCGTTCTGTTCCTGCAAATCAGAGAATGGAATGGATGAGCCCTCATAAGATCTATATTGTCAAGGTAAGTATCGGTTAAAAAAAAATTAGAAAATATCTTCCAGATCCAGCCAGTCGGCAGGACCATTGTGTTTCAGCTGAGATGGCCGATGTAGAGAACTTCCCATCCCCAGACCCGGGCGATTACCTGTATATCACACTGAAATCGGTTGATGGCAGAGTAATTACCAAAAAAATTTGCAACTCTGGAAGTCCTTTCCATACATCAGATAGGTCTTACCCTATGGAAATTATGGGAACATGTTCAGCTCTCTTTGTTGTGGTCGTCAGTGCTTAACGGGCCAACTGAAATTCTGCTAGAATTATGCTTTGATGCCTTTCTTTGAGCATTGATTACATAATTGACTTGTCTATTACATCCCTATCAGATCCACTTTGCAGAAAAGATTTCTCTGCCATCTGACGTTTGATACCTGCTTTCTTATCAATCATATTTGTATCTAGTTTCAAGCATTGTAATCGCGTACTTCTCTCTGCAAATCTATGCCCAGGACATCAGGTAGATTCTTTTTCTTTTTTGTAAATTTTAGCTATTTCTTTTGTGGCTATATGATGTTCCACCCTCATGGCATCTTATGTTCAGGCTTAAGCAATGGAAGGCACCATCGTCGCACATGAGTGCATTTGCATTTTATCCCTTTCATTCACATACTTAGTCCCACAATGTACCCTGTCCCTACTAATTGCTGAGTTTCTGCTGCAAAAGAGGGGATAGATCTGATGAGAAACTGCAAAGACATGCTAGAATCGATGTCACCTGAAAATGCTTTGGTGAACTGGAAAAACGTGGCTGAGTCTCTGCAAAAAGGCGACACGATTCATGGGGCTCGCTGGTGTGTTGTTTATGACATGTCAATAGAGATGCTGGGAATATGATCAGGAATAGGAGCAACATGGTCAGAGCTATTTGTGATGAGATATGGAGCCAATGTCAAAATTTTGAACCTTGCACAGAGTAAGGTCACAGTTATATCTGCTCCTGCCCATTCTTGTACACTTGGATTAACTGCATTAAATTGCAGTCATGACTATAACTGATGAATTAGCCATGGGAGAAATAAATACTTGGAAAGGGGCTCAGAAGGGCTCACTGTGTGGTGTTACATGATCTGGGTTGCTCGTTCTTTCACAGGCCACGAGAGTTTTCTTTCGGTTTGCTAGTTTCGCATAAATAGCAGCAAAGGTTGCCAAACTAGCAGTCAGAGTTTTCATGTTTTCTTCCATTCAGCGTGACTCTATGTGGTTTGTCTTAGTTGATTCTCCATTTAGAACTGGGACTGACTCCAAATACTGTGTTTTGAAGTACAATTGATTAAGTAGCTGAAAATGTTTAAGGTAGCAATTCAATTACATGCAGTGTAACCATATATATTGGATGTTATAGCATTCATGAAGCAGTTATTTTTTTTCTTTTTCTTTTCTTTTTTGATTAGGATGTATATACTGTGCTTTATATGTGCTTGCTTAGGCATAAAAATTGTTTCAGTTCCTTTTCCGATGTATAATAGATGATTTCTTTTAGTTCCTCTGTTAGTTAGAAGAGAAATGTAGGTATATAAAAAAATAAAACACACAAAACCACCCATCCCCAAACAGAGGTACTCAGTTACCCCTGTCCAAGACTGATGTTGCTAGAATCTTGCCTTTGCAATGAAAGGTTGGAGGTATGTCCTCAATTTTGTTCCATATTCAACAATCTCTCTTGATCTTAGAATCATGCATATTTTTAGTCTTCATTTTTTAGAGATATGTAACTGAAAGTGGATAGTTTCACACGGCTACCAAGCTATAGACCAATATGAAATGCTAGCCGCCCCGCAGATTTCATTTAAAGACTTTGGCTCCAGCATAATGTTCAGTATAATGCTGCTAGAATTGTGTTTCATTGGTCAGCACAAGCAAGCCTCACCAATAAATTTTGAGAAAATCCTGGGTGATTTATCATGACAACATCATTTTCTGTGTTTTCAGCTATGAGGGTCAGCTCCTCTGCATCTTTCTGGTTGATTCAGTACTAGGTTCGACATAGAGGCTTAGACAAAAAGTGCAAAACTAGACTACTGCACATAGGGATCTCGCCAAGAGCCCTTTTGATGCTCGATCTACAGGAGTGGTTTCAGCGTCACATCAGAACCCTGTACCTACTTCAGCTCCAACTCCTACATTATCACCCATCACTACACTCATCACATTTCCTTTTTTTTTTTTACACTCTGTGGATTGTATTTGATCGGTTCACCGTGGTGCCTTTGCATCTACAACAATATTGCATATTGCTGTGAACTCTTTTGCAAATATGTCTCATTGAATACTTGTTACAAATCATGTTATAAATACATTTTTTTTGGCCTGCTTTTAGTCATTTTATTTCAAAGCATATTCTATTGAGTTATGAATCACTTAGGCCACCTTCTATTGCATGTTAATACATCTGTTTCATGTCTTTGCATATGGCATTCTACCTATACACCCACTGAATTTCCACTACTGTCATTGTTGCACATCACTGCTGCCTGTTGTATTCACTTTGTCACTGCATGTTCATGTCTTCCACTACATCACCATCTTTGCTATCCATTTACCTGTTATTTCATCTCACTTCACTATCCACTGTTATACAGTCATACTTATCCATTGCATTTTCACATATAGGGTTTTTGTTGCTTATGATATTTCCTATATATATAATATGTATATATGCACAGGTATGTATATGAACATTTTCTCATAGACATAGGATGTGCCATACACCTTTTTAGATAGATGTAGCATCTTATGCTAGAATTAAATTCTTCCCTCTCCTTTTTTTGGTGCTAATTCTCCTTTCTTGCAGGGATCTCTAAAAAATGTTGATGTCCTTCTTAAATTGGGATTTCAAATTCAGTTCAAATTGTAATAGATATATGCTAATGAGAATGTTTACATTTTCAGCTTTTAGATAGAATGAATGAGCATAGCAATGTCATAAATTGTTTGTTTTCATGCTTTTTATCTTTTATTTTCCAAAATCTTACAATGGTGAAACACGAATGGCACGTGCACCATTTCGTGAAAGGTAATTAATCCTAAGTTGATGATTTACATCAATGGCCATAGTCAGGATGTAAACAAAACTTAGGATTTTTATCTTTTATAAAATAACATTGGGACCACACTGGATCCTTTTCAAAATTCATCATATTTTCTTTAAATATTTTTCTCTTTTATCATAGTTTAGTTTAAAATTAAGTCAATACATATATCAATGGCCATAGTCAGGATATATTGAGAGTTAATTTCATTTTAAACTCTATAAAAGCACCAAAATATGTTTGATTCTTCACCTGAATTTAAATATGATTATTATATAATACATTCAATGACCATAGTCAGGAGTGTATTATATCATCAATCTTATTTTAATTCATTTAAAGAATAAAATAAGATTTTCAAATCCAATTTCAAAAATTCTTCAAATTCATTCATCATTTAGGATGGAATTGCATCATATTTTCAAAATTCTTTTCCAAAACTCCAAGTACTCTCAATAATCTTTCCTCCATCTCTATTTCAATTCATTCTTCTATCTTATTTCAAAGATTTAAATTTTGATTTCAAAGTCCAAATTGACTTTGAGATTTCAAATTCAATCTTATATTCAAAATTTCATTTCCAAATTCAATTTCAAAGTTCAATTTAACTTTGAGATCTCTGATTCATCTTCTGATTCCAAATTCAAACTTCAGATTCAAAATCCAATTTGACTTTAAAATTCATTTGTATATCCAAAATTCAAATTCTAATTCAAATCAAATTTCAAAGTTCAATTTAACTTTGAAGTTTCTGATTCATCTTCTGATTCAAAATCAAGTTTTATCTTCAAATTCAAAATCCAAGTTTGAGATTGATTCTGAATATCAAAAGCTTGACCCTTTCCTAAATTTTAAATTCAATCTGGGTTTTCAAAACCCAGATCCATCTTCAAAAAGTCCCATTTGGACTTTCAGAATCCAAATCCAAAGTTAGATCCTAATCCCAACTTGGATCCAGATTTCCAAGTACAATCACCACTTTTGGATCTCAGACTTCAGATTCAATCCCCATTTCGGATACTAGATCAAAGATTCAACCTCATCTTGGATCTCAGACTTCAGATCCAAAATCCATTCAGGATTCAGAATCCAATTCCACTTTGGATCTCAGACTTCAGATCCAAAACCCATTTTAGGATCCAGAATTCGACCTCATTTTGGATCTCAGACTTCGGATCCAATTCCATTTAGGATTCCTAGAAATCAACTTCATTTTTTGGATCTTAGACTTCAGATCCGATCCCATTTAGGTTCCAGAATTCAACTTCACTTTGGATCTCAGACCTCAGATCCAAATTCCATTCCAGATTTCAAAATCCAAAGTTTATCTTGAGTCCCAAGTTCCAAAAAAATCAATTCAATTTTTCAAATCCCATTTAGATTTCTTAAATCCAATTCTATTCAAACTCAACTTGGATTTCTCAAATCCTATCCTAATCTGAAATTCCATTCCACTTTAAATTTCACCTTCTCTCCTAAATCCAAGCTCGAAATTCAAATTCAAAGTCCATTTCTGACTTTGAAATTTTCTTTCTTTTTCTTTCTCTCAACTTCAAAATCATTCTTTTTCAAATCAAGACTTATTTTCCCAACTCTGATTATTTCAAAGACTTAGAACTTCAAATATCATTTTTGATCTATCTCAAGTTCTAAGTTAGATTCAACCATTTCTTCATTATATATTCAAATTCATCTCAGAAAAGCTTGGAAATTTCCAAAATCATTTTTCAAGAGAGCATACATCTTTGCATTGCACAAGCATGATTCTTTGTGCATTTAGACTTAGGATAAATTCTTAGATAATATTTAGGTAAAGCAAAAGGCATAAATTCGATCTTTGGTTCGATTACCTCTGGTAAAGCCGCCAGGAACGGTCGAACCTCGTACCGATGAGCGAATCTCGTCTCCCAATTTTCTCGCAATATTTCAAAAAAATGGAGGCGAGTAATTTTCTTAAATATTTTTCAAATCTATGTCAAGTGAGACTTTGCAAAAGAGCTCCTCTTTCTTCTTTTCTTTTCTTTTCTCTTCTCTCTTCTTTTCTGTCTTTTCATTTCTCCCTTCAAAAAGGAGGAATAGAGGTCAGAAAGGAAAAGAGAAAGGAAGAGAGAGAATATACGAGAGGAAAATTTTTGCGATGATCACAGATTTGGCGACCGAGATAGGACTTGTCTTCATCCAGTCGAATTTATGTCTTTTTGCTTTGCTTTAATATTATCTAAGTCTTTATTCTTTCAAATGTCAGCTTCATTTCCATGCAAACCTTAGGAGCATAGACTCTGTTCTAAGCTGACATCATTGCATATAGGATCTAAGCATGGTTTGGTAGGACCATATTGAGGAGATTATTTCATGTTCACGTTAGACTTAGGTTTGAAATACAACTCTCCTCAATTCTAGGGATTGAATGCAAACAATGTATGCAAGTGTATGCTTCTCTTGATTTAAATTTTATCTCTTTAGGACTTGCATTAGAGCTTTCTGGTTTTATTTGCATGTTGAGCATATTTCGAAAACATCCCTACCTATATTGTCTCGATCTTCACGTTGCTGGGTTGTCTCACTGAACCATAGTTCGGGAGAGAGCCTCACAACTAGACCACTTATTTGGGTTCGCACCCCCCTACCACGTACCTAAAGGCCATAGTCTGAGGTATATCGGTAGATGCTCAAGGATGTTGAGAAGCCATTACATTAGAACCGAAGAAATATTTTTATTCCACGTACTTCGAGCTTCGGCTTGAGTATATCAACATACCTTGATTGGAATCAGATGATCTAAATCTTAGAGTTAGGATTAAGGTCCTACGAGCCATTTCAAATATTGCATTTAGAGTCAGCTTTAGGGAGTGTTGTTTGTGCATCCTTGTTTGTACATCTGTGATTGTGGGATATTTTATATTCCTTATATTTTCCAAAACCATGGGTATATATCATTTAAAATTTCCTCTTTGTTTTTAAAACCCAGGTGTATTTTCCTTTTCTTCTTTTGATTTCTTCAAATTCTTCTGATCCTGCCTGCAAGTTCTTCAAATTTTAAATCTTTACCAATTATTCTCAAATTTCATTTTCCCTCCTATTTTTCTTCTGATTTTATATTCTTGTTTATATTTTTCATAAATAAAATCTCTTTCCGTCAAGAGATATCCTTTTCAAAAATAACATTCTCCTTCGCATTTTAGTTGATTACTCTCCCTCGTGGAGTAACAACAAAATTGTCATAGACTCTGTGACGACTCAATCCCTAGTCATGGGATACAATTTTCAAATATTTAACTTAATCCTTCCTCTTGTAAAAACTTCTCCAAAAGTTTCTTCGGTCTAAGACCTCCACTTTCCTCTACAGAAAGCATTGATATTCGAAAATGGTTCAGACAAGAGCTGGAAAAGAAACAGTTCCTCAACACAGCGAAAGTGAGGCGGAAGGGATAAACTCTCCTAAATCGGTCAGGGGACAGGGTCAGAACAAAGGAGATGACATTGACCCTGCTATGTATGGTCTGTTCCAAAAAATGATGGCGAGGATGATGTCAGAGCAAGCTGAGGCCAATCTGAAAGAGGCAGTTCCTAAAAGCAAACTGAGGAAGAAGCCTGCAAAAAAGCAAGTCAGAATCATAAGAAAGAAGGTATAGCCAGACACTACTTCTGAGGAATCAGAGTCAGCCAAGGAAGAATCAGAAGAGGAAGAGCAGTTTGTCTACAATCAGAATCCTCTGAGGCAGTCCGTAAAGATAGCTGCACAAGAGCCCGAATCCGTCAACAAGCCCAAGTCTGGGATTCCAGCAGAGGACCCAATGAGCAAGCAAATGAAGGAAATGAATCGAGCAATCAAGGACATTCAAGCCAAGAGTAAGGGCAAGCAGACCTACACTGGCGAGGTTTTTTACGATGGCCTAGATGGGGATGATAACCTGGAGAATCTTCCTCGCAAGTTTCTCAAGTTTGATGGAACTGGCAATCCTAAGGCTCACCTAGCCACCTTTTATGCAGAATGTTGCCGTTTTATAAAAGACAACAGGGCTCTGTTCATGTATTTTCCCCGCAGTCTAGAGGGTGTAGCAGACAGGTGGTATGTCGACCACATTAATCCTATCAAACTACGCGAGTTCGATAAAGTGGTAAATGTGTTCATTGAGCGCTTTCTATTCAACACTGAAGCTTCACCTACATTAAATCATCTTTACAACCTGAAGCAAGGTGAGACTGAAAGAGCAGGAGATTTCATTCACAGGTGGAGAAGCACTTGTAATAAGATGAAAGTACCCATTCTAGAGGAGCACGCATTGCAGATAATCCTCAACAATTTCTCTCAGCCCATAAGGAGCCTCATCATCACTTCCCCGACGAAATCCTTTATCAAGTTGATTGAGCGAGCCGAATGGCTCGAAGCAGGAATAGAAAGTGGGTTTTACGAGGGCATGCCTCTGGTCAAGAATATCCAAGACCAGAAGAAGAAGGCGCAATTCGCTCATTCAGTTGATGCCTCCAGCAATAGTCTTGGCAGTAGCAGCAAAGGAAACAAAAACAACAGTGGCAGTGGCCCGAGAATAGATCAGAACAAGGGGCAGAAGGAAAGATCCTATAAGAACAATGACAAACCACTTCCAATTGGCCTCCAGCAAAAGGGAGATCTTCAAGAGAAGCCCAAGTACATCAAGTGGGAGAAAGATTGAGTCTTCACTCCATTAGATCAAAGTTTAGAAGCAGTTCTGGATTACCTTTTAAAGCATGGGATGATCAAACTCCCTAAAATAGCAGATCCTCCCATAATCTTGGGAAAATTCAAAGACCAGTTCTGTAAGTACCATAGGGCAACGGGGCATGATACAGAACACTACTTCGTCCTCAAACATATGATACAAGACTGCATCAACAGAAGTGAGTTGGTGGAAGACGAGGATGAAGAGCGTCCAGCAGTCCCGACAGAGCCATTTCCGGATCACTCAAAGAATTGAGGATGCCCAAGTTTTTCTGCACTGTCATTTTCTTTTTGTTAGTCATCTTGTAGGGGCAAGTCAGCCTAGTCTTTTTTAATCCTTTCCTTTCGAAGTTCTTGTAAATATTTAGTTTTGTCATCGGACCTTTGCTTATCAATGAAATGTCAATTTTCTTTATATCTTTTATATCCAATACTTCTTTTTCCTATGCCATAGTGGGGCATTAAATTCCTGTTCTTTTTCAGAATGCAGGACAAATCTTGACATCATTCATGAGAGAAATGATATTACCTATGAAGGTTTTTCAAAAATCATGAAATTTTGAAAGTCTTCATTATGATAGCCAAAGAGTTTAAATATTCTTTGGTCCAACCTTTGTCAAAAAGCAACCCTCGTGTTGATCATATTGTCGAAAAAAGGTTTCGAACCATTGCATTGAAAAATAAACCCTCGTGTTGATCATATTTTCAAAATAGGTTTCGAACCATTACATTGAAAGATCAACCCTCGTGTTGATCATATTTTCAAAAAAATAAGTTTTTGAACCATTGCATTGAAAAATTCAACCCTCATGTTGATCATATCTTCCAAGATTGGTTTCAAAACATTATATTCAAGGATCAACCCTTGTGTTGGTCTTATCTTCCAAAATGGGTTTCAAATCATTATATTCAAAAAATCAACCCTTGTATTGATCTTATTATCATATTTGAACTGTTATTTTCAGAAATCAGATCTATTGTCGATCTTCTTTTTCAGAAAATAGGTTTTCAAACCATTACCTTCAAAAAATTGACCCTCATGATGATCTCTCATGTTCGATCTGAAGGATCAGATCTCACGCTGCTCATGCTTCTTGCGGTTGGTCTTCTTCCCAAAAATGATTTCTCACTTGTCTTTCAAAAATGAACATTTTCCTTTCATTTGAAGATCCCATATGCAGGCAGGATCAGAAAAACTCGTTTTCTCAAACTCTTATAAATTTTTTTAGTTAAATCTTATTATCATTATCAGTTTCATTTATTTTATTCATATTTCTATCAAGTTTACATCAATTTTTATCAAATTTTATCAAGTTTTATCAAATTTTCCTCAATTTTAATCTCTACTCTTTCAGGTTAAGGGATAAGCCTGATGCCTCCTTTCCATGAGGTATTCTTTTATTTTGTTCCCGCTCAGGTTAAGGGATGAACCTGACCCTCGTTGTCCGAGGTGTTCCCACTCAGGATAAGGGATAATCCTAAGACCTCTCGTAGGAGCAATAAGGCTACCTATGAGAATTCTTCTGTAAAGACAATTTTTCAATCTTTCTCGATTTTGTAAATGTCTATCAATTTTTCTTTATTAATTTCCCCCAAAATTTCTATTCTTTCACATACCCTTTCAGGTTAAGGGATAAGCCTGATGCCTCTTTCTCATGAGGTATTTTTCTTTTCCTTCTCTTTTACCCTTTTAGGTTAAGGGATAAACCTGACCCTCGTTGTCCGAGGTGTTCCCATTCAGGATAAGGGATAATCCTCACACCCCTCACAGAAGCAACAAGGCTATCTGTGAGCATTCTTTTCAAAAACAAAATTGTCATAAATTTATTCGATCTTTCCCCCCTCTTTATAAATTTTATTCTTTCCCCCTTTCAGGTTAAGAGATAAACTTGAACCTCGGCATTCGAGGTATTCTTTTTCAAGATAGGGGATAATCCTGAGATCACTCATAGGAGCAACAATTGCTACTTGTGAGAATTCTTTTTTTTACAAAATAAATCAATTTCCTCAAATTTTCTCCATTTTTGTCAACCCTTCATCAAATTTCTATCTCCTTCTATCTTCTCAAGTTTTATTCTTTCTTCTCCTAGTTTAGGATAAGGAGGTTAACACAGAAAATTAGACCACATACAGCTAGCTGTGCTGGCCCATCTAAATCATAAATCATAAATCATAAATCATAAATCTTGTCATATCCCTTCTAAATTCAGGTCTCAGGTTATCTCTTCACAAAATCTTCTATTTTCCCCCTTCAGGTTAATGGATAAACCGGAATCATTTTTTCTAAATTCTCATCAAGTGTTTATTTTATTTCCCCTTCAGGATAAGGGATAATCCTGAAACCCCGGCAATCATTCCTCCTTCAAAATATCTTAAGAATGCTGGTCTCCTTCCTGACTCTCAGTTGGAAAATCAAGTGCTCGTGCTGATACATTTTTCAAAAAATTTTGTGCTCTTAAGCTTTCAAAATTCAGTCCTTGAACTGATTATTTCTCAAAATATTCAATTAAATACCGAGTTCATTTGAAAAACCCAGTCCTCGCACAGGGTTACTTCTCAAAATCTTCAAATCTAAAGATCAAGTCCATTCACAAAACTCAGTCCTCGTGCTGTTTAGAAAGTCTCAATCTTAGATCAAATCAAAGGTCGTTAAATGAAAGGTTCCAGCTCCTTTGCTGGTCGTTAAATGAAATGTCCCAGTTTTCACTGGTCATTAAATGAAAAGTCCCAGCTACTTCGTTGGTCGTTAAATGAAATATCCCAGTTTTCACTGGTCATTAAATAAAAAGTTTCAGCTACTTCGCTGGTCGTTAAATGAAATGTCTCAGTTTCCACTGGTCATTAAATGAAAAGTCCCAGCTACTTTGCTGGTTGTTAAATGAAATGTCCCATTTTTCACTGGTCGTTAAATAAAAAGTCCCAGCTACTTCGCTGGTCGTTAAATGAAATGTCCCAGTTTTTACTGGTCGTTAAATGAAATGTCTCAGCTCCTTCACTGGTCGTTAAATAAAATGTCCTAGTTTTCACTGGTCGTTAAATGAAAGGTTCCAGCTCCTTCGCTGGTCGTTAAATGAAATGTCCCAGTTTTCACGGGTCGTTAAATCAAATGTTCCAGCTCCTTCACTGGTCGTTAAATGAAATGTCCCAGTTTTCACTCGTCATTAAATGAAAAGTCTCAACTACTTCGCTGGTTGTTAAATGAAATGTCTCAGTTTTCACTGGTTATTAAATGAAAAGTCCCTGCTACTTCGTTGGTCGTTAAATGAAATGTCCTAGTTTTCACTGGTCGTTAAATAAAAAGTCCCAGCTACTTCGCTGGTCGTTAAATGAAATGTCCCAGTTTTCACTGATCGTTAAATAAAAAGTCAAAGCTCCTTCGCTGGTCGTTAAATGAAATGTCCCAGTTTTCACTGATCGTTAAATAAAAAGTCCCAGCTCTTTCGCTGGTCGTTAAATAAAATGTCTCAGTTTTCACTGGTCGTTAAATAAAAGGTTCCAGCTCCTTCGCTGGTCGTTAAATGAAATGTCCCACTTTTCACTGGTCGTTAAATGAAAGGTTTCAGCTCCTTCGTTGGTCGTTAAATGAAATGTCTCAGTTTTCACTGGTCATTAAATGAAATGTCCCAGCTTATTCACTGGTCATTAAATGAAATGTCCTAGTTTTAATTGGTCGTTAAATAAAAGGTTCCAGCTCCTTCGCTGGTCGTTAAATGAAATGTCCCAGTTTTCACTGGTCGTTAAATGAAATGTCCCAGTTTTCACTGGTCGTTAAATAAAAGGTTCCAGCTCCTTCGCTGGTCGTTAAATGAAATGTGCAAGTTTTCACTGTTCATTAAATGAAAGGTTCCAGCTCCTTTGCTGGTCGTTAAATGAAATGTCCCAGTTTTCATTGGTCGTTAAATGAAAGGTTCCAGCTCCTTCGCTGGTCGTTAAATGAAACATCCCAGTTTTCACTGGTCGTTAAATGAAATATTCCAACTCCTTCATTGGTCGTTAAATGAAATGTCCCAGTTTCCACTAGTCATTAAATGAAAAGTCCCAGCTACTTCGCTGGTCGTTAAATGAAATTTCTCAGTTTCCACTGGTCATTAAATGAAAAGTCCCAGCTACTTCGTTGGTCGTTAAATGAAAAGTCCCAGTTTCCACTGGTCATTAAATGAAAAGTTCCAGCTCCTTCGCTGGTCGTTAAATGAAAAGTCTCAGTTTCCACTGGTTGTTAAATCAAAAATTCAATTCTTCACTGGTTGTTAAATAGAAAAGTCCTAGCTCCTTCGTTGGTCGTTAAATAAAATGTTTCAGCTTTACTGGTCGAAATTTCCAAAAATCATAGATTCAACTCAAGGTCTCATCAAAATCTATATTGAGTGATTATTTCATACATAATTCGTGAGAACTTTGCCAATTTGCTAAATGCATTTGTTGATTCCAATATTCTGACTACACAAAAGAATTACCTCAGATTACCTCTAATATTTCTTTCCAAAAAGGTGAAACTTTTTGCGAAAAAGAGGTAATATTCAAATCTTTTCCTGTTGACCAACCAAAAGGGTGTAAGAAATGTCATCGATATGATCAGTGAAAAAATATTCAATGACGTTGAAAAGCCAAAAGCGAATTGATATTGATCATGGCTATAACGCATGTTTAAAGATGATTTTCTAGGCAATCAGACAGTGAAAATATCTTGATCTATAAAAGAATTCACTCAATCCATGTCTCCTCATTCCATTTAAAGCTGCAATCAAATATCTGCAAAAGGGATCTCTCAATTGTCGTCAAGATGAAGACGAATATGCAAGCAGACCCCCGGGGCTAAAGAAGATTTGGATCATCTCCGAGATGAAGGAGTTTGTGAAGGATCTTTTGAGGGAAAGTTTAGATCACTGTCGAGATGAAAGCGAGTGTGATGAACCTACCGACAAACCCTAAAAGATATTTGATTTCTGCTATCATCTAAAGACCTTTTGAGCCAATATCATCAATAGAATTCCTGAGATAAAAGAAGGATCGGAACATCTCCAAGATGAAGGAGTTTGTGATGTACCCTTTTCTGAAAAAGAGAGAAAAAGTCAGGACATCTCCAAAATGAAGGATGATGTAAGAGCCTGAGAAAGTTCAATGACTCAAAACGAATGCAAAAAGATCATCATGGGAAAACATTCAGATATCAAACTACCAAAGTTGCCAGACGTCATCTTTTCTCATGTGAAATCCTTTTATCAATGTCTTTTCATTACTTGCTTTTATGAAATTAAGAATATTTTTTTTTCTTCTCATATCAAGGAAATTGATAGCTTCCTTGAAGAAAATCATCAACGCTAAAATTTTGAATTTGACTCTTAAGACCAAGAAGTTAACCTCGTTGGAGGAAATACTCTAGGTAAAAGAAGGAATGTCTTTTGCACACACGTGCACATTTTTAAGCGTTTGAGTCAACTGCAATTTTATCTTATTGGCAAAATTTTCTAGATATTCCAAGAATGAAATAAATATTCAATATCCATTTTGATGCAACTTAGCGTTGTTTATATCTTTCAGAAGAGTTGCCTCATTCAATTGAAGTATCTCTTCCTGTCTCATCACGGTTTCTTCATTCAAGAAATCCGTATGGTCGTACCCACTCAGGTTAAGGGTCAAACATGTACCTTTTGCGAGAGGTCATTAATTTCAAAAGCTGATTTAGCCTCAGCAATGAGACGCCCAAATTCATCCTTTTTCCAGGCTTTAGGGAACCCCATTTTCTTTTTCCTTTCGCAAACCCCTTTCAGATTTGTTCGTCCAAACTTCAAAAAGTCTCATCATGGTTTCCTTATTCAAGGATTCCATTTGGTCGACCCCTTCAGGTTAAGGGTTAAGCCTGAACCTCGTCCCTCAAGGTATCTTTCTTTTTCTAGGTTTGGGTTAAACCTGAGTCTTGTTCCAACAAGGTTCCCCATTTTAACGAGGTGTTTCCTTCTAGTCCCATCATGGTTCTTCCTATCGAGGAATCCATGCTTTGTATATCCATCCAGGACAAGATCCTACTTGAGCATCATCTTCTTTTCCAAAAATGTCCCATCAAGTTCATCATATATTCCTTTCTCCATTTAGGTTATTTTGAGATATATTCGTCCCATCCAGGTTAAGAGCTAAACCTGAGTCATTCCAAAAAGCTGATCTCGCCTCACTCATGAGACTTGATCAAAATTCTTATCTTCTATTATTTCGGGATCTTCACCCAAAGTCCCATCACGATTTCCTTATTTCTATTATTCAGTCATATCATTTTCGAGGATTTCGTCTCCCCCTAGCCATTCAGGATAAGGTTTTAAGCCTGAAAAGCCATATCTTTCAAATAAATTCTACCACACCCAGTTCAGATCTGCTGACTGGGACATTTTCAAAATTTGGAGTGTTATCTTTGCCACTAAGCTCGGCTTTTTACCGGCTTAGTAGCAAAAAGGGGCATCTGTGAACACCCCAAATTTTTCAAAATCTTTTAAATATTCCTTTTTTGCCCCTGATTTCATTTTCTGAGCAATTGAGTCACTTTTAAATCTAAATTTCAGTTCATTTCTCAAGTTTTACTGAAATTAAATTCATTTTATATATCTAACTTGATTTTGGATCTGGATACATTGTCAAGATCCAAATCTGAGTCTCATTGTACAAACTTTTAAATTAAAATTACAGAAAAAACCAAAAATAGTTTTTAAATAGCTTGGACAGTCCATTCGACATCCGTTTGGATCCATCACGTTGTATTTCTCAATTTGAGTTTTAAAACTCGAACATTTTCTCAAAACCTGGATCCAAACCCATTTTCTGAAGAAATTTCCCCAAGATAACCCTGATTTTTTAGAAAAACCCTACTTTTGTAAATATTTTGAATTTTTTGTAAAATTAGTTTAAATTCCTTAGTTTTTAGAGTTTTGTTTTAAAAAATACAAATATATGTGTAAAATTTCAAGAAAAGAACAAAAAAAAATAATAAGATCGAAAAAGAAAAAAATAATAAAAAATCCAAAATTTCAAGAAATGTGACTCTTTTTTAAACTTGTTATGTTAAAAACCCTCTCTTAAAACCCCTTTTTGAAAATCAAAAACCACTTTTTTAAAAAAACCCTTGAAGGAAGCCCCTCTTTGGAATTTGAGGAAAATGGCAACGGCCATCGCCTTCTCCCCCGCTGGGTGGCCCTCCATCTCCAACGACTCCTCTCTCTTGAACTCTCCTCTTCCTCTTTAAAAGGGGAGTACACAGGGGAATCCCTCATCCATTAACGCCAGCAATCGATCCACGAAGCACAACCGCCATCGGTTCTCCCCTTTTCCCCTTCGACCTCTTCTCTGGAGTTTTTTTTTTATCGACGGGAGGGCCTCCAATCCCGCAAGAACAGTAAAGAGCATCATGGATTGATCATAGAGCTTTATCATTCTGTTCCTGCAAATCAGAGAATGGAATGGATGAGCCCTCATAAGCTCTATATTGTCAAGGTAAGTATCGGTTAAAAAAAAAAATTAGAAGATATCTTCCAGATCCATCCAGTCGGCAGGACCATTGTGTTTCAGCTGAGATGGCCGATGTAGGGAACTTCACGTCCCCAGACTCGGGCAGTTACCTGTATATCCCACTAAACTTGGTTGATGGCAGAGTAATTACCATAAAATTTAGCAACTCTGGAAGTCCTTTCCATACATCAGATAGGTCTTACCCTATAGAAATTATGGGAACATGTTCAACTTTCTTTGTTGTGGTCGCCAGTGCTTAACGGGCCAACTGAAATTCTACTGGAATTGTGCTTTGATGCCTTGATTTGAGCGTCGATTACATAATTGACTTGTCTATTACATCCCTATCAGATCCACTTTGCAGAAAAGATTTCTCTGCCATCTGACGTTTGATATCTGCTTTCTTATCAATCATATTTGTATCTAGTTTCAAGCATTGTAATATCGTACTTCTCTCTGCAAATCTAAGCCCAGGACATTAGGTAGATTCTTTTTCTTTCTTGTAAATTTTAGCTATTTCTTTTGTGGCTATATGATGTTCCACCCTCACGGCATCTTATGTTCAGGCTTAAGCAATGGAAGGCACCATCTTCGCACATGAGTGCATTTGCATTTTATCCATTTCATTCACATACTTAGTCTCACAATGTACCCTGTCCCTACTAATTGCTGAGTTTCTACTGCAAAAGAGGGGATAGATCTGATGAGAAACTGCAAAGACATGCTAGAATCGATGTCACCTGAAAATGCTTTGGTGAACTGGAAAAACGTGGCTGAGTCTCTGCAAAAGGCGACATGATTCATGGGGTCTTGCTGGTGTGTTGTTTATGACATGTCAATAGAGATGCTGGGAATATGATCAGGAATAGGAGCAACATGGTCAGAGCTATTTGTGAAGAGATATGGAGCCAATGTCAAAATTTTGAACCTTGCACAGAGTAAGGTCACAGTTATATCTGCTCCTGCCCATTCTTGTACACCTAGATTAACTGTTGTAACTGATGGATTAGCCATGGGAGAAAGAAATACTTGGATAGGGGCTCAGAAGGGCTCACTGCGTGGTGTTACACGATCTGGGTTGCTTGTTCTTTCACAGACCACGACAGTTTTCTTTCGGTTTGCTAGTTTCGCATGAATAGCAGCAAAGGTTGCCATTCTAGTAGTCAGAGTTTTCCTGTTTTCTTCCATTCAGCGTGACTCTCTATGGTCTGTCTTAGTTGATTCTCCATTTAGAACTGGGGCTGGCTCCAAATACTGTGTTTTGAAGTACAATTGACTAAGTAGCTGAAAATGCTTAAGGTATCAATTGAATTACATGCAGTGTAACCATATATACTGGACGTTATAGCATTCATGCAGCAGTTATTTTTTTGCTTTTTCTTTTCTTTTCTGATTAGGATGTATATATTGTGCTTTATATATGCTTGCTTAGGCATAAAAATTGTTTCAGTTCCTTTTATGATGTATAATAGATGATCTTTTTTTGTTCCTCTGTTAGTTAGAAGAGAAATGTAGGTATATAAAAAAATAAAACACACAAAACCACCCATCTCCAAACAGAGGTACTCAGTTACCCCTGTCCAGGACTGATGTTGCTAGAATCTTGCCTCTGCAATGAAAGGTTGGAGGTATGTCCTCAATTTTGTTCCATATTCAACAATCTCTCTTGATCTTAGAATCATGCATATTTTTAGTCTTCATTTTTTAGAGATATGTAACTGAAAGTGGGCAGTTTCACATGACTACCCAGTTGTAGACCAATATGAAATGCTAGCCGCCCCTCAGATTTCATTTAAAGACTTTGGCTCCAGCATAATATTCAGTATAATGCTGCCAGAATTGTGTTTCATTGGTCAGCACAAGCAAGCCTCACCAATAAATTTTGAGAAAATTCTGGGTGACTTATCATGACAGCATCTTTTTCTGTGTTTTCAGCTATGAGGGTCAGCTCCTCTGCATCTTTCTGGTTGATTCAGTACTAGGTTTGACACAGAGGCTTAGACAAAAAGTTCAAAACTGGACTACTACACATAGGGATCTCGCCAAGAGCCCTTTTGATGCTCTATCTACAGGAGTGGTTTCAGCGTCACATCAGAACCCTATACCTACTTCAGCTCCAACTCCTATATTATCACCCATCACTATATTCATCACATTTCCTATTTTTTTTTTACACTCTATGGATTGTATTTGATCGGTTCACCGTGGTGCCTTTGCATCTACAGCAATATCGCATATTGCTGTGAACTCTTTTGCAGATATGTCTCATTGAATACTTGTTACAAATCATGTTATAAATACATTTTTTTATGCCTGTTGTAAGTCATTTTATTTCAAAGCATATTCAATTGAGTTATGAATCACTTAGGCCACCTTCTATTGCATGTCAATACATCTGTTTCATGTCTTTGCATATGGCATTCTACCTATACACCCACTGAATTTCCACTACTGTCACTGTTGCACATCACTGCTGCCTGTTGTATTCACTTTGTCACTGCATGTTCATGTCTTCCACTACATCACCATCTTTGCTATCCACTTACCTGTTATTTCATCTCACATCACTATCCACTGTTATACAGTCATACTTATCCATTGCATTTTCACATATAGGGTTTTTGTTGCTTATGATATTTCCTATATATATATATAATATATGTATATATGCACAGGTATGTATATGAACATTTTCTCATAGACATAGGATGTGTCATATGCCTTTTTAGCATGATGTAGCATCTTATGCTAGAATTAAATTCTTCCCTCTCCTTTTTTAGGTGCTAATTCTCCTTTCTTGTAGGGATCTCTGAAAAATGTTGATGTCCTTCTTAGATTGGGATTTCAAATTCAGTTCAAATTGTAATAGCTATATGCTAATGAGAATGTTTACATTTTCAGCTTTTAGATAGAATGAATAAGCATAACAATGTCATAAATTGTTTGTTTTCATGCTTTTTATCTTTTATTTTCCAAAATCTTACTATGGTGAAACATGAATGGCATGTGCACCATTTCGTGAAAGTTAATTAATCCTAAGTTGATGATTTACATCAATGACCATAGTCAGGATGTAAACAAAACTTAGGATTTTTATCTTTTATAAAATAACATTGGGTCCACACTGGATCCTTTTCAAAATTCATCATATTTTCTTTAAATATTTTCCTCTTTTTTCAGAGTTTAGTTTAAAATTAAGTCAATACATATATCAATGGCCATAGTATGGATATATTGAGAGTTAATTTCATTCTAAACTCTATAAAAGCACCAAAATATGTTTGATTCTTCACCTAAATTTAAATATGATTATTATATAATACATTCAATGACCATAGTCAGGAGTGTATTATATCATCAATCTTATTTTAATTCATTTAAAGAATAAAATAAGATTTTCAAATCCAATTTAAAAAATTCTTCAAATTCATTCATCATTTAGGATGGAATTGCATCATATTTTCAAAATTCTTTTCCAAAACTCCAAGTACTCTCAAATATCTTTCCTCCATCTCTATTTCAATTCATTCTTCTATCTTATTTCAAAGATTTAAATTTCGATTTCAAAGTCCAATTTGACTTTGAGATTTCAAATTCAATCTTTTATTCAAAATTTCATTTTCATATTCAATTTCAAAGTTTAATTTAACTTTGAGATCTCTAATTCATCTTCTGATTCCAAATTCAAACTTCAAATTCAAAATCCAATTTGACTTTGAAATTCATTTGTATATCCAAAATTCAAATTCTAATTCAAATCAAATTGTAAAGGTCAATTTAACTTTGAAATTTCTAATTCAACTTTTGATTCTAAATCAAGTTTTATCTTCTTATCTTCAAATTCAAAATTCGAGTTTGAGATTGATTATGAATCTCAAAAGCTTGACTTTTCCTAAATTTTAAATTCAATCTGGGTTTCAAAACCCAGATCCATCTTCAAAAAGTCCCATTTGGACTTTCAAAATCCAAATCCAAAGTTAGATCCTAATCCCAACTTGGATCCAGATTTCCAAGTACAATCTCCACTTGTGGATCTCAGACTTCAGATCCAATCCCCATTTTGAATCCTAGATCCAGGATTCAACCTCATCTTGGATCTCAGACTTCAGATCCAAAATCCATTCAGGATTCAGAATCCAATTCCACTTTGGATCTCAGACTTCAGATCCAAAACCCATTTTAGGATCCAAAATTCAACCTCAGTTTGGATCTCAGACTTCAGATCAAATTTCATTAGGATTCCTAGAAATCAACTTTATTTTTTGGATCTTAGACTTCAGATCCGATCCCATTTAGGTTCCAAAATTCAACTTTACTTTGGATATCAGACCTCAAATCCAAATTCCATTCTAGATTTCAAAATCCAAAGTTTATCTTGAGTCCCAAGTTCCAAAAAAATCAATTCTATTTTTCACATCCCATTTAGATTTCTTAAATCCAATTCTATTCAAACTCAACTTGGATTTCTGAAATCCTATCCTAATCTGAAATTCCATTCCACTTTAAATTTCACCTTCTCTCCTAAATCCAAGCTCGAAATTCAAATTCAAAGTCCATTTCTGACTTTGAAATTTCCTTTCTTTTTCTTTCTCTCAACTTCAAAATCATTCTTTTTCAAATCAAGACTTATTTTCCCAACTCTGATTATTTCAAAGACTTAGAACTTCAAATATCCTTTTTAATCTGTCTCAAGTTCTAAGTTAGATTCAACCATTTTTTCATTATATATTCAAATTCATCTCAGAAAAGCTTGGAAATTTCCAAAATCATTTTTCAAGAGAGCATACATCTTTGCATTACACAAGCATGATTCTTTGTGCATTTAGACTTAGGATAAATTCTTAGATAATATTTAGGCAAAGCAAAAGGCATAAATTCGATTCTTGGTTTGATTACCCCTGGTAAGGGCGCCAGTAACGGTCGAACCTCGTACCGAGGAGCGAATCCCGTGTCCCAATTTTCTCGCAATATTTCAAAAAAATGGAGGCGAGTAATTTTCTTGAATATTTTTCAAATCCAGGTCAAGTGAGACTTTGCAAAAGAGCTCCTCTCTCTTCTTTTCTTTTCTTTTCTTTTCTTTTCTTTTCTCTTCTCTCTTCTTTTCTGTCTTTCCATTTCTCTCTTCAAAAAGGAGAAATAGAGGTCAGAAAGGAAAAAGAGAAGGAAGAGAGAGAAATATACAAGAGAGGAAAAATTTTGCGATGATCACATGTGATCATCGCAAAAATTTTCCTCTCGTATATTCTCTCTCTTCCTTTCTCTTTTCCTTTCTGACCTCTATTTCTCCTTTTTGAATAGAAGAAATGAAAAGACATAAAAAAAGAGAGAAGAGAGAAGAGGAACTCTTTTGCGGGGTCTCACTTGACCTTAATTTGAAAATATTTAGAAAAATTACTCGCCGCCGTTTTGAAATATTTTGCGAAAAAATGGGGAGACGAGATTCGCTCGTTAGTACAAGGTTCGATCGTTCCTGGCGCCTTTACCAGAGGTAATCGAACCAAGGATCGAATTTATGCCTTTTGCTTTGCCTAAATATTATCTAAGAATTTATCCTAAGTCTAAATGCACAAAGAATCATGCTTGTGCAATGCAAAGATGTATGCTTTCTTGAAAAATGATTTTGGAAATTTCCAAGCTTTTCTGAGATGAATTTGAATATATAATGAAGAAATGGTTGAATCTAACTTAGAACTTGAGACAGATCAAAAATAATATTTGAAGTTCTAAGTCTTTGAAATAATCAGAGTTGGGAAAATAAGTTTTGATTTGAAAAAGAATGATTTTGAAGTTGAGAGAAAGAAAAAGAAAGGAAATTTCAAAGTCAGAAATGGACTTTGAATTTGAATTTCGAGCTTGGATTTAGGAGAGAAGGTGAAATTTAAAGTGGAATAGAATTTCAGATTAGGATAGGATTTGAGAAATCCAAGTTTATTTTGAATAGAATTGGATTTAAGAAATCTAAATGGGATGTGAAAAATAGAATTGATTTTTTTGGAACTTGGGACTCAAGATAAACTTTGGATTTTGAAATCTGGAATGGAATTTGGATTTGAGGTCTGAGATCCAAAGTGAAGTTGAATTCTGGAACCAAAAGATTCAAAAAAATGAAGTCGATTTCTAGGAATCCTAAATGGAATTGGATTCGAAGTCTGAGATCCAAAATGAGGTTGAATTCTGGATCCTAAAACTGGGTTTTGGATCTAAAGTCTGAGATCCTAAGTGGAATTGGATTCAGGATCCTAAAATAGAATTGGATCTGAAGTCTGAGATCCAAAGTGGAATTGGATTCTGGATCCTAAATGGAGTTGGATTCTAATTTTAGAATTGGATTTCTGAAGTTTTTAAATTTAGAAGATGAATCAAAGATTTCAAAGTTTTAAATTGAACTTTGAAATTGAATTTGAGATATTGAGTTGAATAAATTTTGAATTTGAATCTTGAAAATGAATTCAGAATTCCAAAGTTGAATGGAACTTTGAAATTTGATTTGAAATTTATAAATAGAATTTTGAATGTACAAATGAATTTCAAAGTCAATTTGGATTTTGAATCAGAAGATGGATCAGAAATCTCAAAGTTTAAATTGAACTTTGAAATTGGACTTGAATTTGGAAATGAAATTTTTGAAAAAAATTGAATTTGAAATTTCAAAGTCAAATTGGACTTTGAAATTTAAATCTTTGAAATAAGATAGAAGAATTAATTGAAATAGAGATTGAAGAAAGATATTTGAGATCACTTGGATTTTGGAAAAGAATTTTGAAAATATGATGTTGTTCTATCTTAAATGATGAATGAATTTAAAGAATCTTGAAATTGGATTTAAAAATCTTATTTTATTCTTTAAATGAATTAAAATAAGATTGAAGATATAATACATCCTTGACTATGGTCATTGATGCAAATCATCAACTTAGGATTAATCACCTTCTATTGGAATGGTGCATGTGCCATTAGTGTTTTCATTGGTGAGTTTTCAGAAACAAAGAAAAATAATGAAACAAATATTATTTACATGCTCATCCATTCTAATCTATGCCATAAATATAAATTCTCATCATATTCTATCTATTACAATTTTGGGATTATAGAGATTACAAAATTTCTTAATCTCAGCAAAAGGAACAGCATTTCCTATCAATTTTCTGCAAAACTAAACCATTATGAGATAAGCAGAAGATATTACATGGAATACAAATGCATATATCCATACTTTTTCTTCTTGGAGGAGATACGTATGGGATTTTAATGCATGAACTAAAGGGAGTATGAATGTTATAATGCATGGGGGAAGAGGTAATGGTGATGTTTATGATGTAAGTGCTGGTAGCAATTGCATAGACAGTGAGATACATGCCAAAAGGGGGAGGCACCAAAGGAGGTGGTAGTGGTATAATGTATGCACAAGAAATTACAGTAGGGAATGTTCATAACGATAGAAATATGTTGTGATGCCACCGTGAGAACTGGCAGGGAGAGAAGAAGAGGCTGATATACAACTGCTATGCACATATGCTGCTATAGGCACATGAAGCATGGGTGTTGTAGGTTCATGAAGTGGTTAACAGTGGATATTGAAATAGGTGAAAGTGATGTGAGTAAATACACAGCAAGTGCTTGTAGCATGCCTGCTTGACGAATAGGGATAGTGATAGTGGAATGTAATCAACAGGGGGTGAGTGTAAAAAGAGATGAAAGCTTATTCGGTGACATGGTAAGTGTAGGTAATTGTGTATGCACATAGTACATGTGCACATTGGCTGCTTGGATGGTGTAACTGCTGCTGCCAACAAGGCTGCCATGATGAACCACTAGGAGGTGGGTGCTACTGAAGTAGCAGTGCAATAGTGATGAGTGTTGATGCACTGCAGCTGTGGAAGCAATAGGTGTGATGAACAGAGTGTATAGATGAACGGGGTTGGGAGCTTCAACAGGAAATGGAGAGAGTGGTTGATGCTAATGGAATGCAAGGAATGAGCTGGGAGTATAGGGGGTACGGGTGGTGCATAGTGAATACGAAGGCAATATGTTGGGAATGTAACAGTGAAGGAAATGGTGAAGGCAACTGAGGTGTCGTATTTGTGCAGGGTAATGAATACAAGAAATATAAGTGATGAGGTAAGTGACGTGTTGTGTATGCAGCACAGGGGGTACTGTGGAAGGAGTGGTTGTGACCATAAGAGAACTGAGTGTCGTGAGGTGTAATGAAAGTGTGTGACTAGTGTTTAGGGAGAAACTGTAACCTATGATGCTGGAAGTGTAATGCCCATAACAACCATGAAGTGAAAGACAAATGAATATCCTGTGATGAATTAAATACCAAATACAGGGAAGGCATGAACATATGATAGATGAAAGGGGTGGCTATATGCTATACATTAATGCAGATGAGTTGCAGCACATATACTGTGCTACAGTTGAGTGACGTATGTAAGAGAGAGTAGGCATTAGAGGAATTGCAACAGAGTAACTTCCAGAAACAGGATCAGCTTCAGACCATGCAATTGTGGCAACCTGTCGATGGACCCTTTAGATCTGACAATGCCTTTATCATGGAGGTTAAACTTTCAACAAATAGGGGATTCACTTATGTTGGTTGCCTGTAATGGCAGCAGTATATATCATGATATCCTCAGTAACATTTTTCTTTAGATATATAATGGTCTGATGGTTGGGTGAACACAAGCTGGATCCTCTGATGCTGGATAAACAGCCGATCATCAGATCAGGCTTTTGACTCACTGATGTTCAAATAAAAACAAAAAAACAAAAAAATTAGATATCATGTTGCCCTGCGCCAATGCAAAGATGGACAACTTTCTATTAAAGCTTGGAATTCTGCAGATAATCAAGCTGGAATTAGGGGGTCCTGCCAAACAACCAAATCAGTAGCATAGGTATTTACCATACTTTCCTTTTTGGTGGGTATATACTGTTACGACAATGAAGCCATACATGATACTTCAAGTACAAGGTTTTGATGATGAGCAAGTGGAATCAACTGCATTTCAGCTAAGGCTATGAAGAAATTGAAGAATTCAGTGAAGAATCCTTGAAGACTAGTGTGCAAATGTTTAATTCATTAAAAGTCTTAGATTCTTGAAAGAGCCTTACTTAGAGTGCATATTTAGGTTGCATTTCATCTTAAAAGTCTTTAGAAAAACTTTTCTAAAAGAAACTCTTTTGAAACTCTTTTTAGAAAACTCTTTTCTTAAATTTTCATGTTTATTAGTCGACCAATAGACTTATCAGTCGACTAATCCTTTCGCGCCATATTTTCTAAAAAGTCATTCTTGTCAAATTAGTTGACCGAAGGTTTTATCAGTCGACTGGACAGAATGTCTATTTTCTGGAAAATTAGCAGCAGTCGACTGAACAGAACATGTGTTTTCTGAAAAATTTAGCAGCAGTCGACTAATGCTTTTTATCAGTCGACCGAACAGAATGTTTGTTTTTCAGAAGTTTTTAGCAGCAGTCGACTAAAAGGTTTTTCAGTCAACTGATGATATTATCAGTCGACTAACTTTTCTCCAGTCGACTAAGTTTCAAAAGTTCAGATTTTCAAATGGCTCGATTAACAGATCAGTCGATCGACGATAACTGTCAGTCTACTAATAACTAACTATTAGTCGACTAACTGATGTTTCAGTCGACTAATTTTGCCGTTTTCCTGAAACTTCAAAAAGGCGTGTCTTTTCATTTTTCAAACGTTTTGATCGTTCGAAATGGACCGTTTTGACACCCTTTCATACTCTCAACGTATGGAATCTTTTAACTATAAATATGAGTGCATTTTACACTAAAACAAAAAAAAACAATTCAATCGATTTGAATCTTGCTTTTCACTCTTATTCAGTCAAGTATTGATTTTCTCACTCACGTGATATTTTCACTTCAGTTTTTCACTCAAATCACTTTGAGAGATAGTGAATTCGTGAGTAGAGTGTTTCAATAACCTCAAAAGCCAATTGCATCTCATTTGCATTCAAAATGAAGGCTCATAGGTTGTATTGTAAGTTCTTATTTCTTTTCTGTAAAAAGGACTCCTTGGTGTAAAGGAGTTGTTTGCTTTCAGTGGGATTATTACTGAAAGTGGGACCGGTTATGGTCTGTGTGATCTTGTAGTTTACAAGGTTGTTAGTGGAAAATCTCAAGCGGGTTTTGCTTGGGGACTGGATGTAGGTCGGGTTTGACCGAACCAGGATAAAATATTGTGTTCTTTGTGTGTTTGCTTTGAGATTTGCAAAATCCTTCAATATTCCGCAAAAAGTTTTTAAAAGCACTATTCACCCCCCCTCTAGTGCTCGTTGCCTCGATCCTAGTGCACTTTCATTTGGTATCAAAGCACAGGTTTGCTATTACTTTGATTTGACCATCATCTAGCATGGCAACTACAACATCTCAGCACAAAGAAGGAAGCTCCTTTGTTCGTCCTCCTCTCTTCGACGGAACAAACTATGGATACTGGAAAGTAAGAATGACAATATTCCTGCAATCCATGGATCTCGATATCTGGAGAGTTGTTTCAGAAAAGTACCAAACTCCATCAACTGATTTCAGCCGATGGACCGATGATGAAAAAAAGACTGCTTCACTGAATGCCAAAGCTATGAATGCGCTGTATTGTGGCGTTGACAAGGTAGAGTTCAATCGCATCTCTCAATGCTCTACAGCTAATGAAATCTGGCATACTCTTCTCGTAACACACGAAGGTACGTCTAAGGTAAAGGAATCTAAAATTACTTTTTTAGTTCATAAATTTGAATTGTTCAAAATGAAGCAAAATGAATCTATATCAGACATGGTAACTAGAATGACCGATATAACTAACACTTTGAAATCCCTTGGAAAAGAATACTCACAAGTGGATTTAGTCAGAAAAATTCTAAGATGTTTAACTCCTGAATGGGAGAGAAAAACCACTGCTATTGAAGAAGCAAATGATCTCAATACTCTCACTCTTGAAGACTTAGTTGGTAACCTAATGGCATATGAGGTCCAACTTCAAGACAGACAAGAAGAAGAGCCTAAAAAGAAATCTCTTGCTTTTAAGGTTACTTCTGACTCAGAAGATTCTGAAGAAGATGAAGATGAAGATATTGCCCTCATCACAAGGCAATTCAGAAGATTCATCAAAAAGGGAAGATTTCAAAGAAAGGCAAAGAAAGTAGATTCTTCCATTCCCAATGAAGTAAAGTGCTTTAACTGCAAAAAGGCAGGACATATCAAGAAAGATTGTCCTCTTCTTAAATTCAAGCCCAAGGACCAATTCAAGAAGAAAAAGGCATTTCAAGCATGTTGGGATGATAGTGACTCCTCTTCCAATGAAGAATCAAATGAAGAAGTTGCCAACATGTGTTTTGTAGCACAAGAAGATTCGGTAAGTCAATTTGACTATGATGAGTTATTTGAAGCATTTAATGATTTATATGCTAAATTTAAGAGTCTTAGTTCTAAAAATAAAGAGTTAAAAACTGAAAATTTAACTCTTGACTCTCAAAATAAAGTGTTACTTCAAAAAATAGAAGATCTCAAGAAGGAAAATTCTTGCCAAGCACTTGAGATAAAAGAAATTGGAGTTAGAACCAATCTCTTACAAAAGGAAATATCTAGTCTTAAAGAAAAGTCAAATGATCTTCTTTCTATAGTGACCAAATTCACAAATGGTCAAGAGAATCTAGAAAAACTTCTTGGTTCTCAAAGATGCTCGGTTAATAAAACCGGATTGGGATATAGCTTCTTTGATACTCAAAATAGACCAAACTATGTGGTGAAAAATCAAAGACATTATTCTCAACCTTTTGTTCATAAAACTAAATTTTCTAGTTCTAATAGAAATACATCTAGAAATGATTATTCTAGAAATGATTATAGAAAGAATATTTATTATCAAAGGAAACCAAAATCCAAATGGATATGGGTTCCTAAGACTAACTCTCATGGACCCAAAAATAGAAAGGGGTCAAATGCTCTGTTTTCTGATTTTGTTGTAGGTACACAACATAAGGAGCAAATGGATATCGGACAGCGGCTGTTCCAAACATATGACTGAAAGGCCGGAGTTATTTTCCACCCTCCAAAATAAGGATGGAGGAACCGTCACCTTTGGTGACAATAACAAGGGAAAAGTGATAGGTATTGGTAATATTGGTAATCCAAAATTTCCCTTGATAGAAAATGTTCTTTTAGTGGATGGTTTAATGCATAATTTAATATCTATTAGTCAATTATGTGATAAAGGTTTTCATGTTTCTTTTGAAAATGATTTATGCTTAATTTCTAATTTTAAATCTAAAAAGATCATTTTTAAAGGTAAAAGAAGAAACAATGTGTATGAACTATATCTAGATGAATTACCCTCTTTTAATGAAAAATGTCTTATTGTTTCAAATGAAATTCAATGGTTATGGCACAAGAGACTTGGACATGTTAATTTTAAAATTATTTCAAAATTATCCAAGAATGATCTTGTAAGAGGCCTACCTAGAATACCATATAAAAAGGATCACTTATGTGATGCTTGTCAAAGGGGTAAACAAATCAAGAGTTCTTTTAAAGCAAAATATATAGTTTCAACAAAACGTCCTCTTGAACTTTTACATTTAGATCTATTTGGACCATCTAGAATTCAAAGTTTGAATGGTAGCAAGTATGCTTTTGTTATAGTAGATGATTATTCTCGGTTTACATGGGTGATTTTTCTAAAAAGCAAAAATGATGCTTTTTCAGAATTTTCTAAACTTTGTAGAAGAATTACAAATGAAAAATCTACATCTATTATAAAAATTTGTAGTGATCATGGTGGTGAATTTGAAAATGAATCTTTTCTAAAGTTTTGTGATTTACATGGTATATCTCACAACTTTGCTTTTCCTAGAGCGGCTCCACAAAATGGAGTTGTTGAAAGAAAGAATAGAACTTTGCAAGAATGTGCTAGAACCATGCTTCAAGATAAAAATTTACCAAAATATTTTTGGGCTGAAGCAATTAATACAGCATGTTATGTCTTAAATCGTGTTCTTATTCGACCAATTTTACATAAAACATGTTTTGAATTGTATTATGATCGTATACTCAAGATCTCATATTTCAAAATTTTTGGTAGTAAATGTTTCTTGTTAAATACCAAAGATAATCTTGATAAGTTTGATTCAAAATCAGATGAATCAATATTTCTTGGATATTCTTCTAGAAGTAAAGCATATCGTATTTTCAATAAAAGAACATCTTGTATTGAAGAATCTTTACATGTTGCATTTGATGAGAATTGTGAGCAGGTTATTCCTCTAAGCGAAGAAGAAGAAGCAATAATTCAAGAAGAACCCTTGATAGAGAGTACTTCTCAAGAAAATATTCCTCTTCAACCGGTTTGGAAAGAAGTTCCTAATCATCCACATGAACAAGTTATTGGTGAAATAAAGAGTGGTGTCCAAACTAGAAGGCAGTTAGAAAAATATATTGCAAATGTTGCTTTCATATCTAAATTAGAACCAAAGAATATCAATGAGGCATGTGATGATGAATTTTGGCTTTTAGCCATGTCTGAAGAACTTAACCAATTTACTAGGAATGATGTTTGGGATCTAGTTGATAGACCAAAGGATCATCCAGTAATTGGAACAAGATGGGTCTTCCGAAATAAGCTGGATGAAAATGGTGAAGTCATTCGTAACAAAGCAAGGCTAGTGGCACAAGGCTATAATCAAGAAGAAGGCATAGATTTTGATGAAACCTATGCACCAGTGGCTCGATTAGAGTCAATTCGTATGATGATTGCTTTTGCTAGTTACATGAACTTCAAGTTATATCAAATTGATGTTAAGAGTGCATTCTTAAATGGACACATCAATAAAGAAGTTTATGTAGAGCAACCCCCAGGCTTTGAAAATGAGAAATATCCAGAAAAGGTCTACAAATTGAAAAGAGCTCTGTATGAACTCAAACAAGCACCAAGAGAGTGGTATGAAAGACTACGAAATTTTCTAGAACAATCTGGTTTTTCCATTGGTCGGGTAGACTCCACTTTATTTATTAAAAATCTTAATTCAGATATTCTTATTGTGCAAATTTATGTTGATGACATAATATTTGGTTCTACTAATGATTCTCTTTGTAAAGAATTTGCTAAAGCTATGCAGAAAGAGTTTGAAATGAGCTTGATGGGCGAATTAAACTACTTCCTTGGACTTCAAATAAAGCAAACTGAAGAAGGAATCTTCATCAATCAGGCTAAGTATACAAAAGAACTTCTCAAGAGATTTGGGATGGACTCATCGAAATCAAGAAGGAATCCTATGAGTACAACTACTTCTCTTGATAAAGATGAAAATGGTAAAAGTGTAGATACTAAGCTCTACAGAGGTATGATCGGATCTCTATTATACTTAACTGCTAGTCGACCTGATATTATGTTTAGTGTTTGTATGTGTGCAAGATTTCAAGCTAATCCAAAGGAATCTCATTTAACTGCAGTAAAACAAATTCTTCGTTATTTGAAAGATACTTCAGATTTCGGTTTGTTTTACCCAAAATCATCTTCCTTTGATTTAGTTTCATATAGTGATGCAGATTTTGCAGGAAGTAAATCTGATCGCAAGAGTACTAGTGGAACTTGTCATTTCTTGGGAAATTCCTTAGTCTCTTGGTTTAGTAAAAAGAAAAATTCAGTATCACTCTCAACAACTGAAGCTGAATATATAGTGGCTAGTTTAGCATGTTCACAAGTACTTTGGATGAAACAGACCTTAAAAGATTTTGGTTTGAACTACTCCACAACAACTATTTATTGTGACAACACTAGTGCTATAAATCTTTCGAAAAATCCTATTCAGCACTCAAGAACTAAGCATATTGAAGTTAGACATCATTTTTTTAAGAGATCATGTGTTAAAAGGAGATATTTCGTTAAATTTTATTTCCACTAAAGAACAACATGCTGATATCTTCACTAAACCTCTTAAAAATGAAAATTTTATGAGAATTAGGAGAGAACTAGGTATTTGCTCATTTTTGGATTTATAAAAATGCTGATTTTTTGAACAAAATCTCAAAATCGCACTATATTAGTCGACCGATAAAATTCTAGTCGACTGGTGTTTTTATATTTTGGAATGTATCGCATCATATTAGTCGACCGATATAGTTCTAGTCGACTGATGATTTTTTAGAATGAGTTGCAATTCAGAAGGATGTAACTGCCATTAAGGATTTGCTAAACTCTCTTTTCTGATCTTTGATCTTTGAAAAACATACTTTATGGGTTGTAATTATTTAAACTTATCTCTATTTCTGCTTATGCTATTTTTGCCCTTACTCTTTTTAATTCTGACAAAGGGGGAGAAAAAGATAAAGATAGCATTACTTTTAAATTGCAGGGAGATCTTGAGAAAAAGATGGTAGCAATTACATTACAGGAGATCTTGCAAAATTAAGAGAAAAAGAAAGCTTTGAATGAATGTATTTCTAAATACATGAAGAAATGATGAATGAAAATGCAAACCAATCAATATGTGATATATGTGCTTTAAATGTGCTAACTTTTAATGTTTTGCAGCATATTGATAAGGGGAGTAAAATCTCCATCTATGCATCTAAATGCTTCATCTTTGATTAAGTTTGTCATCATCAAAAAGGGAGAGATTGTTACGACAATGAAGCCATACATGATACTTCAAGTACAAAGTTTTGATGATGAGCAAGTGGAATCAACTGCATTTCAGCTAAGGCTATGAAGAAATTGAAGAATTCAGTGAAGAATCCTTGAAGACTAGTGTGCAAATGTTTAATTCATTAAAAGTCTTAGATTCTTGTAAGAGCCTTACTTAGAGTGCATATTTAGGTTGCATTTCATCTTAAAAGTCTTTAGAAAAACTTTTCTAAAAGAAACTCTTTTGAAAAACTTTTTAGAAAACTCTTTTCTTAAATTTTCATGTTTATTAGTCGACCAATAGACTTATCAGTCGACTAATCCTTTCGCGCCATATTTTCTAAAAAGTCATTCTTGTCAAATTAGTCGACCGAAGGTTTTATCAGTCGACTGGACAGAATGTCTGTTTTCTGGAAAATTAGCAGCAGTCGACTAATGGTTTTTCAGTCGACTGAACAGAACATGTGTTTTCTGAAAAATTTAGCAGCAGTCGACTAATGCTTTTTATCAGTCGACCGAACAGAATGTTTGTTTTTCAGAAGTTTTTAGCAGCAGTCGACTAAAAGGTTTTTCAGTCAACTGATGATATTATCAGTCGACTAACTTTTCTCCAGTCGACTAAGTTTCAAAAGTTCAGATTTTCAAACAGCTCGATTAACAGATCAGTCGACCGACGATAACTGTCAGTCTACTAATAACTAATTATTAGTCGACTAACTGATGTTTCAGTCGACTAATTTTGTCGTTTTCCTGAAACTTCAAAAAGGTGTGTCTTTTCATTTTTCAAACGTTTTGATCGTTCGAAATGGACCGTTTTGACACCCTTTCATACTCTCAACGTATGGAACCTTTTAACTATAAATATGAGTGTATTTTACACTAAAAAAAAAAACAATTCAATCGATTTGAATCTTGCTTTTCACTCTTATTCAGTCAAGTATTGATTTTCTCACTCACGTGATATTTTTACTTCAGTTTTTCACTCAAATCACTTTGAGAGATAGTGAATTCGTGAGTAGAGTGTTTCTACAACCTCAAAAGCCAATTGCATCTCATTTGCATTCAAAAGGAAGGCTCATAGGTTGTATTGTAAGTTCTTATTTCTTTTCTGTAAAAAAAAGGACTCCTTGGTGTAAAGGAGTTGTTTGCTTTCAGTGGGATTATTACTGAAAGTGGGACCGGTTATGGTCTGTGTGATCTTGTAGTTTACAAGGTTGTTAGTGGAAAATCTCAAGCGGGTTTTGCTTGGGGACTGGATGTAGGTCGGGTTTGACCAAACCAGGATAAAATCTTGTGTTCTTTGTGTGTTTGCTTTGAGATTTGCAAAATCCTTCAATATTCCGCAGAAAGTTTTTAAAAGCACTATTCACCCCCCCTCTAGTGCTCGTTGCCTCGATCCTAGTGCACTTTCATATACATGCACTCATGAGTGATCACCAACAGTGGAGAGAGAAAATTTATGGACCACATGATAATAAAGGAAAAGAAAGGAAAGAAAAAAAAAGGCATAAACAATCTAATTCATAGTGAATAAACATTTCATATTCCTGCATGAAACTGCCTTTTATCTGTACGATAGATCAACTTGGGCTCCTGGATTGATGTATCACAGCATATTGTATTTCATAAAAAAAAATTCAACGCCATGAACTTCATCCCTGTATAATGAGCGATACCCTCATCCCATTCTCTAAGGTTTTATACTTCAGATTTGATGCTCTTAGACCAACCTTGAGACAGAACATATGTGCATCGTCTCTTCAGCCAAACATGAATTTTATTGGGCAAGCTGCCTCTGCTGAAAGGTAGTACAAGGTGGATATGGAACAGCTAGGTACATATAAGTAGGGAGAGATAAACTACTGTTGGGGAAGTGATAATCGTAAACACAGAAACCCGATGGGTTTTATGCAACAAATGAAATGCATCTGGAGATCATGACACTTGATGCAAAGATGCCTTACTAGAGGGTAACAAATGAATAGAGGCATACATACGGTAGATGGACAAGAATGTTATTAAAGTAAAACATAAACAGGAAGGTATAAAAAAACAAACATAACCAAGGAGAGATTATGAAGGACAAATGATGCACATGATAGACCGAACTCCTGTGCGAACATGAATGAGATATGAAAAGGAAAATAAAACCAATGCCAGTGCTTCTAAAAAAAAAAAAGTAACTGAATAAGTAAATAAATAAATAAATAAAAACATGAAGTGCAGGGATGGATTCTAAGAATCGATTGATGCATAAGCATTATAACATAAAATTTGCCATCGAACGATTTCATTAGGAAGGGGGGGGGGGTCAAAAACTGATGGCAAAGTGCTTTAGGGTAAAGCGGTTGAAATCTAATCCTGTTGCAAAATATGTAACAATTTACCATTGATTTATGATTTCCACCAGGAAACCACCAAAAATCTCATATCAACCATATACAAGGAGTGATATCCTCATGAACTCTTTGCTGAATTTTATGACATTCATGGAGGGTCGGACACGACCAGTGATATATCACAAAAAGGAGCATCAGATCTAAACTACCTATACCGAGATTTACACTTACATCAACAAAAGTAAACAGTAAAACAGGAAGCAATTGTTGGAACCGGTCGTTCCGTTAATATCACACAGAGGCAGATCAATTTACTATTGACAAATCAATGCTGTTGTGGTGCTTTGAATGGGGCAGAAACAAAGGGGAACAAATTAAATGAAAATAAATGGGAGAGGGGACTTACCGAGGTGCCGCAGAGATCTGGACAAGGGAGAGGCGATGCTCCTTCAACGAAGCTGGAGGGGGTCTTCTTGCTTGCAGGAGCCTTGAAGGAGGGAACAGTGGTAGCGACGAGATGCCTTTTCTATTGTTGCAGATCTTGATTTCCGAAACAGATTGTTGAAGAAGTGATTGATCTTTAGCTGATTAAAGTGGATGTCTTAGAGAGCCTGGAGATGGAAGATGAGACAAAGAGCCTTGTAGACGATCAAGAGAACGAATGTAAAGGGGGAGGAAGTGGGCATCCAGAAGGAGAAGGCCGAAGACTCGATGGGAGGAGAAAGGAATGAAGAAGATCAATGTGAATGGCCCTTAGGTACGTGGTAGGGGATGCGAACCCAAATAAGTGGTCCAGTTGTGAGGCTCTCTCCCGAACTATGGTTCAGTGAGACAACCCAGCAACGTGAAGACCAGGACAATATAGGTAGGGATGTTTTCAAAAAACATGATCAACATGCAATAAAATCAGAAGGCTCTAATGCAAGTCCTAAAGAGATAGATTTAAATGAATAGAAGCATACACTTGCATACATTGTTTGCATTCAATCCCTAAAATTGAGGAGAGTTGTATTTCAGACCTAAGTCTGATGTGAGCATGGAATAATCTTCTCAATATGGTCCTACCAAACCATACTTAAATCTTATATGCAATAATGTCAGCTTGGGACAGAGTCTAGGCTCCTAAGGTTTGCATGGAAATGAAGCTGACATTTGAAGAATAAAGACTTAGATAATATCCAAGCAAAGCAAAGGCATGGATTCAACCGGACGAAGACGAGTCCCATCACGGTCGCCAAAACTGTGATCATTGCAAAATTTTTCCTCTCGTAATATTCTCTCTCTTCCTTCTCTTTTCCTTTCTGACCCCTATTTCCTCCTTTTTGAAGGGAGAAAATAAAAGACAGAAAGAAAGAGAAAAGAAAAGAAGAGAAGATGAACTCTTTTGCGGGGTCTCACTTGACCTTAATTTTGAAGATATTTAAGAAAATAACTCACCTCCATTTTGAAATATTTGTGGGAAAACTAGGAGACGGGATCCGCTCGTCGGTACGAGGTTCGACCGTTCCTGGCGCCTTTACCAGGGGTAATCGAACCAAGGGTCGAATTCATGCCTTTTGCTTTGCTAAGAAATTCTCTAAGAATTTATTCTAAGTCTAAATGCACAAAGAATCATGCTTGTGCGAATGCAAAAGATGTATGCTCTTTTTGAAAATGATTTGAAATTTTCCAAGTGTTTCTGAGATGAATTTGATGATAAAGTGAAGGAATGGTTTCTAGCTTAGAATTTAAGATTTAAAGTTCTAAGTTTTTGGAATAATCAGAATTTGAGAATGAATCTTGACTTTGAAATGAATGGTTCTGAAGTTGAGATAAAAGGAGAAGAAAGGAAATTTCAAAGTCATAAATGGGCTTTGAATCAGAATAAAGATGAAATGGAATTGAATTCTAACTTTGAAATTTGAAATCAAAAAATGAAATATGGGAAATCTAAATAGAATTGAGAAATGGGATTGATTTGAAAGTTGGAATTCAAGATGGAATTTGAATCCAAAGTTTGGATCCTAAATAGAGTTGAAATCCAAGATGGAATTGAATTCTGGATTTAGAATCCTAAATAGGAGTTGAATCTGGAATCCGAGATCAAATGTGAAGTTGAATTCTGAATTTTAAATGGAATTGGATCCAAGATTTGGAATCCAAGATGGAATTCGGATCTGAAGTCTGAGATCCAAGGTGGAATTAGATCCAAAATTTAAAATGGAATTTGGATCTGAAGTCTGGGATGGAATTTGGATCTGAAGTCTAAGATCCAAGGTGAAGTTGGATTCTGGATCCTAAGATGGATTTTGGATTTGAAATCTGAGATCCAAGGTTTTATTGGGATCTGGATCCTAGAATGGATTTTGGATCTGAAATATGAGATCCAAGATGAGATTGGATTCTGGATCCTAGAATGGATTTTGGATCTGAAGTCTGAGATCCAAGGTGAAATTGGATTCTGGATCCTAAGATGGGTTTTGGATCTGAGATATGAGATCCAACAAGTGGAGATTTGCACTTGGAAATCTGGATCCAAGTTGGGATTAAGATCTAACTTTGGATTCGAATTTTTGAAAGTCCAAATGGGACTTCGAAGATGGATCTAGGTTTTTTGAAAACCCAGATTGAATTTAGAATTTGAGAAGGGTCAGATTTTGAGATTCAGACTTAATCTCAAACTTTGATTTTAACCTTGATTTTGAATTTTGAAGGTGAGAAAGATAAACTTGGTTTTGAATTTGAAATCAGAAGATGAATCAGAGGTTTTAAAGTTGAATTGAACTTTGAAAATGGAATTTTGAATATAAAATTGAATTTTGAAATCTCAAAGTCAAATTGGACTTTGAAATTTGAAATCTAAATCTTTGAAATAAGATAGAAGAATAAATTGAAATAGAGATTGGAGAAAGGTATTTGAGATCACTTGGATTCTGAAAAGAATTTTGAAAATATGATGCAGTTCTAGCCTAAATGATGAATGAATTTAAATTTTGAAATTGGATTTGAAAATCGTATTTCATTCTTTTAAATGAATGTAAATAAGATTGAAGATATAATACATCCATGACTATGGTCATTGAATGTATTATATAATAATCTATATTTAAATTCAAGTGAAGAATAAAACATATTTTTTTGGTGCTTTTATAGAGTTTAAAATGAAATTAATTCTCAATATACCCTGACTATGACCATTGGTATATATATTGAATTAATTTTAAATTGAACCCTGATAAAAGAGAAAAATATTTAAGGAAAATATGATGAGTTTAAAAAAGGATCCAGTGTGAATCCAGTGTTATTTTATAAAAGATAAAAATCCTAAGTTTTGTTTACATCCTGACTATGGCCATGGATGTAAATCATCAACTTAGGATTAATTACCTCTTACGAAATGGTGCACGTGCCATTCGTGGTTCACCATTAGTGTATTTTTGCGAAAAAGGAGGAAAATGATATGAAAGCAAGCATTTCTAGAAATATGCCTGTTTTATACATTCTAATTTACTGCAAGAAATGGAAATTTTCATTATATCTAATTACTACGTACTTGGAATTTGAAATTAAAATGATGAAATTCTAAATCTAAAAGGAATTCAACGATTTCTACATATTTTCCACAAAATTCTAGTTAACACAAGCAATATGGAAAAGCGGTATCAAAGACCAACAAGCACATGGTCATATCTAGGCTAAAAATGCAAACATCCTATCTGAATGTGATCCTTATACTAAATGAATGAGACTATAACACATATACCATGGAACTAAGACACTAAAAACATTAACAAAAAGGAAATGGGGAATGAAATGAAGATGGCATTTATAAAGGACACAATGAATCAGATTAATACATTTATCGCCTATAAGATGAATGTCACATGATTTTGCAGAAATATTTAATATGTTGAAAAAGGTTGACATATGCATGGTTTTATATGCCTAAATACATGATGAATGGGTAAACTGCATGATTCATATACATTTGTGCAAGCAATATGTAAGAAAAGATAGAAAAGGATGATGTAAACCTATATTGAGTCACAACAATATGAGCATGAATACAATGTTACAGTATATATGCTGAAGGTAAATACAGGAATTGAATAACTACAACAGTGGTGGTTCATAACAGTGATTGAAGTAGGCAGTTATGCTAAAACTATTCACAGGTGGGTACAGCAGGGGATCTTCAGCTATGTGAATGGAAGTGCATGTGGTTTGTAGGCTAGAGATGTGGAGTGGCAAAAAGGGTGCTAGATACCCAAGTGTAGCAGTAGAAAGTGCATGTTGGATATGAAGTAGGTAATCCTACAGACATATATGAATGGTAATAGTGTGGGTGAATAGTACATTTTACAGAAAATTTACATAGTACAAAGTGGCAAGGGGTGGATGGAGATGAAGGTCACAAAAAAATATGAAAACGAGGTAATGTTGTGGAGAATGAAAGTTTGTGAGGATGCAGCTGTGGGTACAACAGCCAGTGATGGCAGTGGGACCTTGTGAGCTTGACGTAAATGAGGCTACAGATGGATGCGACAGTGAGCCAGCCGCATTGTCTTAAGAAGTAACACAAACCACTGATATGATAGCTTCATGCACTCTTTACCTGTGAAACTTTAGGATTCAAGCATGGTTACACCTGGCCTCAACCCTAATTTGGCAAGGAAACAGTTCATAATGCTTCATTGCCTTACAGATCTGAAGAGAAGGAGTCATGATATTTCAGACATAGAGATGTTAAAAAAACATAATTACCTTACAAGTGTAATAAAAATGCAGTGCAGGGAATAAAATAAGATGGGGGAATGGAAGGTGTGGTGTACATACAATGGTACCAGGATTGCAACAAGTAGCGATGATTTGCTACGACAGCACTTAACCTACGTACAAGGCCATATATGAATGCTGGAACACCTTGCCAGTTCAGTATTGTTGTCACCAATATATCAAAACATGAAGGCTGTGAAATGAAGCAATGATAAAGAAGCCCCAATAAGTATGACAACTTGTCTAATGTATACAACCCATGCATCAATAGCAAGAGCCTTCAAAAATTCTTCTAAAAAGTTTTTCATGCCAGCTTTCCATCACAAATTCTCCTGCTGATGTGGTGCTCTCTTTTTGCGTTGATGATGTTCTGGCTTCCTCAACACAAGCTGATTTCACCAATGAACTATCTGAACAAGATGTTTGAATCCTTACTTCATTGCATTCATTTAGAGCAGGAATGTCCTTATATACACTTATGAGGGGCCAATATTCCACAAAGACTGATATAACATTCCAGAATAACAAAACCAGTAGTGAAACTCTGAATGATACAAAGGTAATTATAAATCCAATAACAACAGGGGCTGGGTCAGCATTTTGCAGTAAATCGAGTTATGATTTTGAACAACCACGTCAGGCTGTAGTCGAGTAATCAACCTTGACCAGACCAAATCCTGTTAGTTCATCTCCAGGCTAATTGCGATTTCTTCAAGGTAGCTGATGGGTACATCCCTTGAATTTCAAAGGGGAAGGTGCTGAAGGTGAACCTTGGGATATGCTACGTGCAGTGAATATAGTGTATTGATCTCATAATTTTGAGCAACGTAAAATGGGAAAACATCCTGATTTTAAGAGAAATAAAACCCTGCTATATCATGATCCAAGGGACCTAGCTGTAATGGGATTCCTATAACAAGTGGCCCCCTGTATTTTTAGGTGATAAAATGTACAGGTTTCGGTGCAATTATTGACAACAGTTATGATATGATTTTAAACATCCTAAATTTAGTACAGTGATTCAGATCGATCTACCATAGTAAAAAAAAAAAATAATTATTGAATAGTAGGTGACGAATGTGCTGAAATGTGAACATGAATGACATGATGGTAAGTTATTGCAAACAATGCCTTATAAGCAAAATGGGGTATAAATATTTAAACAGAATATGAATATGCAGATGCTACTTTACCTTGGTGTGCAGGGGATGATATTCACTACATGAATTGCAGATGGGTGATCTTAAATCAAACAAACATATGACTAGGGTAGGGACTCTAGCATGTGAGGTGGCTTGTATTACATAACTATATATGTGATAAGGAAATGACTTTTCTATAATGAAATAACAGATGAAATTCCCAAGAAATACCTGTAAAGAACTATGATGAAGTGAGAATGCTGAACTATACTGAATCCACAGGAGGAAGTGTTTTGAGACAGTAAAATGGAGAAATAAAGAAAAGAGCTGACGCCACATAATCACCTCCATTTCTCCTTGTTTTTGGAGATCAAATTTAGTATGTGATCTCAGCAAATTGAATCCTCTCTTCTAACACCAGCTGTAAATGACGTGTAGAGGCTCTAACTTCTGCTGGATTGATTTTTAGGATGCTGGGGGAGAGTCGTTCCTTTAGCTGCAGGGAGGTTAATTCTCCTTTGAGGCAAAAGCTTCTACAGGGATCTGCTCCTTTTCTGTTTTTCTGAGCAGCTAAACGGTGAAACCCCATGACGTGGCCTAATTTTCATGACATTCTCTTGCCATTTTCAGTGCTTCACGAGCTGCTTTCGAGAGGGGTCCAATAATCAAACCCATGCCTCATTGATATACAGGAAGATGGCGTGCTGGAAACTTCTTATTCGAAGGGCAGAGGCGTTGCTTCTGTATGCTGCCGCAAGATGAAGTCGGCTTCCTTTCGATCAAATGGGAAAAACCAAGGGAATAGTAAGAAGGGAAAGGAATAAGAAGGGTCAGAGGGAGGAAAGAGGGCAATGGGAGATGGATTTGCACAAGAGGATTACAGGAAAGCCTCCTTCGGTATCGCAGAGGAGAAGTAGATCGTAGGAAAAGGCGTGAGAAAATAAAGAGGATGCAGGGGTGATAACGGAAGAGCGAGTGGGGCTTCCTGCGTGCCCTTTTAAGGAGGAAGAGAAGGTTCGAGAGGTATTCAGTTGGCAATGGAGGAGAGAGAGCAAGAGAGAGAGGGAGAGAGAGGCGAGAGTGAGGGGGGCGGCTTTCTTTCGCCCCTTCCTTGCTTACGAAGGGTTTTCAAACCCTAAAACAAGCTTTTACAGAGGAGCCCCTTGGATTTTCAAGATTTTACCAAGAGGGGCTCCCCTTTAAAGAAATAAAAAAAAAAGCTTTAAAATCATTTGATTTTCTTGTAGCTTTTCTAATTTTTTTGGTTTTTTGTGTTATTTTTTTTATTTTTTTGTATTTTTAGAATAGACTCTGAGATTTATAAGGAAAATAAAGATTTAAAACTGATTTTTTTGTATTTTTGCAAAATATTTACAAAAGAGAGTTTTTCTAAGAGTAAAAAGCTATTTTTCTAAAAATTTCTTCAGAAAATGAGTTAATATCCAGATTTTTTTGGAAATATTTGAAGTTTACAACCTCGAACAAAAAGAATATAGAGTCGTGGATTCAAGAGGATGTCGGATGAACTGCCCGAGCTTTTTCCAAAATTCATTTTTGATATTTTAAGTTCTTTAATTTGAAAAGTTGGATAATGAGGCTCAGATTTGGGTTTAAAACATTGTGTTCGGCTCCGAAATCGAATTTGAATATATCGATATGGATTTTAATCCAGAAAATCTGAAGAATGACTGAAATTTAGCTTTGAAATTGCTTTGATTTTCTTAGAAAATGAGGTCAGGGGCAAAAAGGACATTTTTACAAAACCTTGAAAATTTTGGGGTGTTCACAACTTCCCCTTCAGGATAAGGGATAATCCTGAAACACCGACAATCATTCTTGCTTCAATTTCCAAATATCTTAGGAGTGTCGGTCTCTTTTTCAAAATCTAGTGCTCGTACTGGTGTAAATTTGCAAGAACCCGGTGCTCGTACTGGGACATTTTTAAAATCCAGTGCTCGTACTGGTGTTTTTCGAAAACCCAGTGCTCGTACTGGTGTGTCTTTCAAAATTCAGTGCTCGTACTGATACATTTTCAAAATCCAGTGCTCCTACTGGTGTTTATCAAAATCTAGTGCTCGTACTGGTGTGCATTTTCAAGAACCCGGTGCTCGTACTGGAGCATTTTCAAAATTCAGCGCTCGGACTGGTGTTTTTCCAAAATCCAATGCTCATACTGGTGTGCATTTTCAAGAACCCGATGCTTGTAGGGCATTTTCAAAATCCAGTGCTCGTACTGGTGTTTTTCCAAAATTCAGTGCTCATACTGGTGTGCATTTTCAAGAACCCGGTGCTCGTACTGGGGCATTTTTAAAATCCAATGCTCATACTGGTGCTTTTTAAAAATCCAGTGCTCGTACTGGTGTTTTTTCAAAACCCGGTTCTCGTACTGGTACATCTTCAAAATCTATTGCTCGTGCTGGTACATCTAGCGCTCGTGCTAGTGTTTGGTTGACTGATCGAGTTAGCCTTCCAGGTTCAGTCTTTGTACTAACCGTTCATCACAATTCAAGCTCTAAATCTCAATTTCAACCTTCGGGTTATCATTTTTCGTCAAAAAATCAATCTTTTCTCTTGCGAAGTACCCTCTTCAGGGAGAGTTCGAGGGAGCTCGTTCCTTTCGCATGCAACCATCTTTCGTTCGCAAGAACCCTCTTCCAGGGAGAGTTTGAAGGGACTCATTTTCTTCGCGAACAGTTTGCAAAACAACAACAAACTTTACACAAAAGAACCCTTTTTCCAGGGAGAGCTTCGATGGAAGCTCGTTTCTTTTGTGGCCCCCATTTTTCTCATCTTTGCCCAACCCCTTCACAGAAGACCCTCCTCTAGGGAGAGTGTGATGGACTCGTCCCTCTGTGATACTTTCTCAACTTTGTTTTTGGCCGCCTTTCCATAAGAGAAGCCTAGAGATAGGGAGTTTTGACAAAAACTTAATTTCTCTTTGAAAGTTCTGTTTTGCAAACACCTCCTCTTTGGGGAAGAGAGGAGTATTTCCATCTTCCCATTCTGGTAAGGGCTAATCCTGAGTCTCTCTTTTGGGGGAAAAAGAGAGGAGAATTTTGTCATGGATGTGTCAATTCGATATCAAGCGATTCCTTTCATTAAAGATTTCTAGAATACTTTGTCAATTTGCTATCAAAAGTCATTGTTGAGCTCAAAGTTTCCATCACATAAAGAATTTCCTCAAACTACCTTTAGTATTATTTCCAAAAGAGCAAGACTTTTTCGAAATAAGAATTGAATTCAAGCTTTTTTTGTTGGTCAACTAAGAGGATGAAGAAAAAAATCTTCGGTATGACCGGCAAAGGAAAATTCAATGATGTTGAAAAGCCATAAGTGAACTGATATTGATCATAGCTATGGCACATTCTTAAAGATCATTCTTTTGGCAGTAAGACAGTGGAAACATCCTGGGCGGTAAAAAGAACCTACCAAATCCATATCTCCTTAGTCATTTGAGCTGCAATCAAATATCTGCAAAAGGGATCTCTCAACTGTCGTCAAGATGAAGACGAGTATGGGAGCTAGATCTCCGGGCCCAAAGAAGATTTGGATCATCTTCGAGATGAAAGAGTTTGTGACGAATCCTTCTAGGGAACGTTCAGATCACCGCCAAGATGAAGGCGACTGCAATGAACCTCATGACAAACCCTAAAAGATATTTGATTTCTGCTATCATCAAGAGATTTTTTGAGCCAATATCATCAGCATAATTCCTGAGATAAAGAAGGATCGGAGCATCTCCAAGATAAAGGATTTTGTGACGTACCCTTCCCCGAAAAAGAGAGAAAAGTTAGGACATCTCCAAAATGAAGGATGTTGTAAAAACCCAAGAAAGCTCCATGATTCAAAAGAGCGCAAAAAGACCATCATGGGAAAAGCCCCAGGATATCAAACTACCCGAAACTGCTAGGAATCATCTTTATCTATGTGAAATTCTTTTATCAATATCTTTTCATTCAATTGCTTTTATGAAGCTAAGAATATTTTCTCTCTTTCCATATCAAGGAAATTGATGTCTTCCTTGAAGAAACTCAACAACAACGAATTTGAATTTGATTCTTGATTCTAAAGAGTTAGCCCAATTAGAGTTAATACTCTAGGTAAAAAGATGTGATATTATCACACATATATGCACAATTCCATTATTCTGAATCAACTACAATTTTTGGCACCTTATTGGCAATATTTTCTCGTTATTCTAACATGAAGCAAAAACTTGATGTTCGTCTTGACATATCCTGATGCCATCCCTCATTAGGACTGAAAAGTCCTTTCCTTTTGTCTGATCTGAGCGCTCTCAGATCTGCACACTTCCCTGTGTTCCCCACTGTCCCGCCATAGGCAGTTTCTGCTCAGGATAAGGGTTAAACCTGAACTTTCTGCAAAAGGTCTGTTATTGTCAAAAGCTATTTCAGTCTCAGCAATGAGGCACCCAAGATCAATCCCTTTTCAAGCTTTAGGGACCCCCATTTTCATCCTTTTGCAAACCCCTCTTGGACTTGTTGTGCAAAGTCTAGAGGTACCATCACAGTTTCCTCGCTCTTCAAGGATTCTTTATCCATTCAGACTAAGGGTTAAACCTGTTACCTCACTCCTCGAGGTATCACCCCACACCTTCTGCGAGAGGTCGTCTGTTTTTAGAAAGCTGATTTAGTCTCAACAATGAGGCGCCCAAGATCATCCCTTTTTCAAGCTTTAGAGAACCCCATTTTTCTTCTCGCAAACCCCTTTCGGATTTGTTTGTCCAAACTCCGAAGGTCCCATCATGGTTTCTTCATCCGAGGATTCTGTATGGTCGCCCCTCTCAGGTTAAGAGTTAAGCCTGAACCTCACTCCACGCGGTATCTTCCATTCAGGTTTGGGAAAAACCTGATTCTCGTTTCGACTAGATATCCTTTCTACTCTCATCACGGTTTCTTTATCCGAGGATTCCGTATCGTCCCCCACTCAGGTCAAGGGTTAAACCTGAATCTCGTTTTGGCGATGTATTTCTTCTTGTCCCATCACGGTTTCTTCGTTTGAGGGTTCTGTATGGTCGTCCCTTTCAAGATAAGGGTTAAGCCTGAACCTCACTCCTCGAGGTATCGTCCCCTTCAGGTTAAGGGTTAAGCTTGAACCTCGGTCCACGAGGTATCATCCGCTCAGGTTTGAGTTAAACCTGAGCCTCATTTCGATGAGGCAATCCTCCCATTCCCATCATGATTTTTTTTCCCATAAAGGAATTCATACTTTGTATATCCATCCGGAAAGGATCATGCTTGAGTTTCATCTCATGAGGCATTTTTCTCAGAAATGTCCCATCAAGATCTTCATGTATTCCTTCCCCATTCAGGTAAGGGTAGATATATCTTCGTCCCATCCAAGTTAAGGGCTAAACCTGACTCGTAACAAAAGGTTGATCTTGTCTCACCCATAAGACTTGATCAAAATTCTGATTTTCCACCATTTTGGGACCTTTACCCAAAGTCCCATCACGATTTCGTCACTTATGTTATTCAGTTATATCATTTTCGAGGATTTTGTCTCCCCAATACCATTCAGGATAAGATATTAAGCTTGAGAAACCATGTTTTTCAAAACAATTCTTCCACACCCAGTTCAGATCTGCTAACCGGGGCATTTTTCAAAATTTGGAGTGTTTTCTTTTCCACTAAGCTCGGCTTTCAACCAGTTTAGTAGCAAAGAGGGGCATCTGTGAACATCCCAAATTTTTCAAAATGTTGTAAAAATTCCCTTTTTGTCCCTGACCCCTATTTTTTGAGTAAATTGAGTCATTCCCACTCGAAATTCTAGTTTATTTCTCAAATTTACTGAAATCAAATCAATTTTCTATATCTAACCCGGTTTCGGATTCGGATCCAATATCAAAATCCAAATCTTAGCCTCGTTACCCAAATGTTTAAATTAAAATTGCAAAAATACCAAAATAATTTCAGAAAGGCTTAGACAGTCCGTCCGGTGTCCGTTTGGATCCACTGCCCCGTTTTTCTCAGTTTAAGGTCAGAAACTCGAATATCTCTTCAAATTCCGGATCAAAAACCCATTTTCTGAAGAAATTTTTCAAAGAATAGCCTTGAATTCTTGAAAAAATCTTCTTTTATAAATATTTTTCAAATTCTTATAAAAATATATCAAAATCCTTTGTTTTCTCATAAATTTTAGAGTCTTATTTCAAAAATAACACAAAAAAAAATAATAAACCAAGAAAACAAACAAAAAAAATTCAAAATACAAAGAAAATTGCAAAAACCTTTTTTTTTAGAGAAAATTCTTTGAGTATTGTTTTGAAAAATCAAGGAATCCTCTTTTTGAAAATTGAGAGAATTCACAATGGTCTCACTCTCTATTCCCGTCTCGATTTTACCCCCCCCCGATTCGCGCTCGGTCTCACTCTTTTTCTCTCCGTCTCGAATTCTTTCTCACCCTCTGGAATCTTCCCCATCGCCAACGACCTCGCACGCTTCCATCACCCATCCTTCCTCTCCCGCTCTCTTTCACACACATCACCTCCTTCGCCCGATCTTCCCCTCTTTCCTCAACCCTTCATTCCCAACAACTTTGCCCTTCATCTCTCTTCCGTTGATCTCCAACGGACGCCTCCTCTTCCTCCATAACCATCGATGCATAACGACCCTTCTCGATCCTTCCTCTTCCCTCTATAAAAAGAGGCACAGAGAAAAGGGGTCGGACATCCCTTGAATCCACCATCCACTTCCTCACTGCAGTCTCTCGAGTCACCTTCCCGATTCTTGATCTTCATCTTTTCATTTTTTTTCACATCCTCTGATCGTTTCCCTTCCTTTTCCTCTTCAAGAGTAAATTTCCACGGTAGAACAAAGGAGGGGCTCCCCCCTTTCAGGATCCCAGCAAAACCAGGAGATCAGCCATTCCTGCAAAGGGGAATACGGTAAGTGCCTTTCCTCTGTCTCTTTTCATTTTTTTTCTTGTCTTTGATTTTTCTTACTTCAGTCCCCATTAACGCACCCCTGAGGGACTAGGATTGCTTATAGCAATACCGATCCCTCTATTGTGCAACAACCAACAGAATGATATCAGATTCCTACATTTTTCTTCTTTTTCTTTTTTTTTGCATTTTCATCTATTTATTCTGCTATTTTAGTTTCATTCTGATGCATTCGATTAATTTCATTCATCGTTTCCTTTTGTTTACTTTCTTACATCATTTTCAGTTTGATTATTTGTTGTAAGTTTTCATTTTTCGTTATCAGCTTTATAGGCCAAGGTTGGTCTGCAAATCGTGTGAATCTCCTGATTCCTCTCTTTAGTTATCTGTTAAACCCATTTCCCTTTCCGTTTTCTCTTCTATTTAAATCTGGTTCATGATTGATTTTGATTTTTCTGCGTTTATTTTACCATCCAGTTTGTATTTAACTTTTATTTTCCTATTGCTTTCTCGTCAATTCCTTGTTAAATTGGATTGTCTGTGGTGCGTTAAGCATCCTTACGATATCCCCTATAATCAAATTGTAGGTCGTCAGCCTCCTGCATTTTTTTCCTTTTCTGCTTCATACACATAGCATCAACAACATTGCGTTAGTCACATTAGCACAGGTTGTTTATCGTTATTAGTTTCCTTTTCTTTTATCGCATTTTCTGTGAATGCATCGCATGGCTCATTGCATTAAGTTTAGAGGCACTTCAATGTTGGTCCCTGTATGTTAAACACTGGACTCCAGCATTCTGCAAGACTCCAACGAGCCAATGTATTAGAGACTCCAGGCTAAATGTGGATTTAGATCTGGTTTGCTGAAAACAAACCAGATTATGATTCGATCTCTCTGGAACAAGATGTCAATCATTCTGTATTTAATTTTGTCACAAAATCTGAGCTATATTCTTTTTTTTTTATGTTTCTAATACCTTATTATTTTCATCAGTCATACCTTCTGATCCTGAATTCCTGTTATTCTAGTGTTTAGATTCTGCCTTTTATCCTTGTATCAGCATTGTCCATATCTGTGGATTCCATGTAACCCCATCATATGTCTTTCTAATTATAGCCTTATCACCAATTTCTTTTTGTTTTTGCGAATGCTGTTTCGGTTCATAATTAATGATTTGTAAGGGAATGGCCCATCTGGTTGCAACCCCCAGTTGTTATGTGTTAGTATGTTGTTGAATAACGTTGTGTTTTATCTATTATGTTAGCATATGTATTTTCTTTAGTATTACTTCTTCCCATCCATATTTTCTATCCCTCTCATGAAAATGTGAAGGATGCTGACAGATTTGATATCAGATTTCATCTAGAACCTATCTATTGTACATTAACCTGATGCCCTGCAATTGGACGAAGTCCGATTCACAAAGAAGAAAGGGAAGAAGTGGGGTATCGACCTCCTGCAAAGGGGTTGAGTCAATGTATTCCAGATTAAGCTCTGGTGTATGGCTAATAGAAATTCTTTCCAAAGTTCAAGTACTTTTAGCAATGTCCTGCGAGTCAATGTTGAGGATGAAGCAACACTATAGTTGCTTAAAGCAAAATTTCTGCCAAATGCACGGCAAGGAGGAAGTTGAGAAGATGTCACAAGTAATATGAAGATGTTAAAAAAAAAAAAAGAGGTTTCAAGCAAAATGGTAGATGTCATAGCCATGTTTGATAGGCTTACTGTCAAGCATTCAGAAATCAAAAGGTATGTCCATTTCCTTTCTCCTCCTACACTCATTTACCGGGTGTTTATAGTAATACATATAGTTTGATCCTAATTGATTTTAGAGGTAATAATGCTCATTTGCTTTCATGCGCAGATTTTTGCCAGCATTATTTTACTGCTTTAGTCATGTTAATAGAATCAACCCTTCATTGTGTGGGTCAATGTGCATTCGTTCACCATTTATATGTTTTATGGTATAAATCATTATATGGAGTCAACTATCCAGTAGGTATTTGTTCCTGCATTTTTTTTATCACTACATATCTTGTACCTTGACCACTCCTTCCATTCATTTACTGTTTTATCTAATGATTCATACCAGCTCTAGTCATTATCTCACCTCATGATATCACATTTTTCCCTGTAGATGGTGATAACAGGTCTATATAATAAAACACCCAGCATTATCTAAACACTCCCTATCTTATGCATCAAGACCTCACGCATGCCACTTTTTGCTCAGCGTTGTCTTGCATTTTGCCCATGACATCAATAGATTTTTTTTTTTGTCATTGCCTGTATACCCACTTTGCATATAATGCTATTGGTGATGTCACTAGAATTCAATGATTTGCCCTGCAGAAATCTGAGTTGTCTGTTGATTTATGGACTAAAAGACAAGACTTTGATCAATTTACTGATAAATGTTGAAACTTGTTGTTTACAGTGCTTGAAGTCCATCTTTTAGATATTTCTGAAGGAGGTTAATCTAGATATCTTGGGTAAAGTTATCGGAACTCTTTTGATAATCCCTCTGGCAATCCCAAGCAGTGTTGTTGAAATCGATGTATATGAAGGTCGATTTACCTGTAGCAACCTGATCATGCATAACGTGATTACCCCCAACACCTTTGTATCATCTCTATAGCTTTTTTCCCTTCTATTCAGCATTTGTAACATAGCATTCCCAGCTACATTACTTGTTTACACCTCTGTACCAACTTGTTTCCAGCACCATCGGCAGTATTGTTGTGACTCCCTGTGGCCACCACCATCTCACACCTACATATGCTTTTCCAGCCTACCACTTCTATCGATTGTGGTGGCATATCCCAGCACCACTGTCTGTACCCCCCCCCCCCTTGTACCAGCCTATTGGTCCCATAATACCTATATATTCCACCACCCACTGTGAGTAGCATTGTCATTAAGTACCATCCCCAACATATGTCACTTAGCCGGTGCTATATACTTGATGTTAAAACTTTTTTTTTCTGCAAATTGTACTATTCACTGCCTATCATATAGCACCCTCCACATGTTGTGTTAATTCCCTTCCATAGCTGCACTTTATTAAGCAACATTCGTTGCATTTTCCATTTGCTATTTATTGTTTTAAATCCATTATAAAACCCACCTGCTATAGCAAGTATCACTCCCTCACAGTACCCCTTAGCTTCCCATAAAGCTTATAGCAATGCTTTAGCATTGATGTAATGCTTCACCACAATAGTGCCAAGGCACTATCATGGTTTCCAAACATTCACAATAAGGTAGAGCATTGCTACAGTCACCCCGTTTTGTTGCTCCTGTATACTAGCCATTTGTCATTTGATTTCCATCTAACATAGCCTCATACACATTGTGTTTGTTGTATTTATTGATTTTACCTTCATTAATATTTTCAACATTTGATTCATGTACTATAGCATCTATCATTGTACTTCACCTATGCATACCCCAATGACGCATCCCCACAGTATCCTTAACCACTTAAGTATTTTCTTTGCACTTCACACTATATTGCCATGCACATCTATTGACATTTGTCATCCATTTCAGCCACCTACACCACACTGTTATGCCCACTGCCACTCACCTATACTCAGCTCCAACTCCTCCCTACACTCTTCCATTTTGCATAGGCAGCAACACATATGCATCTTGCAGTCATTTATTACACCTTCATTTTCCACACCGTTCGCATCTTGTAATGCATAAACATCCCATTACACCTCTGCATCCGTGTCATATATATATATATATATATATATATATATATATATATATATATATGTATGTACATATACATTACTTACCAAACCCCCCCCCCCCCCCCCTACCTTAGATCATAAATGATGTCCATTTAGTATTAAGTACAAGGTAGATATATGGGCATCATCACAACAGGTATATATTCCTTTCACAAAGGCATCCCCTTTGTATATCTGTAAATAGACTCTTAATGTAATGCCTTCCATTACCTTCTGTGCCTTTTATGCTAACTTTGTGTTTCGCAGGATGGAATGAAAAACCCAGATTTCTTTTCTTAAGAAATTTTTGATATTTTTCAATAATGTAATAGTTAGATATCAATGAGAATTTACATTCCTTGCAGTAGATTAGAATGTATGAGCATACATTTTCTAGCAAGGCTTGCTTTTCATATCATTTTTCCTCCTTTCTTCAAAAATTCACAAAATGGTGAAACACGAATGGCACGCGCACCATTTTATAAAAGGTAATCAAATCTTAAGTTGATGATTTGCATCAATGGCCATAGTCAGGGTGTGAACAAAACTTAGGATTTTTATCTTCTATGAAATAACATCGGACCCACACTGGATCCCTTCTAAAAAATCATCATATTTTTAAATATTTTCCCCTTTTATTAGAGCTTAACTTAAAATTAATTTAAAATATATATCAATGGCCATAGTCAGGATATATTGAGAGTTAATTTCATTTTAAACTCTATAAAAGCACCAAAATATGTTTTATTCTTCACCTGAATTCAGATATGATTATTATATAATACATTCAATAACCATAGTCAGGGATGTATTATGTCTTCAATCTTATTTTAATTCACTTAAAGAATGAAATATGTTTTTCAAATCCAATTTCAAACTCTTTAAATTCATTCATCATTTAGGATAAAATTGCATCATATCTTTCAAAATCCTTTTTCAAAAACCAAGTGATCTTGAATATCAAATCTTCAATTTCTATTTCAATTCATTCTTCTACCTTATTTCAAATATTCAAATTTCAATTTTAAAGTCCAATTCGACTTTGAACTTTCAAAATCATTTTTATATTCAAAATTTCATTTCCAAATTCAAATCAAATTTCAAGGTTCAATTTAACTTTGAAATTCATGATTTATCTTCTAAATTCAAACTTCAAAATCAAACTTATTCTTCATCTTAAAGTTATACCTAAAGATTGAGTCTTGATTCTCAATTCAAAATTAAAGTTTTGAGATTGATTTTAAGTATCAAAATTCAGTTTTTCCTAAGTTTTAAATTTAATCTGGGTTTTCAAAACCCAGATCCCTCTTCAAAAGTCCCATTTCGGATCTTCAAAAGATCCACCTTTGGTTCTAAATTTAGAACCCAATTCCATATTAGATTCAGATCTTCAAAAACCAATCTCATCTTGGATTCCAGACTTCAGATCCAATCCCATTTAGGATTTAGATCCAGAATTCTACTTCATTTTTTGGATTCCAGACTTCGGATCCAATCCCATTTAGGATTCTAGATCCATAATTCAACTTCATTTTTTTTTTTTGGATTCCAGACTTCGGATCCAATTCCATTTAGGATTCTAGAATTCAATTTCGTTTTGGATCCCAGACATCGGATCCAATTCCATTTAGGATCCTAGATTTCGGATTCAACTCCCATTTTGGATTCCAGACTTCGGATCCAAATTTCATTTAGGATTCCAGATTTCGAATCCAGCTCTATCTTGGATCTCAGACTTCGGATCCAATTCCATTTAGGATTCCAGATTTCAAAACCAATTCCATTTTCAAATCACATTGGGCCTTCTTAAACCCAATTCTATCTTCAAACTCCATTTAGATTTATCAAATCCGAATTCCATTCTGATTTCAAACTTTGAATCTGGAATTGAATTCCATTTCAAATTTCATCTCCTCTCCTAAATCCAGGTTCAAAATTCAAATTCAAAGTCCATTTCTGACTTTGAAACATTATTTCTTTTTTATCTCAGCTTCAAATCATTCTTTTCAAATGCAAAGATTTATTTTCCCAACTCTGATTATTTCAAAGACTTAGAACTTCAAATATCTTTCCTTATTTATCTCAAGTTCTAAGTTAGATTCAACTTTCAAAAACCATTTCTTCATTCCATTATCAAGTTCATCTCAGAAACACTTGAAAATTTCTAAATCATTTTCTCAAAAGAGCATACATCTTTGCATTCACACAAGCATGATTCTTTGTGCATTTTAGACTTAGGATAAATTCTTAGATAATATTTAGGCAAAGCAAAAAGGCATAAATTCGATCCTTGGTTCGATTACCTCTGGTAAAGGTGTCAGGAACGGTCGAATCTCGTACCAACGAGCGAATCCCGTCTCTCCATTTTCCCATAAATTTTCAAAACGGAGGTGAGTGATTTTAAAACATTTTCAAAATTTTGGTCAGATGAGACCCTACAAAAGAGCTTCCTCTCTCTTCTTTCTTTTCTCATTCTCTCTTCTTTTCTATTTTCTATTTTTTTCCTTCAAAAAGGGAAATAGAGGTTAGAAAGGCAAAGAGGAAGGAAAAGAGAAACAAGAGAAAAAATTTTGCATGATCACAGGGATCCAATATTTGAAGGACACGCACTATCTTTGATTATGAGTAACTTTTCACAACCTCTGAGGGGATTGATTTCAACCTCGCCATCAAAAACTTTTATTGAGCTAACAGAACGAGTTGAATGGCTCGAGTTGAGTATGGAAAATGGATCCTACGAGGGTTTCACCTTCACTAAGGGCAACAGTCACCAGGAATCTAAGAAAAAAACCCATTTCACCTGCTCTGCCAATAACAGCAAAAATCAACATAAGGGAAATGGGAAAGATCACAATTATGGGTGAGGGGGTTCAAACCTTAACAAAAATAATCAGAAAGACAAATCAATTTCTCAGTATGGAAAACAACCACATCAGACTCTTAAACAGGGATCGAGACCTCAGGAAAAGCCAAAGCATGAAGGGTGGAGTTATAATCGCAAGTTTACTCCCCTGGATTAGTCCCTCAAAACGGTGTTAGAATATATGCTTGGCAGTGACATGATTAAGCTTCCAAGGGTAGCTGATCCACGAGCGGCTACGGGTAAAATGAGGGACAGATTTTGCAAGTTCCATCGAATAGTGGGACATGACACTAAGAACTATTTCGTTCTCAAAAATATCATACAAGATTATATTGATAAAAATCTACTGGTAGAAGGTGCTGAAGATGAGAAAATGGGAATATTAAATCAGTCCTTCCTTCAGCATTCAACCGTAGTGATATCTGATCACTCATTTCACCCACAAGATCACATACAGCCATGCCCCAGCAGTGATATTGATATTCAAGACCGGGTGTTAGTATTACATAAGGCCCAGTCCAATGCTCGAAAGATGGACCTCGTTTCAGCTTTCAGTAAGCTGAAAGACTCAAGAGAGCCTGCTAGGGTATCTTCTGAAGTGGCCAAAAGAATGTCGTGGTTCCCCAAAAGCTTTATTAAATCACTATCTAAAAAAGACAAAGCATTAAAGGAGAAGGTTGATACAATGCGAAGACCAATTACTGTCCTCTCAAATATCTCGATCCTTGAATTGGCGCATGCTTCTCCCAAGCATCAGTAAGTCTGGAACGACTTACTGCGAAAAATCAAGGTTAAGCCAGGCACCACTCCTAAAGACATGGTCCAGATCATTAATCAGGCCATGACCAATGCTCCCATAACATTTTCTGATGAAGATCTACCCAAGCCCCATGCATTTCATAACAACGCTTTGTATATTGTCGTCTGGACCACCGGGATGATTGCACCCCATGTGCTCGTAGATGGAGGCAGTAGCCTCAACATTTGCCCTGAAATGACTGCCAAGGCTTTGAGTATAAAAGAAGAAGAATACGCAACAGCTCTGATCACCATTTACAGATTTGATAATCATGGACAGACAGCAAAGGGCAAGCTTTTCCATGTTGTCAATGTGTCGCCAACGTATAATCTTCTACTGGGGCGAATGTGGATTCATAATGTCAATTCAGTGCCATCCACCCTATACCAATGCATTAAATGGTCCAAGGGCGGCATGATTACTACTGTCTTGGGGGAAGACCCAGAAGAGAGGCTGCCTCAGCCTATGATTCTCCGGCCGACCTATATTTTTGATATTCCTAGCATCAGGAAGAGCGAAGAAGTTATTTTCAGTGAAAGCCTCGAGATGTTGAAGCTAAAGGCAGCAACAGAGATGAAGCATACCACAACAATGGTTTGATGGCAAGGACCACATTTCTTCAAAATTGGAGGCCATCTCGATTATAGCACTTTTAGAGATCATCCTCTATTCTCAAAATTCATAAAAGTCAAGAAATGATTTGATCTTCTACTGAAACACGGCTATCAACCTTTCAAAGGCCTAGGCAAGAATGGAGGTGGCCGGCTTGAGCCAGTAATCCCGGATCATCACCCGTACAGAGCAGGGTTGGGATTCAGAGGCAATCACTCTCATAAGGATATTGTCTTCATCAAGGAGACCCATTAGGAGCATTTGTTATCATTCTTTTTCTACTTCAGTTCTTTGATTCTTGCATTTTGTAGGGATGATGTCCCGCTTCATTTCATTTCCTTTATGTCATCATTTCAATCTTCAATAAAGTTATCAATTTTTCTTGCCTATTGGGATGCCATCCTTCCTTTCCACTATAACTTGTCTTTGAAATTCGTTGTCATGTATCTTTTCTTCTTCACATAATTTATTTCATGATAAGTCAACTTTTTCTAAAATGCTACTCCTTTTCAAAAATTTCATAATGTCTTCACGATCAATAAGAAGACTAGTCGTCAATCCATCAATCGTGTCGAAGTTCGCGAAGATCGATTAGGTTAAGGCAAGAACTAGAAACAGTAAAGTCACGAAGCAGTCAAAAGAAGCCATAGAATTTGATTCATCTCTTCAAGAGTTGTCAGACTTTGCAGCGATTCAGAAACAAGATGAGCCATCGACCCTAGTTCAGTACCCAACTGAAGACATCAATATTGGTTCAGAAGATAGTCCGAAGATTCTTAAAATTGGCACTAGTCTGAGCGCAGATGAGAAGGAAAGGCTCATCGACTTTCTCAAACAATACCAAGAAGTGTTCGCATGGACTTACGAGGATATGCCCGGTTTATATCCTAAATTGGTGGAACATCGCCTCATTCTGAAACCTGATGAAAAACCAGTTAAGCAGAAGTTGAGAAAGATGGATCCTTGAATCGAGCAGCAAGTCAAGGAAGGACTTGAGGATTTGCTTAAAGCAGAATTCATTCGAGTAATAGATTATCCAGATTGACTGGCAAGTATCGTAGCAATTCCCAAGAAGAATGGCAAAGTTCAGATCTGTATCGACTTTCGTGATCTCAACAAAGCTACTCCAAAGGATGACTATCCGCTCTTAAACATTGACCTCCTAATTGACAGCACAGCGGGTCATGCCATGTTCTCCTTCATGGATGGATATTCCGGATATAATCAAATCAAACTGTCCGCTTGTGACCAATCCAAGACATCCTTCACCACGTCATGGGGTACTTTGTGTTACACGGTTATGCCATTTGGACTTAAGAATGCCGGAGCAACCTATCAGCACGCGATGGCTGCCATCTTCCATGATCAGATGCACAAGATCATGGATGCATATGTTGATAATATCTTGGTCAAATCCAAGGAAGAATAAGATCATATTGATGCTCTCAGTCAAGTCTTCAAGCGGCTCGTTCTTTACAAGCTAAGGCTCAACCCTTAGAAATGTGTTTTTGGAGTCAAGTCAGGCAAATTGTTGGGCTTCTTGGTGAGCAAAAAGGGGATAGAAGTGGATCCCGCTAAGGCAAAGGCCTTCATTGACATGCCACCTCCAACTACTCTCAAAGAATTGCGTAGTCTTCAGGGATATGTGCAATCAATTCGGCGATTCATATCTGTGAACACCCCAAATTTTTCAAATTTTTTGTAAATATTTCCTTTTTGCCCCTGACCCCCATTTTCTGAGTAAATTGAGTCATTTCACTCAAAAACTCTAGTTTATTTCTCAGATTTACTAGAATCAAATCCATTTTTTATATCTGACTCTATTTTGGATTCGGACCTAGTGTTAAAATCAAAATCTGAGCCTCGTTATCTAATTTTCAAAATTTAAATTCGCAAAAATGCCAAAAAGAATGTCTGAAAGGCTCAGACAGTCAATCCAGTGTCCATTTGGATTTGATGCTCTGTATTTCTTGATTCAAGGTTCAAAACTTGAATATTTTCTCAAAATCTGGATCCAAACTCATTTTCTGAAGAAAATTCCAAAGATCAAACCCAAATTCTCATAAAACCTTTCTTTTGTAAATATTTATGAATTTTGCAAAGTTAGTCTAAAATCATTTAGTTCATTTTTGTTTTCATTTCAAAAACACCAAAAAAAATATAGAAATTACAAAGAAAAAGAACAAGAAAAAAAATCAAAATGGAAAAAAAGAACACAAAAAAAAAATGGATGAGAAGCCCCTTGTATAAAAGTTATTTTAGAACAAACCTTTTATTAGATTTTTTTTTTTTTAAAAAGAATCCATTTTCTTGATTTTTCTTAAAATTTCTTGGGCCATTTTTTAAAAATCCCCCAACGGCCTTCTGTTATAAGAAGAGTCGTGGGGAGGTGTCGAAGATCATCCATCGCCATCCATCTTCTTCCGCCTTTCCCCTGATCCTTTCCCCTTTTTTTCCCCACTCTCTTCCAAAATCCCTGCAAGCAAGCCTCTCTTCTTCTTCAGTAGCAGAAGACTCCCGCCGTGAAGAGAAGGACTCAACTCATCCAGAATCTCTGCAGCATTTCGGTGAGTATTCTTCCATCTCTCAAACTCTTCTATCGGTATTTTCCCTTTTATTCTGACCCTATTAACACACCTTTGGGGAAGTTGGATTGTTGTTAGCATCATCAACTCCCCCTCCTGTGCAATATGAAACAGAATCTCTCAATTCTGATATTTCTTTCGTATTATTGCCTTTATTCCTCTGTTTGCATTGCAACTTGCTTTTGTTCATGCTATTAGATTCAATGCTTCTCTAGGATTTATCTGAATCTCAAATTGGTTTTCTATAAAACTCTCTTGTAGTGGTCTGTTGTTGACATCCAGATGAAGCATAACTGGATATTGAATATCCCTTTGTCGGTGAGTCGTGTGATGTCTAACAGTGATCCAGGGGATTTGCTAGGCTTTCTTTGAAATCTTCATTCTATTTTTCTTATGAAGGTATGAATTGTTACATTTTGCTTTATTGCCTCGTATTTATAGTCCTTTTCATTTCTAATTTTGATTTTCTATATCTAATCCTCTGTTACATCGATCCTCATGGCAATACGCGATCAGTGGTATCTATGCGATCTGCATTTTGATGGCACATCAGTGTTGATTTCTCTAATCTATAATGTGTTTTTGCAATCGTTAGAAATTGTTGTGTGTGCTTTACCTCATTGCTTTGAATTTATATCATCATTGCGATAAGTGGGTCTCATATGCCTTCCTCATTCCAAACCCAATCGCTCTGGAGTTTAGTTCAGAATTGCTTGGTCAGGTGTTTATGTCAACGTTTGATCAATGAATTGCCTTGATCCATCTAAATTTATGGCTCCCTCTAATTTTTGGTACATGGTATCCAATTTACTCCTCATTCTGAACCTCAGAATCCCCCATCGCTGCTCTTAGCGGAATCATTCTGTATGCTCTAATAAATATCCTCTGGGCATCTTAGCTGCTCTATTCCTTTCCCTTTAAGATTTCAGAAATTTCAATTCCCATCTTGATTTATGTGGATTTGATCTCTAGAGTTCCCCTTTAGAACTGCCAAGGGATATTGCAGGCTTGTAAGAATGGCATCTCATTCCTGTAGAAAGTGTAAACTCTCAGCCATGGAATACAAAAGATTCATTTGGCATTTGTAAAAACTTGAAAATGAGGTTTCGGAGATTAAAAACAAAATAAATCCCCTTTAGGAATAACAACTATAATCGAGTTGTGCTTCAGACTCATTTGCTTCCCCATCTAAATACTTCATGTTTCTTATCTCCAAAAGATGCAGTTCCTGCTTACCATGATTTAAATTACAAAATGTAAGTTACTAGGGCCAATCTTACAAATATATGCGAACAGGGTGGGATTACTCTCAAACGAAGGCTCTAACGAGTTTTTCATGGTTAGGAGAATAATTCACATAAATGGCTCGTAACTTTCACATTGAGAATTAAATAAGAGTTAAGTTGTATAGGTTTAGGAAATCATTGGGACAAAGACTGTTGTATGTATTTTCTTCAGTTAATTATATTTGTTATTACCCAGACCACAGCAATATGTCCAACTTGAATATCTGTGTAAACTTTTGCTTCATTCCCATACATATTTGTTGTGATTTCTTGCACTTGTCACGTTTGCTATCACCATTGCTCATTCTACATGTGCTGCACTTTACCTGCTTCCTTTTCTTCTGCATTGTGCCTTGTCAACCTTGTTTTTTTTATGTATATACTAACTTCCTGATTCATGTTGATTGATAGTGAAGTAGACTTTTGTAATAGCAAATCCAACTTGCTGAGAAAGCAAATGCGATAAATGATCTGACTGTCGTAATAAGATTGGATTTGCAGAGAAAACAAGTTTGATTGACGGATTCGATCTACTAACTGAATTTGCTAAAAGAATCAGTTTGAATAACAAACTTGATTCTTTGGGAAAATTCTCACTGTGAACTATCATATTATTCTCTATATCCCCAAAGTTCTGATATACCAGGTAAATCATTTGATGCAATCGGTAAGGCCTAGCCTAGTGAATCAGTCGGCGATATCTTGGGGACTTGTTTGACACTAACACTCATCTGAAGTACAAAACGTCATCATTAGAATCGATACTAAATTAGTTCTTTTTTTTTTATTATTATTATTATATAAACTGTAAGCATTATGGTGTCAGCACCAGAACTAAAAAGTTGTTTTAGTTTTGTTATACTAGGCCAGAGATCTGACAAGATTGAGCTTCAGTATTTATAAGCATATGAAGGAATTAGCATTGGCCTAATCAAAGGCCCTGTTGTAAATTTTTCGGGTAATCATGTCATCTTTAGGGGCTGATATTACATTGGACACTAGATTTCACTAAATGCAATGCTGGAGATGAGCTTCTCTGAGGTTGATCGGTTTATTTCTTTGATCTTGAATGACAAAGGGGGGGTACCTTGATTACTTCCCATTTTCATAGTATTGTCCCCATATTATACACTTTCCTGTCATCGTTATATTCACCTTCAGCCACACATATATTACTACACCTTTATGCCTTACTAGTGCACACATACCTACAAACTAGCCACCTCACATTCCCTGTATATAGGCCACATCTATAGATTCTGTCATCTACTGCATTTTCATCTTCTCACTGTCCACATCACAAACCTCTACAGCAATATAGGAGTTAATGTATTTTCCTACATAGTTATCATATGCCCACCATCACTATGCAGCATGTTTTGCTATTAAGGCTTTCCTGCATTTTTTTTTCCATCTCCTGGTAAATATCTCAATGCATCTTCATGGTGTTCATTGAACCTTATGTTCACAACCATCTCATCATTGCCTTTCATAGGTTGACTTCCATATGTATTCTCTCTCAGTTAAGCATGAACAACCCACTTAAGCATGTGCACTTTATCAATAGTTCAATACACTATAAATATATTTTAATTTCCTCACTATCTTAGGATATACCTTATATATTGCCTTCACCTTCTGACATTTCTTTTATCATACTCTGCCATTTGCATTGCACCTTTCATGCACAAATCCCTCATTAATTGCACTTTACATTCAACATGATATGTTGCCAACCTCCTTCTATCTATATCTTTCATCTGATACTAAGCTTGAGCTTGAATTTTGCAGGAAATGTTTGGAAAAGTTTATTTCCTTTGTTGAATTGAAAATTGTACTCAATGATGTAATAACTAGACATAATGAGAAATTACGTTTCATCTGCTAGATTAGAATGTATGAGCATGCACATATAGCTTGTTTCATCTCATTTTCTCCTTGGCTTCAAAAATTCACAAATGAGAACACGAATGACATGTGCACCATTCCAATAAATGGTGGTTAAACCCTAAGTTGACGATTTGCATCAATGGCCATAGTCAGGATGTGAACAAAACTTATGATTTTCATCTTTTATGGAATAACATTCGATCTACACTTGATCTTTTTCAAAAATCATCATATTTTTCTAAGTAATTTTTTTCATTTTCAGAGTTTAACTTAAAATTAACTCAAAATATATATCAATGGCCATAGTTAGGATATATTGAGAGTTAATTTCATTTTAAACTCTATAAAAGCACCAAAATATGTTTTATTCTTCCTTTGAATCTAAATATGATTATTATATAATACATTTTATGACCATAGTCAGAGATGTATTATATTTTCAATCTTATTTCAATTCATTTAAAGAATGAAATATGCTTTTCAAAATCTAGTTTTTAATTCTCTCAATTCATTTCATCATTTAGGATAGAATTACATCATATTTTCAATTATTTTTTTTTAAATCCAAGTGATCTTGAATATCTTGTTCATTTCTCAAACCAATCTTCAAATTCTATTCTCATTTCAAAAATTCAATTTCAAAGTCCCATTTGACTTTGAAAATTCAAATTCACTTCTTTATTCCAAATTCAATTTCCAATCCAAATCCAATTTCAAAGTTCAATTCGACTTTGAAAATTTAAATTCATTTTCATTTCCAAGATTCAAATTCAAATTCAATTTAGCATTTTGGGTCCGATTTGCAAAGTTCAATTCTTGATTCATCTTCTGATTTCAAAACTCAAGCTTTAAATCAAGTTTATCCTTTATTCTTCATTGAGTCTTGATTCTTAATTCAAAATCAAAAGTCTTGAGATTGATTCTGAATCTCAAAAATCGATTTTTCCTAAGTTTTAAATTCAAACCTAGATTTCCAAAATCCAAATCCATGAAAAAGTCCCATTTGAATTTTCAAAATCCAAATTTCATCTTGGATTCTAGATTTAGAACCCAATTCCACCTCGGATTTAAATTTTCAGGTCCAACTCTATCTTGGATTCCGGACTTCGGATCCAATTCCATTTAGGGTTCCAGATTTTGGATTCAACTCCATTTTTGGATTCCAGACTTCAGATCCAAATTCCATTTAGGATTCCAGATTTCGGATTCAACTCCATCTTGGATTCCAGACTTCGGATCCAATTCCATTTAGGATTCTAAATTTTGGATTCAAATCTATCATGAAAATCCAAATTTCAAATCCAATTCTATTTTTTTCAAATTCCACTTAGATCTAAGATTCATTCTAATTTCAAACTTTAAAATCCAGAATTCAATCTCCTTTCAAGATTCTATCTCAAAATTGAATCCTAGATTCAGAATCAAAATTCAAAGTTCATTCTAAACTTTGAAAATTCTTTTTCACTTCAAAAGGTCTATCTCAGTTTTAATATCTCCTTTTCTCCTTATTTCTTCAAATCAAAGTCCGTTTTTCAACTTCTGATTATTCTAAGACTTGGAGTTTCAAGTCTCTCCTTCCAGATCTATTGCAAATTCTGAGTTAGATTCAAAATCTAACTTTTTCAAATCAATTTCAACCCTTTAAATCATTTCTTCACTCCATTATCAAATTTATTTCAGAATCACTTGAAAAATCCTAAATTTCTAAACTGTTTTTTCAAAAGCATACATTTCTGCATTTGCATTGCACAAGCATGATTCTTTGTGCATTTAGATCTAGAATAAATTCTTATATAATATTTAGGCAAAGCAAAAAGGCATAAAGTCGATCCTTGGTTCGATTACCCTCGTAAAGGCGTCAGGAATGGTCGAACCTCGTATCGATGAGCGAGCCTCGTCTCTTTTTTTCCTGCAAATATTTCAAAATGGAGGCGAGTAATCTTTTAAATCTTTTCAAAATTTAAGTCAAGTGAGACCTTCACAAAAGAGTTCCTCTCTCTCTTTTTTCTTTTCTATTCTCTCTTCTTTTTTGTCTTTTATTTCTCCTTCAAAAAGGGAAATAGAGGTTAGAAAGGGAAAGAGAAAGGAAGAGAAGGAATACAAGAGGAAAAATTTTGCGATGATCATAGTTTTGGTGACTGTGATGGGACTCGTCTTTGTCCAGTCAAATTTATGCCCCTTTCTTTGCTTTGACATTATCTAAGTCTTTATTCTACGAATGTCAGCTTCATTTCCATGCAAACCTTAGGAGCCTAGACTCTGTCCCAGCTGACATAATGCATATATGATCTAAGTATGGTTTGATAGGACCATATTGAGGAGATCTATCCATGCTCACTTAGACTTAGGTCTAAAACACAACTCTCATCAATTCTAGGGATTGAATGCAAACAATGTATGCAAGTGTATGCTTCTCTTCATTTGAAATTCTATCTCTTTAGGACTTGCATTAGAGCCTTCTGATTTTATTACATGTTGAGCATGTTTTCGAAAACATCCCTACCTATATTGTTCCGGTCTTCACGTTGTTGGGTTGTCTCACTGAACCATAGTTTGGGAGAGAGCCTCACAACTGAACCACTGTGATCATCGCAAATTTTTTTCTCTCTTGTGGTTTCTCTCTCTTTCTTCTCTTTTTCCTTTCTGACCCCTATTTTCCTCCTTTTTGAAGGGAGAAAAATAAAAGACAGAAAAAGAAGAGAGAAGAGGAACTCTTTTGCGGGGTCTCACTTGACCTTAATTTGAAAATATTTAGAAAATAACTTGCCTCTGTTTTGAAATATTTTGCGGGAAAATGGGGAGACGGGATTCGCTCATCAGTATGAGGTTCGACCGTTCTTGGTGCCTGTAAACACCCCAAATTTTCACTCACCTCCCCGACATTTTCACTAAACATCATCATCCAGCCTTTGAAATCGTCGGAGGGCAAAATAGTCATTTTCTGAGCCCAGACCTTACAGAAGTCTAAATTGCATCTGCAACTCTCAAAATTTCTCTATTTTTAGTTTAGATGTTCAAATTTTTATTCCTGACAGGAGACAGGCATCTCCAAGTTTTGGTTCAAGATTCTATTGCATAAGACATGACATTGCATATCATTGCATGAGCATTTCATATCACTGCACTGCACAACATGTCATTTCGAGGTCCAGAACTCTCGATTTCAAAATTTTCAATCCAGATTTGAATTTCAACTCTTTTCAAAAGTGATTTCAAAACCCTGGGTCTTCAAAATTATCAACTCTTCCCATTTTACCCCCAGGGCTCTAAATTTCAAAATATTTCCTCAAAAAAACAATCTGGATAATTTTCAATAAATTTCAACTCAGATTTTGCCTTTTGTCAGCTATTTCAACTATCTTCCTTTTACAAAATCGCCCTACAGCGGCCAACTCTTTCCAAAAATTTTTGTTTTATCAATTAGTCCAGGTTTTATGAAAATTCCAAAAAGAGGTTTATTGTCTTGTCTTTATTTCAATAAAGAAGCAATGTGGGACCCACACTGAGGTGGTGTCACATAGGCTTTTCTTTTGAAAAATCTGAATTTTGAAAAACCCAAAAATATAGGAATCTTGTCCCTGGATTGGTGCCACTTGTTTTTTTCTCTCTCCTCCCATTTACCTGCCAAGTGTCAGCGTGGGGTTCACCTAGAGGTGGCGCCATATGTCATTTTCTCTCTCCTCCTATTTCCATGCCAAGTGTCAATGTGGGGCCACCTTAAGAAGCCGCCACATGTCATCCCATTTATCTGCCATGTGTCAGCATCCACCATCTTCACCCTACGCCATGTGTCATTCCAAGGTCACCATGAGATGCCACGTGTCATGTGTTGTCCTGTTCACAAAAAGTAGAGCTTGTCTCCCCTGAGGTGGCACCATTTGAATTATGTCTCCTGCAAGTGACACATGTCACTCTCTCCTTTCCTTAGGAAAAGTAGATGACACATGTCACCCTCTGCTCTTCTCAGAAAAGCAAGTGACACGTGTCATTCTCTGCTCTTCTTAGAAAAAGCAAATGACACATGTCATTCTCTGCTCTTCTCAGAAAAAGCAAATGACACATGTCATCCTCTGCTCTTCTCAAAAAAACAAGTGACACGTGTCATTCTCTGCTCTTCTTAGAAAAAGCAAATGACACATGTCATTCTCTGCTCTTCTTAGAAAAAGCAAATGACACATGTCATTCTCTGCTCTTCTCAGAAAAAGCAAATGACACATGTCATTCTCTGCTCTTCTTAGAAAAAGCAAATGACACATGTCATTTTCTGCCTCCTTCAGAAAAGGCAACAATTCAAATATTCAAACTCCAGACTGAGGTGGCGCAAATCCTGAAGTCTCCTCCCTAAATTCATTTTTTGAGATGGTGTCACGTGTCCCTTTCCCTCTTTTTTCTCCCTCTTGCCACATGTCATTATAGGAGCCACCCTGAGATGGCGCCACATGTCAGTCTCTCCTTTCCTCTAGAAAAAGTAGAAATTTAAATTTCAAACTCTCTCTGAGGTGGCACCATCTGAATCCTCTGCCTTTCCTTCTGACACATGTCAATGAAGATGCTCTGAGATGGCGCCACATGTCAGTCTCTCCTTTCATCAGAAAAAGTAGAATTCAAACCCCTCTGAGGTGGCATCTTCTGCTTCCTCTGCTCCTACCTTCTGACACATGGCAGTGTGGAGCCACCCTGAGGTGGCGCCAAATGGCAATCTCTCCTTCTTCTAGGAAAACCAAGCTTTGAATTTCAAACTCCAAGAGGACATCCTCTGAGGTGGCGCCATTTGGGAGCGTCCTGCAGAGAAAATCAAGCAAGCTTTTTGAAAAATTCCAAATTCCCCTGCTGAGGTGTCTCACTCACAAAATTCTCATTTTTATTTTCTTAAAAATCAAAATGGCATGCCCTGAGATGGCCACATGGAAGGTCCAGATTCACTGTGTTTGAATTTTGAAAATCTCCAAAATTTCTACAAATACCCTAGCCCATGCCCAGCTCAGGGGGAGCCCTGTTTGAGAATTGAACTTCAGAATTCCATTTTCTTTCTTTCTTGGTTTCCTCTGGATTCACGCCCCTCTGGAGCCCATTGTCAAGGTAGTCGTTCATTTCGGGAGTTCCAAAACCGCAGGAGAACACAAGGTAAGCCCCTATTCCAATTGATTTCATCATGATTTGATTCGTGTTGTCGTTTAAAGAAAGAGCTCATCCGAGGGATGGATTGAGCTATTCTCATAAAACAACAAATATAAAAATATATAATTATACTTCCTTGATGATTCTTAGCATTCATGCATTTAGATAGATTTAATTTGCATTTTATTTCGTTAATTTAGCATGTTTCATGAGTTAATTAGGATTAATTTAGCATTTATTTCAATTCTGCCCAGTTTCAGTGGTTCTCTGTTTTTGTCAGTCAGTCCACACGTCATTTCATGCATGTAATTTTTGTTAAAAAAACCAAAAAACTCATGGAATGTGACCTTAGGTGTCCCTAAAAATGTGCCAAAAATTCGGAGAGATTTAAATTCGTTTACTATGGTAAAAGTTCAAAAAGGTGAGTCGGGTTTTGTTACCCAGGATGCATTTTAAAAGCTCATTTCCGACTTATAAAATCGAGATCTCTCTCGTGGGAGGTCCTATTTTCGATCCGAAAAATGTTATGAATGCTAAAGGATGTCTAGATTTTAACCTAATTTTCTAAGATTTTTCTGATTTTTTTTTTTATGTCTGACAAAAATCCGAGAGTTCGGGACACATGTCAGAGCCTGATTCGGGCCTCTGAGACTTTGGATCGACTTAGGTCGATGGGTTCTCTTTGGGTATTAATCCAAATCCAAATCTGTAAAAAGTGAATGTTATGTCTGAGATGTCCTCTATTTGCATCTGAAAGCCTGTGATTTTTAGAATAGTTGTGATATCTGTTTCGGATTTTTCTTGTCAGTCCTTTGTTTTGTCACATTTGTCTGTTCTGTTATTTTAGGCATGAAAAGTTATATTTTTATCTGTGTTTATGTTGATCAAATGCCGATGTCATGAGCATGAAAGTTGTTCCTGTAGCTCTGTTAAATGTCAGAAATTTCCATGGCTGCTTTCTATTTTTCTAGCATTTTATATTAGATTAGGTTGATTTTACCTCTGTCAGAACCAAATCCTTGTTACCGAACTCACCATGGCTCAAATCCCAAGGCTGTAAAAACCAAAAATGTTCCATTTGGGGTCCTTTAGCAGTCTGCAAAATATCAGAAGTTTTCATGGTGTAAATCTTGCATTATCATATTAAGCATTGCATTTGGTTCGGGTCCATAGGCAAAATCCACCATTTTTAAGACTTTCTTTAAATTTTAGCATTCAAATCATATCATTTCATAATTTTTAGCATTCTAGGCTGTCTATCAGAATAGGTAGATGCTTCATACCGAATTTGGTGTGATTTGGAATTCATTTGAGGCTTGATTTAGCCATATCATCAAAAAAGGGCCCCGCGAGACCCTGATCCAAGCGAAAAACAAGCGAAATTCATTATTTTGGATAAATTGCAAAATATAAAATTCTGATTTTACAGTCCTAATGTGTTTAGCAGCATGTCATCATGCCTCATATTGCATTTCATCATCATTTGATTCAATTTGAATTTCAAAATCTCAATTTTACCAAGTTTTCTTTCAAAAACCCCTGATTTTAAAGGTATAACTTTAATATTAGGGGTATTTTGGTCATTTTGACCCCAATTCCGAATTTCAAACTATTTTCTACTGAATTTATTGCATTTTTATCATTTCAAATATCAAGGAAGCATGAGAATAGGGTTTATATCCAGTTAAGTCCAATAATTTCATAATATTATTGGAAAATCTTGGAAAAACCCACATATTTGAGCTAACCTTATTTCAAGTTTGGCAGGGACATTCAAATGGAGGAGCTGAAGTCTGCAATTTCATTTTATTTCATTTATTTAGTGATGTAATAATGTAAATTTTGGAATAAGATTTTAATTTTCTGCTTAGACTAGGATGCATATCATATAGTTTAAATTTATGCAATATCCTGCTTATATGATTCATGCATTTTTATTTCAAAAGCACTATGGATGTTCACGAATGGCACGTGCACCAACTCTTAGGGAGTTGATGAACTCGGTGGAATCCATATTTACGGCCCTAGTCGGAATATGGACGAGACCCAGATCCATCATCTTTCTACTAGTCACATTTAGCCTACACTCTTAGGCTATCTTAAAATGCACATCATATTTCTAATATTTTCAAAGTATTGTGCATTAAATCAATTAAGTTCTAAACATATTCATGGCCACAGTCAGGATATGTGAAGGATTTATTTTGACTAAATACACATTTTCCAACAAATTTCTCAGAAAATCTTTCAAAGTGCATTCATTCATTCATATCATCTGCATCATGAAATCCTTGGTTTTCTCGTGATTTTCTTAAGAAAGTTTCATTCTCAAAGAAATCGATTTCTCAAGAAACTGAAAATTTTCCAAAAATCGGTTTTCCCAAGTCAAGTTTTCACAGTTTCCATGGAAACCAGTTTCTCAAGAGACTTCTAAAATCTCCAAAGTTGGATTTCCAAAATCCAAGTTTCCTTCGTTTTTCCTTGGAAAAGGTTATTTTATCAAGATTTTCAAAAGGAGTTTCCCAATCTTTCTCAAGAATCAAAAATCAATTTTCAAGGGTAAGATTCCTAGGATTTCAATTTCCCAAGTTTCAGTTTTCCTTCTCCAATGAGTTTTCCTATAAATTTTCCATCATTTTCGTAAGAAAATTCTCAAAGTCCAAGTTTTCCTGAGAAGTGTTTCCCTTTTCAAATGTTCACCTTTTTCTCAAGAATCACTTCTATTTTCCCAGGATTTTCAACCATTCATGATTTTCCCACAACTTTATGAACTTTCTCGTGATTTCAAAACCCCTTTCTTCTGAGTTTTCTGAGAAATTGACTTTCCATGAGAAATAGCTTTCAACTCCAAATATTTTCCAAGCATATATCATGTTTTTCCTACTTCCATTTTCCAAAATCTCATAGCACATGCCTGAATTCTCTATGCATATAGGATATAACACGATTTTGATGATTTAACTAAGTCAAGCACAATTTTGGTCCTTGGTTCGATTACCCTTGTTAAAGGCGGTAGGAACGGTCGAACCTCCTACCGACAGGTCGAGCCCCATCCCATGGATTTTTCCGCAATTTTCAAAACGGAGGTGAGTATTTCAAAACAATTTCTAAAATCCGGTCAAGTTTGAATCGCGAAAGCGTTCCCCTCTCTCTTCCGCAAGGAGGGGAAGACGGGAAAAATTTCGCGATGATAACAGTGCCTTTATCAGGGGTAATTGAACCAAGGATCGAATTTATGCCTTTTGCTTTGCCTAAATATTATCTAAGAATTTATCCTAAGTCTAAATGCACAAAGAATCATGCTTGTGCAATGCCAGGATGTATGCTTTTTTTGAAAAGATAATTTGAAAAATTTCCAAGTTTTTCTGAGATAGACTTTGATAATAGAATAAAGAAATGATTTATGAATGATTGAATCTAACTTAGAACTTGAGATAAATCAGAGAAATTCTAAGTCTAAATAAGATCTTTGAATTCGGAAAGAATGTTTTGAAGATGATAACAAAAGAATTGAGGCTTCAAAGTCAGAAATGGACTTTGAAGTTGAATTTGAATTTTAAACTTGGATCTAGGAAAGGAAATGAATACTTGAAATGGAATTGAATTTAGATTTTGAAGTCTGAAATCAGAACGGATCTGAGAAATCCAAATGGCATTAAAAAATAGAAATGGATTTAAGAAATCAAATGGAATTAGATTTGAAATCTGGAAATGAAAATGGAATTGGATTTGAAAGTTGGAATTGGGAATAGAATTGGATTCTGGATCCTGAATATAATTAAATCCAAGATCTGGAATCCAAGATGGGACTAGATTTTGAATCCTAAAAATGGATTTTGGATCTTAAAATGGGTTTAGGATCTGAAACTTGAGATCTAAGATAGAGTTGGACTCTGGATCATAAAATGAAATTGGATCTGAAGTCTGAGATCCAAAAAGTGGAGATGGATTTTGAATCCTAAAATGGACTTGGATCTGAACTTTGAGATCCAAAGTAGAATTGGATTCCGGATCCTAAATTGGAGTGGATCTAAAGTCCGAGATCCGAGATGAAAATGGGTTCTGGATCCTAAAATAGATTTAGATTTGAAGTCTGAGATCCAAAGTAGAATTGGGTTCTGAGTCCTAAAATAGAATTGGATCTGAGGTCTGAGATCCAGAATAGAGTTGGACTTTGGACCCTAAGATGGATTTTGGATCTTAAGTCTGAGATCCAAAAGTTGAGATTATACTTGGAAATCTGGATCCAAGTTGGAATTAAGATCTAACTTTATATTTGGAATTTCAAAATTGATTTGAGAATTGAATTTTGAATATACAAATGAATTTCAAAGTCAAATTGGAATTTGAATTTGAAGCTTGAATCTGGAATTTAGAAGATAAATCAGAAATTTCAAAGTTAAATTGAACTTTGGATTTGATGGGAGTTTTGAATATAATATGAATTTGGAATTTCAAAGTCAAATTGAATTTTGAAATTTGATTTGAATTGGAATTTTTTGAATACAAAATGAATTTGAAATCTCAAAGTTAAATTGGACTTTGAGATTGAAAATGAAATAGAATGGAAAATGAAAAGATGAACAGGATTTTACAAGAATTGAAGATTGATTAAAGAAGATATTAACATCACTAGGGTTTTTGAAAAGGGAATTTTGGAAATATGATGCAATTCTATCCTAAATGATGAATGAATTTAAAGAATTTTGAAATTGGATTTGAAAATCTTATTTCATTCTTTAAGTAAATTAAAATAAGATTGAAAACATAATAAACTTTTGACTATGGTCATTAAGTATATTATATAATAATCATATTTAAATTCAGGTGAAGAATAAAATATATTTTGGTGCTTTTATAGAGTTTAAAATTAAATTAACCCTCAATATATCCAGACTATGGCCATTGATATATATTTTTTTGAGTTAATTTTAAGTTAAACCCTGATAAAAGAAGAAAATATTTTGAGAAATATGATGACTTTTTGAAGAAGATCCAGTGTGGATCCAGTGTTATTCCATAAAAGATGAAAATCCTAAATCTTGTTCACATCCTGACTATGGTCATTGATGCAAATCATCAACTTAGGATTGATCACCTCCTATTAGAATAGTGCATGTGCCATTCATATTTCCCATTTGTGAATTTCCAAAAAACAAAGGAAAATAATGAAAACAAATGATTATTTACATGCTCATTCATTCTAATCTAGTGCGAGAAAATGTAAAATTTCTCATTATATTCTAACTATTACAACACTTGCTAGGATTGAGATTACAAAAAGTCTCTGATTTCACGAGGAAAATGACGTGTCTCGTATATTTCCTGCAAAATTCAAGCAGAAGGCTAACTCATATACGCCCCTACTTAAGAGCTGCCTGAGGGTATGTGTACCTGAAAAGACATCCTAGCTTTATGAAAAGTCAGATATGATCATGCATGCTGAACCAAGGGGACAAGTGCAGGTTATGATACCCATGACAGTGCTAAGGCCTATTGTGTGGATTCCAGAGACTGGATCTACACCACAACCGAGGTTAACACATGATAAGAAAGGAGTGAAATTACTACCAAAGATGCTTAGTGGGATGTATTGGGGAAAACGTTAGTAAAACAGTGACTGTAAAACAGTTTAACCAGGGTAATGAGGCTTTGAGGATCATTACTGAGCAATGAACTGACTGTTAAAAAAAACTTAACTATAAGACTTGGACATGGAAAAGATAATACAGTAACCATGATAAATGGATCTTGACTATATACCTTGGCATCTTGTTGACCTTATGATGTTAAACCTGCACATTAAACTTACGCTGTTGGCTCACACTATGCCATTCCTACAGTATTGACTCACATATTGGTTATGATATTAAGACTCTCACGTATGGACTGAATATTAACTGTCATGGAGACACCGCAGAGGATGAGATGGATGCAGATGCCATATTTTATAAACGCTGTATGAAAAAAAAAAAGAGATATAAACAGTGCATATTATAGGGGTATTAAAGACCTTTACGGTAGGTGGATGAACACTGAAGGTTATGGCGACATGGCCTGGGGTTCCAGTTTCATCTAAGTAATAAGTGACGATGAATGGGAATGGATGTTGTATAAAGATGGAGCAATACATATGGATGCAGCAAATGTTATGCACACTGAAGCGGATATGTAAGTTTGACAAATGAACTAAGAAAGAAAATAAATATAAGAGAAAATCATCAAGTATTGAGGTCCATACTTAATATTTCTCACTATATGACAGATCTACAGAAGGGTATATGACCTTCGATCATTTATTATTCCCTTTTTTTTTTAGCTTTATTTCCAGCAACCAAACTTTAATGGTCCTCTGAGAATCACACCCCTTTAAAGAAGAAAGTGACGGCATCAAACCACTAATAAGACAATTGATCGTCAACCTGGGGAAAATACACTGGCTTCTTCTTTTGCTATCTTTCCTTTATTAAAAAAAAAATATCATGTGGATTTATCAATGTTTTATCACATCGATATATCCCCCAAATGCTGAAACTAAATTTTATAACTCTGATGCCATTGACCCACGAAAGATCATGTAGATTTTCTCAGTACCCACCTCACATAACGGATCAAAACACTTGGGTGATAGAGGAAACCAGCGGAGATGTGTTGTTACTGTGCAGAGTGTGAAGTGCTTAGTGATTAGCAGATATCACTATATACTTAACGTAACATGCTCAGAGAATAGTAAACAAATTAGATGGCAATATGACTGTGCGGTAGTGAGATGAAGATAGCAGGTGACGGGTTGCCTAAGATGCAAAATCAACCAATAATTCCATTGCGAATATATGAAAGTTTTTGGGTAGAAGAGACCACTGCTTGGAGTGTGCCTTCTGATCCAGTTCTGGTGTGAAATTATCAGCATGGTAAGCAAGAGTTTATAGGCCTTGGCAAGCTATCTACAACATTGTAACAGCAATGCAAGTCACGTTGTTGGGAGATATTAAGGCCTCAACCGAATCTCTTGCTGTAAGAGACTAAATCAATGCCAACTTTATAGAGGAAAGGCAAACAAAACCATAAATCGAACCATTATGCTTATCTCAAAGACTTTATCCCTCTGATAATACACTTCCTGTGAGGAGAAAGAGGAAAAAAAAGAAAAAAAAGAGAAAAGAATTAGCACTCTGATGCCCTTGGTTTAATGGGATATACAAGGCATATGCCACATTGCCGATTGGTGATGGTCCCCCAGGCTTGCAATCGAAGGGATCATATAGTAAAAAAAAAATGATAATGTAGCAGTAGAAAATGGGCATACCTATGCATGATAAGATGCAACAAAGAGAAGCCAGTTTGAAAAGCTTCCTGAAACAAGAGTAGGATGTGCAACAACTAAGCTTAACAAACCTGAAGCTCTATATTACCCAACTGGACCTACCGAAATTCTAAGGGATCGGTTTTAGATCACCTCCTTCCTCTAGAATAAGAATCTGCATATTGCCCAGTAAGAAAGCTAGAATTTAAACAAGAACCATAAACTGTAAACGCCGAGAAAAGGAAGTTTCGTCATTGGTTTAACTGTCGGCATCAGTAAAATGAGAAGATCGCCTCAATCTCTCATATCTCCTTTAATTAAGCAAACTCGTTGTGAGGGTCATTCAAACCAAAGGCTTGAGTCTCCCCTGCAATGTCTAACCAGGTCTTATATATGATTAATATGGACTGCAATGCCTGAGTCTCTGGCGTTGGATGGAGGCGATAGACATTGAAGTAAAAAAAAATTTAATGAAACGACAGAGTAATGGAGCAAGCCTGAATTGCTAAGATACAGAAAATATGATATAGATATATGAGAAACTGACCCATACACACAACTCATGATACAATGCAGATTAACAGTACTGAACAAACTGTTGAAGAAAGGGATAAAAACACAGGGAATGCGACAATTAAACTGATGAATTACAATAATTCGACTGCAACTGAGACTAACTCATTGAGAGCCATCGCAAAGAATATCGCATATTGATGGGGACATCATGGAAAACCAATGCTGAAACTCAAGCATATATTTGTGCTATAACAGAGCAAACCACAGGCTTACACTCAAGTTTCAAGAAATGGATATTCATATTCGACCAGGTATGAGATGAAATCATATGAGATACATAAAAGAAAGAAAAAAAAAACTAATACTGAAATACAGAGAATAATGATGGTGTGTGGAATTGAGGATAAATGTGCAGGGATTTATATTAGCACACAATGAACTAAAGCTTTAACGGGAATAACCAAATCAAAGAAAGAAAGAAAAAACAAAACGAGGGCTAACAGAAATGTAGGATTCAATTGAACTTCGCACAGATGGAAGTGAAACCCAGATGTGCTGTTTGATTCAAATGAACCATTTTATGTGCAAGTCAATTGGACCATGGAGGATCGGTTGCCGCTTAAACGGAATTGAAATCCATAAGCGTTTGTCCGATGCCAATCCGTAAGCGTATCATGATGTCAAGGAGGTCATAAAAGCATATGGGAAAAACAGAAGGAAATAGGGAAAGAGAAGAAAGAAGGCAAAGAGCAGAGAGCAAAAGGAAAACCTACCTGTATGGACACAAATGGTGGGGCTTCTCCTTCCCACTACTGTCCCGAGGGAGCCTTGGAGGATGGAAGAATCCTTTCGTGGATGATAGATGGGTATCGCTTGATGCTAATGGTTGATCCGATAGGATATGGTGAGAACTAATGCCTCCTGGGCTTCAGATATGCCGTGAACTTTGAGGAAATGATAAGAGAGGTTTCTCCTTTGTATACCCTTGGTAGAGCTTCAGAGGATCACTCCTTTAGCCGCGGTTTACAGAGGCTCTGAATGAGGCAGCTGAGGTTTCGTGCTTATCTCGGAAGGCTCCTCTTTACTGAAGGAGGGGTAAAACCGATTGAGAGGAAAAGCGGATCAGAGACCAGAAAAAAAAGGTGAGCGGGTGTCCTCGATAATAATCGGTCTGATGGTGAGATACGAAAGATGGTATTGCTAGAGAGGATTTTCGATCCCTTTCCTTTTCTCTCTGCCTCGGTTTTATAAAAGTGGGGGGGGGGGGGGGGGGGGGGAAGTCTGGAAAGGGAAGTTGTTGGGGATCAATGGTGGAGAGCGTGAGGATGGCGATCGGAGGGTGAAGAAAACGATTACAGTGGGAGAGCGTGCGAGAGGGGAAGATGGTTCTGGAAGGGATTTTGTTGGAGATCGATGGTGGAGAGCGTGAGGATGGCGATAGAAGGGTCGAGGAGTAGTCATGGTGATCAAGGATCGAAGATGGGGAGTAAATGGAGGTTGTGACTGGGATGGTTCTGTAAGAGGAGAGTGCGGCGCCCTCGTTCTGGTTCTTTACGAAAGCTTTTCAAAGAGAAACCGTAGAAACAGTTTTGCAAATGGCCCTTGTTGTTTCAAAATTTTACAAAGAGGGGGTTTTTCATACATTTTTGCTAAAAAGGTGTTTTCATAAAACTCGATTTTCAAAAGGTGTTTTCAAAAGATTATTTTTGTGTTTTTCTTCTTTTTTTACTTTTTTGTATTTTTTTTGGAATAAAGTTCTAAAAATTAAGGAGTTTAAAATAATTTTGCAAAATTTCTTAAAATATTTACAGAGGAAGGGTTTTCTGAGCTATTTGAAAAAAAGTGGGTTTGGACCCAAGTTTTTAGAAAATATTTGAGTTTTAAACCTCGAATTGAGGAATATAATGCGATGGATCCAAACAGACACCGGATGAACTGGTCTGAGCTTTTCAAAAGGGAATTTTGAGAATTTGTTTCAAAAATTAGACAACAATGCTCAGATTTGGACCTTTTATCTGGATCCGGATCCGTAATCGAGTCAGATATATAAAATGAATTTAATTTCAGTAAAACTTGAGATATGAACTTGAAAAAGTGACTTAATTACTCAAAAAATGAAATCAGGGGAAAAAAGGGGATATTTGTAACATTTTGAAAATTTTAGGGTGTTCACAGATGCCCCTCTTTGCTACTAAGCTGGTTGAAAGCCGAGCTTAGTGGCAAAAAAACACTCCAAATTTTGAAAAATGCCCCAGTTAGCCAATCTGAACTTGGTGTGGAAGAATTATTTTTAACATACATGATTTTTTCAGGCTCAACACCTTATCCTGAATGGTCCTGGGGGGGACGAAATCCTTGACAATGATATGACTGAATGATAGAAATGAGGAAATCGTGATGGGACTTTGGGTAAAGATCCCAGAATGATGAAAGATAAGAATTTTGATCAAGTCTCATGGGTGAGACAAGATCAACCTTTTGGAATGACTCAGGTTTTGCCCTTAACCAAGATGGGACGAAGATAGATCAAGATGATTTGGATGGGGAAAGGAATATAAGTGGACCTCGATGGGACATTTTGAGAGAAATGCCTCATGAGATGAAATTTAAGCACGATCCTTTCTTGGATAGATGTACAAAGCATGGATTCCTTTGTGAGGAAAACCATGATCGGACAGGAGGATTATCTCATCGAAACAAGGTTCAGGTTTAAACCAAACCTGAAAGAAAGATACCTCGTGGAACGAGGTTCAGGATTTACCCTTATCCTGAAAGGGGACGACCATATAGAATCCTCGGACAAGGAAATCGTGATGGGACAACGAAATGCATCGCCAAAGCGAGATTCAGGTTTAACCCTTGACCTGAGTGGGGGGAAATCGCACGAAGTCCTCAAATGAAGAAACCGTGGTGGGACTAGAAAGGATATCTAGTCGAACGAGATTCAGGTTTAACCCTAACCTGAACGGAAGATACCTCGCAGAGCGAGGCTCAGGCTTATCCCTTAACCTGAAAGGGCGACCATACAGAATCCTCGGGTGAAGAAACCATGATGGGACCTTCGGAATTTGGACAAACAAATCCGAAAGGGGTTTGCGAGAAGAGAAAAACAAGAGATTCCCTAAAGCTTGGAAAGGGGATGATCTGGGACGTCTCATTGCTGAGACTAAATCAGCTTTCTAAAAATAGATGACCTCTCGCAGAAGGTTTGGGTGATACCTCGAGGAGCAAGGTAACAGGTTTAAATCATTAACCTGAATGGATACAGAATCCTCGAGGAGCGAGGAAACTGTGAAGGGACCTCTAGACTTTGCACAATAAGTCCAAGAGGGGTTTGTAAAAGGATGAAAATGGGGATCCCTAAAGCTTGAAAAGGGGTTGTTCTTGGGCGCCTCATTGCTGAGACTGAAAATATCTTTTGACAATAACAGACCTTTTGCAGAAGGTTCAGGTTTTACCCTTATTCTGAGCGGGAACTGTCTATGGCGGGACAGTGGGGGAACACAGGGAAGTGTGCAAATCTAAGAGCGCTCAGATCAAACGGAAGGAAAGGACTTTTCAGTCCTAAGGAGGGATGACGTCAGGATGCGTCAAAACGAACATCAAGTTTTTGCTTCATGTTGAGATAATGAGAAAATATTGCCAATAAGATGTCAAAAATTGTAGTTGATTCAAAAAAATGACTGAATTGTGCGTGTAAATATCATCTCTTTCTACCTAGAGTATTAGCTTCAATTGGGCTAACTCTGTAGAATCAAGAGTCAAATTCAAATTTGTTGCTATTGAGCTTCTTTTAAGGAAGATATCAATTTCCTTGATATGAAAAAAGAGGAAATATTCTCAGCTTCATAAAAGCGATTGAGTGAAGATTTTGATAAAAGAATTTTACATAGATAAAGATGATTCCTCACAGTTTTGGGCAGTTTGATATCCTGGGCATTTCCCATGATGATCTTTTGCACCCTTTTGAGTCATGGAGCTTTCTTGGGTTTTTACATCATCCTTCATTTTGGAGATGTCCTGACTTTTCTCTCTTTTCGGGGAAGGGTACGTCACAAACTCCTTCATCTCGGAGATGTTCCGATCCTTCTTTGCTTTCTCAGGAATTAGGCTGAGAATATTGGTTCTAAAAGGTCTTTAGATGATAGCAGAAATCAAATATCTTTTAGGGTTTGTCGGTAGGTCCATCACACTCGTCTTCATCTTGACGGTGATCTGAACTTTCCCTGGAAGGCTCCTACACAAACTCCTTCATCTCGGAGATGATCCAAATCTTCTTTGGCCCCAGAGATCTAGCTCGCATAATTCGTCTTCATCTTGACAACAATTGAGAGATCCCTTTTGCGGATATTTGATTGCAGCTTTGAAGGACTGAGGATATATGGATTGGGTAGGCTCTTTTTTTACTACCCAAGATATTTCCACTGTCTTACTGCCAAAAGAACGATCTTTAAAGAATGTGCCATAGCTATGATCAATATCAGTTCACTTATGGCTTTTTAACATCATTGAATTTTTCTTTTTTCGGTCATACCGAAGATTTTTCTTCATCCTCTTGATTGACCAATAGAAAAAACTTGAATTCAGTTCTTATTTCGCAAAAGTCTTGCTCTTTTGGAAATAATATTAAAGGTAGTTTGAGATGATTCTTTGTGCGATGAAAATTTTAAGATCAACAATGATTTTTGATAGCAAATTGACAAAATATTCTTGAAATCCTTAATGAAAGAGATCACTTGATATCGAATCGACACGTCCGTGACAAAATTCTCCTCTCTTTTTCCCCAAAAAGAGAGACTCAGACTTAGCCCTTACCTGAATGGGAAGTTGGAAATACTCCTTTCTTTCCCAAAGAGGAGGTGTTTGCAAAACGGAACTTTCGAAGAGAAATTTAGTTTTCGTCAAAACTCCCTATCTCTAGGCTTCTCTTATGGAAAGGCGACCGAAAAAAACAAAATTGAGAAAGTATCACAGAGGAACGAGTCCATCACACTCTCCCTGGAGGAGGGTCCTCTGCGAAGGGGTTGGCCAAAGATGAGAAAAACGGGGGCCACAAAAAGAAACGAGCTTCCGTCGAAGTTCTCTCTGGAAAAAGAGTTCTTTTGTGTAAAGTTGGTTGTTGTTTTGCAACTGTTCGCGAAGAAAACGAGTTCCTTCAAACTCTCCCTGAAAGAGGGTTCTTGCAAACGAAAGATGGTTGTATGCGATAGGAACGAGCTCCCTCGAACTCTCCCTGAAGAGGGTCCTTCGCAAGAAAAAGATTGATTTTTGACAAAAATGATAACCCGAAGGTTGAAAATTGAGAATTTAAAACTTGAGTGATGATGATTGGTTAGTACAAAGACTGAACCTGGAGGGCTAACTTGATCAGTCAGCCAAACACTAGCACGAGCGCTAGATGTACCAGCACGAGTACTGGATTTTTTAAGATGTACCAATACGAGCACTGGGTTTTTGAAAACACACCAGTGCGAGCACTGGATTTCAAAAAAAAAAAAATGCCCCAGTACGAGCGTCGGGTTTCGAAAATGCCCACCAGTACGAGCATTGGGTTTTGAAAAGGCACATCAGCACGAGCACTGAGTCTTTCGAAAATGAACACCAGCACGAGTACTGGGTTTCGAAATATATACCAGCACGAGTGTTGGGTTTTCGAAAGTGCACACCAGCACGAGAGCTGGGTTTTTCGAAATGCCCACCAGTACGAGTACTAGGTTTTCGAAATGCCCACCAATACAAGCACCAGATTTTGAAGAAGAGACCGACATTCGAAGATATTTGAGAATTAAGTGAGAATGATTGTCGGTGTTTCAGGATTATCCCTTATCCTGAAGGGGAAGGTTCAGGTTTGTCCCTTAACCTGAAAGGGGACGTAGGCAAGGAGAACCTTGGTCTAATACGAGCATTGGATCCATAGGGGAAATTTGAGTCAGAACTTGAAGGAATAAGAATATACAGAAGCGAAAATCCGAGTCGGAACCCGGTTTTTCAAAATAAAAGAACGAATGAGAATCAAGTTTGAGAACTCGAATTCTCGACTTGGCGATTGGTCCAACACGAGCATTGGATCCAAAAGGAAGTCCGAGTCGAAACTCAAAGCTTCAAAAATAAGAATATACAAAAAGGGAAGATCCGAGTCAGAACCCGGTTTTTCAAAATAAAAGAATAAATGAGAATCGAGTTTGAGAACTCGAATCCTCGACTTGGCGATTTGTCCAACACAAGCATTGGATCCAAAAGGAAGTCCGAGCCGGAACTTGAAGCTTCAAAAATAAGAATATACAAAAAGGGAAAATCTGAGTCGGAACCCGGTTTTTCAAAATAAAAGAATGAATGAAAATCGAGTTTGAGAACTCGAATCCTCGACTTGGCGATTGGTCAGACACGAGCATTGGATCCAAAAGGAAGTTTGAGTCGGAACTCGAAGCTTCAGAAATAAGAATATACAAAAAGGGAAGATCCGAGTCGGAACCCGGTTTTTCAAAATAAAAGAATGAATGAGAATCGAGTTTGAGAACTTGAATGCTCGACTTGGCGATTAGTCCAACACGAGCATTGGATCCAAAAGGAAGTCCGAGTCGGAACTCGAAGCTTCAAAAATAAGAATATACAAAAAGGGAAAATCCGAGTCGGAACCTATTATCATCGCAAAATTTTTACTTTTTGCGAGTCAAACTGACCTTTGAAAAAGATTTTGAAAATAACTCGCATCCGTTTTAAAATGCGGGATAATTCCGAAGAATGGGACTCGCCTGTCGGTACGAGGTTCAACCGTTCCTGGCGCCTTTACCAGGGGTAATTGAACCAAGGATCAATTGTATGCTTTGCTCTGTTCAACTTATCTAAACCATATTCTAATTCCTAAATGCACAAAGAATCAGGCATGTGCTATGAATTTCTGAAAATGCATATTTGAAAACATGATGTTTGCTTCAAAGATTGGAAAATATTTGGAAAATAAACTCTTTGAAAATTGTGAATCATGATTGAGATGTATTTGAGAAAGTGAAAATCGATTTCTGAAGAAATATAAGGATTTTGTGAAAATCGATTTTGAGAAATGTGAAATAACTATGGAGAACTTGATTTCTTTGAATTCAAACTTTGAAATTGAAAATATAACTTAGAAAATTGAATTTGGAACTTGGGAAATACTTGAAATATCATTGGCAAATCCATATTTTGAGAAAATCGATTTTTGAATAAGACTTAGAAAAATTTGAGAAAACTGATTTCTCTGAATTGAAATTGAAATTTGTAAATGAATGAAATGAATGAATATGGATTTGAAAGACTTGATTTTGAGGAATTGTGAAAATCTTTTTGTATTTTTGACAAATGCAGTGCATTTTGAAGTTAGCCTAAGAGTGTAGGCTGAATGTGGCTAATATGAAGATTACAAATCTGGGTCTTATTCGTATTCTGACTATGGCCATAAATACGAATTCCACCAAGTTTGTTAACTCCATAAGAGCTAGTGCACGTGCCATTCGTGTAGACCATAGTGAATTTATGAAAATATGCATGAATGATACATTCATCAGACATTTAATATTTGCAGAATTAAACTATATGCAATGCAATCCTTGTCTAAGCTGAAATTTAAATTCTTATTTCAAATTTAATTTAATTTACATCACTATTGAATTTAAATACAAGAAATTAAAGGAAAGTAAAGTCTTCAATGTCCCTGCAAAACTAGAAAACTTTGTTAGTGATGATATGTTGGCTTTTCTAGATTTATCCAGTAATATCTAGAAATTACTAGATTTTGCTAGATATAAGCATTTTCCATTATTCCATTAAATAAAAATTGATAAAATATGAAATAAGATTGAATAAATATGAAAGATAAGATATGAAATTTCGAAATTGGGGGTCAAAATGACCAAAATACCCCTGATAGCAAGACTATGGCCTTGAAATCAAGGTTTTTAGAAAGATATTTTGTAAAAATGCAAGTATTAAAATTCAAATAAGAATAAATTAAACTAAGTATGATATGACATGATTAAAAATATGAAAATTAGGGTTTAAAATTTCGAAATTGAGGTCAAATGACCAAATTGCCCCCGATAGCAAGACTATGGCCTTGAAATCAGGGTTTTCTGAAATAGATTTTGGTAAAAACTTGGGATTCATGATTGAAATAAACATAAAATCAAACATGAAACATCCTAATATGATTATAAACATGAACAAACCCTAAAAACACACACTTATGCACGAAAATCAAGAAATATCACAAAAATTGTGATTCTGGCAGTGTTTTTGGATCTTTCAAGGACCCTGTTTTGCAATTTGATCAATTCAGGCATTAAATGGATTCCAAAACTCATAAAAATTGGTACCTGCACTTGTTATGTCCTTGAAATTAGACTGAAATCATAAAAATAATTTTTTGACATTATTTTAATCCGAAAATTGCATTAAAACCCTAAAATATGCTATTTTTAACCTAGGTCACAAACCAATTTCTGAGTTAGACCCGAATCAGGAGACAATTCTCCATGAAAACTTCTAAATTTTTACAGAGATAAACTAGGAAGAAAAACCGAGATTTCCCAATTACAGATCGGAAAAAGCATCTTCGGTTAGGGAGAAACCCTTCCGGCAATCTGAACTAAAATCTAACAAACCTAACAGGGGTTAAAACAGCTACTTCAGATTGAAAATACAGAAATAAATAACAAACTTAATCAAGAATCTCTGAAATTTTAGAAGTGAATAGTAGACAGAAAAATAACATTACTCATCTTTTACAGATCATGAATCGGATTTGTGGTTTGGGATCTATGAACAACACAAGTCTGATTAGGGTTTTGGTAAACCCTAATGAGTTTTAAATTTAAAATCACACTTTCTGTCAGAAAAAAAAAATACTAAACAGATATCAAAAAATTTCAAAATTTCACAGTAGATAGATCTAATCGATATGAATCCATGGCATTTTACAGATCTCAAATCGGATACAGGATGAGAAAAATATTATAACAGAAAGTTACCCTTTTGATTTTAACAACGATTTTAAAGTTTTAAAAACCCGATTTGATGTCTGATTTTTCTAACAGGGTTCCCGAATCCCAAAAACTCTGATTTTTTTACAGTAGTTCAATTACATATGCATGTATCACATATAAAAAAATCAGGAATTAACAGTAAATATTTCAATCCGAAACAGCATGCTTTTTTCTGTTCTAAACCAAAAAACACACAGAAATCTAAGAAACTTAGGAAATCATGCATTAACTAATGGAAAACAATAAAATAAACACTAAAACAGTAAAATAAAAATTATTTCTATGCTGGAAAATGTATGATAAACATGAATAAATAAATAAATATCAGGGAATCAATGGTTGGAATTCGATTTTACCTTTAAAAGCATGGATTTAACTCATTTAACGGGTAAAGCGCATGTTTTAATGGTTAAGAATATAAAAAATAATGCAATAAACGATTCTAATGGATTAGAATCATGAAAAACAGCATGGAATAGGGTTATATCATCTTCTTGAATTGATTTTGGGGTTCTTGGATGAAATCCATGGTTAAATTCATGAACACAAGAGTTTCCATGGTGAAATCTATTGAAAAATCATAAAAAAACTAATAAAAAATAATAATATAATATTAAATAACTCACCTTGGGGCTGCAGCTGCAATGAAGGAAGGTGGAGGTGCTGGAGAGGAGAGAGAATCCACGAAAATTTGAGAGAAAAAGAGCCTCTTTTGCCCCTCTAAAGACCCTTTTTTATAGTTTTTCAAAACCCATGTAATTAGGACTAATTAATACCTAACTTTGACTTTTTCAAACTCTATCTAAAACCACCAAGAAAGGACGATTTTTTGTGGTTTCCTAACCCTAAATGAACTCTAACTAAACCTGAATTAACACCTAATTAAACCCTAAAAAGTCCAAATGTGGCACCACCTAGTATGGACCCACATTTGGTTTTTTAAAACCTGAATTTAAAACCTTTAAAAACCAATGGTTTAAAACTTAAATAAAATGGATTTTTAAAATTGATTTTGACTCCTCTAAACCCCTAACCTAACTAGGACAATGACTAACCCTAGTCTAGCCCTGACTTACTCGAATATGGCACCACCCCGAGTGGGCCCTACTTGAGTTTTTTAAAAAACAAATGATTTTAAAACTTGAAATTGAGAAAGTTTTCAAAAGATTTTCAAAAGTAAACTTTGAAATTAAAATTTTTGAAATGGAATAGGGTTCTAACTGGGTCAGAATTTCTCTGGATATGGTTCCAACTGAGTGGGCCCACATCGATTTTTGAAAATTTTGAAATAAACACTGAAAACAGTTTTGAAAAGGGGTTAAAATCAATAATTGAAATTCAAGATTTTTGAAAACAGAGTCTCAAGCGAACTGGAACTCCGGGTTAGAGTCCTGAACTCTTAGAACTCTGAGATTTTGGATTTTAAAAGCCAAGTGAAAGAATTTTTAAAAGAATTTATCAGAAAATGGTGAAATAAGTCAAAAAATCTAGTCAGGGTCAAACTCCTAACTCGACTGAACTCTGAAATAGAGTCCTGAATTAACTGGACTCTACAAAATGACCTAATTTTTGAAAACAAATGGAAATAAATGAAAATGGAATAAAAACAGACTTCAAAACAGACTTTTGACTGGACTAGGACTCCGGGATAAAGTCCTGATCAGACTGAAACTCTAGATTTTTTTGGTATTTTCTGGAAAACAGTTGAAAGAACTTATGAAAACAGTGAAAACAATAATAAATATTGGAATAAAACAGAGTTCTGATTCAACTAAGACTCTGGGGACAAAGTCTTAATTGAACTAGGACTCTGAGATTTTTGGATTTTTTGAGAAAACAAATGAGAGAATTTTAAAAAACAGCTAAAAACAGGATGAAATTGAAGTTTTGGTTCAGAGTCCTGATCTGATTAGGACTCCAAGAAAGAGTCCTGATTCGATCAGAACTCTAAGAATTTTAGTTTTCTGATAATCAAATGATGAAATTTGGGTAAAGCTTTTGAAAACCAGTGAAAATAAAGTATAAAAATCAATTTTGGATAGAGTCCTACTTCGATCAGGACTCTGGGGTAGAGTCCTGATTTGATCAGGACTCTGAGATAAAACCTCAAAAATTTGAAATTCTTTGATAAAAGTGTAATAGTTTTGGTAATTTGAAAGATTTCTGAAAGATTCTCTCAAAATTGAAATCAGGATCAGAGTCCCGATCCAACTAGGACTCTCTGAACCGAGTCCTGCTTTGACTGAAACTCTGAGTTTCTGACTCATTTTGAAAGATTTTGAAAGATTTGATTGAAAATAGATAAAATAGCTGTAAAAGAATAGTCCCAATCCAATTGAAACTTTGAAGAAGAGTCCTGATCCGACTGGACTCTTGAAGAAGAGTCCTGATCCAACTAGGACTCTGAAATTTTGGACAAAACAGAAGATTTTGAAAGGTTTTCTTCAAAGACAGGTAAAAAGGTAGTGAAAATTAGAGTTTTGATCTGACTAAGACTCCGGAAAGAGAGTCCTGATCCAACTAGGACTTTAAAATTTTTGAGATTTTTGATAAATGAAGGAATCCAGAAGCGACATCACCTAAATGGGCCTCATCTGAGAATTGAAATAAATTGAAATTGAGTTTGAAATGAATCCAGATTATTTTCTGAGAAAACATTTCAAAATGTAAGGTCCCGGGGGTTGGAAAATGACAGAATGTTGAATAAAAACCCAGGTTTTGAAATTGATTTCGAAAGAAAAAGTTTTAAAACTCAAAACATGAGTGCTGGATCTCGAAAATGGGATGCAATGACATGCAATGCTATGCAATGCAATGAAATGGTATATCAAATTCATGCAGTGATATGCAATGACACAAGAAATGTAGACACTGAACGAGGATGAAAATTTGAAGTGTTTACAGAACCCGTTTTTTCAAAATAAAAGAATGAATGAGAATCGAGTTTGAGAACTCGAATCCTCGACTTGGCGATTGGTCCGACACGAGCATTGGATCCAAAAGGAAGTCCGAGTCGGAACTCGAAGCTTCAAAAATAAGAATATACAAAAAGGGAAAAACCGAGTCGGAACCCGTTTTTTCAAAATAAATGAATGAATGAGAATCGAGTTTGAGAACTCGAATCCTCGATGCAATGATTGGTTCCAACACGAGCATTGGATCCAAGAGGAAGTCTGAGTCGGAACTCGAAGCTTCATAAATAAGAATATAAGGGGAAAACCAGAGTCGGAACTCGGATCTTCCAAAAATAAAGGATAAAATAAAAGCAAAGCCTGAGTCGGAAATCAGATGGGAAGGAAATAACTCCTATTCAAGGGTCAGATTTTAGAATAATTGACAAAAAGCATGAATAGATTCCGACGATGAGGATGAGAAACTTATTCAAGGTCTTCGACCTAAGATGGCCTAAGACCTGACTTTTATTTAGGCTGGTTTTCGGGATTATCCTAGATCCTGAAGAGAATTTGACAAAGTTTAAAAAAAGATTGATAGAAATGGATAAAGGATAAACGGGTTGATAAAAGGAATAAATTAATGCAGTTGACAATAAAGATTTAGTAGAAATTGACAGAAATTTAAGAAAAAGTTGATGATAGAAGAATTTAGAATTATCCTCTGTCTTGAAAGGAGATAAAGGGCCTCGCAGGACGAAGTTCAGGTTTTATCCCTTAACCTGAAAGGGAAATACCTCATTGAAATGAGGCATCTGGTTTATCCCTTAACCTGAAAGGGAAATACCTCATTGAAACGAGGCATCAGGTTTATCCCTTAACCTGAAAGGGTTAAAAATAAAGGAATAAAATTTTAATAAAATTGACAAAACTTGATAAAACTTGACAAAATTGAAAAATTGACAATAAATTGATGAAAATTTGATTAGATTGAAAAAAAATGAAATGAATGTAATTTAATTCACCAAGAAGTTGGTAAGATTTTTAGAAAGAGATTCGTCTGATCCTGCCTGCATATGATAAAGGAAGACAAGTATAGATCAAAAATAAAAAAAATGCCCCAGTATCAGAGAGAAGATTGTGAGAGTTTGATAAAAGATTATTGCTTTATTGAAAAGACTTTTGAAGAGTACAAAAGGGCTAGGATGAACAAATTAAGTGTAAAATCTCTTCAAATGTAGAGCATTGATAGGATCAGACAGTTCTATTCCATCTGCGTTGATCAGGCGATAGAAATTGCGAGGCAGTGCTTCCTTAACCACATAAGGGCCTTCCCAATTGGGTGACCACTTGCCCTTCGATTGGTGTTTCAGATGAGTTGTCGATCTGAGCACAAGATCATTGACTCGGAATCTTCTCTCAATAACTAACTTGGCGTAGTGCTGAGCTATCCTCTGACGATAGGCCTGAGCGTGCACTACCGCATTGAATTTTCTCTCGTCTAACAGATCAAGTTGTACCAACCTCTGCTGCTGATACTGATCAAGCGGAAGTTCGATGAGCGATGTAAACTTGAGAGCGGGCTTCTGAAAGTGGAAAGGTAATACTACCTCGGTTTCATAAACAAGTTCTGAAGGAGTAGCGTTGGTTGGGGTCCGAATGGTGGTTCGGTATGCCCAAAGTGCATCATGCATCTTCTCGTGCCAATCACGGCCCGTTTCCACAGTTCTTTGTAGAATGCAGATCAAAATTTTGTTGGTGGCCTCTGCCTGGCCATTTCCTTGAGAATAATAAGGAGCTGAGAAGTGGTGATGAATCCTGAACTTCGAGCAGAAAGTCTTCATACTCTCATTCTTGAAGTGGCTGCCATTGTCTGACACAATATCATATGGGACGCCAAAGCGGCAAAGAAGATTCTTATGAATGAAAGAAACCACATGCCGGCCTTCCACTGTCCGCAGAGTGACAACTTCGACCCATTTGGTGAAATATTTTATAGCTGCAAGGAAATATCGGTGGCCATTAGAAGCTGAAGGGGTGATTGGGCCAACCACGTCGAAGGCCCACATCGAATAGGGCCAAGGAGAGACCACAGACTGCAAGTATGCGGCTGGCACATGAATGGAAGGTGCGTGCATTTGACATTTGATGCACTTCCTTACAAATTGATGGCAATCTTGCTGCATGGTTTTCCAGTAATATCTTGCCCGGATAATCTGTTTGACGAGCGTTTGGTAGCCGACGTGACCACCACAAATTCCCTCGTGTGCCTCTCGGACAACTTCCATGGCTTCATCCTTTTCTAAGCATCTGGCGTACTCAGAACTGAACCCACGACGGTAGAGAGTATTGGCGAGGATGAAATAACGGGCCGACATGCGTTGGATTGCATGCTGCTCCTTTCTTGGCATTTTCGCTGGGAATTCACCAGTTTCAATAAATTTTTTGATGTCTTGGCACCAAGGCTTCTCTTTCTGAGTGGCCTGGTTTACCTGCTCAGCTGGAATGTAGGCAGGTTGATCAAGTCTGCCAATCTCGAAGGAGTGACAAAATTTATTATCTTTAAACGACAAAATGGAACCCAGACAGGACAAGCCATCCGCTACGTGATTGTACTCCCTCTTGACATGGTTGAGCTGGAATTCTTCAAAGTTGTCTATGAGAGCTAAGGCAATCTTTTGATAAAGGATCAACTTTGAATCCTTGACCTGCCATTCAGCATTAACTTGACTGACAACAAGCAATGAGTCGCCGAAGGCGTGTATTCTCTTGACATCAAAGTCTTGCAGAATTTTGAGGCCTTGTATTAGAGCTTCATACTCGGCCATATTGTGAGTACATTGGAAATTGAGCTTGAGGGAATAAGGGAGCATTTCCTTTTCGGGAGTGATCAACAAGATACCAATCCCTATACCAGACATATTTCTAGCTCCATCAAAGAAAATGGTCCAAACTGGGGACTCCTGAATGTTGCAGATGCGATCATCGGGAAAATCATCTTCCGCTTTGATCTTTTCTGTCAACGGGAAATCTGCCAACTGATCTGCGATGGACTGACCCTTGACTGACTTCTGAGAAACATACTCTAAGTCATACTGCATCAGGAGGCATGTCTTTTCCATCTGAGAGTATCTTTTCTCATAATCGATGAAGGTCTTGCTGATGTAGTAGATGACATGCTCTATCCGGCTGCCTTCCTCGTACTGTGCAAGAAATCCACCGCAAGCATTGTGGTTGACGAAAATATATAAAAGGAGTGGCTTTCCCAGTTCTGGTGGCTTCAGAACAGGTGGATTTAGAAGATACTGCTTGATGCGCTCAAATGAGAGCTGATATTCTGGTCCCCATTCAAACTTCACTTCTTTTCTCAACAAGTGATTGAAGGGCTTGCATCTCATGGCCAAATTGGAGATGAAGCACCGAATTGACTGAATTCGACCTTGAAGGCTTCACAGTTCTTTGAGATTGTTGGGAGGCGGCATATCAATGATTGCCTTTGCCTTGGTAGGATCCACCTCTATGCCTTTCTTGCTGATCATATAGCCAAGACACACTTTTGTGGATTGAGTCTCAACTTGTAGAGAATAAGTCTTTCGAAGTCCGAGAGCATCAAGATGATCCTCTTCTTCTTTTGATTTGACCAGGATGTCATCCACATAGGCATCCATGTTTTGGTGCATCTGGTCATGAAAAATAACTGCCATTGCTCTCTGATAGGTCGCCCCAACATTCTTGAGCCCGAAGGGCATGACTGTATAGCAAAAAGTACCCCAAGGTGTGGTAAAGGAAGTTTTGGATTGGTCACGAGCGGCCAATTTGATCTGATTGTAGCCTGAGTATCCATCCATAAAGGAAAACATGGCATGGCCTGCCGTGCTATCAATCAAAAGATCGATGTTGGGCAGTGGATAATCATCTTTCAGGGTTGCCTTGTTCAGATCTCTGAAATCAATACAGATTCGAACTTTGCCATTCTTTTTGTGAACCACCACGATGTTCGCCAACCAATGTGGATACTCAATAGTCCAGATGAATCCTGCTTTTAGCAACTCCTCAAGTCCTTCTTTAACTTGCGGTGCTACTCGAGGATCCATTTTTCTTAATTTCTGCTTGATTGGTTTGCAATCTGGCTTCAACACAAGGCGATGTTCGACCAACTTGGGATCTAAGCCTGGCATAGCCTCGTAAGTCCAAGCAAAGACTTCTTGATGTTGTTTGAGAAAATAGACGAGCCTTTCCTTCTCCTCCAAGTCCAAGCTGGAACCAATTTTGAGGATTTTCGGATCATCTTCCGAACCAATGTTGACATCCTCTGTCGGATCCTGAACCAACGGCGATGGTTCGTCCTGCTTCTGAATGCTGGCAAATCCTGAATTGCTGAATCAAACTCTGCTAACTCTTCGATCTGCGTTGTTACCTTGCTGATTTCTGCCCCTGCCTTTGCCTTGCAGATTCTGGCCGGTTTGGTTTTATTTTGAGAAAAGTTGGTATTGATAACGAGCTTTTTTGAGCGATTTAGGAGCCATGATTCCAGCAATCCTGAAAGCGCAAAAAAAGGTTTTTGAGAAAAAGGTTTGAAAATAGCCTTTGGTACAAAAATGCCAATATAGAAAAAGATATAAGTGAAGAATCTGTGTACACCAAGATGAGAAATAGGAATCAAAATTTCATTGATTTGAAATATTCTTAATATTTACATATGCTTTGAAGAAAAGAAGAAAACTGGGGCGGATTTTGTGCCCCTACAGGATGACATGAAAAGAAAAAAAAGCAGAAAACACTAGCATTGTCTTCTTCACTGGGCTCCCCTAACGAAGATGGTCTTCCTGCCGGACGATTGACCTGTAAAACCCAAGCCTGTATTATCAATATGTCGAGCGGGGACGATTGGCTCCAAGATGTCGTCTTCATTTCTGCCCAGGCCCCTGAAGGGCTGATAACCGTGCTTCATCAGAAGATCAAACCCTTTCTTAGCTTTCGAGAATTGAGTGAAAAGAGGGTGATCTTTGAGTGAAGTGCAATCAAGGCGCCCGCCTAATTTGAAGAAGCGAGGTCCTTGCCACTGGGTTACTACTGCCACATTTTTTGTTGGCTGGACTTCTTTCAATTTCAGCATGTCCAGGCTTTCACTTAGATTGATTTCATTGACTTCCCTGATGCTCGGGATGTCGGCAGTGAAAGTAGGATGGAGAATCATCGGCTGCGAGAGTCGCTCTTCTGGATCCTCTCCTAGCACCGTGGTGATCATGCCCCCTTTTGACCATTGTATACACTGATGTAAGGTTGATGGAACGGCGTTGGTGTTATGAATCCAGGTGCACCCCAGCAAAAGGTTGTACATAGGTGGCACATTCACTACGTCGAAGAGCACAATATGCACTGAATAATTGATGAAAATCTCGAGAAATATCTTCCCCTTGGTTGTCTGCCCATGGTTGTCAAAATCGTAGATCGTTATGGGATCTGGGGTATATTCCTCTTCTTTCAGTCCCAAAGCCTTGGTCGTCATCTTAGGACAGATATTGAGGTTGCTGCCTCCATCGACTAACACATGAGGGACTGTCATGTCCCTGGTTCGCACCACTATGTATAAGGCATTGTTGTGGAAGGAATGAGGCTTTGGCAAGTCGTCATCAGAAAATGTGATAGGTGCATTCGTCATAGCCTGATTGACGATTTGAGCCATATTCTGTGGTGTTGTGCTAGGCTTGACCTTGATCTTTCTGAGCAGGTCTTCTAGCACTTGCTGGTGCTCTAGGGAAGCAAGGGTCAGATCCAGGATAGAAATGTTGGATAAAGCAGTAATTGGCTTCTGTACTGACCCTGAAGCTTCTTCTTTCTTCGAAAGTTTCCAGACGAAACGAGCTATTTTTGGCAGTTTTTTAAACGAGCTCGGATTTTGAAGTTCAATACCCCGTTGCGAAGCAAATCCAGTGTAGAATTTAAAAAATGTAATTTTGAAAGAAATCCAGATTGTTTTTCTCGAGAAAATGCTTTCAAATCTATTTTTAGACAAAATGAGCTACTTTTGGCAGTTTTTGAAACGAGCTCGGATTTTGAAGTTTAATAGCTCGTTGCGAAGCAAATCCAGTATAGAATTTGAAAATTTGATTTTGGAAGAAATCCAGATTGTTTTTCTCGAGAAAATATTTCCAAATTTAGACTCCCGGGGGTAAAAATGTTAATTTTGGAAACCCGGGGTTTGAAATTGATTTCTGAAAACTTTTAAAACTCAATCTGGATTGAAATTTATAAAACTGGAGTTCTGGACTTCGAAAATGAAATGAAATGTGATGAAATGTTATGAAATGCTAAGAAATGATATGAAATGATGAGAAATGACATGAAATGCTATGCAAAATGCTAACCCTGAATGAAGAATTTTGGATGTTAGACCCCGATTGACACTTGTACCAGTTCAAAAAGTGTTAAAATTGACAAAATTTGCAAAAATGGTTGAAGAAATGATTTTCGAGCTCTGCCAAGCTAGAGTAACACTGAAAATTAGGGTTTGAGCTGGATTCAACTGAAATAAACTGGATTGAGTTGGTTTTAGAGTTTCAGAACTCAAATGAACTCAACAGACACTGACTCAACTGACCTTTCCAACTGAATTTTCAAGAAAAGCTGCCATTTTTAGAGAAATGGTATGGAATGGTCATTGGAATGAAGTGAATTACGAATCTGAGCTGGGTTTGAGCTGAAACAAAGGTTACTAATACTGACATGAACTAAAATTGAAGCTCGAATACTAGCTCAATTGACTGAACTCAACTCAATTTCAGTTGAAAGAGCTAAAATGGACTAAAATGGGCTCCTAGACACTTGAAAATGGTTTTGAACTGAAACTGGAGCACTTGAACTCCTGGTGAGCTCAAGTTAGACTCTGGGGAACATGACTGACTGGGAATGACTGACTTGGAGACAATTGGCTTGGATTCGAGTGAGAAATGAGCTCATTTTTGAAGAAATGATCCCATTTTGGCATGAATGGTCAGAAATGAAAATGGTCTGTTCATTGTGAGCTCAGATGAGCTTGAGATGACTGATATTTTAACTGTCCTGAACTGACCAATGAGCTTGGTTGACTCCGACTGACTGGGGTCTGGGATGACCTAGGGGTAAAATGGTAATTTTCCTAATGAAAATGGGTAAAATGGTGATTTTCTGAAACTGACTCGGGGTTTGACTCCTACATTGACCTAACAGGGTTGGCACTGCCTAAGGAGGATTGTTTGAGAATGGATGTGGAAAATTTTGGGGTGTTTACAGATGCCCCTCTTTGCTACTAAGCCGTCTTGAGGACGAGCTTAGTGGCAAAGAAAAACACACCAAATTTTGGCTATAAAAATGCCCCAGTTTGAAGGATCTGACTGGATATGAAAATATTAAGCCTGATGAAAATGGTAGATATGAAATGGAGAATAGAGAGGAAAAATTTACTTCAAAAGAAGTGAGATTCAGGTTTTTGCCCTTAACCTGGATGGGACGGGAAATACCTCGTGTAAAAACGAAGCTCAGGTTTAACCCTTAACCTGACCGGGAAATGAAATACCTCATCAAAATGAGGCTCAGGTTTGTACCCTTATCCTGATTGGGAAGAAAATGAAATACCTCATCAAAGGAGGCTCAGGTTTGTACCCTTATCTTGATTGGGCGGAAAATGAAATACCTCATCAAAGGAGGCTCAGGTTTGTACCCTTATCCTGATTGGGCAGAAAAATGAAATACTTCATCAAAGGAGGCTCAGGTTTGTACCCTTATCCTGATTGGGAAATGAAATACCTCCTCAAAGGAGGCTCAGGTTTGTACCCTTATCCTGATTGGGCGGAAAAATGAAATACCTCATCAAAGGAGGCTCAGGTTTGTACCCTTATCCTGATTGGGCGGAAAATGAAATACCTCATCAAAGGAGGCTCAGGTTTGTACCCTTATCCTGATTGGGCAGAAAAATGAAATACCTCTTCAAAGGAGGCTCAGGTTTGTACCCTTATCCTGATTGGGCAGAAAAATGAAATACCTCATCAAAGGAGGCTCAGGTTTGTACCCTTATCCTGATTGGGCAGAAAATGAAATACCTCATCAAAGGAGGCTCAGGTTTGTACCCTTATCCTGATTGGGCAGAAAAATGAAATACCTCATCAAAGGAGGCTCAGGTTTGTACCCTTATCCTGATTGGGCGGAAAATGAAATACCTCATCAAAGGAGGCTCAGGTTTGTACCCTTATCCTGATTGGGCAGAAAAATGAAATACCTCTTCAAAGGAGGCTCAGGTTTGTACCCTTATCCTGATTGGGCGGAAAAATGAAATACCTCTTCAAAGGAGGCTCAGGTTTGTACCCTTATCCTGATTGGGCGGAAAATGAAATACCTCATCAAAGGAGGCTCAGGTTTGTACCCTTATCCTGATTGGGCGATGAAATAGTAAGTTGGATGGTGAATAAGACAATTTTCTTGAAGAGGAATAAGGTGACTCTTTCAACAACTCGAAAGATGAATTTTTCGACAACGCGAAAGATAACAAGGCGATCCAAAGGAACAAGGCGATTCTTTCAACAACGCGAAAGATGACAAGGCGATCCAAAGGAGTAAGGCGATTCTTTTGACAACGCAAAAGATGAATTCTTTCGACAACGCGAAAGATGACAAGGCGATCCAGAGGAGCAAGGCGATTCTTTCAACAACGCGAAAGATGACAAGGCGATCCAAAGGAGTAAGGCGATTCTTTTGACAACGCAAAAGATGAATTCTTTCGACAACGCGAAAGATGGGAAAGGCGATCCAAAGGAACAAGGCGATTCTTTCAACAACGCGAAAGACGATAAGGCGATCCAAAGGAGTAAGGCGATTCTTTTGACAACGCAAAAGATGAATTCTTTCGACAACGCGAAAGATGGGAAAAGGCGATCCAAAGGAACAAGGCGATTCTTTCAACAACGCGAAAGATGACAAGGCGATCCAAAGGAGTAAGGCGATTCTTTTGACAACGCAAAAGATGAATTCTTTCGACAACGCGAAAGATGGAAAAAGGCGATCCAAAGGAGCAAGGCGATTCTTTCAACAACGCGAAAGATGATAAGGCGATCCAAAGGAGTAAGGCGATTCTTTTGACAACGCAAAAGATGAATTCTTTCGACAACGCGAAAGATGGGAAAAGGCGATCCAAAGGAACAAGGCGATTCTTTCAACAACGCGAAAGATGACAAGGCGATCCAAAGGAGTAAGGCGATTCTTTTGACAACGCAAAAGATGAATTCTTTCGACAACGCGAAAGATGGAAAAAGGCGATCCAAAGGAGCAAGGCAATTCTTTCAACAACGCGAAAGATGATAAGGCGATCCAAAGGAGTAAGGCGATTCTTTTGACAACGCAAAAGATGAATTCTTTCGACAACGCGAAAGATGGAAAAAGGTTACTCTCTCAAGGAGGTAAAAGGTGATATCAAGATGTGTCAAGATGGACATCGAGCTCTTCACTTCATGTCAAGATAATAAGAAAATATTGCCAAAATGTTAAAAATTGTTTGTTGATTCAAAATGCTTGAAATTGATGTATATTGGTATGAAAATCTTTCCTCTTTTCTACCTGAAGTATTACCTCCGACTGGGCTTAACTCTATAGAATCAAGATTCGAATTCAAATTGCTTGCAATTGACTTTCTTTCAAGGAAGCTATCAATTTCCTTGATATGAGCGGAAAAGAGAGTATTCTTGATATTGTGAGAGCAATTGGTGAAAGAATATTGATAATAGAATTTCACAAAATTAAAGAAGATTCTTTGGCAAATTTGGCAGTCTGATATCCTGGGATTCTTTTCTCATGATGATCTTTCTGCCCACTTTTTTTTTCTTTATTGGCAGAATTAGAGCTTTCTTGGGCTTTTTGGGGATTACATCATCCTTCATTTTGGAGATGTCCTGACTTTTCTCTCTTTTTTTTTTGGAAGGGTACGTCACAAACTCCTTCATCTTGGAGATGTTTCGATCCTTCTTTTTCTCTCAGGGATTATATCGACGGTTATTGGCTCATTGGTTGGAAATCTCTTGATGATAGCGAAAATTAAATATCCTTTAGGGTTTGCCGGGAGGCTCATCACAGTCGCCTTCATCTTGACGGTGCTCTGAACTTTCCCTCGAAGGATCCGTCACAAACTCCTTCATCTTGGAGATGATCCAAATCTTCTTTGGCCCCGGGGGTCTGCTCGCCTAATTCGCCTTCATCTTGACGACAGTTGAGAGATCCCTTTTGCAGATATTTAATTGCAGCTTTAGGTGATTGAGGAGATATAGGGATTGAATGGATTTTTCTGTATCACCCAGGATATTTCGACTGCCTTATTTTTCAAGAATGATCTTTAAAAATGTGTCATTGACTGCGATCAATACCGATCACTTATGGCTTTGCAACAACATTGAATTTCCTTTTGCTGGCCATATCGAGGATTTATTCTTCATCCTTTTGGTCGGCCAATAGAAAGATTCTGAATTTTAAATCCTTTTTCGCGAAAGCTTTGTCCTTTCGGAAGTAATACTGAAGGTATTCTGAGGTAATGTTTTTGTGCAATAAAGATTGTGAAATCAGCAAATATTTAATGACAAATCGGCAAAATTTTCTTGAAATCCTTGGTGAGAGCGAGCATCTGAAGCACAACGCAACGCATCCATGACAGAAATTTTCTTCTCCTTTCTCCAAAGGAGAAGATTCAGAATTTGGGAATAGAAATTACTCCTCTCTTCCCTAAAGAGGAGGTGTTTGCAAAACGAACTTTCGAAGAGAAATTAAGCTTTCGTCAAAACTTCCTAACATTAGGCTTCTCTTATAGAAAGGGGGCCGGTAATGGTGAGATCGGTGAATTGGTCATGAAGGAACGAGTCCATCACACTCTCCCCAAAAAGAGGGTCCTTCATGATGAAATGGCCTAGTATGAAATTATGGTCACAAGGAAAGCGAACTTCCGTCGAAGCTCTCCCTGAACTAAGGGTTCCTTGTATGAAATTGGAATTTTTTTTTTTTTTGCAAACGGTTCACATAAACACGAGTCCCTTCAAACTCTCCCTGAAAAGGGGCTAGGTGAACAAAGGATAGCATGCGAAAAGAACGAGCTCCCTTGAACTCTTCCTATAAAAAGAGTCTCTCGCAAGAGGAAATGACTGAAATTGGTATTGAATGACCAAAAGGTCAAAATTGGAATTTGGAAAATTTGAAATTTGAAATTAGAAATTTGGAATTTGGAAATTGAAAATTGATTGACCCGAAGGTCGAAATTGGAATTAATTGACCCAAAGGCCGAAATTGAAATTGGTTGACTCAAAAGTCGAAATTAGAAATTTGGAATTTGAAAATTGGAAATTGGGAAATTGATTGACCGGAAGATCAAGATTGAAAATTTGGAAATTGATTAATCTGAAGGTCGAAATTGGAATCTTGGAAATTGGGTGGCCTAAGGGCCGAAACTGGTAATTGGAATTTGGAAGAAAATTCGAATCAGAACTCTAATCTTCTAGACCAATTTTAGGAAAAGAAAACTTGGGTCGGAACTCGAATCTTCGAAGGAAAACTAGATCCATCGGAAGGAAAGAAAATTCGAGTCGGAACTCGAATCCTGAAGGAAAACTAGACTGGTCAGAAGAAAAGGAAATTCGAGTCGGAACTCGAATCCTGAAGGAAAACTAGACTAGCGTGGATTAGGTTTGAAAACATTAACCAGTAAACCAGATTTTGAAAGTTTGACCAATAAAAATTGGATTTTGAAAGTCCGACCAATAACAATTGGATTTTGAAAGATGTACCAGCGTGAATACTGGATTTTGGAAATGAACCAGTATAAGTACTGGATTTTGAAAATGGATCAGTACGAATACTGTTTTTGGAAGAATTACCAGCACAAACACTGGATTTTGAAGATTTACCAGCACAAACACTGGATTTAGAAAATTTTACCAGCACAAACACTGGTTTTTGAAAATCTTACCAGCACGAACATTGGATTTAGAAAATTTTACCAGCACGAACACTGGATTTAGAAAATTTTACCAGCACGAACACTGGATTTAGAAAATTTTACCAGCACGAACATTGGATTTTGAAAATCTTACAAGCACGAACACTGGATTTTTTTTTTTTTTGAAAATTTACCAGCACGAACACTGGATTTAAAAAATTTTACCAGCACGAACACTGGATTTTGAAAATCTTACCAGCACGAACACTGGATTTTTTTGAAAATTTACCAGCACGAACACTGGATTTTTGAGAATTTACTAATTGATTTTGATAGAAGATTTTCAGTCTTCACCCTCACGATGACTTACACAACTGTCGGGGTCTCAGGATTTATCCCTTATCCTGAATGGGTAGTTCAGGTTTATCCCTTAACCTGAAGGGGAAGTTCAGGTTTATCCCTTAACCTGAAGGGGAAACTCAGGTTTGTCCCTTAACCTGAAGGGGAAAATGAAAATGGTACATATGGATGCAAATGAATGCGAATGAATGCATGCAAATGCAAATGAATGCAAATGTATGCATGCAAATGCAAATGAATGCAAATGTATGCATGCAAATGCAAATGAATGCAAATGTATGCAAATGAATGCAAAATGATGTAAATGGATGCACATGTGTGCAAAATGAAAGATTTGTTTGATCCTGCCTGCATACAAAACATTTTGAAGACAATTTTCAAAATAATGCCCCAGTGTAACTGGGAAAGAAGGATTTGACCATTATTGAGGAAAATATATTGCGGAATTACAAAGGATGGAATAGAGGATTTAAGTATAGAAAATTTTCAAATGTTGATCATTGATGGGGTCTAATAATTCCACACCATCGGCATTGATGAGCAGATATGAATTGTAGAGTAATGCTTCCTCAACAACATAGGGACCTTCCCAATTCGATGACCATTTGCCACCCGGGCGGTGCTTGAGATAGGTCGTTGATCTGATCACTAGATCATTGACTCAGAATTTCCTTTGAATGACAAATTTTGCATATTGCCTGGCTATCCTCTGACGATATGATTGAGCAGGCTCTACTGCTCTGAGTCTTCTTTCATTGAGCAAATCAAGTTGTACCAGCCGCTGTTGTTGATATTGATCAAGCGATAACTCTAGCAGTGATGCGAACTTCAAAGCAAGTTTCTGAACATGTAGAGACAGTACTACTTCAGTTCCGTAGACAAGTTCTGACGGAGTAGCATTAGTTGGAGTACAAATGGTGGTTCTGTATGCCCATAATGCATCATGGATCTTCTCATGCCAATTATGGCCTGTTTCCAAGGTTCGCTCCAGGATTCGAATCAGAATCTTATTGGTGGCCTCTGCCTGACCATTCCTTTGAGGATAATAAGAAGCGGAGAAACGATGCTGAATTCTGAACTTTAAATCAAATGTCCTCATTCTCTTATTCTTGAAATGACTCTCATTGTCCGACACGATATCGTGCGGTATGCCGAAACAACAATATTCTTGTAGATGAATAAGACCATGTGTCGACCTTCTATTATACGCAAAGTGATAGCTTCGACCCATTTAGTGAAATATTCTGTTGCAGCAAGAAAATATTTGTAGTTGTTTGAAGCAAGAGGAGTAATGGGGCCTACAACATCAAAAACCCACATAGAAAATGGCCATGGAGAGATGGCGATTCGCAAATATGTTGCTGGCACATGAATAGAAGGTGCATGCATCTGACATTGAACGCACTTCTTCACAAAACAATAGCAATCTTGTTGCATAGTTCTCCAGTAATATCCTGCTCGGATGATTTGTTTGACAAGAGTTTGGTAGTCGATGCGATCACCGCAAATGCCTTCGTGTACCTCCCACATGACTTCTTTGGCTTCATCTTCATCTAGGCATCTGGCATATTTAGAACTGAATCCACGATGATAGAGGACATCAGCGAGAATAAAATATTGGGCAGGCGCGTGTCGAATCACTTGTTGCTCTTGTCGAGTGGTATTCTAAGAGAAAAAGACAAATGTCTTCTCCTTGATGGGAGCCTTTCTGAGACTGTCTTCAGCCTGCTCAGACATCATCCTAATCATCATTTTCTTGAACATCTGATATGCAGCAGGATCAATGTCATCCCTATCATTTAGACTCTGTCTTCTGGCAGATCTTGGAGAATCCATTTCTTCTTGTCTGCTTCTAAAATCACTGATGCACTGACACAATGGTGTCTTCTTGCTTGATCTAATCTGAACCACTTGGGAATACTGATGCTCTTTGTAGAATGGATGATTAAATTTCGATGATGAAGATTCAAGATAGAAATGAATATAGAAAAAAATATTTAATGAGAATTTGGTAGACAATTGGAAGAACATCCCATTACTAGGGATTGGGTCGCCGCTGGAGTCACGACAATTATGTTGTCATTCTTTGCAAGAAGAACGAACAACTGCAAATATGCCTTGTCACCTAGGCGAGGTCGTCAAACCAAGAATGAAGAATTTGAAAGATTTTTATTCATTGAAGGGAAAACATGCTTGTATTAATAATAAACTTGAGAAAGAGGGGGCGGACAAACAATTTGCCACCACTCTTTATGATCAGCAGAGACACGAGGATTGGAGAAAAGAGTGGGAATGATGAAAGAATCCCAGCCATATTTGGCAGAATGGTATGTTTCGGATCACTGCGCTGATGCAAGGTCAAATTCTGGCATAACCCCTGATAGTAGCCGAGCTTCTACGCGCTTCTGTCTTTGAGAAAATTGCCTGACGCATCACTCTGGATAGTAGTAGGTATAGGAAAATGGGCCAAGTAGCTTGAACTGCTTGCCATACACATATGTACATTTGGGAAGAGGGTGAGCCCTTCAGTGCACAGAACCATCGCATGCTGATTTCTTTCTCGAGTTGTTCTAGATAATGAGCTGACTTCTGCAAATGTCTCGTACTGTTGATAGATCTCGATCAGGCTCACGTACTCATTCTCATTTTCTTCAATCAGTGGCCAAGACTTGCGCCCTGTCATGCGAGCTACGGCATCTTTGGGGTTCAGACCCTTGACATTGATCAGAAACTGGTGCTCTAACGGATCTCCAGGCTGACCGGCTGGTTCAGGCAGTCCCATAATCTCTGAAAATTCATCCATCAGTAGTGTCATCTCGCCCCACGGGAACCAGAACGTGCAAGTGCGCGGATTCCACCGCTCTGCCAGTGCATGAATCAGATTGTTGTTGACTATCAACTTTCCCACTGCAGATGCCAGTTCTAACCCGCAATCGCTCAAGTGGTTCGGAAACATACGAGAGAAGTTTTTGAACCAGACATAGTACCACCGGGGGAAGAAGGGTCCGGTGCTAAGAGATCGATGCTCAGGAAGACTTTGTCGCACCTCGTAGGAGATGTGACCCTCAGGAAAAATAGAATCGAGCTGACTAGATGTCATTGGACTTAGGGACAAGAAGACTGGAATTAGACTTTGGAAAAATACAAGAATTTTGAAAATTGCAGGCAGGATAAAATGAAAGCTGGAAATTCGAAGTCCAGAGGAACGAAAGAATGGAAAATCTCCTGGAGTTTTGAAGAAAAGGTGGATAATTTAGAAAAATCATCCAGGGTTTTTGAGAAAAATAAGATATTTCACAAAAGATGGAAAATGAGGTATTTTAGAAAGTTGTTTGGTATTTTGGAAAAATTGAGAAAAACATAAGAAAATAAGATGAAAATGAATATCATACATTCAATCACAAACAATTATGCACATACAGCATTCCCTAAGAAGCTGACTCTAAATGCATTGATTTTAAAAGAGCTTTAGGACCCTAATCCTGACTCTAGGCTTAGATCAACTGTGTCCAATCATGCTATGCCGATATACTCGAGCCGAGGCTCGATGTACGTGGCACAAAACTCATCTCCGGGTCTAGGCTTGTGTTTTCCCAACATCCTTGAGCGCCTGCCGATATACGTTGGACTATGGCCCTTGGTACGTGGCAGGGGGGCGTTAGCCCAAATAAGTGGCCCAGTTGTGAGGCTTTGTCCCGAACTATGGTTCTGGAAGAGAGCCCAGCAACGTGAAAACCGGGTAGACATAGGTGGGGTGGTTTTTGAAATATGATCACATGCAGGCAAACAGAGGGCTCTAAGTCCTAAAGAGATAGAATTTTGAAATTTTTTGAAAAAGCAAACATTGTTTTCATACAAGTCCTAGATTGAGGAGTGTTGTATTTCAGACCTAAGTCTAAGTGAGCATGCATAATTCTCCTCAATATGGTCCTATCAAACCATGCCTAGTCTACATGCAATCCATGTCAGCTGGGTTCAAGTCTAGGCTCCTAGGTTCACATGATATCAGAAATTAAAAGCTGATAGTTCAAAGAGCATGATTTTGATAATTGAGCTAAGTCAAAGCACATAATTGATCAGACAAAGACAGGTCCCATCACGGTCGCCAAACCTGTTATCATCGCAAAATTGTTCCCCTCCCTTGCGAGAGAGAAACGAATTTCGCGAGTCAAACTCGACCAAAGTTTTGAAAATGATTTTTGAAAATTTACTCGCCTCCGTTTTGAAAATTTGCGGGAAAATTCCGTAGAATGGGATCCGCCTGTCGGTACGAGGTTCAACCGTTCCTGACACCTTTACCAGGGGTAATTGAACCAAGGATCAATTATGTGCTTTAACTTGACTCAAATATCTAAATGATGCTCTATTTTTCCTAGAATGCACAAAGAATCAGGCTTGTGCTATGGAATTTTGAAAATAATGCAAGTTTGAAAAAAATATGATGTTTGCTTTGGAAAATTGAAATATGCTGGAAAATGATTGGAAAAGTGCTGGAAATGGAATCCTTGGGAAAATCATTGAATTTCATTGGAAATCAGAAATTTGATTGGAAAATGAATTCTTAGTAAAACTTGAATCTTGGGGAAAAACAATTTTTGAAATTTGGAATTTCTTTTCTAAGAAAATGGATTTGAGAATTCTGAGAAAATCTAAGAAATTCATTGGAAAATGACTTTTGAAATGGAAAATGAATTCTCAGGAAAAACTGGAAAATATGAGAAAATCGATTTATGAAAACTTGGGATTTTGAAATTTGAGAATTTGAAAACATAGGAAAATCTTGGTTTGAAATTGGGAAATGCTTTGAAATCTCTTTTGAAAATTCAGGATTTTGAGAAAATCAGATCCTGAGAAAGACTTGGAAATTTTTGAGAAAGCTGAATTTTCTGAAATTGAAATTGGAAAATGAATTTGAGAATAATGCAATTTGAATAATATGAATGAATGAATATGAATTTGAAAAGGGAATTTCAATTAAGAAATTGGGAAATCCTTTTAAAACTTTGAAAAAATGCAGTGCATTTTGAAGTTAGCCTAAGTGTGTAGGCTGAATGTGGCTAATACGAAGATCATAAATCTTGGTTTTCTTCGTATTCTGACTATGGCCATAAACACGAATCCCACCGAGTTTATAAACTCCATAAAAGCTTGTGCACGTGCCATTCGTGTAAACCATAGTGGATTTGAAATAAATGCACATGAATCATACATCAAATATCGAAATTTGCATAAATTAAACTATATGCAATGCAATCCTATTCTAAGCAGAAAAGTAACTCTTATTCCAAATTATTACATTTGATGTTACATTGAATTGAAATAAAATAAGAAAATAAAATCTTCTTCTTGAATATTCCTGCAAAACTAGAAAACAAGGTTAGCACAAAAATGTAGGTTTTTCTGAATTTATCCAAAAATATGGGAAATTATCGGATATTATTCAGATATAAACCCAAAATCATACCCCCTTTGATATAAACATGATGAATAATGAATAAATTTCGAAAATAAACTTGAAAATTCGAAATTGGGGTCAAAATGACCAAAATACCCCTGATAACCTTGAAATCAGGGTTTTCTGAAAGAATTTTTATAAATTTTGGAAATTTGAAAATCAAATGAAATAAATCAAACATAATATGATAAAATATGATGATATGCATGAAATTTTGGAGAATTAGAAATTGAAATTTCGAAATTTAGATCAAAATGACCAAAATACCCCCGATAACAAGACTATGGCCTTGAAACCAGGGTTTTCTGAAATAAATTTTGCAAAATTGAAAAATATGAAATGCAAAGGAGATTAAAATTAACCCTAATATGATTCTACATGCTTATGTACATGATAAAAACCCTAAAATGGCGAAAATATCATAAAATATCGAATTTAACCTGATTTTCGCTTATGAATTTAAAGATAAACTAACACATAGAGCAAATGAACTTGGAATTAAACCAAATTTGGCATGGACACCTAAAATAACCCTAAAAACAGAATGAAGCTCGAAAATCTAATTTTTTTGTATTTTTAAATATGGAAATTCAAATAAAAACCCTAAATTTCATGATTTTTGCCTAAAATATTGATTCTAAAGGGGATTTAGGATATCAAACTTCCATAAAAATTTCCCAAATTTTATGGGATGACAGAGGACAGTAAGACAAGGATTTGTTTCTTTGACACTTTCTGGTTTTGACCTATGGTCGGAGCTGTACCACTCCGGCAAGTCGGATCGGAATCCGGCGACTCTAGTAAATGAAGGAAACAGATAGGTTTTGGTAGAAAATATGGGAAAAATAGCAGACCGATGGGAAAATGGCTGAAATTGTGGGAAAATGTCCCTGACAAACAGAGGAAGATTTGATATTTTGACACTATTAGGATTCGGGTTACGGTTTGGAAAAGGCTACACTGTTATCAGAGACCTAAATCTCTGGAATTTCTGGACATTGGAATCTGTTAGACAGAAAGAGAAAATCCGGGAAAAATAATGCAACAGATCCAAAAATTCCCAAATTTTGGGAAATAATAGAAAATTATGTTAAGAACAACTTTCATGTTGAAAATTGTTGCAGACAGGTTACAGATTTGGCGTACTTGATGCATTAAAGCCTGTCTATACCCTGACAAAGGAAAATCGAGATTTTCTCAGAGGTCTGGGAAATCCGATTTTTGTAAGAGGGAAAAACTGCTTGGAAAAACATAAAAATTTCCAGATCACAAGTAGATTCAATTATGAATCCACTATGATTTTTGGAAGACGATTCGAATCTCCCACAAGGGTGGTGTCGGAGGTTCTTGTCTGCTAAAGCAGGAATTGAAATTTCTGGATGACAGAAAACCCGATTTAGGGTTTGATTTGTTTGATAGGGTTCCAAAACCCGAATTGAATCAAATTTTCGGCAGTAGAACAAAAACATATGACTAAGACTACTATGCATTTTTTTGGATTTTTTAATAGGAAATTACACATAAGATCATAATTGGACATGATGCATAAATCAAACCTAAATTAAATATCAATAAAACTACATTAAATGCTTATGAAATTGAATTTTTTTTCCTAAATACAACATAAAAACTACATGATAACAAAAATAAAAAGATAAATGACAGGTGTATGATCAATTTTGTTGTTGGCTCTCAAAGGAAAGATCCAATTCATGTAATGGATGGATCTCACCCTTCACATAGCCTACACATGTGATATGTGTTTTTTTTTTTTTATTCACGACCATGGAAGAAACTCTTTATATACTCTTGGATACGATCGAGCTTAACTGCACATCACCCTCATGAAGATAAATCTTGGAGTGCTCATGTCAAGATGCGACAAAAGGGAAAAATCGCATAGAAAGAAGCATGGCAAAATAATGCAAATATTAAAAATCTACCAAGCAAAGGGGTCTTACCTTAGGATTTGGCTGAGTTTTATTTGAAGGAGTGTTAATAGGCACCAACCGGAGAGGCTTCAAAGTTGCAGAGGCTGGGGGCCACAACTGGTGGTGTATGACTGCATCCACTGAAGGGAATACACCAAGGAGGGGCCTTCTGGTCATACGTTGAAGGAAATAGTGTTGTGGCTTGGGGACCAAAAGGTAGCCGTGGAGATGGCGTGATGGAGGAGGTTGTCGCCACAAGTTTGAAGGTGGGCTTCAGTTGTGCTGGAGTGGCTGCTGAAAGTGGATGGTGAAGGTTGGTACAACTTCAAAGTGGCTGTAGCTGTGTAGGTAGTGATGACTGCTAAGGGAGATGGAGAGAGAATAGCCCAAAAACAAAGAGAGGGCTGCTGTCTAAGGGAAGATGGAGCTGCTATTGGGTGGCTGCCAATGGTGGGCCTTGGTTGGAGATGGCTGAAGGAGATGCTGAACCCGATTTGAAGGAGTTTGTTGCAGCTGTAATGGCTGCTGTAGTTGCTACCAAGGTGTGGTTGAACCGATGGTGATTGGTGCTGAAGTTGAAGGGGCTGGTACGGCTGAACTGGGCGTCCAAGGAGGTGGCAGCCGGTTGAAGCTGCCAAGGAGGTGGATATGGTCACCCTGGAGGAGGGCTCCTGCTGTTGGCTGGAGAAAGGAGCTCTGGCTGGAGCTTGAATGGCTGGAAGTTCAGCTTCTATTGGTGGTGATGAAGGCTGTTGGCAGTGGCTGAGAGAGATGGCAGATGAAGCTGCCAAGGAGGTTGGTAATGGCTGGAAGTGCTGCAGCCAAGGGGTGAGAAAGAGAGAGTTCAAGGGAGAGAGAGAGAGAGAGACGTGAATTCCGCTTGGGAGGCCAGCCGTTCTTTTTTTTCCTTTTGTTTTTGATTGATAACTTAGGAAAGATGATATCTTTCCCTAAGTTACCATTGATTAATGAAGAAGGCTGTGTAATGCCCAAGGCTACAGCCGTATGGCTTTGGAGGAAGAAAAGAGTAAGGAAGGGAAGAAGGAAAAGGAAAAGGAAAGAAGAGGGGAGAAAGAAAAGGAAAGAAAGGGAGGAAAAGGAGAGGGAAAAAGGAAGAGAAGGGGGCTGGAAGAACCATACGTGAGTGGAGGGAGAGGAAAGAAAGGAGGAAATAAAGAAAGAAAGAAAGAAAAGAAAAAGGAAGAAGAAAGAAAGAAAAGAAAGAAAGAAGGAAAGAAAGGAAGGAGGAAAGGGAAAGGAGAGGAGGAGAGAAAGGAAATGGAGAAATAGAGGGGCTGGAGGTTTGGGCGACCACCTTGTGGGTCCCACCTATCTAAAAAAAATAAAAATAAAAAATAAATAAAAATCAATAAAAACAAAAATAAACAAATAAAAAGAAGCATCTTTTTTTTTTTTTAATAAAATAGAAATGCAAATGAATGGGCCATCTCAGAGCAGGTCCAAATTTCAATTTTGAAATTTATTTTGAAGATTAGAGGGGTAAAATAGTCTTTTCAAAAAGTTTTCAGACGAAACGAGCTATTTTTGGCAGTTTTTTAAACGAGCTCGGATTTTGAAGTTCAATACCCCGTTGCGAAGCAAATCCAGTGTAGAATTTAAAAAATGTAATTTTGAAAGAAATCCAGATTGTTTTTCTCGAGAAAATGCTTTCAAATCTATTTTTAGACAAAATGAGCTACTTTTGGCAGTTTTTGAAACGAGCTCGGATTTTGAAGTTTAATAGCTCGTTGCGAAGCAAATCCAGTATAGAATTTGAAAATTTGATTTTGGAAGAAATTCAGATTGTTTTTCTCGAGAAAATATTTTCAAATTTAGACTCCCGGGGGTAAAAATGTTAATTTTGGAAACCCGGGGTTTGAAATTGATTTCTGAAAACTTTTAAAACTCAATCTGGATTGAAATTTATAAAACTGGAGTTCTGGACTTCGAAAATGAAATGAAATGTGATGAAATGTTATGAAATGCTAAGAAATGATATGAAATGATAAGAAATGACATGAAATGCTATGCAAAATGCTAACCCTGAATGAAGAATTTTGGATGTTAGACCCCGATTGACACTTGTACCAGTTCAAAAAGTGTTAAAATTGACAAAATTTGCAAAAATGGTTGAAGAAATGATTTTCGAGCTCTGCCAAGCTAGAGTAACACTGAAAATTAGGGTTTGAGCTGGATTCAACTGAAATGAACTGGATTGAGTTGGGTTTTAGAGTTTCAGAACTCAAATGAACTCAACAGACACTGACTCAACTGACCTTTCCAACTGAATTTTCAAGAAAAGCTGCCATTTTTAGAGAAATGGTATGGAATGGTCATTGGAATGAAGTGAATTACGAATCTGAGCTGGGTTTGAGCTGAAACAATGGTTACTAATACTGACATGAACTAAAATTGAAGCTCGAATACTAGCTCAATTGACTGAACTCAACTCAATTTCAGTTGAAAGAGCTAAAATGGACTAAAATGGGCTCCTAGACACTTGGAAATGGTTTTGAACTGATACTGGAGCACTTGAACTCCTGGTGAGCTCAAGTTAGACTCTAGGGAACATGACTGACTGGGAATGACTGACTTGGAGACAATTGGCTTGGATTCGAGTGAGAAATGAGCTCATTTTTGAAGAAATGATCCCATTTTGGCATGAATGGTCAGAAATGAAAATGGTCTGTTCATTGTGAGCTCAGATGAGCTTGAGATGACTGATATTTTAACTGTCCTGAACTGACCAATGAGCTTGGTTGACTCCGACTGACTGGGGTCTGGGATGACCTAGGGGTAAAATGGTAATTTTCCTAATGAAAATGGGTAAAATGGTGATTTTCTGAAACTGACTCGGGGTTTGACTCCTACATTGACCTAACAGGGTTGGCACTGCCTGAGGAGGATTGTTTGAGAATGGATGTGGAAAATTTGGGGTGTTTACAGATTTATTTGAATTAATTCACAATATTTTGAAAACATTGGAAATATGAGGTGCATTTTCAAGATAGCCTAAGAATGTAGGCTCAATGTGACTGGTAGAAAGATGATGGATCTGGGTCTCGTCCATATTCCGACTAGGGCCGTAAATATGGACTCCACCGAGTTCATCAACTCTCTAAGAGTTGGTGCACGTGCCATTTGTGTTTATCCACGGTGAATTTAGAAAACTGAGATATATGCATCATAGAATCAAGATATCACCGAAATCAAACTATATGAGATGCGGCCTAATCTAAGCAGTAAAAGTAAATCTTATTCCGAGGTTTACATTGGATTGTTACATTGCATAACATAAAGTAAAAAAAAAAAATGATGAAATGGAGCCAAGGAATCAGCATCTTCAATATTTTCCTGCAAAATGAGAGTTAGTACAAGATAACCAAAAAAAATGGGTGTATATATACATATTATATACAACAAAGAGATGTATTACTAAAATTGATGCTAAATGATATGTATCAATGGAAGTGTATTTACATGAGAAATTAGATACATGGATGCTCATATATGGAAGTAAATGTACAATGAAAGGATATATGGATATATATATAAGTATATGCATATATTTATATATGTATGTTCATAACATATATATATATATATATATATATATATATATATATATATATATATATATATATATATATATATATATATATATATATACATATGTATGTATACATATAGGTAGATATACAATATATATACATATATATATATACATATAATGAGAAACATATACATATAAAAAAGAAATATAATGAGAAACATATACATATACTAATGGAAATTACATATAATGGGTAAAGTCAGAAAATACAGGTATATACTGTTTCTGTAGGGGATTTTACACAGTCATATTTCCCAAATTACAACATATTTTTCAACAAATTCGGGTATGGAGCTTCCCTATATATCAACAATGAAGCATGCAAAAGATGGTTTATAGATCATGAATGGATATAAAAATATCCATCCATGAACATGACCGATTATCAAGACTGGGTACCTGCAGAAGAAGGGAATGGCTCATTACATCCTATAGTTTATCAAGAGGGTCAATCAATTTCCCCTGTAACCATCTTAATATCAGTCATTCAGTTAAATTGATATAAACTAATGACTTATAGTAACTAAAGACAAAATAGTAATATGGGTAGTATTTAAAATAGATATACAAGATATTGGATAAGCAATGGAATCAATATAGATGATCAAAATAAAGGCATGAAATACAAACATATGGTGTAAGTGACTAAATTTCAGAAGTCATGGGGCCGAAGGGTAAGTTTATATTTAAATTTTCCAAACAGCTTAGCCTAACCGACCATTAGATGGGGAGCAGAAATTCAAGTTTGTCTTATTGCAGAAAATAAATTTCTGGAGTAGACAATCATGTTTATGGCAGAAAATGGAGTTTGTTATATTGCAGAAAATCATTTTCTGTTGTAGAAAACAGGTTTTATGACAGCAAATGGAGTTTGTTCTATTGCAGAGAATCATTTTCTGTGGTAGAAAACAGGTTTTATGGCAGCAAATGGAGTTTGTTCTATTGCAGAAAATCATTTTCTGTGGTAGAAAACAGGTTTTATGACAGCAAATGGAGTTTGTTCTATTGCAGAGAATCATTTTCTGTGGTAGAAAACAGGTTTTATGGCAGCAAATGGAGTTTGTTCTATTGCAGAAAATCATTTTCTGTGGTAGAAAACAGGTTTTATGACAGCAAATGGAGTTTGTTCTATTGTAGAGAATCATTTTCTGTGGTAGAAAACAGGTTTTATGGCAGCAAATGGAGTTTGTTCTATTGCAGAAAATCATTTTCTGTTGTAGAAAATAGGTTTTTATGACAGCAAATGGAGTTTGTTCTATTGCAGAGAATCATTTTTTGTGGTAGAAAACAGGTTTTATGGCAGCAAATGGAGTTTGTTCTATTGCAGAAAATCATTTTCTGTTGTAGAAAACAGGTTTTATGAAAATGACTTTCATTGAATTTTAAAGCCTAATTAAATGTACAAAAGGTAGTGGATTTGGTATATAAATGATAGATGATATTGCAATACACCATGATGAGAGAATGGACTGTGTGATAAAATGAACCATGTGTAGGAGAAAAAAAAATATATATGCAGGCGTGCATGAACCTACGATGACAGTTATGTTACAAATGTTATACATGGATAACATTAAATTAGCATAATGTGCGTGAGCAGGATGCTAAATAAAAGACCAGGATGCATATGATAAGTGAAACCCAACAGACATACTATATGGAGATAACTTAAATCTGGAATTTCATGATTCAGAATAGCACATTAGAGATTAATTCTACAGTGTGCATGAGATGCCGGTGATCTGAAAGGGAGAGGAGAATACAAGAATGAATTAAAATGAATACAGGGGAATGAAAAAGAGTTTGTGCTCTCCTAAAAAAAATTCACGTTACAAGGTCACTTGTGACAAAATAAAAAAAATAACTATGTTAAACAGGATCTGGCGATTTCCTCTGCAACCAACCTTGGTTCAATAGAAATTAACAAGGGAGTTTCCTTCGATGGTGGGTCAGTCCACGAAAGAGGAAAGGAGAACAACGCACTCCTTGGTTGTGCCTTGAAAGCTCTGCTTAATCAGCAATAAAGGGACCAGGAAACGTTGGATCTCTGTTGGCTGAAGGATGAAGGAAGGATGGGGAGCAGCTTGCGTCTTATGCTGGATCTAGTATATCCCTTGCGGCTGGGCTGAAAGAGGGCTGGGCAGCAGCCGCTGGACCTCTTGTTGTGGCTGAAAGAGATGCAGACGTTGGCTGAAGAAGATGAAGACTTGGTGGTGGACGATTTGTGGCTGAAGATGGGCTGAAGGAAAAAAAAAAAACCAAAACCTGCTGCTTCCTCTCTGCTGGAAAGAAATCTCCTGCGAAAACCCAAGAAGACAAGAAAATCACGATTTCCCCCCCCTTTCCCCATCAATTAATGGCTGGGTCTTTTTAAAGACATTCAGCCTCTTTCCAAAAACGAAAAAAAATGCAGCTTCTTTTCCTCCAGTTTCCGTTACACCTTCTCTCTTTTTGAAAATTTCGGCAATGTGAAACCGATGCCTCATTAAGTTTGAAAGATTTACTGTTTAAAAGAGGACGGTTTCATTATTTTCAAAAGTTTTCGGTTCTTTTACCTAAGGTTTAGGTAAAATGAACTTTTTTTAAGGAAAGTTCAGCTGTGACGCCGTTTTGGGGCTGTTTCTTTTAAAAAAAATGAATAGTAAATAAAAAATAGAAATAAAAAGAATAAAAAATAAAAAGAATAAAATTAAATGGGAGATGCCACCTCAGCCAATTTTTTTAAAATTCTTTTTGAAAATAAAGTTTTATTTTGTTTTGCAAATCTTTTATTTTCAAGTGGGGTGCCACATGTGTGTGGGCCCACTAAAATAAATAAATAAATAAATAAGAATTTTAAAAAAAAAATTTGCAAATTGGTATGACCTCCGAGTGGGTCCCACTTGAGAATAAGATACTTACCTGGGAATCTGAGTATGGTGCTAGTTCAAAGTTGGGTCCTGCTCCATTTATTTAAAAATACGAGATAAAACATTATTTATTTTCAAGAATTTGGAAAATTTGGGTTTTCGGGGCAAAAATATGGATAAATGTAAAAATAAAATTTATAAAGAAATTTAAAATCTTTTGCAAAAAGTTTTGAGATAAAATCTTTAAAATCAATATCCAAACATCCAGATTGTTTTCTTGAGAAAATTTTTGTAATTCAAAGTCCTGGGGGTAAAATGGGAAAGATTGGCAATTTTGAAATCCCAGGGTTTTAAAAATCAATTTGAAAAAGTTTAAAAATCAAATCTGGATGGACAATTTTGAAACTCAGGAGTTCTGGATCTCAAAATGACATGCTGTGCAGTGAAATGATGCAATGCTATGCAAAGACATGTTCTATGAAATATCACTCTAAGATCGGACTTGAAAATTCTAGCTTTTTGTCCAGAAAAGGATTTTGAAGATTTGCAATTTGAAGATGTCTCTGAACCTAAATATGGAAATTTTGAGGCTCAAGAATAAAATTTTGGACTTTCTGCAAGGTTTAATCTCATAAAATGACCGTTTTGCCCTTCATTGCTTCCAGAGAACTGAAATGTGCCAATTGAGGGCGATGTCAAGAAGGTGAGTGAAAATTTGGGGTGTTTACAATATCATATTTGAGTTAATTTATCATTATTTGTATTTCAAAAATTATATTTTACAAAATATCTTTCTAAAAACCCTAATTTCAAGGCCATAGTCTTGCTATCAGGGGTATTTTGGTCATTTTGACCCCAATTTCGAAATTTCAAATTCCATTTTCATATTCATTACATCTTATTTCATATTTTATTAAGTTTATATCAGGGAATCATGGATAAAGGCTTATGTCTAGCAAAATCCAGTAATTTCTAGATATTACTGGATAAATCTAGAAAAGCCAACATATTTTCACTAACAAGTTTTCTAGTTTTGCAGGAACATTGAAGACTTTATTTTTCTTTATTTCCTGTATTTAAATTTGATTAGTGATGTAAATTGTAATTAATTTTGGAATAAGAATTTCAATTCCTACATAGAATAGGATGCATTGCATATAGTTTTAAACTTTGATATATAACTGTTGTGTATGCTAATTCATGCATATTTTTACCAATTCACTATGGTCTACACGAATGGCATGTGCACTAGCTCTTATGGAGTTGACAAACTTGGTGGAATTTGTATTTATGGCCATAGTCAGAATACGAATGAGACCTAGATTTGTAATCTTCATATTATCCACATTCAGCCTACACTCTTAGGCTAACTTCAAAATGCACTGCATTTCTCAAAAATACAAAAAGGATTTCCTCAATTCCTCAAAATCAAGTCTTTCAAGTCTATATTCATTCATTTCATTCATTTGCAAGTTCAAATTCCAAATCAGAAAATCAGTTTTCTCAAATTTTTCTAAGTCTTATTCAGAAATCAATTTTCTCAAAACTCTAAGTTTTCAAATGATATTTCAAGTACTTTTCAAAGTTCAAATTCGATTTTCTAAGTTATATTTTCAATTTCAAAGTTTGAATTCAAAGAAATCAAATTTTTCCAAAGTTATTTCACCTTTCTCAAAATCGATTTTCACAAAACCTCTAGATTCTTCATAAATCGATTTTCACTTTCCTTAGAAATATTCTCTCACTAAGTTCATGATTTTCCAAATGACATCTTTTCCAAGAATTCTCCAAATATTCTCCAATATTCAAAGCAAACATCATGTTTTCAAATATGCATTTTCAGAAATTCATAGCACATGCCTAATTCTTTGTGCATTTAGGAAATAGAATATGATTTAGACAAGTTGAGCAAAGTTAAGCATACAATTGATCCTTGGTTGAAATACCCCTGGTAAAAGCGCCAGGAACGGTTGAACCTCGTACCGACAGGCGAGTCCCATTCTTCAGAATTATCTCGCATTTTAAAACGGAGGCGAGTTATTTTCAAAAACTTTTTCAAGGGTCAGTTTGACTTGCAAAAGTAAAAATTTTGCGATGATAATAGGTTTGGCAACGGTGATGGGACTTGTCTTCGCCTGATCAATTGTGTGCTTAACCTAGTTCAAATTGTCAAAATCGTGTTCTATGGAATGTCAACTTTTATTTCATGATATCATGTGAACCTAGGAGCCTAGACTCAAACCCAGCTGACATGGATTGCATGTAGACTAGGCATGGTTTGGTAGGACCATATTGAGGAGAATTATTCATGCTCACATAGACTTAGGTCTAATACAACACTCCTCAATCTAGGAATTGTATGAAAACAATGCTTGCTTCTTCAAATATTTCAAAATTCTATCTCTTTAGGACTTAGAGCCCTCTATTTGCTTGCATGTGATCATGTTTTCAAAAACCACCCCACCTACTTTTACCCGGTTTTCACATTGCTGGGCTCTCTTCCAGAACCATAGTTCGGGACAAAGCCTCACAACTGGGCCACCTATTTGGGTGAAAACCCCCCTGCCACGTACCAAGGGCCATAGTCCAACGTATATCGGCAGACGCTCAAGGATGTTGGAAAACTTGAACCTAGAACCGGAGAAATTGATTTTATGCCACGTACATCGAGCCTCGGCTCGAGTATATAGGCATAGCATGATTGGACACAGATAATCTGAACCTTAGAATTAGGATTAAGGTCCTACAGCTATTTCAAAACTTGTGCATCTAGAGTCAGCTTTTAGGGAATGTTGTATGTGCATACTTGATTGTACATGATGTGATTGAATGTTAGCTTCTTTTATTCCATTATATTGCATTTTTCACAAGCTTTCCAAAATACTAGACGATTTTCATAAATCTCTAAATTTTTCCATCTGTTTCCATATACTGTTTTAAATTTCCTATTTTATTCAAACCCTGGACGATTTTTCCAAATTCTCCTTATTTTCTTCAAAACTCCATGTGATTTTCATCCTTTCGTTCTTCTGGATCTTGAATTTCCTGCTTCATTTTTATCCTGCCTGCATCTTTTCAAAATTCCTGTATTTTCCCAAGTCTTATTTCAATTCTCCATGTCTTCCAGTCTGATGGCATCCAGTCAACTCGATTCAGTCTTCCCTGAGGATCACATCTCCTACGAGGTGCGACAAGGTCTTCCTGAACATCGAGTCCTCAGCACCGGATCGTTCATTCCCTGGTGGTATTATTCATGGCTCAAGAACTTCTCTCGTATGTTTCCGGACCATTTGGATGAGTGTGGATTGGAACTGGCATCCGCAGTGGGAAAGCAAACAATTAACGGCAATTTGATCCATGCACTGGCAGAGCGGTGGAACCTGAGTACTAGTACATTCTGGTTCCCATGGGGAGAAATGACTTTGTTGATGGACGATATCTCAGAGATTATAGGATTACCCGAACCAGTTGGTCAGCCTAGAGATCCATTGGAGAAGCAGTTTTTGATTAATGTCAAGGGTCTAGATCCCTGAGACGCTTTAGCTCGCATGACAAGACGCAAGTCTTGGCCATTGATAGAGGAGAATGAAAGTGAATATGTGGACCTGCTCGAAATCTACAGACAGTATGGGGCATTTGTGGAAGTCAGTTCTTTATCTCGAACAGCTCGAGAGAGAATCCAACATGCGATGGTCTTATGCACTGTGGGATTAGCTCTCTTTCCAGATGGACGGAATTACATGGATATCAGGATAGTTCAACTTCTGCGAAGGTGGGGAAGTCGACAGACCAGCCGCCTCTCTATAGCCATGGCCGCACTCACTTTTCTGTACCGAGGGTTAACCCATTTCACACTCGAAGAATCAATTCTAGTCGAAGGGTGCACCTATGCATTGCAATCTTGGTTCCTCCGGCATGTGCCAGCCCGAGCCAGCCCATTCAGATACAATGGTGAAAAACTTCTTCCAGTTGCTCGATACCGATTCTTGATTGACAATCTTTAGGAGGAAGAAGTCGTATGAGACTACTTTGATCATCAGGAATCACCTCCCAGATATACTTATGCATATGGCAAGCGATTCAGGCTACTTGGCTCATTCTTTTGCGCATACTACTATCCAGAGCGGTGTGTCAGGCAATTCTCTCAGAGACAGAAGCGCATAGAAATTCGCCCACTATCAGGGATCTTGCCAGAGTTCGATCTCACATCAGATCAGTGGTCTGAAGCATACCATTATGCCAGACATGGCTAGGATTCTTTTGTTACTCTCACTATTTTTCCTGGTCCTAGAGTGTTCTCTGATTATCAAGAGTGGTGGAAAATTGTTCGCCCCCTCCCATTTGTCAAGTTTATTATTAATAAAATCATGTTTTTCCTTTCTTTAATAAAATTCCTTTAAATTTCATCCTATCTTGGTTTGACGACCTCGCCTAGGTAACAAGGCATATTTTTTAGTTGTTTACTTTTGCAAAGGAATGACAATGCAATTGTCGTAATCCCAGCGACGACTCAATCCCTAGTAATGGGATGCTCTTTCAATTGTCCAACAAAATTCTCAATAAATGTTTTCCCCAATCGGAATTTCTTTCAAAAGCCTAACCATCAATTCTGCCCTGCAGAGAGCGTTAGTGACATTCAAGAGAGCACCTGCATCCTTACATGGTTCAGACAAGGTCCAGAAAGAAGACCGCACCAGTCTAGCTTATCAGTTCTCTGTCAGCTTCAGTACAAGAAATGGCCTCTTCACAATCTGTTGGAAATAGAAGTCAACAAGCTAATGATGACATCGACCCACAGATGTATTCATTGTTCCAAAGAATACTGAGCAAAGTATTGTCTGAGGAAACAGGGGATGGTTCAAGAAAAGCCCACAATAAGAAAAAGGTTAAAAGTCGAACAACGAAGAAAAGTGTGAAGATCACCAGAAAGCAGAATCGTCGCGAAGAAACATCTGATGAATCAGCAAAAGATACTGATGACGAATATGAAACTCATGAGGCATTTAGAGGGTCTACTCAAAAGCAGGAGTCAGCTTATAAATTTGGGAGTCAGTCAGTCAATGACCCTACTCAGCCACAACTCCGAGATGTGATGAAAATAGTCAAGGATCTGCAAGCCCGTGACAAGGGTAAAAGGGTCTTTACGAGTGAAGACTTTTATGACGGACTGGATGGGGATGATGATCTTGACAATCTCCCCAAGAAATTTATCAAATTCGATGGTTCGGGTGACCTAAAGGCACACCTCGCCTTTTTCTTTGCAGAATGTTCCAAGTTCAGGAGGAATAACCGAGCCTTATTTCTTTGTTTCCCTCGTAGTTTGGAGGGTATTACAGCAAAATGGTATTCAGAGCATATTAATCCCATAGAGCTGAAAGAGTTTGATAAAGTGGTCAATTTGTTTATTGAGCGCTTTTTATTCAACGCTGAAGCCCTCCCGACTCTTAGTCACCTCTGCAGTCTGAAGCAGAAAGAAAATGAAAAAGCCAGAGATTTTATTCATAGATGGAGATCTGCTTGTAACAAGATGTGTGATCCAATATGAGAAGGACACGCACTGTCCTTAATCCTGAGTAACTTCTTGCAACCCCTAAGGGGATTAATTTCCACCTCTCCATCAAAAACCTTCATAGAACTGACAGAACGAGTCGAATGACTCAAGTTGAGTATAGAAAATGGCTCTTATGAGGGCTTCATGTTCAGTAAGAACAACGGTCAGCAAGAATCAAAGAAGAAAACCCACTTCACATACTCTGCCAATAACAACAAGAACCAAAATAAAGGAAATGGAAAAGATCACATCTATGGTTCCGGAGGGTCGAATCCCAACAAAAGTGATCAGAAAGGCAAATCGATCCCTTAGTATGACAGACAACCCCAGCAGATTCTTGATCAAGGGTCAAAATCTCAAGAAAAGCCAAAGCGTGAAGGGTGGAGTTATAATCGTAAATTTAGTCCTCTAGATCAGTCTCTTGAAACAGTCCTAGAATATATGCTCAGCAGTGACATGATTAAGCTCCCAAGGGTAGCCGATCCACCAGCAATTATGGGTAAAATGAAAGACAGATTCTGCAAGTTCCACCGAACAGTGGGACATGACACTGAGAACAGTTTCGTTCTCAAAAATATTATACAAGATTATATTGATAAAAACCTGTTGGTGGAAGGGGCCGAAGATGAGAAAATGGAAATACTAAATCAGTCGTTCTTTCAGCATTCAACTGCAGTGATATCTGATCATCCTTTTAAGCCACAAGATCATATTCAACCATGTCCAAGCAGCGATATCGTTGTACAACATCAGGTGTTAGTATTGCATAAGGTTCAGTCCAATTCCCAGAAGACGAACTTCGTTTCAGCTCTCAGTAAGCTGAAAGTTTCAAAAGAGCCTGCTGGGGTGTGTTCAGAAGTAGCCAAAAGAATGCCATGGTTTCCCAAGGGCTTTATCAAACCCATTTCAGAAAATGGGAAAGCATCAGAAGAACTGGTTGATACAGTGCAAAGACCAATCACTGCCCTCTCTAATATCCCTATTCTTGAGTTGGCGTGTGCCTCTCCCGAGCATCAGCAAGTCCTGGACGATTTATTGCGGAAAATCAAGGTCAAGCCAAGCACCATATCTGAAGACATGGGTCAGATCGTTAATCAGGTCATGATCAATGCTCACATAACCTTCTCAGATGAGGATCTACCCAAGCCTCACGCGTTTCATAACAATGCTTTGTACATTGTAGTGCGAACCCAAGGAATGATTGTACCCTACGTGCTTGTAGATGGAGGCAGTATCCTTAACATTTGCCCCGAAATGACTGTCAAGGCTCTGGGCATAAAAGAAGAAGAATACACACTGGATCCAATCACCATTTATGGATTTGATAATCACAGACAAACAATAAAGGGCAAAATCTTTTTGGAAATATTCATCAACTACTCTGTCCACATGGTGCTTTTCCATGTTGTCAATGTGCCGCCAACGTATAATCTTCTATTGGGAAGAACCTAGATTCACAATGCCAATGCGGTGCCATCCACCCTGAACCAGTGTATTAAGTGGTCTAAAGGTGGCATGATCACTACTGTCCTGGGGGAAGATCCAGAAGAGAGGTTGCCTCAGCCTATGATTCCTCGACCGACCTATACTACTGATATCCCTAGCATCAGGGAGAGCGAAGAAGTTGTTCTTAGCGAAAGTCTGGAAATGTTAAAGTTAGAGGCAGCACGAGAAGCAAAGCATACTACAGCAATGGTCCAATGGCAAGGGCCACATTTCTTCAAAATCGGGGGTCGTCTCGATTACAGCACTTTCAAGGACCATCCTCTTTTCCCGCAGTTTGTAAGAGCCAAGAAAGGGTTCGACCTGTTACTAAAGCATGGTTATCAGCCTTTCAAAGGCTTGGGCAAGAACGAAGATGGCCGACTAGAGCCAGTGGTCCCGGACCATCATCCGCGCAAGGCAGGATTGGGGTTCATGGGCAAAGGATCTCACAAAAATACTGTCTTCATTAAGGGGATTCATTGAAAGCTTCCACCGTTTGTCTTTCTCCTTTTTCATTCAGTTAATTTCTGCAGTTTATAGGGACAAGGTCCCATTTCAGTTTATGTCAAATGTCATCATTTCAAATCCTCAATAAAGCTATCAATTTTTTCGTCTATCTGAATGCCATCTTTCTCTTATTCCTTTGCAATTTGTCTTCAAAATGTATTGTTCTTATCCTTTTCCATTTCATGCAACTTATGCCATAATGAATGAACTTTTTCTGAAAGCTACTCCTTTTCGAAATTTCAGAATGTCTTCCCAATCAATAAGGAGATTAGTCATCAATTTGTCAATCACATCGAAACCTGCAAAGATTTATCGGGTCAGGGCAAGAGCAGAGGACAGTAAGGTCACAAAGCAGTCAGAAGAAATGGCAGAATTTGACTCAGCGCTTCCAAAATTGCCAGAATTTGCAGCAATTCAGAAACAGGATGAGCCATCGACCCTAGTTCAGGATCCAACTGAAGACATCAATATTGGTTCAGAGGATAATCCTAAAATTCTCAAGATCGGCTCTTGTCTAAGCACAGATGAGAAGGAAAAGCTCATCCATTTTCTCAAGCAATATCAAGAAGTGTTCGCATGGACTTATGAGAATATGCCAGGGTTAGATCCTAAATTGGTGGAACATCGCCTCGTTTTGAAGCCTGATGCGAAGCCAGTTAAGCAGAAATTAAGAAAGATGGATCCTCAAATCGAGCAACAGGTCAAGGAAGGACTTGATGATTTGCTTAAAGCAGGATTCATTCGAGCAATAGATTATCCGAATTGGTTGACAAATATCGTAGCAGTTCTAAAAAAGAATGGTAAAGTTCGAATCTGTATCGACTTTCGTGATCTCAATAAGGCTACTCCTAAGGATGACTATCCACTCCCAAATATTGATCTCTTGGTCGATAGCACGGTTGGTCATGCCATGTTCTCTTTTATAGATGGATACTCTGGATATAATCAAATCAAACTAGCCTCTCGTGACCAATCCAAAACATCCTTCACTACACCATGGGGCACTTTCTGTTACACAGTCATGCCGTTTGGGCTCAAGAATGCCGGAGCAACCTATCAACGTGCAATGGTTGCCATATTCCATGACCAGATGCACAAGACCATGGATGCATACGTGGATGACATCCTAGTCAAATCCAAGGAAGAAGAAGATCATATCGATGCTTTAAGTCAGGTCTTCAAGCGACTTGTTCTTTATAAGCTAAGACTCAACCCTCAGAAGTGTGTCTTCGGAGTTGGATCAGGCAAGTTATTAGGCTTCTTCGTCAGCAAAAAGGGAATAGAAATGGATCCCGCCAAAGCAAAGGCCATCATTGATATGTCACCCCCAACTACTCTCAAAGAATTGCGTAGTCTTCAGGGACGCATGCAATCAATTCGGAGATTCATATCCAATCTTGCCATGAGATGTGAGCCTTTCAATCATTTGCTTAGAAAAGGAGTGAAGTTTGAGTGGAGACCGAAATGTCAGAAATCATTTGATCGTATCAAGAAGTACCTTTTTAACCCACCTATTCTAAAGCCACCGGAATTGGGAAAGCCTCTTTTGTTGTACGTTTCAGTTAACCAAGTCACTTGTGGTGGATTCTTGGCACAGTACGAGGAAGGCAGTCTGATTGAGCATGCCATCTACTATGTGAGCAAGACTTTTATTGATTACGAGAAGAAGTACTTCCAGATAAAGAAGACATGTCTAGCACTGGTTTGGATGTGTTAAAAGTTAAGGCATTACTTGTTAGCATCAGAGGTCAAGATTCTTTCAAAACTTAATCCTCTCAAGTACATTCTCGAACAACCATTTCTCAGTGGACGGATTGCCAAGTGGCAAGTCCTTTTGATGCAATATGACTTGAAATATGTTTCTCAACAATCTATCAAAGGCCAAGTCATTGCAGACCAATTGACAGATTTTCCTCTAGCAGAAGATGTTAAAGCTGAGGATGATTTCCCCGATGAGCGGATATACAATGTTCAACAATCTACAGTTTGAAACTTATTCTTCGATGGTTCGAAGAATATGGCCGGCATAGGAATCAGCATCTTACTGATCACACCAGAGAAAGAGATGATCCCCTTTTCTCTAAAACTAGATTTTCAATGTACTCATAATATGGCTGAGTGTGAAGCTTTAATACATGGTATGAGAATTCTGCAAGACTTCAATGTCAAGAGAGTACACGCTTTCGGTGATTCATTGCTCGTCGTCAGCCAAGTCAAAGTTGAATGGCAGGTAAAAGACCAGAAGTTGCTTCCTTATCAAAAGATTGTTCTAGCCCTTGTCAACAATTTTGATGAATTTCAGCTTTCCCATATCAAAAGAGAGTTTAATCAAATAGCCGACAGTTTGGCCAGCCTAGGCTCCATTATGTCTTTTAGAAGTGGAGAATTCTGTCATTCTTTTGAAATTGGCAGACTTGATCAACCTGCTTTCATTCCAGTAATGCAAGTTAACCAGGCGAAACAGAAAAGGAAACCTTGGTACCAAGATATTAAAGTTTTCATTGAAACCGGTGAGCTTCCACAAGAATTATCAAAGAAGGAGCAAAAAGCGATTCAGCATATGTCGGCCCGTTATTTTATTCTCGCCAATGTTCTTTATCGTCGTGGGTTCAGTTCTGAATATTCTAGGTGCTTAGATGAAGAAGAAGCCAAAGAAGTCGTGCAAGAAGCGCATGAAGGCATTTGTGGTGGTCATGTTGGCTACCAAACCCTTGTTAAGCAAATCATTCGAGCAGGATATTATTGAGAAACCATGCAGCAAGATTGTTATCGCTTTGTAAAGAAGTGTGTTCTGTGTCAGGTGCACGCACCTTCCATCCATGCGCCAGCTACGTACTTGCAATCAGTCGTGTCTCCATGGCCATTCTCTATGTGGGCCTTCGACGTCGTGGGACCCATCACTCCTTCCGCTTCCAATGGTCATAAATATTTTCTTGCCGCAACAGAGTACTCCACCAAATGGGTTGAAGCTGTCACTCTGCGTACGGTAGAAGGTCGACATGTGGTCTCGTTCATTCATACAAACATTCTTTGTCGTTTCGGTATACCGCACGACATTGTGTCAGATAATGGTACTCATTTCAAGAATGAGAGAATGAAGATCTTTTGTTCGAAATTCAGAATTCATCATCATTTTTCAGCCCCTTATTATCCCCAAGGGAACGGCCAAGCAGAAGCGACGAATAAAAGTTTGATCTGCATCTTGGAAAGAATCGTTGAGACGGGCCGTGATTGGCATGAGAAAATCCATGATGCACTCTGGGCATATCGAACCACCATTCGAACCCCGACCAATGCAACTCCTTCAGAACTTGTTTATGGGACCGAGGTGGTGTTACCCCTTCATGTTCAAAAACCCGCTCTTAAATTTGCATCTCTTCTAGAGCTACCACTTGATCAGTATCAACAACAGAGATTGGTACAGTTAGATCTACTCGATGAGAAAAGACTTAAAGCAACAGAGCATGCCCAGTCTTATCGTCAGAGGATAGCAAGGCAATACGCCAAGTCAGTCATCGAAAGAAGATTCCAAGTTAATGACCTGGTCCTTAGATCAATGGCTCATCTCAAGCATCGTCCGCGTGGCAAATGGTCACCAAACTGGGAAGGTCCCTACGTGGTGAAAGAAGCGCTATCCCGTAATTCATATCGTCTGATTAATGCAGACGGGGTAGAACTATCTGACCCCATTAATGCTTGACATCTGAAGAAATTCTACACCTAGAAAATCTCTATTCTATCTTTTGTATGCTTCAAAAATCCTTTCAATAAATGATCAATTATTCTTCTATAATTCTCAGAGTATACTGGGGCATTCTTGTTATAAAGTTGTCTTTTATTCAAAACAACATATGTGAAGGCAGGATCTAATAAATCTCTCATTTTGCACGCATGTGCACTCAGTTGTATCCTTTTCATTTGCATTCATATGCATTCATTTTACATTAAGCTTTTTCACCCATTCAGGATAAGGGATAAATCCCGAGACCTTGACAAGGCATTCAAGTCATCGTCAGTTGATAATCTTTTAAAACCTAGAGCTCGTACTGGTAATCTTCCAAAGCCCGGTGCCCGTACTGGTAATCTTTAAAAATCCAGTGCCCGTACTGGTAATCTTTAAAAATTCAGTGCTCATACTGGTATTCTTCAAAAATCCAGTGCTCGTACTGGTAACCTTTTCAAATCCAGTGCACGTACTGGTAATCTTTGGAAATCCAGTGCTTGTACTGGTAACCTTTTGAAATCCAGTGCTCGTACTGGTATTCTTCAAAAATTCAGTGCTCGTACTGGTAACCTTTTGAAACCCAATGCTTGTACTAGTAGCCTTTTAAAAATCCAGTGTCCGTACTGGTAATCTTTGGAAATCCAGTGCTCATATTGGTAACCTTTTGAAATCCAGTGCTCGTACTGGTATTCTTCAAAAATTCTGTGCTCGTACTGGTAACCTTTTGAAACCCAGTGCTCGTACTGGTAGCCTTTTAAAAATTCAGTGCCCATACTGGTAATCTTTGAAAATCCAGTGCTCGTACTAGTAACCTTTTGAAATCCAGTGCTCATGCTGGTAGCCTTTTTAAAATCCAGTGCCCGTACAGGTGATCCTTGGAAATCCAGTGCTCGCACTAGTAGTCTTTTAAAATCCAGTGCTCGTGCTGGTAATCTTTTAAAATCCAGCGCTCGTACTGGCAATCTTTTAAAATACAGTATTCGTATTGGTACTTTGTCAAAGTCCGGTCTTTATACTGGTCACAACATAAATCTCACATTGAAGTCTAGACTCAATCTTCAGATCTGCGAACCAAACGATCTTTATCTGACCTTTGGCTCACTCTATTCTTTTGATCTGACCTTCGGGTCACCAATTTTGTCAGACCTCTGGTCATCCATTTTACCAAGCAAATTTTTTGGTTATCAAATCCTATCAATGTCGGTCATGTTTGTCCGACCTTCAAGTCGTATCATGCAATCATAGTCTTTCAAGATTCAACTTTTATGTCTGATCCGTCTGCCAGTTAGTTCAGAACCAATTATCAATCTTTTCTCTTGCGAGGGACCCTTTTTCCAGGGAGAGTTCGAGGGAGCTCGTTCTTTTCGCATGTCTTTATTGTTCGTTCGTTGAACCCCTTTTTCTAGGGAGAGTTTGAAGGGACTCGTGCTTCACAAACAGTTTGCAAAACAATCTTTATTGTCATACAATGAACCCTTTTTCTAGGGAGAGTTTCGACGGAACTTCGTCATCCTTGTAATCCTGATTGTCTTTTGTTAGGCCACCCCCGTCGTCAAGGACCCTTTTTCCAGGGAGAGTGTGATGGACTCGTTCCTTTATGATATCCTTTCAACCTTTATTAGCGACCCTCTTTCCATAAGAGAAGCCTAGAAATAAGGCGTTTTGACGAAAACTTTATTTCTCTTCGAAAGTTCGTTTTGCAAACACCTCCTCTTTAGGGAAGAGAGCAGTATTTTCTTTACCCGTTCAGGTAAAGGTCAAGCCTAAGTCTCTTCTTTGGAGAAAAGAGAGGAGAATCTAGCCACAGATGTGTCATTTAGATCTCAAGTGATTTCTTTCACCAAGGATTTCAGGAATATTTTGCCAATTTGCCATGAAAAATAGTTGTTGATTTCAAAATCTTTATCGCATAAAATTGTACCTCAAAATACCTTCAGTATTACTTCCGAAAGGACAAAGCGTTTTCGAAAAAGGATTCAAAATTCAAAATCTTTTTATTGGTCAACCAAAAGGATGACGAATAAATCTGCGATATGGCCGGTAAAGAAAATTCAATGTTGTTGCAAAGCCATGAGTGGTCGATATTGATCGCAGCCAATGGCACACTTTTAAAGATCAGTCTTGGAAAATAAAGCAGTTGAAATATCCTGGGTGATACAGAAAAATCCACTCAATCTCTATATCTCCTCAATCACCTAAGATGCGATTAAATATCTGTAAAAGGGGATATCTCAATTGTCGCCAAGATGAAGGCGAATTACGCGAGTAGACCTCCGGGGCCAAAGAATATTTGGATCATCTCCAAGATGACGGATCCTTCCAAGGAAAGTCCAAAGCATTGTCGAGATGAAGGCATATGCGATGAACCTCCGACAATCCCTAAAAGGTATTTAATTTCTGCTATCACCAAGAGATTTTCAACCAAAGAGCCAATAACCATCAATATAATCCTTGAGAGAAAAGCAGGATCGAAACATCTCTGAGATAAAGGAGTTTGTGACGTACCCTTCCCCCCCCAAAAAAAAAGAGAGAAAAGTCAGGACATCTCCAAAATGAAGGATGATGTAATTCCGGAAAAATCCAAGAGAGCTCCATTTCTGTTAAAAAGAGTGCATAAAGATCATCATGAGAAAAGAATCCCAGGATATCAGACTGCTGAATCTATCAAGAATCTCCTTTAATTTTGTGAAATTCTTTTATCAATATTCTTTCACCAATAGCTCTCGCAATATCAAGAATACATTCTTTTCTGTCCATATCAAGGAAATTGATAACTTCCTTGAAAGAAAGTCAATGACAATGATATTTGAATTTGAATCTTGATTCTACGGAGTTGAGTCCAGTCAAAGCTAATACTTCAGGTAGACAAGAGGGAATATTTTTCATATATATATGCGCTTATCAATCTTGAATTAACTACAATCTTTATCTTATTGGCAATCTTTTCAAGTTATCCTGACATGAAGTGAGAACTTGATGTCTATTTTGATGTATCCAGGCGTTGTTGTTATCCTTTTTAGGATCGGATGATGGGAGTTGTCCAAGATCCTTCCCTTCTTGTTTTAATCTGAGTGTCTGGGCTCTCATATTTGCACATTTCCCTGTGCTCCCCACTGTCCCACCATAGACAGTTCCCATTCAGGTTAAGGGTTAAACCTGAATTTTCTGCAAAAAGGTCATCTGTCTTAAAAGCCATTCAGTCTCAACGATGAGACACCCAAGATCAATCCATTTTCAAGCTTTAGGGAACCCCCTTTCTTCCTTTTGCAAACGCCTCTTGGATTTATTGTGCAAAATTTGAAGGTCCCATCATGATTTCTTCATTTGAGGATTTCATTTATCGTCCTCTTTTAGGTTAAGGGTTAAGCCTGAACCTCGTTTTTCCACGAGTTATCGTCCCCTTTCAGGTTAAGGGTTAAGCCTGAACCTCATTTTTTCACGAGGTATCGTCCCCTTTCAGGTTAAGGGTTAAGCCTGAACCTCGTTTTCCATGAGGTATCGTCCCATTTCAGGTTAAGAGTTAAGCCTGAACCTCGTTTTTCAATGAGGTATCGTCCCCTTTCAGGTTAAGGGTTAAGCCTGAACCTCATTTTTCCACGAGGTATCGTCCCCTTTCAGGTTAAGGGTTAAGCCTGAACCTCATTTTTCTACGAGGTATCGTCCCCTTTCAGGTTAAGGGTTAAGCCTGAACCTCATTTTTCCACGAGGTATCGTCCCCTTTCAGGTTAAGGGTTAAGCATGAACCTCATTTTTCCATGAGGTATCGTCCCCTTTCAGGTTAAGGGTTAAGCCTGAACCTCGTTTTTCCACGAGGTATCGTCCCCTTTCAGGTTAAGGGTTAAGCTTGAACCTCGTTTCTCCATGAGGTATCGTCCCCTTTCAGGTTAAGGGTTAAGCCTGAGCCTCATTTTTCCACAATGTATCATCCCCTTTCAGGTTAAGGGTTAAACCTAAACCTCATTTTTCCATGAGGTATTTCATTTTTTGTCCCATCCAGGTTAAGGGCTAAGCCTGAGCCTCATTTCGATAAGGTGATTCTTTCTTCTTTATTCTCCATACCATACTTATCATGATCACCGTCAAAGCTAATTCTTTTATACCCTGTCAGATTCTCCTAACTGGGGCATTTTTTTTATATATATATAGTCCAAATTTGGTGTGTTTTCTTTGCCACTAAGCTCGACTTAGTAGCAAAGAGGGGAATCTGTAAACACCCCAAATTTTTATCCTCATCTAGTGTTTACATTTCATATATCATCGCAATATCATTTCATCCATTTGACATGTTATTTCATTATATTGCATGTCATTACATCTCATTTTCGAGATCCAACACTCCTGTTTCTAAAATATTCAATCTAGATTCAGGTTTTCAAACTTTTCTTTCAAAATCAATTTTTAAAACCTGGGTTTTTAATCAGCATTCTGTCATTTGCCAACCTCTAGGACCTTATATTTTGAAATGTTTTCTCAGAACACAATCTGGATTTGTTTTAAACTCAATTTTCAACCGATTTCAATTCTCAGATGAGACCCATTTAGGTGGTGTCGCTTCTGGATTCCTTTACTTGTCAAAAATCTTCAAAAAATTTAGAGTCCTAGTTGGATCAGGACTCTTTTTCCAAGAGTCCAGTCGGATCAGAACTCTACTTTTCACTACCGTTTTACCTGTTTTCAGAGAAAATCTCTTAAAATCTTCTGTTTTGGCCAAAATTTTAGAGTCTTAGATGGATCAGGACTCTTCTTCAAGAGTCCAGTCGGATCATGACTCTTATTCAGAGTTTTAATCGGATTCGGACTCTAATCTTTTACAACTATTTTATCTATTTTCAATCAAATCTTTCAAAATCTTTCAAAATGAGTCAGAAACTCAGAGTTTTAGTCAAAACAGGACTCTTTTCAGAGAGTCCTAGTTGGATCAGGACTCTGATCCTAATTTTAATTTTGAAAGAATCTTTTAAAAATCTTTCCATCTATCAAAACTGTTACACTTTTATCAAAGAATTTTAAAATTCTGAGGTTTTATCCCAGAGTCCTGATCAAATCAGGACTCTACCCCAGAGTCCTGATCGAATCAGAACTCTATCCAAAATTGGTTTTCATACTTCATTTTCACTAGTTTTCAAAGGCTTTGCCCAAATTTCATCATTTGCTTACCAGAAAACTAAAATTCTTAGAGTTCTGATCGAATCAGGACTCTTTCTCAGAGTCCTAATCAGATCAGGACTCTGAACCAAAACTTCAATTCCATCATGTTTTTTACTATTTTTCAAAATTCTCTCATTTGTTTTCTCAGAAAATCCAAAAATCTGAGAGTCCTAGTTCAATCAGGACTTTGTCCTCAAAATCTCAGTGAATCAGAATTCTGTTTTATTTCAATACTTGTTATTGTTTACACTGTTTTTATAAGTTCTTTCATATATTTTTCAGAAAATACCAAAAAAAATCTAGAGTTTCGGTCCGATCAGGACTCTGTCCTGGAGTCCTAGTCCAATCAGGAGTCTGTTTTGAAGTTTGTTTTTACTTTCATTTTTGTTTCTTTCTATTTGTTTTCAAAATTTAGGTCATTTTGTAGAGTTCAGTTAATCCAGGACTCTATTTCAGAGTTCTGATTGAGTTAGGAGTCTAACCCTGACTGTATTTTCTGATTTATTTCGCCATTTTTGATAAAATTTTTTCAGAAACTCCCTCATTTGGCTTTTAAAACCCAAAATCTCAGAGTCCTAAAAATCCAGGACTCTAACCCGGAGTTCCAGTTCGCCTGAGACTCTAGTTTCAAAGATTTTGAATTTCAATTATTGATTTGAACCTCTTTTCAAAGTTATTTTCAGTGTTTATTTCAGACTTCTCAAAAACCTGATGTGGGCCCACTCAGTTGGTGCCACATCCAGAGGAGTTCTAACCCAGTTCAAACCCTATGCCATTTCAAAACTTTTAATTTCAAGCTTACTTTTGGAAATCTTTTGAAAATTCTCATAATTTCAAGTTTTAAAATCGTTTTTGAAAATTCAAGTGGGGTCCACTCGAGGTGGCGCCACATTTGAGAAAGTCAGGGTTAGAGTAGGGTTAGTCAGTATCTTGGTTGATTTTAGAAAATTAGAAGAGCCCAAATCCCTTTTGAAAATGCATTTTAAAATCTAGTTTTAAATAATTGTTTTTAAAGGTTTTAGTTAAAACTTAAAAAAAAACAAATGTGGAAAATGCCAAGTGGCGCCACATTTGGGGGTCTTTAGGTTTAGTTAGGACTTCAATTAGGTGTTAATTAGATTAATTAGGTTAGGGGTATAATAGTAACTCCACCAAAAAATCGCCCCCTCCCCCTTTAGAGTCCAAAATTTTCAAAATTCTCAATTTTTAAACCTAAAAAATTTCTATAAATAGATGCCATAGGGGGGAAGATTTTTCCATTCACCTCTTTAGCAATTCTTGGAGCTTTTCTCTCCTCTTCAGCCCTTCCCCCATTGCAGCAACCTCAAGGTAATTATTTTTTTAAATTTTTAGCTTTTTATTTATTGTTTTTTAATGGTTTAAATCAATTTTAACCATTGGCTCCATCTATTCCATGGATTAAACCATGCATTCAAGTCCAAGAACCTCAAGAGAGGATCAAGAAGATTATCTAACTCTGTTTTGACGTTTTTCCAGGGATTCTAATCCATTAGAATTGATTATAGCGTGGTTTTTCATGTTCTTAACCTTTAAAACATGCGATTTACCCGTTAAATGGGTCAAATCCATGCTTTTTAAGGTAAAATAAAATTCCAGCCATGGATTCCTTGTTTTTTATTTATTTTTTTACTTAGTTATGTTTATTACTTGTGTTTTAACATATAAATCAATTTTGTTTTGCTTTTTTCTATTTTCCTTATTGTTTTCATTAATTAATGCATGGTTTATTAGATTTCATTAGGTTTTTGTGTGTTTTTTAAGCATGGATCAGCAAATAATATGTTATTTCGTATTGAAGCACTCACTGTAAATTTCTAATTTTTTAATATGTGAACATGGATATGTCAGTGAACTACTGTAAAAAATTCGGATGTTTTGGGATTCGGAAACCCTGTTAGAAAAATCAGACATCAAACCGTCATTTTAAATCTTTAAAATCGTTATTTAAATTCAAGAGGTAACTTGCTATTATGTTCTTTTTCTCATTCGATATCTGATTTGAGATCCGTAAAGTGCTGTGGATTTATGTTAAAATGATCTATTTATTGTGAAATTTTGGTAATTTTTGGCCTATATTTAGTATTTTTCCTCTGACATAAAGTCTGATTTTAAATTTAAAACTCATTAGGGTTTACCAAAACCCTAATCATATTTGTAATGACCATAGATCTCAAGCCACAGATCCGATTTATGATCTGTAAAAAAGGAGTTTCATTATTTTTCTGTCTACTATTTACTGCTAAAAATTCAGAAATTTTTAATTAAGTTTGTTATTTATTTCTGTATTTTCAATTTGAAGTAGTTGTTTTAACCCTTGTTAGATTTGTTATATTTTAGTTTAGATTGCCGGAAGGGTTTCTCCCTAACCAAAGATGCTTTTTCCAATCTGTAAAAAGGAAAACCTCTGTTTTGATATATAGTTTTCCTCTGTAAAAATTCAGAAATTTGCATGGAGAATTGACTCCTGATTTGGGTCTAATTCTGAAATAGGGTTGTGACCTAGGTTAAAAATAGCATATTTTAGGGTTTTAATACAATTTTCGGATTAAAATAATGTGAAAAAATTATTTTTATGATTTCAATCTGATTTTAGGAACATAACAAGTGCATGTACCAATTTTTATGAAATTTGAAATCCGTTTGATGCCTGAATTAATCAAATTACAAAACAGGGCACCCGCAGGATCCCAAAACACTGCCAAAATCACAATTTTTGTGATATTTCTTGATTTTTGTGCATAAGTGTGTGTTTTTAGGGTTAGTTCATGTTTAGAATCATGTTAGGGTGTTTTATGTTTGATTTTGTGTTTTATTTCAATCATAAATCCCAAGTTTTTACCAAAACCTATTTCTAAAAACCCTAATTTCAAGGCCATAGTCTTGCTATCAGGGGTAATTTGGTCATTTGACCTAAATTTCGAAATTCAAAACCCTAATTTTCACATTTTAATCATGTCATATCATATTTGAGTTAATTTATCATGATTTGTATTTCAAAAGTTATATTTTAAAAAATATCTTTCTAAAACCTCTGATTTCAAGGCCATAGTCTTGCTATCAGGGGTATTTTGGTCATTTTGACCCCAATTTCGAAATTTCAAATTCCATTTTCATATTCATTACATCTTATTTCATATTTTTTTAAGTTTATATCAGGGAATCATGGATAAAGGCTTATGTCTAGCAAAATTCAGTAATTTCTAGATATTACTGGATAAATCTAGAAAAGCCAACATATTTTCACTAACAAGTTTTCTAGTTTTGCAGGAACATTGAAGACTTTATTTTCCTTTATTTCCTGTATTTAAATTTGATTAGTGATGTAAATTGTAATTAATTTTGGAATAAGAATTTCAATTCCTACATAGAATAGGATGCATTGCATATAGTTTTAAACTTTGATATATAACTGTTGTGTATGCTAATTCATGCATATTTTTACCAATTCACTATGGTCTACACGAATGGCACATGCACTAGCTCTTATGGAGTTGACAAACTTGGTGGAATTTGTATTTATGGCCATTGTCAGAATACGAATGAAACCTAGATTTGTAATCTTCGTATTAGCCACATTCAGCCTACACTCTTAGGCTAACTTCAAAATGCACTGCATTTCTCAAAAATACAAAAAGAATTTCTTCAATTCTTCAAAATCAAGTCTTTCAAGTCCATATTCATTCATTTCATTCATTTGCAAGTTCAAATTCCAAATCAGAAAGTCAGTTTTCTCAAATTTTTCTAAGTCTTATTCAGAAATCAATTTTCTCAAAACTCTAAGTTTTCAAATGATATTTCAAGTATTTTTCAAAGTTCAAATTCGATTTTCTAAGTTATATTTTCAATTTCAAAGTTTGAATTCAAAAAAATCAATTTTTTCCAAAGTTATTTCACCTTTCTTAAAATCGATTTTCACAAAACCTCTAGATTCTTCAGAAATCAATTTTCACTTTCCTCAGAAATATTCTGACTAAGTTCATGATTTTCCAAATGACATCTTTTCCAAGAATTCTCCAAATATTCTCCAATATTCAAAGCAAACATCATGTTTTCAAATATGCATTTTCAGAAATTCATAGCACATGCCTGATTCTTTGTGCATTTAGGAAATAGAATATGATTTAAACAAGTTGAGCAAAGTTAAGTATACAATTGATCCTTGGTTCAATTACTCCTGGTAAACGCGCCAGGAACGGTTGAATCTCGTACCAACGGGCGAGTCTCATTCTTCAGAATTATCCTGCATTTTAAAACGGAGGCGAGTTATTTTCAAAAAAAATTTCAAAGGTCAGTTTGACCTGCAAAAGTAAAAATTTTGCGATGATAACATTGTTCAACATAGAAGCACTCCCAACATTAAACCATCTCTGCAATCTAAGGCAGAATGAAAATGAAAAAGCACGAGATTTCATTCATAGATGGAGATCAACCTGCAACAAAATGAAGGATCCTATATCAGAAAGGCATGCTTTATCACTGATCCAAAACAACTTTTTGCAACCTTTGAGCGGATTAATCTCCACCGCACCATCCCGTACTTTCATTGAGTTGACTGAATGAGCCGAATGGCTTGAGTTAAGCATGGAGAACTGAGTCTACGAAGGCTTCACATTTTCCAAGAATAACCCCCAAGGTGAACAGAAAAAGAAAACTCACTTCACCTACTCTGCCAACAACAACAACAACAACAACAACAATCATTATAAAGGGCAGAAGAAATATTATTACTACGGCGCAGGAAATTCAAATAACAAAGAAGATCAGAAAATGAAGCCTGCTCTTCAATATAACAAGCCCCTTCAGCAAGATCAAGGGCCAAAACTGTTTAAAAAGACCAAACATGAAGGATGGGGCTACGACAGAAAATTCACTCCTCTCGACGAATCACTCGAAGATGTGTTCAACTACATGTTGTCGAAGGAAATGATCAAGTTGCCAAGATTGGCCGATCCCCCTATGCCTATGGGGAAGTGGAAGGACCAATTCTGCAAGTTCCACAGGACAGTGGGACACAACACTGAGAACTGTTTCGTTCTCAAGAATATTCTACATAATCTTATTGACAAGAATCTTTTGGTGGAAGGAGATGAAGAAGAAAAAATGGACATTCTCAATCAGCCATTTCCTCCACACACCATAGCAGTGATATCTGAACAGCCCTTTCTACCTCAAGAACACATCAAGTCGTGTTCTTCTCAAGATATCCAAGTTCAACATCAGGTTTTGGTGTTACGACAAGCATCACCAGCCACTAAGAAGATGGACATAATTTCAGCATTCGGCAAGCTGAAGGTATCTGAGGAACCCACAAAATCGTCCTCCAAGAAATTAAAAGGAATTCCTGAATTCCTTAATCAGTTTATCAAGCCCATGCCAGAAAAGGAAACTCAAAAGCCACTGACTGCTCTGTCCAATGTTTCAATTTTGGACTTAGCCAAGAGTTCTTGTAAGCACCAATAAGTACTGGACAATTTGCTCAGAAAAATTAAAGTCAAACTCAGTACCACGCCTGAGGACATGGCTCAGATTGTGAATGCAGCCATGACAAATGCACCGATCACTTTCTCAGATAAAGACCTTCTGTAAACACCCCAAATTTTCATTCACCTCCCTATAAATCGCCGAAGGGCAAAATGGTCATTTTCTGAGCCCAGACCTTACAAAAGTTCAAATTTCATTTGCAACTCTCAAAATTTCTCTATTTTAGCTCAGATGTTCAAAATTCTATTCCTGACAGGAGACAGGAATCTTCAAGTCCTGGTTCAAGATTATATTTCATAAGACATGTCATTGCATAGCATTGCATGAGCATTTCATATCACTGCACTGCACAGCATGTCATTTTGAGGTCCAGAACTCTCGATTTCAAAATTTTCAATCCAGATTTGAATTTCAACTCTTTTTAAAATCAATTTCAAAACCCTGGGTCTTCAAAATTATCAATTCTTCCCATTTTACCCCCAGGACTCTGAATTTCAAAATATTTTATCAGGAAAACAATCTGGATAATTTTCAATAAATTTTATCTCAGATTTTGCCCTTTTGTCAACAAATTTCAAATATCTTCCTTTTACAAAATCGCCCTACAGGGGCCAACTCTTTTCAAAATTTCTGTTTTGCCAATTAGTCTAGATTTTATGAAAATTCCAAAAAAAGGATTTACTGTCTTGTCCTTATTTCAATAAAGAAGCAATGTGGGACCCACCTTGAGGTGGTGTCACATAGGCTTTTCTTTTGAAAAACCTGAATTTTGAAAAACCCAAAAATATAGGAGCCTTGTCCCTGGATTGGAGCCACTAGATCATTTTTCTCTCTCCTCCCATTTTCCTATCATGTGTCACCTTCTCTCTCCTGCCATCCTTTGACACGTGTCAGTGTGCAGCCACTTTAAGATGGTGCCACATGTCATTAGCTACCTCTTTATTCTATGCCACGTGTCAATGTCCACCACCTTCACCCCTTGCCAAGTGTCATTTTGATGTCGCTCTGAGGACGCCATGTGTCATGTGCTGCCCTGTCTAGAAAAAGTAGAGCTTGTCTCCTTTGAGGTGGCGCCATTTGAAGTGTGTCTCCTACAGAGGACATGTGTCAATCTATCCCTCCTTCAAAAAAAGCAGACTGACACATGTCACCTTCTGCTTTTCTCAGAAAAGCAAGTGACACATGTCATTTCTAGCTTCCTTCAGAAAAAGTAGAGGACACATGTCATTTTTTGCTCTCTTCAGAAAAAGCAGGATGACACATGTCTCTCCTTACTTTTCTCAGAAAAGTAAGTGATATATGTCACTCCTAGCTGTTGAGAAACTCTGTTTTGATGTCACATAATATGATACACTGTCTCATTTGATTCTATATAATATGATAATATGCCTTCTTGAAAAAATGTTATATTATGACTGGATATGTTTTGCCATAAATCTAACGAGTATTTGATGCAAGGATATCTCACCCAAAAAGGATGGAGTCCTCCTGTTCAAGTACAACTATGGTGCAATCATACTCCTTGAAGAAAAGCTTGATGTGCCATGCATTACTAAAGAGCATCCAAAAAGTTCGGCTACCTCAAGATTGAAGATTGTATTTTTCTTCTTTAGAGTCATATGTAACAGAACCTTCAGAAGCATGCATATTGCATAGTACATAACCATTCATAAAAACTATATCATAAAATTATACGATAGTTTCAAAAAACTCCTTTTTTGAAAACTAATAATTGTACCTTCTTACAACCCTTTATGAAAAATATATTTTGTCATGTAATAATTGTACCTTACACTATATACAAGACAACATGAAAAAGAAATGTAGGAAAAAGACAAAAACATAAAATCGGCTACATAGAGAAAAACAAATATAATATAGTTTTGAAAAGACTCTAGTTACCTTCTTTAAAGAAATGTTTTTAATATAAGAAGAAGACAAAAACATAAATCGGCTACACAAAGAAATACAAATATAATATATTTCATGAAAAGACTCTAGTTACCTTTTTACAAAACCATAGAATGTCGACTTACTTGAAGTCATCATTCTCTTTGTACAAAGCATTAAATACCTCCTGTAACAAATCCTTGTTAATATCCTTCTCAAGGAATGTCGACTTTCTTTTAGTCCTCATTCTCTCTGAAGACTTTGAAAATCACAACATAAAGAAAACACTTGACATGACTATGTACAAATATATATCAAAGCACTCAGTGTACTTACACTCATTTAAAGTAAAGAAGTACTTATGTACCTCAAATCATTAATTAGAATAAAAACAAAACTACAATCCAACGTTCAATGTACTATTGTAAGAAATAGACTTTTTACATAAAATATGTATTACCTAAAATATTACAACGACTAGTGTACCCCATACTTCACTGTTTATGGAAAAAGGCATTCTCGAATTTCTCTAAAGATGTTTTTGAAAATGACATGACATTTCACATCTCAAAAAGGCTACGATTTCAAAAAGCAACGACTACTTTTTCAAAAGCTATATAAACACACTCAAATAAACTATTCAACATGGAATGGAATAGACGTGTGAGCTTACAACGAGAAAAATTCCTATTTGATATTTGAAAAGAGAGCCTTGAAAAAGAAAGAGAAAAAGAAAAGAAAGAAAAGAGAAAAAGTCAAGTCCAGCTCTTTGACAAAGAGCATCCTCTGAGTGACAAACAGAACATTCTGAGAATCCTTCATTCGTGCATTCATATCATTCTGAAGGTTCTATAGGAAGTATTGTAACTTTGTTATTCACTGTATTCCTTCTTTATTGAAAGAAGTAGACCTCTGTGAAAGAGGGTGTTGTCCTTCTCTGTTGAGAGAAGAAGACCTCTATGGAAGAGGGTGTGCCCCTTCTCTGTTGAGAGAAGAAGACCTCTGAGGAAGAGGGTGTTGTACTATTTATCCGGTGACTCGGATGTTATAGTGGAAAGCTCAAGTGGTTTTGCTTGGGGACTGGATGTAGGTCTGGATACTGACCGAACCAGTATAAATTTTGTGTTTTATGTGTTGTGCCTTATTGCCTGATTATTTTATTTTATCGATCTTTATCGTATTTCACTATTCACCCCCCCTCTAGTGGAATTTCATTTGGTATTAGAGCAGGTTTGCTGGTTTCGACGTAACAAGTCTTTTAGCACAAATGACATCTACCTCCTATGCTCGTGATATTGAAGGTCAATACGCATCTCGTCCACCTTTCTTCAATGGCTCCAACTATGGATACTGGAAGTGCAGAATGGCTATATTTCTCAAATCCATAGATTTTGCTGTATGGAAAATTGTTGAGCATCCATACACATCTTCATCCGCAGACTATAGCTTATGGTCTGATAAAGAAAAGAAAATGGCAAACCTAAATGCAAAGGCTATGAATGCCTTATATTGTGCCATTGATCAGAACAAATTCAATAGAATATCTATATGTGAATGTACATATGATATTTGGCATTCTTTGGAAGTTATTCATGAAGGAACCAACAAAGTGAAAGAAGCCAAAATCTCATCTCTTGTTAGAAAATATGAGTTGTTCAAAATGAACAAAGATGAACCCATCACAGAGGTGTTTACCAGATTCACCAACATCACCAATGATCTGAAATCTCTGGGTGTAAATATTCCCAGACTGAAAAGGTGAAGAAAATCTTGAGATCTCTCACAACTGATTGGGAGAAAAAAACTACAGCTATTGAAGAAGCTCAAGATTTATCTAAGCTTACTTTGGATGGCTTAATAGGCAATCTTATGGCCTATGAAGTCCACATGAAAGAAAGAAGGGAAGAAGAGCAACCAATAAAGAAAACTTTGGCTTTCCCAGCTCTATTTGAGAATGAAGACTCAGATAAAGAATTTGAAATTGCGCTACTAAACAGAAAATTCCAGCGCTTCATGAGAAGGAACCGGCTTCCAAACAAGCACAAGGAAAGAAAAGATCCTAAGGAAGATCCCATGTGCTATCAGTGTAACAAGCCAGGTCACTTGAGCCGTGACTGTCCCCTTCTCAAAAGAAAGTCCAAGACTGAGGAACCTAAGAAGAGGTTCTTCAAGAAAAAGGCTCTGCATGCTCAATGGGATGATTCAGAACCGTCCTGCAGTGAAGAGTCAAGTGATGATGAAGCCGAAACTGCAAATATGTGCTTCATGGCAAACGAAAGTTCTGTAAGTGAAATCTCTAACTTTTCCTTTGAAGAACTTCTAGATGATTTTCAAGAACTATTTGAAGAATCTAGAAAATTGAGTTTCAAAAATAAAGATTTAAAATCTGAAAGTCCAAAGCTTTCCCAAAAGTATGAAAAACTCAGCAGTGAAAATTCTGAGTTGAAAAAGAAAAACCTTATGCTTATGTCTGAAATTTCTTCTACTAGCTCCAAGACCAAAAATCTGCAAGTAGAAATTTCAGAGCTAAAAAGTAAAACTAAGAACCTCATGAAAACGGTTTTCAAGTTTACTAAAGGTAAAGAGAACTTGGATAAACTGTTATCCTCTCAGAAAGTCTCTTTCTACAAGAATGGTATTGGCTACTCTCATTTCAACAAGCCTTCTTGTATGAATCAAAAGACCACGCTTGTAAAAAGTTCGTCTGAACTAAATAAGGAGTATTATAATGCTAATTTTGTTAACTCCTCTAAGGTTGTAGACAAACCCAGATCCAAATGGATATGGGTTCCAAAGTCTAACAAAAAGGGACCCGATTGGGTACCAAAAAGAAATTTCACTTAATGATTTGCAGGCTCCAAACAAGAAGAACAAATGGATACTAGATAGTGGATGTTCAAAGCATATGACAGGACATCCAGACCTTTTTGCTGTTCTTCATCATAAATGAGGAACCGTCACCTTTGGAGATAACAACAAAGGTTTGATAATTGACATTGATAATATTGGTAACATAGATAGACCTCTTATCAAAGACGTTCTCCTTGTTAAAGGCTTAAAACATAACCTACTAAGTATCAGTCAAATGTGTGACACATGTTATAATGTTAGCTTTAATCATGATGCATGCCTCATAGCAGACACCAACGAAAACATCATTTTAAAAGGTATAAGAAAGAATAATATATATGAACTATACCTAGAAAACATCACAGAACATTGCCTCATAGCTAATAATGACACTCAACATCTATGGCACATGAGAATGGGTCATGTCAATTCTAAATACATGTCTAAATTAGCTATAGATAAGTTAGTACGTGGGTTACCCAAAATATCTTTTAAAAAGGATTATTTTTGTGATGCATGTCAATTAGGAAAACTGACAAAATCATCTTTCAAATCAAAAAATATCATTTCAAGTAAAAGAACTTTTGAGCTTCTTCACCTGGATCTTTTTGGTCCTTCTAGAGTAGCTAGTCTTAATCATAATAGATATGTTTTTGTCATTGTAGATGACTACTCAAGATTTACTTGGGTAATATTTTTGAAAAACAAAAGTGATACGTTTTGTCAATTTGAAATTTTATGTAAAAAATTACAAAATGAAAAATCGTGTTCTATTGTTAAAATCCGTAGTGACCATGGAGGAGAATTTGAAAATGAACTATTTGTAAATTTTTGTAACTTGCATGGTATTTCTCATAACTTTGCCTTTCCTAGAGCTGCACCTCAAAATGGTGTAGTAGAAAGAAAGAATAGAACCCTTCAGGAATCTGCCAGGACTATGCTCCAATACAATAATCTTGCTAAATCTTTTTGGGCATAAGCTGTTAATACTGCATGCTACATAACAAATAGAGTTCTCATTAGACCCTTATTAAATAAAACTCCATATGAACTATTCTATGACAAAACTCCAAGAATAGACTATTTCAAAGTCTTTGGATGTAAATGCTTTATCCTAAACACAAAAGATAGCCTAGATAAATTTGATGCTAAATCTGTTGAAGGCATATTCTTAGGATATTCAAGTCATAGTAAAGCATACAGAGTTTTCAATAAGAGTTATAATACTATTGAAGAATCTATGCATGTTAGTTTTTGTGAATCTATTGATCAATCTGTTCATAAGCAAACTAATGATGATGATGTTGAAAGTACAGATTTATTTTTAGATAACACAGCTAAGTCTAATGAAGATGATCATTAAAGAACATTTGTCGATATCAAAGATCATCCTCAAAAGCAGATTTTGGGAGAACTAACAAAGGGGGTTCGGACTAGAGCTCAGTTAGAATGAATTGCAAATATGGCATTCATTTCTCAACTTGAACCAAAGAAGATTGATGAAGCCATCATTGATGAGTTCTGGATGCTAGCCATGACTGAAGAATTGAATCAATTCCAAAGAAATGATGTTTGGGATCTTGTACCAAGACCAAAGGACCATCAGATCATTGGAACAAGATGGATCTTCAGAAACAAGCTGGATGAAACAGGTAATGTTATAAGGAACAAAGCTAGACTAGTAGCTCAAGGATACAACCAGGAAGAAGGTATTGATTTTGATGAAACATTTGCTCATGTTGCTAGACTTGAATCTATTAGAATGTTTTTAGCATATGCAAGCTATATGGATTTCAAATTATATCAAATGGATGTTAAAAGTGCCTTTTTAAATGGTTTTATAAATGAAGAAGTTTATGTAAAACAACCTTCAGGATTTGAAAATGAACAATATCCAGATCATGTTTTTAAACTAAAACGTGCTTTATATGGTCTAAAACAAGCACCTCGTGCTTGGTATGATAGACTTAAAACCTTTTTATTAAAAACTGGTTTTTCTGTAGGCAAAGCAGACTCGACATTATTTGTGAAAATAGTGAATAATCATACCATAATTGTTCAAATATATGTAGACGATATCATCTTTGGATCTTCTAACAACACTCTTTGTGAAGAATTTTCTAAGTCCATGCAGAAAGAATTTGAAATGAGTATGATGGGAGAACTCACCTACTTTCTTGGACTACATATTAAGCAAACCAAGGATGGAGTTTTCATCAATCAATCTAAGTATGCTCGTGAACTTCTAAAGAGGTTCAACATGAACTCAACTGCTTCAAAATCTACTCCTATGAGCACTACCACTGTTCTGGACAAAGATGAAGATGGTAAGTCTGTTGATACAAAGGTATACCGAGGTATGATAGGATCACTTCTTTATTTAACTGCTAGCCGTCCAGATATTATGTTCAGTGTTTGCTTGTGTGCTAGATTTCAGTCAAATCCAAAAGAATCACATCTTAAAGCTGTAAAAAAAATAATGAGATATTTAAAAGACAGTTGATTTTGGATTATTCTATTCAAAATCCTCTACATTTGATCTAATCTCATACAACGATGCTGACTTTGCTGGAAGTAAATCTGACAGAAAAAGCACAAGTGGAACATGTCATATGCTAGGGAACTCACTAGTATCATGGTTCAGTAAGAAACAAAACTGTGTATCCTTATCAACTACTGAAGCCGAATACATTGCTGCCAGCCTAGCCTGTACCCAAGTTATCTGGATGAAACAAACCTTAAAAGATTTTGGTTTAAATTTTGAAAATACAACTATTTTCTGTGATAATACGAGTGCTATAAACTTATCTAAGAATCCTATTTTACACTCACGAACTAAGCACATTCAAATAAGACACCACTTCTTAAGAGAACAAGTCTTAAACAACATAATTAAACTAGAATTCATACCCACTAATCAACAGTTAGCAGACATATTCACTAAACCATTAAAACATGAAGATTTCACACGTATTAGAAGAGAACTAGGAATATGCAAACTAAATGACTTGTAAATTAATCACACTTATTAAGAGTATTGCTTTTGATAAAATCTTATTTTAAAAAAGTTTCTTATTATCGTTTTTTTTTTGTATTTGTTTTACTATTCAAAGTCAAACTTTGTTTTCAATTTTTTGTATACTCACAATATTCATAAAAATTCATTCATCATAACACATTCTGTATGTCTTTCAACATGTCATCTTTCAAGTACACTGTCATAATGTCTTCTTGTCCTATCTCCTTTTACACATATCCATAAGAACCATTTACTTTAAGTAAAAAGTTATCATGACTTGGATCACATCACTCATTTCATTTCACCTTTTATATCTTTTGTCGTTTTGTGACAACCTCTCATACAAAAAGCTAGCCGACCTCCAAACATGACTCCTCACTATTATTCTTAATAAATTATATTCATATGATATATTTTCTTTTTTTTCGACCTCTTATCAATGTACGTATCTAAAATCTTAAAGACCTCTTATGAAAAATTCAAAGTGATTATTATTTTTTTTACCTCTTAAGTGATTATATTTCACGTAATTTTTTTTACTATATCATTTGATATATCATAGATTACGTACACTCTATTATATCTCACGTAAATTTTTACTATATCATCTTTTATATAATAGTCTAATGAACTATCTATTATCATCTCTTCATGCTTTACATCTTTTACAAAAAGTATCATAAAAACACTTGTACTCCACCCATTAGTACATTTTGGATCACCTTTTTTATCTACCTCTCTTTTTATTATACAAAGCTCCTTCTCATATATTTTATATCTCTCTCTAATCAAGACTCATTAAAACCTTGTCCTTCATATTTTTTTATTCTCATTAGTACCTTTAGTACCTTATCTCTCTCTCATACAAATTGAGCCTCCATTCTTGTCAATTCTTGTTTATGACTCCTTTACAAGTTTAAAACTTAACTTTATTCTCTAAAAACTATGAACTTCCTCCAATCGAGTTTCTTTAAAAATATGTTTATCAAATAAACATTAATTCATGTCAATCATAACTTTTTTTATGTCTTTCATCTCATATCAATCATGGATTTTTTTCTTTTTTTCTATTCCTATCCTACTCGAAAATCCATATATGTCATCTCACTTTTCTTTATGTCTACTTTTACTCCTTCCACGCATATCCATAAAAATACTTCTTATATAAAGAATTATTACTCTTCACTCATGAATATCTTTTTGTCTCATCATCTCTCTTACCACTATTCAAAGTCAAAGTGTGTCCCTCTCATATTTACGTATACTTATAAAAATTACAAATATGAAAACACATTAATCATGACACATTTTTTTAAGTCATTCTTTTCTTTCAAAAATGTCATATCTTTCAAAGTACACATCACATGATCACCCTATGACCTATTTCCATAAAAACTATTTCTATATTAAATAAGCAATCATGACATTTCTTTCCATCCGTGACCATAACTCTCTCTTATATTGTATATCTCTCTAAAATCGAGAATCATTAAAGTCTTGTCTCCAAGCAAAACTTTATTTATTCTAACTCTACTTTATGTCATATCCGTATCATCTTTTCATGTCTTTCACTCTCCATTCACGAATTTAGAATGCCTCCACATAAAGTAAAAAGTTGCTTGTTTTATTAGGCCATTATTTTCAAAATCATTCACTCTTTATAATTCAACATGACACCCCATACTCTATTAATGGCTTCTCTCACTAGTCGATAAACTCACCCATAGTAAAATCTATATATATACTATATATTTCAAAACTATGTCCCTCTCAACCTAATATAATACACTATCTTCAAACATTGATTTGATTTGTCATTCACAAGTCTCTTAACTTACTACTCACGGATTTCCTTATTTGACTAAATTCTAAAAATCACTCACTTCCAATGTCATTCAAAACCTATCAAAATTATTTTCATTCCTCTATTTAATGGATTGGTTCATCACACACCAATTCCACTCGTATCTATCTATCATCCTACAAACTACTACCCACTTCAAACTCGCCCTTCTTAGTCCTCCTTTTTCCTTACAAACTCTTGCAATGGCCTCTTCCTCCTCCAACAATGTGATTACTGCAGCAGATCTAAGGTATCCCGATCTGTTTCACAACTACAACTTACTATGCTCTCGCCCCATTCATGAAGGTAAATTAGTTAACTTCGACCACTTCTTGCTATTTGACTTAGACAACTATCTCCCTGAACTCAAACCTCTACTAGGCTCTTCATCCCAAGCTGCCTATTATCCTGAACTAGTTCGACTATTTTATACCAACTTCTCTACTGATCATGAACAAACCTCAATCACCAGCAAAGTTCGAGGCAAGCTGATGATTTTCGATGCTTCCGACCTAGGTAGAATTCTAAATCTGCCTTCCACCGGTACCGACCTCAACACCATAGTACCTATCGAACGATCGGTACTTCGAAAAATTCTTATCTGTACCAACTGCTACCAACTTCCATGGCACATGAGGAATCTCCAACCTCATGCTCAATTACTTGCCCAGATTCTTCTCCACAACATTTATCCCAAGCTTCCCCGCCAAGGATTAGTTCCTCGAAAAATCTCTCTTCTTATCTACGCAATTTTTTCCTCTATTCCGATAAACTGGTCCTCCATTCTTTTCGACCTTTTTATTCGTTATCAAAAATTCGAGCCTCTTCTTTTTGGGTGTTTCATAACTCCCATTCTCAAATACTTCAAAGTACCCCTTCACAACGAAGTCATCCTCCGTCCCTCCCAGGTCCTCGATGATACCACCTTCAATCTAAGGTCCCTGCACATGCCCGACTCTGATGAAGCAGATCCAACATCCACCTTTGATTGCTTCTCTGCAATGATGGATATCGAGAGCTCTCAGGATCGAATCCTTCGCAATCAAGCCCTGTTACAGCAGACTCGCAAGAGGAATCGTGCCGACCGAACACATCAACCTCCTCCACCTTCGGGATAAACTTGTTTTTTTGGGTCTGTAATAACTTTTAATTCCTTTTGGTGTGTAATAACTCTCTTACTCTGATCCCTTCCTTTTTGTCCATGACAAAGGGGGAGTAAACCTGTCTCCATTATTGGAGAAATACTCTCTTCAATTTTTTTTCAAATATTTTATCATATTATTATTTCTATGCATAATGTCTTTTTGACAGGGGGAGCATATTTTGTCATCATAAAAAAGGGGGAGAATGTTGAGAAACTCTGTTTTGATGTCACATAATATGATACACTGTCTCATTTGATTCTATATAATATGATAATATGCCTTCTTGAAAAAATGTTATATTATGACTGGATATGTTTTGCCATAAATCTAACGAGTATTTGATGCAAGGATATCTCACCCAAAAAGGATGGAGTCCTCCTGTTCAAGTACAACTATGGTGCAATCATACTCCTTGAAGAAAAGCTTGATGTGCCATGCATTACTAAAGAGAATCCAAAAAGTTCGGCTACCTCAAGATTGAAGATTGTATTTTTCTTCTTTAGAGTCATATGTAACAGAACCTTCAGAAGCATGCATATTGCATAGTACATAACCATTCATAAAAACTATATCATAAAATTATACGATAGTTTCAAAAAACTCCTTTTTTGAAAACTAATAATTGTACCTTCTTACAACCCTTTATGAAAAATATATTTTGTCATGTAATAATTGTACCTTACACTATATACAAGACAACATGAAAAAGAAATGTAGGAAAAAGACAAAAACATAAAATCGGCTACATAGAGAAAAACAAATATAATATAGTTTTGAAAAGACTCTAGTTACCTTCTTTAAAGAAATGTTTTTAATATAAGAAGAAGACAAAAACATAAATCGGCTACACAAAGAAATACAAATATAATATATTTCATGAAAAGACTCTAGTTACCTTTTTACAAAACCATAGAATGTCGACTTACTTGAAGTCATCATTCTCTTTGTACAAAGCATTAAATACCTCCTGTAACAAATCCTTGTTAATATCCTTCTCAAGGAATGTCGACTTTCTTTTAGTCCTCATTCTCTCTGAAGACTTTGAAAATCACAACATAAAGAAAACACTTGACATGACTATGTACAAATATATATCAAAGCACTCAGTGTACTTACACTCATTTAAAGTAAAGAAGTACTTATGTACCTCAAATCATTAATTAGAATAAAAACAAAACTATAATCCAACGTTCAATGTACTATTGTAAGAAATAGACTTTTTACATAAAATATGTATTACCTAAAATATTACAACGACTAGTGTACCCCATACTTCACTGTTTATGGAAAAAGGCATTCTCGAATTTCTCTAAAGATGTTTTTGAAAATGACATGACATTTCACATCTCAAAAAGGCTACGATTTCAAAAAGCAATGATTACTTTTTCAAAAGCTATATAAACACACTCAAATAAACTATTCAACATGGAATGGAATAGACGTGTGAGCTTACAACGAGAAAAATTCCTATTTGATATTTGAAAAGAGAGCCTTGAAAAAGAAAGAGAAAAAGAAAAGAAAGAAAAGAGAAAAAGTCAAGTCCAGCTCTTTGACAAAGAGCATCCTCTGAGTGACAAATAGAACATTCTGAGAATCCTTCATTCGTGCATTCATATCATTCTGAAGGTTCTATAGGAAGTATTGTAACTTTGTTATTCACTGTATTCCTTCTTTATTGAAAGAAGTAGACCTCTGTGAAAGAGGGTGTTGTCCTTCTCTGTTGAGAGAAGAAGACCTCTATGGAAGAGGGTGTGCCCCTTCTCTGTTGAGAGAAGAAGACCTCTGAGGAAGAGGGTGTTGTACTATTTATCCGGTGACTCGGATGTTATAGTGGAAAGCTCAAGTGGTTTTGCTTGGGGACTGGATGTAGGTCTGGATATTGACCGAACCAGTATAAATTCTGTGTTTTATGTGTTGTGCCTTATTGCCTGATTATTTTATTTTATCGATCTTTATCGTATTTCACTATTCACCCCCCCCTCTAGTGGAATTTCACTAGCTTCTTTCAAAAAAAGTAGAGGACACGTGTCAGCCCTGACCTTTTTCAGAAAAAGCAACCATTCAAAAAAATTCAAACAAGGCCTAAGTGGCGCAAATCCTGAACTTTACTTTTTCCATCTAGTCTGAGATGGCGCCACATGTTCCTTGTTCCTCCCTCCTGCCACATGGCATTGTAGGAGCCACCCTGAGGTGGTGCCACATGGCCACCCTCCCTTCTTCCAGAGCCAACCTCATTTGAATTTCAAATTTCTTTCTTGAGGTGGCACCATCTGAAGAACCTCCTCCAGCAAGCTGACACTTGTCAGGTATGGAACCATCCTGGACTGCCACATGTCCAGATCTCCTTTCATCAGAAAAAGTAGAATTCAAACTCCTCTGAGGTGGCACCTTCTGAGCCCACTGCCCTGTTCTTCTGACACGTGTCAAGAGCCACTCTGATGTGGTGCCACATGGCTTGCTCCTACTGCTTCTAGATTCAAACCTCAGACTCCCTTTTGAGGTGGCGCCATTCTAGAGCCCCCACTTGGCTTCAATTTTCATTTTTTATTTTATTTAAAATAAAAGTAGCCCACCATGAGGTGGCGCCACATGAGGGCTCCCTGCAAAAAGTAAACTTTGAATTTCAAACCCCAGGTAGCACCCTCTGAGGTGGCTCCATTTGGGATCCTCCTGCAGAGAAAATCAAGCAAGCTTTTGAAAAATTCCAAATTCCCCTGCTGAGGTGTCTCACCTACAAAATTCTCATTTTTATTTTCTCAAAAATCCAAATGGAATCCCGTGAGATGGTGCCACATGGAAGGTCCAGATTCACTGTGTTTGAATTTTGAAAATCTCTAAAATTTCTACAAATACCCTAGCCCACGCCTAGCTCAGAGGGAGCCCTGTTTGAGAACTGAACTTCATAATTCCATTTTTTTTCTTTCTTGGTTTCCTTTGGATTCACGCCCCTCTGGAGCCCATTATCAAGGTAGCCGCTCATTTCTGGAGTTCCAAAACCGCAAGAGAACACAAGGTAAGCCCCTATTCTAATTGATTTTATCATGATTTGATTCGTGTTGTCGTTTGAAGAAAGAGCTCATCCGAGGGGTGGATCGAGCTATTCTCATAAAATGACATATATCAAAAAAATGTTTTAATGCTTTCTTGATTAGATTTCATACATTCATCATGTTCATTCATTAAAAATAGGTTAGATTTATGTTTTATTTTATTTAAATATCGTGTTCCATGAATTTATTTAATATCTCATGCATTCAGCTTCATTTACGTAACTCTCTATTTTTGTCAGTCAGTCCACACGTCATTTAATGCATTTATTTTTTTTTAAATTCTGAGAAAATCATAGTATGCACCCTTAGATGTCCCTAACAATCTTCCAAAAATTCAGAATGATTTGAAATTGTTTACTGCATTAAAAGTTCAAAATGGTAGGTCAAATTTTGTTACCAGGGATACGTTTTGAAAATTTACTTTTGACTTGTAAAATCGAGATATCTCTCATATGAGGTCTGATTTTAGATCCGAAAAATGTCCTACACTCGGGATGATGTATAGTATTTAATATGAGTTTCTCCTAGTTTTCTAAATTTTTTTGATGTCTGAAAAAAATCCGAGAGTTCAGGACACGTGTCAGAGCCTGATTTGGGTCTCTGAGATTTTGGATCGACTTAGGTCGATGGGTTCTCTTTGAATATTATTCTAAATCCGAATCTGTAAAATGTGAATGTCATGATCAGGATGTCCTATGTTTGAATATGAAAGCTTATGATTTTTAGAACAGTTTCGATATCTGTTTCGGATTTTTCTTGTCAGTCTTCTATTTTGTGATATTCGTCTGCTCTGTTGATTTAGGCATGAAAAGTCATATTTTTATCTCTGTTTCTGATGATCAAATGCCAAAATCATAAAAATAAAAGTTGTTCCTATATGTGTCGTTAGTTCCTTTGTTAAATTTCAGAAATTTCTATGGTAGGATGCTATTTGTTATGCAATTTTACATCGGATCAGGTTGATTTTGCCTCCATCAGAACCAAATTCTCGTTACCGCACTCACCGTAGTTCAAATCTCAGAGCTGTAAAAGACAAAATTGCTTATTTTCATGTCATTTAGCAGTATGCAAACTCTCAGATGTTTCTATGGTAGAATTCTTGTATTACTGCATTAAATGTTGCATTTGGTTCGGGTCCGTAGGCGAAATTCGCCCTTTTTAGGATTTTCTTTAACGTTTAGTATCTAAACCATGTCATTTTGTGAGTTTTAATATTCTAGGATGTTTATCAGAATAGGTAGATGCTCCATACCGAATTTGACAGCATTTGGAATTTATTTGAGGCTCGGTTTAGCCATATCATCAAAACAGGGCCTCGCGGGACCCTGATCCAAGCGAAAATCAAGCGAAATTCATTATTTTTTATGAATGATAGCATGCCAAAATTCTGATTTTACAGTCCTAATGTGTTTAGCAGCATGTCATTATGTCTCATCATGCATTTCATCATCATTTGTTTCAATTCGAATTTCAAAATCTCAATTTTACCAAAATTTCCTTCAAAAAAACCCTGATTTTAAAGGTGTAACTTCAATATTAGGGGTATTTTGGTCATTTTGACTACAATTTTGAATTTCAAACTATTTTCTACTGAATTTCTTGCATTTACATCATTTTAAATATCAAGAAAGCATGAAAAGAGGGTTTATATCCAACTAAGTCTAATAATTTCATAATATTATTGGAAAACGTTGGAAAAACCCACATATTTGAGCTAACCCCATTTCCAGTTTGGCAGGGACATTCAAAAGAAGGAACTGAAGTCTGCAATTTCCCTTTCTTTCATTTATTTAGTGATGTAATAATGTAAATTTTGGAATAAGAGATTTAATTTTCTGCTTAGACTAGGATGCATATCATATAGTTTGAATTCATGCAATATCCTGATTATATGATTCATGCATTTTATTTCAAAAGCACTATGGATGTACACGAATGTCACGTGCACCAACTCTTAGGGAGTTGATGAACTCGGTGGAGTCCATATTTATGTCCCTAGTCGGAATATGGACGAGACCCAGATCCATCATCTTTCTACCAGTCACATTGAGCCTACACTCTTAGGCTACCTTCCAAATTATACATCATATTTCCAAGTTTGCAAAACATTGTGCATTAAATCAATTAAGCTCTGAACATGTTCATGGCCATAGTCAGAATATGTGAAGGATTTATTTTGACTTAATACACATTTTCCAACAAATTTCTCAGAAAATCTTTTCAAAATGCATTCATTCACTCATATCATTTGCATCATGAAATCATTGGTTTTCTCATGATTTTCTTAAGAAAATTTCCTTCTCAAGAAATCGATTTCTCCAGAAACTCTGAGAATTTTTCAAAATTGGTTTTCCCAAGTCAAGTTTTTCCACAGTTTTCCATGGAAAAGGTTATTTTCTCAAGATTTTCAAAAGGAGTCTCTCATCTTTCTCAAAGATCAAAATCGATTTTCAAGTGTTTCAAGGCTAAGATTGTCAGAATTTCAGTTTCTCGAGTTTCAATTCTCCCTCTCCAAAGAATTTTCCAATGAATTTCAATCATTTTCCAAAGAAAGCTTTCAAAACTTGAAGCTTTTCCTGACAAGCATTTTCCCTTCAAATGTTCACCTTTTTCTCAAGAATCACTTCTATTTTCTCAGGATTTTCAACCATTCATGATTTTCCCAAATCTTCATAAACTTTCTCGTGATTTCAAAACCCCTTTCATCTGAGTTTTCTGATAAATTGACTTTCACCTTTTCCCTGAGAAATATCTTTCAACTCCAAATATTTTTCAAGCATACATCATAGTTTTCCTACTTCCATTTTCCAAAATCTCATAGCACATGCTTGAATTCTCTGTGCATTTAGGATAGGACACGATTTTGATGATTTAACTAAGTCAAGCATAATTTTGGTCCTTGGTTCGATTACCCCTGTTAAAGGCGGCATGAACGGTCGAACCTCGTACCGACAGGTCAAGCCCCATCCCATGGATTTTCCCGCAATTTTCAAAACGGAGGGGAGTATTTCAAAACAATTTCCAAAATCAGGTCAAGTTTGAATCACAGAAGCATTTTCCTCTCTCTTCCGCAAGGAAGGGAAGACGGAAAAAATTTTGCGACGATAACAGGGTTGGCGACCGAGATGGGACATGTCCTTGTCTGGTCAAAGTAGTGCTTGACTTAGTTCAATTATCAAAATTATGTTCACAAAATGTCAGCTCTTTACTTTTGATATCATGCAAACCTAGGAGCCTAGATTCTGACCTAGCTGACATTGGTTGTATATAGACTAGGCATGGTTTGGTAGGACCAGATTGAGGAGATATTTGCTTGTTCACGTAGACTTAGGTCTAAACACAACTCTCCTCAATTTAGGATCTGAATGCAAACAATGTATGCTTCTGCAAAGATTTTCAAAATCTATCTCTCTAGGTTTTAGAGCCATCTGTTTCTTGCATGTGATCATTTTTCAAAATCTCCATTACCTATCATTACCCGGTCTTCATGTTGCTAGGCTCTCTTCCAGAACCCTAGTTCGGGACAGAGCCTCACAACTGGGCCAATTATTTGGATTAACACCCCCCTACCACGTACCGCGGGCCACAGTCCGAAGTATATCGGTAGGTGCTCAAGGATGTTGGAAAACCTTTCCTTAGAACCGGAGTTGAGATTATATGCCACGTACCTCGGATTTCGCTTCGGGTATATCGGCATAACTGGATTGGACAAAGATGATCGGAACCTAGAGTTAGGATTAGGGTCCTACAGCTGTTTTCAAAATGATGCATTTAGAGTCAGCCTTTTAGGGAGTGCTGTATGTGCATAAATGTTTGTGCAGGATGTGATTGTATGTTATTTCCTCATTTTTCCCAATGTTTTCCAATATATTAGGCCTTTTTCAAAATATCCTTATTTTCCATGAGATATTTTCTCAAACCCTGGATGATTTTCCCAAATATCCAATTTCTTTCAAAACTCCAGGTGATTTTTCATCCTTCCTTTCTACTGGATCTCGAATTTCCAGCTGCATTTTTTTATCCTGTCTGCAATTTTCCAAAATTATATGTTTTCTCTCATTGGATTTCCAATTCTTTTGTCTATTTGCAAAATTCTTCATCTTATTTTCCTCATGCATACCTTGATTATTGTGGTGGAAATTGTTTACCCACATGCCTTCTCCTTATTCTAAATCCATTTGCGGATTGTTCTTTCAAAAGATATCTCTTTCCTTCAAAAATGGTGTTTTCCTCATGGTTGACAACCTCGCCTAGGTAACAAGGCACATTTTCCGTTATTCATTTCTCTTACAAAAGGATGACAACACAATTGTCGTAATCCTTATGACGACTCAATCCCTAGTAATGGGATAATCTTCCAATGGTCTACCATATTTTTCTCAAAATCCAAAAATTTTCCTCAAAGTCTGATCATGTCTTTGTCCCGTAGAGTCCTACAGAGAAAGAGAGAGAATACAAGAAAGCCTTCACAACATTTGATGGTTCAGACAAGGTCCGGAAGGAAAACATCATCGCAACGTATCAGCTACTCATCAACATCAGAAGAAGAGATGAATTTGCCAAGGTAAGACAGACCAAGAGCAGTCAGAAGATGACAATATCGACCCTCAGATGTACGCGATGTTTCAGAGGATGATGAGTGAGCAGGCTGGCACCAGCTCAGACAAAAATCCATTCAGTCAGAGAATTAGATATCGTGTGGCCAAGAGATCAACCAAGTCCTCTGAGAAGAATGTTCAAGATACTTCAGACGAAGATGATACCAAGGAAGAATGCGAGATCATTCCAGAGATCACTCACAAGACAAAAGCTCAAGCAGTGACTGATCCTTTGCAAGCGCAGTTCAAAGAAATGGCTAGAGTGGTAAAAGATCTACAAGCTCGTGACAAGGGCAAGAAAGTCTTTACCAGTGAGGATTTTTATGATGGTTTAGAAGGGGATGAAAATCTGGAGAATTTGCCCTGCAAGTTCATTAAATTCGATGGTTCTGGTGATCCCAAAGCCCACCTTGCCATGTTCTTTGCCGAATGCTCCAAATTCAAGAGAGACAATAGGGCTCTATTTCTCTGTTTTCCTCGTAGTCTAGAAGGCACTGCCGCCAAGTGGTATTTTGAGCATATCAATCCAATCGAGCTGCGAGAATTCGATAAGGTGGTCAACCTATTCATTGAGTGATTTATGTTCAATACTGAAGTGCTCCCAACATTGAGCCATCTTTGCAATATAAGGCAGAATGAAAATGAAAAGGCAAGAGACTTCATGCGCAGATGGAGAGAGACCTGCAACAAAATGAGGGATCCTATATCAGAAAGGCATGCTCTATCGTTGATCCTCAATAATTTTTTGCAACCTCTGAGAGGATTAATCTCTACCTCACCCTCCAAATCTTTTGTTGAACTCATTGAGCGAGCAGAATGGCTCGAGCTGAGCATGGAGAATGGAGTCTATGAAGGCTTTACATTTTCCAAGAATAACCCTCAAGGTGAACAAAAGAAGAAGGCTCACTTCACTTTTGCGGCTAAGTCTTTCAATAATAGCAAAGGCAACAAGAATGATCATGGCAACTGTTTGGAGAGAATCAAAAAGCAAAAAGGGAAGGACATCAACAGTGATAAACCTCTCCAATTCAACCCTCAACATCAAAAGAAAGATCAGGAAAAATCAAAGCGCAAGGACTGGAGAACTGATCGAGAATTCACCCCTCTGGATCAGACACTCGAGAGTATCCTCGAGTATATGCTTGCAAAAGACATTGTCCGGTTGCTTAAAGCCGTTGATCCTCCAGCAATTATGTGCAGATTCAAAGAACAGTTTTGTAAATTTCATCGAGCAGTAGGGCACGATACAAAAAACTGCTTCGTTCTTAAGAACGTTGTTCAATACTGCATTGACAAGAAGCTCCTCGTTGAAGATGAAAAGGAGGACTAGTCATCCTGACTAAGATTTTCTCACAATCATTCAAGAAGATGACAATGCCGACAATTTCCCATTTCTCATCTTGCTTTTCCAAAAGAATAATGTAATCTCATTCTCTTTCCTTGATTTCAAAGTATCAATAAAATCATCAAATTTTCCAATAGCTTGGCGCCATATTATTTGTTTCTCCTTCTTTTTCACAATGTCTATTGTGAGGAATAGTCTTGAGGACATCTATCAGTCAAGAAGCTTGTCGCCTTATTCATCAATTATCCTTCTTTTATTCAAAATTTTCCTCCCTAGTTACACTGGGGCATTTTTTTTGAAAATTTATCTTTACCTCAAAACATTATGTATGCAGGCAGGATAAACCAATCTCTCATTTTTCATATATATGCACTCATTTGCATTAATTTTGCATTCATTTGCATCAATTTGCATTCAATCATATTCATTTGCACTTCATTTGCATTTCATGTGCATGTGCATTTCATTTGCACTAATTATGCACCCAATTCATTTCCCATTCAGGATAAGGGATAAATCCTGAGACTATGAATGATTTCCCATCTTAATCATCAATCTCTGACTCTAGTCTACAATCTCTGTTGATTTTTTCTCAAAATTCTTCAGATAGATTCCTCTTTTCAAAAATCCAGTTCCCGCACTAACAATTTGCAAAATTTTGATCCCCTAACCGGGTTCTCCTTTGAAGATCTGAATTCTGATCCAAGCTCCTTTTCCTTCAAACTCCAACTTTCAAGTTGGTTCATATTTTTCTTTTGTTGATCCGAGTTCCGACTCGAGATCTCTTTATCTTATTCGAGCTCCGATTCGAGCTCTTCATTTTCTTTTGTTGATCCGGGTTTCGACTGGAGATCTCTTTATCTTATTCAAGCTCTGATCCGAGCTCTTCATTTTTTCTGTTGATCCGAGTTCCGACTTGTGATCTCTTTATCTTATTCGAGCTCTGATCCGAGCTCTTCATTTTCTCTGTTGATCCGAGTTCCGACTCGTGATATCTTTACCTCATTTGAGCTCAGATTCGAGCTCTTCATTTTCTTTTGTTGATCCGGGTTTCGACTCGATATCTCTTTATTCATTCGGGCTCAGATTTGAGCTCTTCATTTTCTTTTTTTGATCCAGGTTCTGACTCGTGATCTCTGTATTTTATTCGAGCTCTGACTCGAACTCATTATTCTCCTTTGTTAATCCAAGTCATTTCAATCCTCAGGGTCTGTCAATTGCTCAAATTTGATATTTTGCCTGCCAAATTCCAATTCAAATCCTTGGGTTATTCAATTCTTCAATTTCGACCTCCGGGTCACCCAATTTCCAATTTTCAAATTACCAAAATTCTCAATTTCGACCGCAGGTCATCCAATTTTCATTCCCCGTTCAGGATAAGGGGATAATCCTGAAACCATTCATAGAAGCGATCCAACTCTCTATAATGGTCCTCGTTCTTCATTGAACTGATATTGTTCCCAAGCGAACTGATAGTCGTTCTTCAGCGAACTGATAGTGTTCCAAGTGAACTGATAGTCGCTCTTCAGCGAACTGATAGTCGTTCTTCATTGAACTGATAGTGTTCAAAGTGAACTAATAAGTGTTCCCAAGCGAACTGATAATCGTTCTTCATTGAACTGATAGTGCTCCAAGAGAACTGATAGTCGTTCTTTATCGAACTGATATTGTTCCCAAGTGAACTAATAGTCGTTCTTCATTGAACTGATAGTGTTCCAAGTGAACTAATAGTCGTTCTCCATTTAACTGATAGTCGTTCTCCCTTGAACTGATAGTCGTCCTTAATCAAACTGATATTGTTCCCAGTGAACTGATAGTCATCCACTTTGGAAAGGAGAGGAGAATTTTCATCACGGATGTGTTGAGCCGGACCTCAAATGCTCTCTTTCACCAAGGATTTCAAGAACATGTTATCAATTTGTCAGTCAATTACCTGTTGATTTCAAAAATTTATTGCACAAATCTTTACCTCAAATCTACCTTCAGCATTACTTCCAAAAGAGTGAAGCTTTTGCGAAAAGCGATTCAAAATTCAAATTCATTCTATTGGCCAACCAAAAGGATGAAGGATAAATTCTCGATATGGCCATAAAAAAAGATTCAATGTTTGCAAAGCCATAAGTGATTGATATTGATTGCAGTCAATGGCATATTTTTAAAAGATTATTCTTGTAAAGATGAGGCAGTAGAAATATCCTGAGTGCTAGAAAAGAGAGCATTTACCTAAACCCTGTCTCCTCAAAATCACCTAAGCTGTAATTAAATATCCGCAAAAGGGATCTATCAATTGTCGTCAAGATGAAGGCAAATTAAGCGAGTAGACCCCCGGAGCCAAAGAAGATTTGAAACATCTCCAAGATGATGAAGTTTGTGATGGATCCTTCCAGGGAAAGTCCAAAGCACTGTCGAGATGAAGGCAGATGCAATGAACCTACCGACAATCCCTAAAAGATATTTAATTTCAGCTATCCTTCAAAGATCTCTAACCCATGAGCCAACATCGTCGAAGAAGGATCGAAACATCTCCAAGTTGAAGGAGTTTGTGACATACTCTTCCCAACAGAGAGCAAGAGAGGAAAAAGAAAGAGAGAAAAGTCAGGACATCTCCAAAATAAAGGAGAATGTAACCGAAACCCAAAAGAAAGCCAAAAGAGTGCAGAAAGATTATCATGAGAGAAGCTCCCAGGATATCAAACTGCCAAATCTAGCAAGAATCTTCTTTAAATTTGTGAAATTCTATTATCAATACTCTTTCATCAATTGCTTTCATAATATAAAATTCTCTTTCCTTTTCATATCAAGGAAATTGATAGCTTCCTTGAAGAAGGTCAATTGCAAACAATTTGGATTTCAAATCTCGATTCTATGAAGTCAATCTTGTTCGGAGGAAATGCTTCAGGTAGAAAAGAAAGAATATCTTTACAACAATGTGCATCATTTTCAAATACTTTAAATCAACAACAAAATTTCCAACAATTTGACAATATTTTCTAGCTATCCGAACGCGAAGTGAGAGCGTGATGTCTGTCTTTGATACATCCAGACACCAATTTTAAATCCCTCTTAAGGACTCCATTCTCCGCCCAATCAGGATAAGGGTACAAACCTGAGCCTCCTCTAAAGAGGTATTCCATTTTCCGCCAAATCAGGATAAGGGTATAAACCTGAGCCTCCTCTGAAGAGGTATTCCATTTTCCGCCCAATCAGGATAAGGGTATAAACCTGAGCCTCATTCAAAGAGGTATTTCATTTTTCGCCCGATCAGGATAAGGGCATAAACCTGAGCCTCATTCAAAGAGGTATTTCATTTTTGCCCGATCAGGATAAGGGCATAAACCTGAGCCTCAGTCAAAGAGGTATTTCACTTTCCGCCCGATCAGGATAAGGGCATAAACCTGAGCCTCATTCAAAGAGGTATTTCATTTTCCGCCCGATCAGGATAAGGGTACAAATTTAAATCTCATTTTATGAGATATTTGATTCTCCAATCAGGTTAAGGGTCAAACCTGAGCTTCGTTCCATGTGAGGTAATTATGTCCCATCCAGGTTAAGGGCAAAAACCTGAACTCCACCACCACAGAGCGAATCATTTCTCTTCATTCTCCATTTCATATCTATCATCTTCACCGGGCTAATTTCTCCATACCCAGTCAGATCCTTCTTACTGGGGCATTTTTTTATATAGCCCAAATTTGGTGTGTTTTTCTTTGCCACTAAGCTCGGCCACAAGCCGACTTAGTAGCAAAGAGGGGCATCTGTAAACACCCCAAATTTTCATTCACCTCCCCGGAAATCACCGAAGGGCAAAATCGTCATTTTCTGAGCCCGAACCTTACAAAAGTCCAAATTTCATCTGCAACTCTCAAAATTTCTTTATTTTAGCTCAGATGTCCAAAATTCTATTCCTGACAGGAGACAGGAATCTCCAAGTCCTGGTTCAAGATTATATTTCATAAGACATGTCATTGCATGAGCATTTTATATCACTGCACTGCACAATATCTCATTTTGAGGTCCAGAACTCTCGATTTCAAAATTTTCAATCCAGATTTGAATTTCAACTCTTTTTAAAATCAATTTCAAAACCCTGGGTCTTCAAAATTATCAATTCTTCCCATTTTACCCCCAGGACTCTGAATTTTAAAATATTTTATCAGGAAAACAATCTGGATAATTTTCAATAAATTTCATCTCAGATTTTGCCCTTTTGTCAACAAATTTCAAATATCTTCCTTTTACAAAATCGCCCTACAGGGGCCAACTCTTTTCAAAATTTCTGTTTTGCCAATTAGTCTAGATTTTATGAAAATTCCAAAAAAAGGATTTACTGTCTTGTCCTTATTTCAATAAAGAAGCAATGTGGGACCCACCCTGAGGTGGTGTCACATAGGCTTTTCTTTTAAAAAACCTAAATTTTGAAAAACCCAAAAATATAGGAGCCTTGTCCCTGGATTGGCACCACTGGATCATTTTCTCTCCTCCCATTTTCCTGCCATGTGTCACCTTCTCTCTCTTGCCATCCTTTGACACGTGTCAGTGTGGGGCCACTTTAAGATGGCACCACATGTCATTAGCTACCTCTTTATTCTATGCCACGTGTCAATGTCCACCACCTTCTCCCCTTGACAAGTGTCATTCTGATGTCGCTTTGAGGATGCCACGTGTCATGTGCTGCCCTGTCTAGAAAAAGTAGAGCTTGTCTCCTCTGAGGTGGCGCCATTTGAAGTGTGTCTCCTGCAGAGGACGTGTCAATCTCTCCCTCCTTCAGAAAAGCAGACTGACACATGTCACCTTCTGCTTTTCTTAGAAAAGCAAGTGACACATGTCATTTCTAGCTTCCTTCAGAAAAAGTAGAGGACACATGTCATTTTTTGCTCTATTCAGAAAAAGCACGATGACACATGTCTCTCTTTACTTTTCTCAGAAACGTAAGTGACACATGTCACTTCTAGCTTCCTTCAGAAAAAGTAGAGGACACGTGTCACCCCTGGCCTTCTTCAGAAAAGCAACCATTCAAAAAAATTCAAACAGGGCCTAGGTGGCGCAAATTCTGAACTTTACTTTTTCCATCTGGTCTGAGATGGCGCCATATGTTCCTTGTTCCTCCCTCCTGCCACATGGCATTATAGGAGCCACCCTGAGGTGGCGCCACATGGCCACCCTCCCTTCTTCCAGAGTCAACCTCATTTGAATTTCAAATTTCTTCCCTGAGGTGGCACCATCTGAAGAACCTCCTCCAGCAAGCTGACACTTGTCAGGTATGGAACCATCCTGGACTGCCATATGTCCAGATCTCCTTTCATCAGAAAAAAGTAGAATTCAAACTCCTCTGAGGTGGCACCTTCTGAGCCCACTGCCCTGTTCTTCTGACACGTGTCAAGAGCCACTCTGATGTGGCGCCACATGGCCTGCTCCTACTACTTCTAGATTCAAACCTCAGACTCCCTTTTGAGGTGGCTCCATTCCAGAGCCCCACTTGGCTTCATTTTTCATTTTTTATTTTATTTAAAATAAAAGTAGCCCACCATGAGGTGGCGCCACATGAGGGCTCCCTGCAAAAAGTAAACTTTGAATTTCAAACCCCAGGTAGCACCCTCTGAGGTGGTGCCATTTGGGAGCCTCCTGGAGAGAAAATCAAGCAAGCTTTTTGAAAAATTCCAAATTCCCCTGCTGAGGTGTCTCACCTACAAAATTCTCATTTTTATTTTCTCAAAAATCCAAATGGCATCCCCTGAGATGGCGCCACATGGAAGGTCCAGATTCACTGTGTTTGAATTTTGAAAATCTCTAAAATTTCTACAAATACCCTAGCCCACGCCTAGCTCAGAGGGAGCCCTGTTTGAGAACTGAACTTCATAATTCCATTTTTTTCTTTCTTGGTTTCCTCTGGATTCACGCCCCTCTGGAGCCCATTGTCAAGGTAGCCGCTCATTTCTGGAGTTCCAAAACCGCAGGAGAACACAAGGTAAGCCCCTATTCCAATTGATTTTATCATGATTTGATTCATGTTGTCGTTTGAAGAAAGAGCTCATCCGAGGGGTGGATCGAGCTATTCTCATAAAATGACATATATCAAAAAAATGTTTTAATGCTTTCTTGATTAGATTTCATACATTCATCATGTTCATGCATTAAAAATAGGTTAGATTTATGTTTTATTTTATTTAAATATCGTGTTCCATGAATTTATTTAATATCTCATGCATTCAGCTTCATTTACGTAACTCTCTATTTTTGTCAGTCAGTCCACACGTCATTTCATGCATTTTTTTTTTTAAAAAATTCTGAGAAAATCATAGTATGTGCCCTTAAGTGTCCCTAACAATATTCCAAAAATTCAGAATGATTTGAAATTGTTTACTGCATTAAAAGTTCAAAATGGTAGGTCGGGTTTTGTTACCCGGGATACGTTTTGAAAATTTACTTTCAACTTGTAAAATCGAGATATCGCTCATATGAGGTCCGATTTTAGACCTGAAAAATGTCCTGAACTCGAGATGATGTATAGTATTTAATATGAGTTTCTACGAGTTTTCTAAATTTTTTTGTTGTTTGACAAAAATCCGAGAGTTCGGGACACGTGTCAGAGCCTGATTTGGGTCTCTGAGATTTTGGATCGACTTAGGTCGATGAGTTCTCTTTGGATATTATTCCAAATCCAAATATATAAAATGTGAATGTCATGATCGGGATGTCCTGTGTTTGAATATGAAAGCTTATGATTTTTAAAACAGTTTCAATATCTGTTTCGGATTTTTCTTGTCAGACATCTGTTTTGTGATATTCGTCTGCTCTATTGATTTAGGCATGAAAAGTCATATTTGTATCTCTATTTCTGCTGATCAAATGCCAAAATCATAAAAATAAAAGTTGTTACTGTGTGTGTCGTTAGTTCCTCTGTTAAATTTCAGAAATTTCTATGGTAGAATGCTATTTTTTATGCAATTTTACATCGGATCGGGTTGATTTTGCCTTTGTCAGAACCAAATTCTCGTTACCGCACTCACCGTAGTTCAAATCTCAGAGCTGTAAAAGAAAAAATTTCTTATTTTCATGTCCTTTATCAGTCTGCAAAATCTCAGATGTTTCTATGGTGGAATTCTTGTATTACTGCATTAAGTGTTGCATTTGGTTCGGGTTCGTAGGCGAAATTCGATCTTTTTAGGATTTTCTTTAAGTTTTAGTATCTAAACCATATCATTTCATGAGTTTTAACATTCTAGGATGTTTATCAGAATAGGTAGATGCTCCATACCTAATTTGACAGCATTTGGAATTCATTTGAGGCTCGGTTTAGCCATATCATCAAAACAGGGCCCCGCGGGACCCTGATCCAAGCGAAATTCGTTATTTTTGATGAATGATAGCATGCCAAAATTCTGATTTTACGGTCCTAATGTGTTTATCAGCATGTCATCATGTCTCATTATGCATTTCATCACCATTTGTTTCAATTCGAATTTCAAAATCTTAATTTTACCAAAATTTCCTTCAAAAAACCCTGATTTTAAAGGTGTAACTTCAATATTAGGGGTATTTTGGTCATTTTGACCACAATTTCGAATTTTAAACTATTTTCTACTGAATTTCTTGCATTTATATCATTTTAAATATCAAGAAAGCATGAAAATAGAGTTTATATCGAACTAAGTCCAATAATTTCAGAATATTATTTGAAAACGTTGGAAAAACCCACATATTTGAGCTAATCCCATTTCCAGTTTGGCAGAGACATTCAAAAGAAGGAACTAAAGTCTGCAATTTCCCTTTCATTGATTTATTTAGTGATGTAATAATGTAAATTTTGGAATAAGAGATTTAATTTTCTGCTTAGACTAGGATGCATATCATATAGTTTGAATTCATGCAATATCCTGATTATGTGATTCATGCATTTTATTTCAAAAGCACTATGGATGTACACGAATGTCACGTGCACCAACTCTTAGGGAGTTGATGAACTCGGTGGAGTCCATATTTACGGCCCTAGTCGGAATATGGACGAGACCCAGATCCATCATCTTTCTACCAGTCACATTGAGCCTACACTCTTAGGCTACCTTCCAAATTGCACATCATATTTCCAATTTTGCAAAACATTGTGCATTAAATCAATTAAGCGCTGAACATGTTCATGGCCATAGTCAGAATATGTGAAGGATTTATTTTGACTTAATACACATTTTTCCAACAAATTTCTCAGAAAATCTTTTCAAAGTGCATTCATTCACTCATACCATTTGCATCATGAAATCATTGGTTTTCTCATGATTTTCTTAAGAAAATTTCCTTCTCAAGAAATCAATTTCTCCAGAAACTTTGAGAATTTTTCAAAATCGGTTTTCCAAAGTCAAGTTTTTCCACAGTTTTCCATGAAAAAGGTTATTTTCTCAAGATTTTCAAAAGGAGTCTCTTATCTTTCTCAAAGATCAAAATCGATTTCCAAGTGTTTCAAGGCTAGGATTGTCAGGATTTCAGTTTCTCGAGTTTCAATTCTCCCTCTCCAAAGAATTTTCCAATGAATTTCAATCATTTTTCAAAGAAAGCTTTCAAAACTTGAAGCTTTTCCTGACAAGCATTTTCCCTTCAAATGTTCACCTTTTTCTCAAGAATCACTTCTATTTTCTCAGGATTTTCAACCATTCATGATTTTCCCAAATCTTCATAAACTTTCTCGTGATTTCAAAACCCCTTTCGTCTGAGTTTTCTGATAAATTGACTTTCACCTTTTCCCTGAGAAATATCTTTCAGCTCCAAATATTTTCCAAGCATACATCTGTGATCATCGCAAAAATTTTCCTCACTCGTGGTTTCTTTCTCTCTCTTCCCTTTTCCTTTTCTAACCTCTATTTTCCTCCTTTTTAAAGGGAGAAAAATAAAAGAAAGAAAAGCGAGAGAGAGAGAGAAGAGGAACTCTTTTGCGCGGTCTCACTTGACCTTAATTTGAAAAATATTTAGAAATTTAACTCGCCTCCGTTTTAAAAATATTGCGGGAAAAATGGAGAGACGGGATTCGCTCGTCGGTACGAGGTTCGACCATTCCTGGCGCCTTTACCAGGGGTAATCGAACCAAGGATCGAATCTATGCCTTTTGCTTTGCCTAAATATAATCTAAGAATTTATCCTAAAGATCTAAATGCACAAAGAATCATACTTGTGCAATGCAAGGATGTATGCTCTTTTCGAAAATTGATTTGGAAATTTCCAAGTATTCTGAGATGAACTTGGTAAAGGAGTGAAGAAATGGTTGAATCTAACTTAAAATTTGAGATAGATCCGAGAAGTTCTAAGCCTTTGAAGTAAATCAGAGTTGGAAGAATAAATCTTGACTTGGAGAAAGAATGATTTGAAGTTTTGAAAATGAAGTTTCAAAGTCAGAAATGGACTTTGAATTTAATTATGGATTTAAGAGAAGAAGATGAAGTTTTGAAGTGATATTGAATTTGAATCTTAGAATGGGTCTGAGAAAATCAAATGGTATTTAAAATAGAAATGGATTTAGGGAGTTCAAATGAGATCTGGAAATGGACTTGGATTTGAAATCTAGATTTTGAATTGGAATTGGATCTTTAAAATGGATTTAAGATCTGGGATCTGAGGTTTGATGTAAAATTGGATTCTGGATTCTAAGATGGATTTGGATATGAAGTCTGAGATCCAAAGTAGAATTTGAGTCTAGACCCTAAAGGGGAATTTGGACCTGAAGTTTGAGATCCAAGAATTGGATTCTGGATCCTAAAATGGATTTGGATCTAAAGTCTGAGATCCAAAGTAGAATTTGAGTCTGGACCCTAAAGGGGATTTGGACCTGAAGTCTGAGATCCAAGAATTGGATTTTGGATCCTAAAATGGATTTGGATCTGAACTCTGAGATCCAAAGTGGAATTGGATTCTGGATCATAGAATGGAGTGGATCTGAAATCTGAGATCCAAATGTAGAGTTGGGCTCTGGATCCTAAAAATGGAATTGGATTTGGAGTCTGAGATCCAAAGTGGAATCGGATCTTGAATCCTAAAATGGAACTGGATCTGAAGTCTGAGATCCAATGTGAATGTTGAATCCTGGATCCTAGAATGGGTTTTTGGATCTGAATTTGAGATCCAAAAAGTAGGGATTTGTACTTGAAAATCTGGATCCAAGTTGGATTTAAGATCTAACTTTGGATTTGGAATTTCAAAATTTGATTTTAGAATTTTGAACTTGGAATATGAATTTCAAAGTCAAATTGGACTTTGAATTTGAAGTTTGAATATGGAATTTAGAAGATGAATCAAGAATTTCTAAGTTTGAATTGAATTTGGAAAAAGGAATTTTAGAAATTGATTCTTGAATATACAAATGAATTTCAAAGTTAAATTGTACTTTGAATTTGAGATAGAATTTGGAATTTGAAATACAAGATGATTCTGAAGTTTCAAAGTCAAATGGGACCTTGAAATTGAATTCTTGAATCTTTTTGAGAAATTTGAATTTATGAATAGATTTTGATCTGAGAAATGAAGGGAAAGAATCACTTGGATTTATGAAAAGGATTTGAAAAATATGATGCAACTCTATCTTAAATGATGAATGAATTTAAAGAATTTTGAATTTAGATTTTGAAAAGCTATCTTATTCTTGAACTCAATTAAAATAAGATTGAAGATATAATACATCCCTAACTATGGTCATTGAATGTATTATATAATAATCTATATTTAAATTCAGGTGAAGAATAAAACACATTTGGTGCTTTTATAGAATTTAAAATGAAATTAACTCTCAACATACCTTGACTATGGCCATTGGTATATATTTTGAGTTAATTTTAAGTTAAATTCTGATAAAAGAAGAAAATATTTAGGGAACATATGATGAATTTTGAAAACGGATCCAATGTGGATCCAGTGTTATTTCGTAAAAGTTAAAAATCCTAAGTTTTGTCCATACCCTGACTATGGCCATTGATATGGATCATCAACTTAGGATAAATTATCTTTTATGAAAAATTGTGCACGTGCCATTCGTGTTTCACCATTTGTGAATTTTTGAGAAGTAAGGGGAAAATGATATGAAAACAAGTAATTCTATGAAAATGCATGCTCATACATTCTAATCTAGTACAGGAATGTAAATCTTCTCATTGATATCTAACTATTACAACATTAAATTTTAAATTGAAATCAAATTCCTAATCTAAGAAGGAAAAAGCAGTTTCTACTTAATTCCTGCAAAATCCAAGCCAGCACAAGGTAGAAGAAGTAAGAGACATGTTATATCATATTTAAGATGCAAGATGATACATATGCTGTATAGAATGCATGATGAATAATTGATGTGCTGTGAAAGTGGCCAGGAATGAATACCATTATAATGCAATGAAGGTATATGCATGATGGTAAGTTGTACAGGAAAGTGCAAATGGATAGCAATGCAAATGAATGGAGTGTGGGATTTCATTGAATGAGATACTGGAAAGTGTAGAAGTGAGTGATAGGTACGATGGGGCTAGAATAAGACAAAAGATGTGGCAAGTGTTGTGGAATAAAAGTATGAAGTAAATAGAAGGGTCTTTTATGAGTGGCTAAAGTGAAACTACAGCAGCCTTAAAGGTGCTGTGAAGGGAGATGCGGCTACAAACATTCAGAAATGTGATGATATGAAAGACCTACAACAGTGCTAACACTGTTGTAGGCACCCACAAGCTACAACAGTACTTGACAACACTGTAGGGGTCAAAAGAAAGCTACAACAAAGAGAAAGAAACAATAAAAAGAAGGAAGCATCCACTGCAAAGGGGGTAAAGGGCCACAACAAAGTGATCTTTCCCTTTTGGCTTCACACGATCAGTCGCCTGTATGGGATGAGGGATGTGGCTGAAGGTAAGTGGTGATGAGCTATGAGGGTAAGTAAAATGGAAGCATATGACTTATGCTATATGCAAATAGTGACAATGGAAAGGATAGTTACGTGCCAATCAGTAGAGGCTACTAGGAGAAATGCATGCATTGTTGCGGGTGACAGAGGACAATCCTACAACAAGTTGAATTGTTACCCCTCTTTTTGACCTATTCCAATCAGATTCATAGGATGAACGCTGGAGGTCCAAATATAGGTGGGCTGGTGGTTTGAGGTGTGTGTGCTAATGAGTGCACAACAATGAATGTTTTGTAAAAAAAACTGCTCTGTAATGAGGGGTTGTCATAGATACTGCAGAACAAGATGTCACATATATATTTGACATTGAGGCAATCGACCCTGCCAATCCTCCCTGAAGAAGACTTTGAAACTTCCTCACAATATAGGTGGTATTTGCAGCAGATTCATCGCCTCTGAAGGCTTTGACTGAGAACACAAGAAATCAAATTTTTACTGCTTTTAGCCAAAATTCTAAGACCTATTGACATGATTTGCGTGCTGATAAAAAAAAAACATTCCTGCGATATGTAAATTGTTGATCAATGCATATTCATCTTCAAAAGCATCACTGCATCTTGCTGAAGCAAATCAAGTCTGAAGGTTCTTTGTAACCTTAAAAACAAATAATCCTAGGTTCAAAAGGAAAAAAAAAATGACATGATCTGATGTGATTCTTCAAGGCTTTAGCAGGCCATTAATCACATTGATACTGGAAGTAAGATAGAATGGAAAGCTAAAAAAAAAAAAACTTTATAATTAGGCAAAAAGTGGGAAGACTTAGGGAGCATGACCCCCAGACGTGTCATTACAGGCTTCGGGTAGCAAAGAAAATTGCCACCAAGAGACAAGGGCATATGCTGGGTCTACCATTGTAACACATGGACTACCCATGTGTAACGATTCATCAAAATCCTTGACCCTTGCAGATTTACAGCTTCATGATTGTAGGACGACTGTGAGGCAAAGGGTAGGCTAACGAAATGCAAGAGTGCAGAGACAGAGACACTACAGCTGTGTTACAACTAATAAAAGGAACACAGAGAATGAAAGAAAAAAAAAGAACAGATAACTAAACTAGGAAAATGCAGAGCATACTTAAGATGGGATGATATAGCGATGAAAGAATGAATGAAAGGCATACAAATGGATGTTATGATGAACCTGAAATATCAGATACACAAAGTATATGGATGAAACACCCAAATGGTGAATTAATCATAATGGAAGTGGGGATACGAATAAAAAAAACAATATCAAATGAAGGTTATGGCTCGGCACATACCTTAAGGATGATGCACAGGATAAACAAAGATTATGACGCCAGTTTGTTTGAGATGAATACTAGCGATCTCACAGCTACTTAGCTAAATGCTAATCAAAATAGCAGGTACAAGTGAACAAACAAACAAAATATATGACGAATTTCCATTGTATTGCAGTTTATCAGAATTATCATAAGGCTGAGGACAGTCACGATCTATTTACTCTCGTTAATCAGCTGATCAATATCTACTAAATCGGCATAGCAGATCAAATCCTGTGGTGTCGACCTTAATTTAAGGATAATGAGTCCAGTCAGATGAATAGAAAAAAAAAAATTTGTCATCCGATGAAACCACAAGGCAAGATTATGACAATGACAATGCAACCTAAAAAAAAAAAGATAAGAATGGAGTTGTGCAGGGCATATACCGAATAAAAAAATAAATCACGATACCTCAGACAAATGTTCATTATAAGAACTAAGGGTTTTGTCTATAATAACAAGAACGAATTGGGAACTGTAAACAAAGAAAGAAAAACATATCGGAATTAGGAAATTCCACTTGCTATTGCACAAAGAAGAGGGCTAAAATTTCCATCACCAATCCAAACCCCACTCATGGTGCGTAAATGGGGATCAAAACAAAACAGAAAACAAAGAGAAAAAAAAAACGATGAGGGAAAAAGAGAAGGAAAAGAATAGCAGAGTAAGTAAAAAAAAAGGAAAAAAAAAACTAACCGGGTAGCCTCACGCTGCAAGAAATAGGAAGAGGAATGGAGATGTTAATGGCGGATATTGTCTGGCGATGGGGTCGAAGCCCGATGTCTTTTTGCTACTCCCCCTCCCCTTTTCTCCGCTCCCCTTGCTCTCAGTTTTGCAGAGTTCTGAAGGAGGGAGGAGGGCTTTTTTTTTTTGTCTACTGGGCCTTCCCACTGCTGAAGAAGAAGAAGGGAATAGGCGATGAGAAATCAGAAGGTGGTGGGTTGAAGCGCCGATGGATGCCAAAAGAAAAAAAACCGATCCCCTCAAGGATCCTGGAGAGCTCTTCTTAAAGGAACAATGGAAGGCTCCAGAGGACGGAGGTTTGTTGAGGATGAATGGAGGAGGGAGGCTCCCAGGCGATCGAGGGTGGAGAAGGGAAACTCGCGAAACCGCGGCCGTTGTGAACTTTTTTTCTTTTTCAAAAAAAAGGATTCCTTTATAATGACTTTTCAAAAAGTGGTTTTTAAAGAGGGTTTTTTAGCAAAAACAAGTTTCAAAGCGGGTTGGAGCTCCATATTTTCTCAAAAATTTTTGGTTTTTGTGTTGTTTTTCCATTTTTTGTATTTTTGTAATAGAAAACTAAAATTTATAAAAAAAAACAAAAACACTAAATTTTTGTATTTTCCTGAGAAATATACATACATACATACATATATATATATATATATTTAAAATGTTTTTCCGAGAATTTCAGGCCATTTGGGAGAAAATTCTTCAGAAGAATGGGTTCGGACCTAAGTTTTGAGAAAATATTCAAGTTTTGAAACTCGAATCGAGAAATACAATGCAATGAATCCAAACAGATACCGGACGAACTGTCTGAGCTTTTCAAAAAGTTATTTTGGAATTTTCGAGAATTTAATTTTAAACATTGGACAACGAAGCTCAGATTTGGATCTTTTATCTGGATCCGGATCCGAAATTGAGTCAGATACACAAAATGAATTTAATTTCAGAAAACTTGAGAAATAAAATGGGATTTATATTTAAAAGTGACTCAATTACCCAGAAAACGAAGATAAAGGGCAAGAGGAAAATATTTACAAACTTTTGAAAAATTTGGGGTGTTCACAGATGCCCCTCTTTGCTACTAAGCCGGTAACAAACCGAGCTTAGTGGCAAAGATAACACTCCAAATTTTGAAAAATGCTCCAGTCTGCAGATCTGATCTGGGTGTGGAAGAATTATGGCTTTTCAGGCTTAAAGCCTCGTCCTAAATGGCTCTGGGGGACGAAATCCTCGAAAATGATATGACTGAATAGATAGAAATGGGGAAATCGTGATGGGACTTTGAGTGAAGGTCCCGAAAAAAAATGGTGAAGGATTTTGATCAAGTCACATGAGCGAGGCGAGATCAATTTTTTGGAATGAGTCAGGTTTAGCCCTTAACCTGGATGGGACGAAGATATATCGAGATAATTTGGGACGGGGAAAGGAATATAAGTGGACCTCGATGGGACATTTTGAGAGAAATGCCTCGTGAGATGAAATTTCAAGCATAGTTTTTTCCTGGATGGATGTACAAAGCATGGATTCCTCGATGGGAAGAACCATGATGGGACCGGAGGAAAACACCTCGTCGAAACGAGACTCAGGTTTAACCCTAAACCTGAGAAAGGAAACAAACCTCGAGGCACGAGGTTCAGGCTTAACCCTTATCCTAAAAGGGACGACCATACAGAATCCTCGAACGACGAAGCCGTGATGGGACAACAAATGCATCGCAAAAGCGAGATTCAGGTTTAACCCTTGACCTGAGTGGGGGGAATCGCACGAAGTTCTCAAATGAAGAAACCGTGGAAAGACTAGAAAGGATATCTAGTCAAAAATGAGACTCAGGTTTAACCCTAACCTGAACGGAAAGATACCTCATGGAACGAGGCTCAGGCTTAATCCTTAACCTGAAAAGGGCAACCATACAGAATCCTTGGATGAAGAAACCATGATGGGATCTTCGGAATTTGGACGAACAAATCCGAATGGGGTTTTGCGAGAAGAGAAGAACAAGGGATTCCCTAAAGCTTTGGAAAGGGGATGATCTTGGGCGCCTCATTGCTGAGACTAAAATCAGCTTTCTAAAAACAGACGACCTCTCGCAGAAGGTTTGGGAGATACCTCGAGGAGCGAGGTAACAGGTTTACTCCTTAGCCTGAATGGATACAGAATCCTCGAGGAGCGAGGAAAACTGTGATGGGACCTCTAGACTTTGCACAACAAGTCCGAGAGGGGTTTTTTTGCAAAAGGATGAAAATGGGGGTCCCTAAAGCTTGAAAAGGGGTTGTTCTTAGGCGCCTCATTGCTGAGACTGAAAATAGCTTTTGACAATAACAGGCCTTTTGCAAAAAGTTCAGGTTTAACCCTTATCCTGAGCGGGAACTGTCCATGGTGGGACAGTGGGGAACATAGGGAAGTGTGCAAATCTGAGAGCGCTCAGATCAGACAGAAGGAAAGGACTTTTCAGTCCTAAGGAAGGATGACGTCAGGATACGTCAAAACGAACATCAAGTTCACACTTCATTTTGAGACAATGAGAAAATATTGCCAATAAGATGTCAAAATTGTAGTTGATTCTGTATGATTGAATTGTGTATGAAAAATATCACCTCTTTCGACCTAGAGTATTAGCTTCAATTGGGCTAACTCTGCAGAATCAAGAGTCAAATTCAAAGTTTGTTGTTGTTGAGCTTCTTTAAGAAAGATATCAATTTCCTTGATATGAAAAGAGAGGGAATATTCTTAGCTTCATAAAAGCAATTGAGTGAAAAGATATTGATAAAAGAAATATCACATAGATAAAGATGATTCCTGACAGTTTTGGGTAGTTTGATATCCTGGGCATTTCCCATGATGATCTTTTTGCACTATTTTGAGTCATGGAGTTTTCCTGGGCTTTTACATCATCCTTCATTTTGGAGATGTCCTGACTTTTCTCTCTTTTCGGGGAAGGGTACGTCACAAACTCCTTCATCTTGGAGATGTTTCGATCCTTCTTTTCTTTCTCAGGAATTATGACATTGATGGTATAGGTTCATTGGTAAAATCTCTAGATGATAGAGGAAATCAAATATCTTTTAGGGTTTGTTGGTAGGTTCATTGCATCCGCCTTCATCTCGACGGTGATCCGAACTTTCCCTGGAAGGATCTGTCACAAACTCCGTCATCTTGGAGATGTTTCAAATCTTCTTTGGCCCCGGGGGTCTGCTCGCATAATTCATCTTCATCTTGACGACAATTGAGAGATCCCTTTTGCGGATATTTGATTTTCAGTTCAAATGACTGAGGAGATATGGATTGGGTAGGTTCTTTTTTTACTGCCCAGGATATTTCCACTGTCTTACTGCCAAAGGATGGTCTTTAAGAATGTGCCATAGCTATGATCAATATCAATTCGCTCATGGCTTTTTAACATCATCGAATATTCCTTTGCCGGTCATATCGAAGATTTTTCCTTCATCCTCTTGGTTGACCAACAGAAAAAGTTTGAATTCAGTTCTTATTTCGCAAAAGTCTTGATCTTTTGGAAATAATACTAAAGGTAGTTTGAGGTAGTTCTTTATATGATGAAAATTTTGAGATCAACAATGACTTGCTAACAAATTGGCAAAATATTCTTAAAATCCTTGATGAAAGAGATCGCTTGATATCAAATCGACATGTCCGTGACAAAATTCTCCTCTCTTTTTCTCCAAAAAGAGAGACTCAGGCTTAAGCCCTTACCTGAATGGGAGGTTGGAAATACTCCTCTCTTCCCTGAAAGAGGAGGTGTTTGCAAAACGGAACTTTCGAAAAGAAATTAAGTTTTCGTCAAAACTCCATATCTCTAGGCTTCTCTTATGGAAAGGCGGCCGAAAAACAAAGTTGAGAAAGTATCACAGAGGAACGAGTCCATCACACTCTCCCTAGAAGAGGGTCCTCTGTGAAGGGGTTGGCCAAAGATGAGAAAAATGGGCGCCACAAAAAGAAACGAGCTTCCGTCGAAGCTCTTCCTAGAAAAAGGTTCTTTTGTGTAAAGTTGGTTGTTGTTTTGCAAACTGTTCGCGAAGAAAACAAGTCCCTTCAAACTCTCCTCCGGAAGAGGGTTCTCGCGAACAAAAGATGGTTGCATGCAAAAGGAACGAGTTCCCTCGAACTCTCCCTGAAGAGGGTCCTTTGCAAGAGAAAAAGATTTGAATTTTTGATAAAATGATAACCCGAAGGTTGAAATTGAGAATTTAGAACTTGAATGATGATGATTGGTTAGTGCAAAGACTGAACCTGGAAAGCTAACTGATCAGTCAGCCAAACAACTAGCACGAGCGCTAGATGTACCAGCACGAGCACTAGGTTTTGAAAAACATACCAGTGCGAGCACTGGATTTCGAAAATGCCCTAGTACGAGCGCTGGGTTTCGAAAACGCACATCAGCACGAGCACTGGGTTTTCGAAATATACACCAGCACGAGCACTGGGTTTTTCGAAGGTGCATACCAGTACGAGAACTGGTTTTCAAAAATGCATACCAGTACGAGCACTGGTTTTCGCACGGAGAGTTGAAAAACGAGACCGACATTCGAAGATACTTGAGAATTTAAGCGAGAATGATTGTCGGTATTTCAGGATTATCCCTTATCCTGAAGGGGGAGTTCAGGTTTGTCCCTTAACCTGAAAGGGAAAGTTCAAGTCGAACTCGTGTCCAAAATACGAGCATTAGATCGATAGGGGAAGTTCAAGCCGGAACTTTGAGAAAATAAGGATATACAAAAGCGAAAATCCAAGTCGGAACTCGGTTTTTCAAATATAAGAAATGAGTGAGAATGGAGTTTGAAAACTCGAATTCTCAACCCAACAATTTTGTCCAACACGAGCATTGGATTCAAAAGGAAGTTCAAGTCGGAACTTGAGACTTCAAATGATATATAAAAAGGAAAAACCCGAGTCGGAACCCGGATCTTTAAAACAATGATAAAAATGGGGAATCCGAGTTTTGAAAAACTCGGATCTTCAAGGGCACGATCGGTTCCAGCACGAGCGTTGAATCCGAAAGGAAGTCAGAGTCGGAACTCAAAACTTCAGACGATATATATAAAAAGGAAAAACCGGAGTCGGGAGCCGGATCTTTAAAATAATGATAAAAATGGAAGAACTCGAGTTTTGAAAAACTCGAATCTTCAAGGGTACGATCGGTTCCAACACACGCGTTGAATCCGATAGGAAGTCCGAGTTGGAATTCGAAACTTCAAACGATATATATAAAAAGGAAAAACCGGAGTCGGGACCCGGATCTTTAAAATAATGATAAAAATGGAAGAACCCGAGTTTTGAAAAACTCGAATATTCAAGGGTACGATCGGTTCCAACACGAGCGTTGAATCCGATAGGAAGTCCAAGTTGGAACTCGAAACTTCAAACGATATATAAAAAGGAAAAACCCGAGTCGGGACCCGGATCTTTAAAATAATGATAAAAATGGAAGAACCCGAGTTTTGAAAAACTCGAATCTTCAAGGGTACGATCGGTTCCAACACGAGCGTTGAATTCGATAGGAAGTCCGAGTCGGAACTCGAAACTTCAAACGATATATAAAAAGGAAAAACCCGAGTCGGGACCCGGATCTTTAAAATAATGATAAAAATGGAAGAACCTGAGTTTTGAAAAACTCGAATCTTCAAGGGTACGATCGGTTCCAACACGAGCGTCAATCTGATAGGAAGTCTGAGTCGGAACTCGAAACTTCAAACGATATATAAAGAGGAAAAACCCGAGTCAGGACCCGGATCTTTAAAATAATGATAAAAATGGAAGAACCCGAGTTTTGAAAAACTCGAATCTTCAACGGCATGATCGGTTCCAACATGAGCGTTGAATCCGATAGGAAGTCCGAGTCGGAACTCGAAACTTCGAACGATATATAAAAAGGAAAAACCCGAGTCGGGACCCAGATCTTTAAAATAATGATAAACATGGAAGAACCCGAGTTTTGAAAAACTCGAATCTTCAAGGGTACGATCGGTTCCAACACGAGCGTTGAATCCGATAGGAAGTTCGAGTCACAACTCGGAACTTCAAACGATATATAAAAAGGAAAAACCTGAGTCAGAACCCGGATCTTTAAAATAATGATAAAAATGGAAGAACCCGAGTTTTGAAAAACTCGAATCTTCAAGGGTATGATCGGTTCCAACACGAGCGTTGAATCCAATAGGAAGTCTGAGTCGGAACTCGAAACTTCAAACGATATATAAAATGGAAAAACCCGAGTCAGGACCCGAATCTTTAAAATAATGATAAAAATGGAAGAACCCGAGTTTTGAAAAACTCGAATCTTCAAGGGTACGATCGGTTCCAACACGAGCGTTGAATCCGATAGAAAGTCCGAGTCGAAACTCGAAACTTCAAACGATATATAAAAAGGAAAAACTCGAGTCGTGACCCGGATCTTTAAAATAATGATAAAAATGGAAGAACCCGAGTTTTGAAAAACTCGAATCTTCAAGGGTACGATCGGTTCCAACACGAGCGTTGAATCCGATAGGAAGTCCGAGTCGAAACTCGAAACTTCAAATGATATATAAAAAGGAAAAACCCGAGTCGGGACCCGGATCTTTAAAATAATGATAAAAATGATAGAACTCGAGTTTTGAAAAACTCGAATCTTCAAGGGTACGATCGGTTCCAACACGAGCGTTGAATCTGATAGGAAGTCCGAGTCGGAACTCGAAACTTCAAACGATATATAAAAAAGAAAAACCCGAGTCGGGACCCGGATCTTTAAAATAATGATAAAAATGGAAGAACCCAAGTTTTGAAAAACTCGAATCTTCAAATGTACGATCGGTTGCAACACGAGCGTTGAATCCGATAGGAAGTCCGATTCGGAACTCGAAACTTCAAACGATATATAAAGAGGAAAAACCCGAGTCGGGACCCGGATCTTTAAAATAATGATAAAAATCGAAGAACTCGAGTTTTGAAAAACTCGAATCTTCAAGGGTACGATCGGTTCCAACACGAGCGTTGAATCCGATAGGAAGTCCGAGTCGGAACTCGAAACTTCAAACGATATATAAAAAGGAAAAACTCGAGTCGGGACCCGGATCTTTAAAATAATGATAAAAATGGAAGAACTCGAGTTTTGAAAAACTCGAATCTTCAAGGGCACGATCGGTTCCAACACGAGCGTTGAATCCGATAGGAAGTCCGAGTCGGAACTCGAAACTTCAAACGATATATAAAAAGGAAAAACCCGAGTCGGGACCCGGATCTTTAAAATAATGATAAAAATAGAAGAACTCGAGTTTTGGAAAACTCGAATCTTCAAGTGTACGATCAGTTCCAACACGAGCGTTGAATCCTATAGGAAGTCCGAGTCAGAACTCGAAACTTCAAACGATATATAAAAAGGAAAAACCCGAGTCGGGACCCGGATCTTTAAAATAATGATAAAAATGGAAGAACTCGAGTTTTGAAAAACTCGAGTCTTCATGGGTACGATTGGTTCCAACACGAGCGTTGAATCCGATAGGAAATCCGAGTCGAAACTCGAAACTTCAAACGATATATAAAAAGGAAAAACCCGAGTCGGGACCCGGATCTTTAAAATAATGATAAAAATGGAAGAACCCGAGTTTTGAAAAACTCGAATCTTCAAGGGTACGATCGGTTTCAATACGAGCGTTGAATCCGATAGGAAGTCCGAGTCGGAACTCGAAACTTCAAACGATATATAAAAAGGAAAAACCCGAGTCGGGACCCGGATCTTTAAAATAATGATAAAAATGGAAGAACTCGAGTTTTGAAAAACTCGAATCCTCAAGGGTACGATCGGTTCCAACACGAGCATTGAATCCCATAGGAAGTTCGAGTCGGAACTCGAAACTTCAAACGATATATAAAAAGGAAAAACCCGAGTCGGGACCTGGATCTTTAAAATAATGATAAAAATGGAAGAACTCGAGTTTTGAAAAACTCGAATCTTCAAGGGTACGATCGGTTCCAACACGAGCGTTGAATCCGATAGGAAGTCTGAGTCAGAACTCGAAACTTCAAACGTCAAAAAAAAATAAAATAAAAAGAAAAGAACCCGAGTCGGAACTCGGATCGTAAAAACAAAAATGAAAACAAAAACAAAACAAGAACCTGAGTTGATACTCAGACAGGAAGGAGATAATTTCTACCCAAGAGTCTGATTAGAAGGATTGACAAAATATATGAATAGATTCCGACAATGAAGAGGAGAGATTTATTCGAGATCCTTGACCGAAGATGGCCTAAGATTCGAATCTATTTATGATGGCTTCAGGATTTTCCTTTATCCTGAAGGAGTATCAAATAGAATTTGATGTGAATAGAAGAATTTTATGGGAAATAATTTAGGTTTATCCCTTAACCTGAAAGGAAAAAAGAATAGAATTTAAATGAAGAGAAATTGATATAAATTTAGAAAATCAATAAAGCTTGATGAAACTTGTATTTGCAAAAGAATTCTCGCAGGTAGCGTTGTTGCTCCTACGAGGGGTTTCAGGATTATCCTTTATCCTGAACAGAATAAAAAAATAGAAATTGATATAAATTTAGAAAATAAAGATTGATAAAATTGGTATTTGCAAAAGAATTCTCATAGGTAGCATTATTGCTCCTACGAGGGGTCTCGGGATTATTCGTTGTCCTGAACGGGAAAAGGAATAGGATTTAAGGAAAATAAATGAAGAGAAATTAATGTAAATCTAGAAAAATCAATAAAGATTAACAAAACTTGTATTTATAAAAGAATCCTCATAGGTAGCGTTTATTGCTCCCACGAGAGGTTTCAGGATTTTCCCTTATCCTGAACGGGAGCACCTCGAACAACGAGGGTGAGGTTTATCCCTTAACCTGAAAGGGTAATGAATAAAATAAAATTTTGGAGAAAATAAAGAGAAATTGATAAAAACTTACAAAATCGAGAAAAATTGAAGAATTGTCTTTACAAAAGAATCCTCATAGGTAGCATTATTGCTCCTACGAGGGGTCTCGGGATTATCCCTTATCCTGAATGGGAACGCCTCGGACAATGAGGGTCAGGATTGTCCCTTATCCTGAATGGGAACACCTCGGACAATGAGGGTCTGGATTGTCCCTTATCCTGAATGGGAACGCCTCGGACAATGAGGGTCCGGATTGTCCCTTATCCTGAATGGGAACGCCTCTGACAAATGAGGGTCAGGATTGTCCCTTATCCTGAATGGGAACGCCTCGGACAATGAGGGTCAGGATTGTCCCTTATCCTGAATGGGAACGCCTTGGACAATGAGGGTCAGGATTGTCCCTTATCCTGAATGGGAAAATGAATAAAAGAATACCTCATGGGAAAGAGGCACCAGGTTTATCCCTTAACCTGAAGGGGTAATGAGAATAAAAGAATACCTCTTTGAAAAAGATGCATCAGGTTTATCCCTTAACCTGAAAGGGTTAACAAATTATAAAATTTAATAGAATTGAGGAAAATTTGATAAAATTTGATAAAATTTGATAAAACTTGATAAAATTGATGTAAACTTGGTAAAAATATGAAATAAAATGAAGGAAAAAGATATCAAAATTAACTGAAAATTTATAGGATTTAAGAGAAAAAAAGAAGTTTTTCTGATCCTGCCTGCACATGGGATCTTTGAAAGAAAAATGTTTATTTAAAAGATAAGTGAGAAATCATTTTGGGAAGAAAATCCACTGTAAGAAGAATGATCTGTAACGCCCCGGATTTCCAAAACAAAGCTAAGTTAAAATTTTCATGAATTTCTTTTCTTTTTTTTTTCTTTGCAGTGGAATTTATAAAAGCTTTTAGCAACGGAATCAGACGATAATGAGTCGTCAGTTTTAGAAAACTCCGAGCACGTTGCAGGTATGTGGCCAAGCAACTCATTGACCACCAAAGTGTTCCATTTATCAAAAACCACATGTTTATTACAACACTACTGCTTAGAAAAGCAGTGTAGGTTCAATAAAAAGGAAGCAGTACAACTCTGTCTAGAGAAACCCTGGAACTCGATGCCGCCTTGCTCCACATATCGCCACGCAGGTTCAACACCTGAAATCCCCATAAAACGGGGTCAGAACCACTGATGGTCTGGTAAGCATGCAGTCACACATCCATTCCACTCAAGTACAATAATGACCACTCAGGGTCGCAATACGCAATAACGACGCTCAAGCCTCCAAGACTTAGCGTATATCGCAAGAGCCTCCTCAGGGCTATGAGTTGAACATCCGCTCGAGTCCTCATGACTTAGAGCAAGCCTTTTCAGGGCTGTGATTTGAATAGCCACTTAAGTCTCCATGACATAGCCATGACCTCTTCCGGGTCTCAAAGTGATGTCTAGCTCAAGTCTTCATACTTGGCACATCCGTATCCCACGCATCTAAGGACAACTCCTCGAGCTTCGCTTAGTCGTGCGGATACAACACGGGTCTTTGCCCAGTCGGTCCAGTAGTATACCGAACATGACACCTTCACAAAGGTTATGCAGGACTGACTCAACACGTCATCCACTCATACATTCAAAGCATCGCTGTACCTAGAACTAATGCATTGTTTGATAATTAACCGCTCCCGCCTTTGGTACGCAGGTAGAGCTATTGTCCGGGCATCAACGCGACGTTCTGGGGGTTGATTATTCTATGTATTTTAGATACCCCAGAGGCCTGTTGACCCTATCCATAGTAGGGCAGTGTGTTTCAACTGGGAGAACCCTACTAGGCCCATATTCGGATGTATCCTCTACTTGCAGTAGTTGGGTTCAATCCTTAGATCTTAAGGATAACCACGACCCCAAAACCCATGAGTGACTGAGGCCATCGTGGACTCTATCAGGTCAAAAGTAAAATACATGTCACTCAAGGCTGTACCATCACTGTCATTCCACAGTGAGCATAATTCCTGAAGGGGTCTGTCAGTCTTACAATTACTTGGACAGAATCTGCATGCCATTTAGGCAGCCTGTGCTTTCAGCACTACGGGAGTATGTACCCGACCCCATTCAGTCTGCCCCAACACAGTCATTACTGAGGGGGTACCCCTAACACGATCTTCAACCGCGGGGTATGTGCGACCTTAAGTCTTATTCATATGCATGCAGAACACCGCTCTTTGGCACTTCGGCCACCACGAGCATCACACCTCTTTGGGTGGAAACAACACACTCTGGCTCTTCGGCCCTTACGAGTCTGGTTGCGTAACCGTTCTCAATGAGCATGCATATGACTCGATCTAAATAGATCGGCTACTCGGCGTATTTTTACGCAACGAGTCCAAACCTAGCCAAGGCGCAACCTCTACTCCGGCTCAGCGGCCCTTACGAGCAAGGTGCCCTTGTAGGCACAAGGATACGAGCCGATCTGGCATCGTTCCATCAACGGAGATCATTATGTCGTTCCATTGGTTCCGGCAGCTCTTCTGCCAACCATTTCGTCAGCACCTCCCCTGCTCTACCGGCAGTGGTGCGACGAACCCTTCTACGTTGTAGAGGGCAAACCATGAACTGGATAGCACTCTGCTATATGTCAGAGTATCCTGCTACGTTCTTTCTGAGCTATTCTTAGCTTCTTCAGAAATTTCAGCAGCACTTCCTCTCTTTTACGGAGAAAGCGTGCGTTTCTTTTATCCATTTCAGCGGCATCTCCCCTCTTTGGTAGGAAATCGCCACGCTTAATTCGGGAAATGGATGCGCACCGTTGTGCGTACTTTGCATCCATCAAGGTTGCAGGAACCCTTGGCCATAGCCAGGCCATACGTAATTGACTTAGTCTTTACGTAAAGAGCATTTTGCCAAAAAGCTGAAGCCTTTCCAATAGGGGCTTCATTCATCAAGCAGAATCTTGAACGAAGAGCGATCAAGGAATCGCATGGGCGATTTGGAGTTTGATCTCCGTTTGAACGCTCATTTACGCGCTATATATGTAGTATAAGCAGAAGCCTGTGCTTTATACAGCGGCGGCGTAAAGAAATGCATATACTATTGTTCAGGGTGTGTAACTGAACGAAATATTCTATATATATAACAAAGCAGAAGCCTTGGCATCGTTTGACGCGACGGCGTAAGTAAATACATTGCAGAAAGCAGGAGCCTTGGCATCGTTCGACGCGACGGCGTAAGTAAATGCATAATCAGAAGTGCAGAAAACAGGGAGCCTTGGCATCATACGACGCGACGGCAAAGGTAAATTACATAGCCTGTGCGATATAAGATGCGTCGGCAGAATCAACAGATATACACCTAGATCCGTATCCAACGATAGTTACGAGGCGAGCTGGTGAACACCGAAGTGTTCTGAAGGGCTCAACCAAGAACTAGGGCGAGATACCATTTTAAAAACGCATATATTGCATGTTTGAACATAGATATATCCGACGATAGTTCCGAGACGAGCGGGTGAACACCGAAGTGTCCAAAAAGGGCTCAATCAAGAACTAAAGCAAGATACTACTTCAGAAAGTATATTCTATATACAAACAATCAAATACTTGAGAGAGATGGATCAACGAAGCGAACTTACTTCAAATCGTGGAAGAAACGGCTCCAGGTTGCTTCTTTGGCTTCGAGCCTTCCTTCGAGAGGTCAGACTAAGTCAGATGAAGCTGACTTAGTTGAGAAAGAGGTAGAGTAGGTCAAGCTACTCAACCTAAGTGGTTTGAACCAAACAGGGTTCGATCCAAGTCAACTGGGTTCAGCAGGTTCGAACTCAGCTCAAGTAGGCTAAGTCTGGGTTCAGAAATCCAAACCGGAATCTGGACCAAAAAGGACTTTGACTTTGACTTTAAACCCAACTAGGTTCAAGTCAAGTCAACTGGGTTTGGACCAGGTCAAGTGGGTTCAGACCCAGGTCAGGTGGGTTAGGACCAGGTCAGGCAGGCTCAGGCTAAGTCAGGCAGGCTCAGACCAGGTCAGGTGGGCTAGGCTAGGTAGGGGAGGTTTAGGAGAGAGAGAGAAGGCAAGAGAGAGAGGGGGGGTCGATTTTTATGAGAAGAGAGAGAGTGGGGAGGGCTATTTATAGCCGAAGCCCACCTCCTCTTGGGTTTTTCCATGCCCCTTCTACCCCCTTGGCTTCTTTTTAATTCCAAGAGGTTCCTTGGTGTGGGGCCCACCTAGATATTTCCATTGGATATTTTGTGGGTCCCACCAGATATTTTCTGAGGAATATTTCTGTGGAGCCCACCAATATTTCCGTGGGTCCCGCAAGAATTTCGGGTTTCCGGCGATTTTTTCCGAAAACTTCTGAGTACGCCATTCCCTTCGTATTGACGTAACTAAGAAAGTTGGCTCGCAGGAATCCTTTGATTTCATTCAGGTAGGAAGTTATGGCTTCTAGAGTGTTTGAGCATATATTCGCGATTCGACGAATATCCAAAGTATAACTGGCTCACAGGAATTGATTCGTTTCGCATTCTGAGAAGAAATGCTATTTTTACCGGTAAATGCCTCATGAATTTTATTTAGATATTTTCTGAAAAATTGCGGGTCTTACATCATTACCCCCTTAAAGGAATTTCGTCCACGAAATTCAGCTAAGAGTACAAGGTGAAGAGTTCAGGATATTTATCCCGCATATCCGATTCAGGCTCCCAAGTGCAATCATCAATTCCATGATGCTGCCACCTCACTTTAACAAGTGGAATGACCTTCGTTCTTAGCACTTGCTCCCGTCGGTCCATGATCTCCACTGGCCTTTCTTCTACCGTCATATCTTCTCGGATGTCAATGTCTTCATGTTGAATGACGTGAGAAGGATCATGAACGTACTTTCTAAGCATTGATACGTGAAATACATCATGTATTTGCGCGTATTGTGGTGGCAATGCTACTCGGTAGGCAGTCTCTCCGATTCGGCTCAAAACTTCGAAGGGACCAACGAATCTTGGGCTGAGCTTCCCCTTCTTTCCAAAACAAAACACACTCTTGGTTGGAGAGACCTTGATAAAAACCTTATCTCCAACCGCAAAAGTGAGTTCCCTACGCCGCTGATCGGCGTAGCTCTTTTGTCGACTCTGAGCAGTCAGTAGCTTCTTTCTGATCATGTGGACTTGCTCAGTATAATGCTGCAACACAATGGGCGAGTCCAAGGTTCGCTCACCCACTTCACCCCAATGGATTGGTGATCTACAGGGTCGTCCATACAAGGCTTCATACGGTGCCATCCCAATGCTAGCGTGGTGGCTATTATTATAAGCAAATTCAGTCAACGCTAGGTGGGAATCCCAATCACCTTTCCATTCCAGCATACAGGCTCTTAGCATATCTTCAAGAGTCTGTATGGTTCGTTCTGATTGCCCATCTGTTTGGGGATGGAATGCTGTACTGAACTTGAGTTTCGTCCCCAGGGCTTTCTGAAGCTGCTCCCAAAAGTGAGAGGTGAACTTCGGGTCACGATCGGATATGATCGAAATCGGCACTCCATGGAGTCTAACGATTTCCCGAATGTAGATCTCCGCCAATCGTTCAGTTGAGTATCGAGTGTTGATTGGCAGGAAGTGAGCAGACTTGGTGAGTCTGTCCACGATCACCCATATCGAATCGTGTTGTCTCTTGGATCGAGGCAATCCAACGATGAAATCCATCGTAGTGCCTTCCCATTTCCATTCTAGAATCTCGATCCGTTGCATCTTTCCACCAGGGCGCTGATGTTCAATCTTAACTTGCTGGCAGATCAAACACTTCGAGACAAACGTAGCCACATCACGTTTCATACCCTTCCACCAGTACTTTCTCTGTAAATCTCGGAACATCTTCGTACCTCCAAGGTGAATGGTGTACTTGCTATTATGAGCCTCCTGGAGTACTTCCTGTCTTAGCTCAGGGTTATTTGGAACCCAAATCCTTTCTTCCATCCATATTCCTCCATCTTCTTTCAAATGGAAGAAAGTATCATCTTTTTCAGCACGAGCTTTCAATTCCAAGTACTGGGGATCCTTGAACTGTTCGGCTACGATGCGATCGAGGAACTCAATGTGGATCGTCAAACATGACATTTGGATTCTGCCAGAATCAGCCAAAAATGGCTTCTAGTTGACGAAATCCTCCATTAACTTCCATTGTCCGGTTAGGCTGGCCAGAGTGCCAACAGTCTTGCGACTAAGGGCATCTGCTACAACATTCGCCTTTCCAGGGTGATAGGAAAGCGTGAATTCATAGTCTTTGAGGAATTCCAGCCATCGCCGTTGCCGCATATTGAGTTCTTTTTGAGAAAAAAGGTATTTTAGGCTTTTATGGTCCGACATGACTGTAAACACCCCAAATTTTCCTCATCTATTCTTAAAAATCCCTCCTCGTGTAGTGCCAACCCTGTAGGTCAGTGTAGGAGTCAAACCCCGAGTGAGTTTCAAAAAATCAACATTTTACCCATTTTCATTAGGAAAATTACCATTTTACCCCTAGGTCATCCCGGACCCTAGTCAGTCGGAGTCAACTAAGCTCATTGGTCAGTTCAGGACAGTTAAAATATCAGTCATCTCAAGCTCATCTGAGCTCACAATGAACATACCATTTTCATTTCTGACCATTCCTGCCAAAATGGGATCATTTCTTCAAAAATGAGCTCATTTCTCACTCGAATCCAAGCCAATTGTCTCCAAGTCAGTCATTCCCAGTCAGTCATGTTCCCCAGAGTCTAACTTGAGCTCACCAGGAGTTCAAGTGCTCCAATTTCAGTTCAAAACCATTTCTAAATGTCTAGGAGCCCATTTTAGTCCATTTTAGCTCTTTCAACTGAAATTGAGTTGAGTTTAGTCAATTGAGCTAGTGTTCAAGCTTTGATTTTAGTTCATGTCAGTATCACTGACCTTTGTTCTAGCTCAAACCTAGCTCAGGTTCGTAATTCACTTCACTCCAGTAATCATTCCGTACCATTTCTCTAAAAATGGCAACTTTTCTTGAAAATTCAGTCGGAATGGTCAGTTGAGTCAATGCCTGGTCAGTTCATTTGAGTTCTGAAACTCTAAAACCCAGCTCAATCTAGCTCATCTCAGTTCAATCCAGCTCGAACCCCAATTTTTAGTGTCACTCTGACCCAGTAGAGTCCCGAAAACCATTTCTTGAGCTATTTTGCAAATTTTATCAATTTTAATACCTTTTGAACTGGTACAACTGCCAATCGGGGTTTAAAATCTAAAATTCTTCATTCAGGGTTAGCATTTCGCATGTCATTTCTCATCATTTCATATCATTTCTCAGCATTTCATAACATTTCATCACATTTCATTTTCGAAGTCCAGAACTCCAGTTTTATAAATTTCAATCCAGGTCGAGTTTTTAAAAGCTTTCAGAAATCAATTTCAAACCTCGGGTTTCCAAAATTGACACTTTTACCCCCGGAAGTCTAAATTTGGAAATTTTTTCTCAAGAAAAATAATCTGGATTCATTTCAAACACAAATTTTTGAATTCTACACTGGATTTGCTTCGCAATGAGCTATTAAACTTCAAAATTCGAGCTTGTTTCAAAAACTGCCAAAAATAGCTCGTTTCGTTTTGAAAGTATTTTCTCGAGAAAAACAATCTGGATTTCTTTCAAAATTAAATTTTCAAACTCTACATTGGATTTGCTTCGCAACGGGGTATTGAACTTTAAAATCCGAGCTCGTTTCAAAAATTGCCAAAAATAGCTCGTTTCGTTTGGAAATATTTTCTTGAGAAAAACAATCTAGATTTCTTTCAAAATTAAATTTTCAAATTCTACATTGGATTTGCTTCGCAACGAGGTATTGAACTTCAAAATCCGAGCTCGTTTCAAAAACTGCCAAAAATAGCTCGTTTCGTCTGAAAATTTTCTAAAAAGACTATTTTACCCATCTAATCATCAAAAGGAATTTCAAAAGTGGAATTTGGACCCGCTCTGAGATGGCCCATCCATTTGCATTTTCTTGTTTTAATTTATAAGAAAAAAAAATTTATCTTTTTCTTTTGGTTTGTTTTATTTTATTTATTTTAATTTTTTTTTTTAATTATTTTTATTCTTCCTAAGGTGGGACCCACAAGGGGGTCACCCAAACCTCCAGCCCATTTCCTTTCTTTCTTCCTCCATTTTCTTTTTTTTATATTTTTTTTTTATTTTATTTTCTTTTCTTCTTTATTTCTTTTCTTTCTTTTTTCTTCCTTTTTCTTTCTTTTTCTTTCTTTCTTTCTTTCCTCCTTTCTTTCCTCTCCCTCCATTCACGTATAGTCTTTCCAGCCCCTCCTTCTTCTTTCCCTCTCCTTTCTTCCCCTTTCTTTCCTTTTCCTTCTTCCCCTCTTCTTTCCTTTTTCTTCCCTTCCTTCTTTCCCCTTTCTTCCTTATTCCCCTTTGGATTTTCCCCAAAGGCAATGGCTGCAGCCATTCACGTATATTCCTTCATGAAATATTATTAGTAACTTAGGTTTTGAGTTAATCAAAACCTAAGTTATGATAAAAAGAAAAAAAGAAAAGAACGGCTGGGGGGGATTCCCATTCAACGTCTCTCTCTTCTCTAACCCCTTCTCTCTCTCTCTCTCTCTCTCTCTCTCCCTCTCTCCTTTGCTGCTATACCTACAGCAACTCTCACCTTCTTCCTTCAGCACCACCAACTGCACACCATAGCAGCCAACCACCTCTTCCAGCCATTGAAGCTCCACCTACCAGCTTGCAGCCACAACAGCTCTCCCCTTGGCTGCAACTTCCAGCCATTGAAACTCCACCTTGCCATCTTCAGCCAACACCTACCATCACAGCCCACCTTGCTGCATCTTCAGCTAGCTTCCCCTTTGAAGCTCCATGCCCAGCAGCAAGACCTTCACAGCCATCTCCTTTGAAGCAGACCCTCTTCAGGTCACATCTTCAACAAGAACCTCCAAGGAAGCTCCCTCTTTCATCGGTGCAGCAGCCTCCCTCAAGCCATAGCTCCAGCCGGTGCCACCTCTTCCAAAGGCTCCCACAGCAGCCATTTCTGCCATCGCTCCAGCTCACCAACAGTGCCGCCCTATTGCCATTCTCACGCCCAGATCCCTCTTGCAGCCCCTTCAAGTCCAAGATTTCAAATCTTCATCAGCAAAAGTTTCAGCACCCGTTCCAACACTTGCAGACGCCAACCAGCGTTCCAGGTCTCCATAGCTGCAACTGCTCCCAAGGTAAGGCCTATTCACGTTTGTGTCAATCATGCCACGTGCTGTATGGTTTTCTTCTTGATGGTCTATCGAAATAAGACCCTCTTGGTGATGCTAGATGATAGGAAACAATGAGAGTTTGCTTGTTTTTTTTTTCTTTTACTTTTCATGATAATGCATACATAAATGAGAGGATTCATCCAGCCAATGGATTGAACCCCTCATTTCAATTGCTATATCAAATCAATATTTTGCCTCCATGCTTTTCCTGTGTTTTGTTTTCATATAAATGGTATAATTTAGGTATTGCTTTTGATTTATTTCATTAGATATATTTCATTAGTTCATTAATGCATATCTTGTTAGTTTATAGGTTTTACATTTAGGCATGTAGTCCAGTTATGATTTCATGTAAAGATTTTCATTCAAAAATATTGAAAATTTTATGATAGATGTTATTATTTGTCTATGATCGTTTGCCAAAAATTTGAATTTGTTCAAGTTTCGTAACCCTTCTAAACCAACCAAACCCTAAATTGGGTTTTCTGTCTCTCTGAGATTTCAATTCCTGCTTTAGCAGACAAGAACCTTCGTATTCGCCCTTGTGGGGGATTTGAATCATTCTCCAAAAATCACAGTGGATTCATAATAGAATCTACTAGTGATCTGGAAATTTTGAAGTTTTTTCAAGTAATTTTGACCACTGTTAAAAATCGTATTTCCCAAACTCTTGGGAAAGTCTGGATTTTCTTTCGTCAGGGTATAGACAGACCCTAATGTATCAAGTCCGCCAAATCTGTAACCCGTCTGCAAAAACTTTCAACATTAAAGTTGTTCCTAACATAATTTCATGTCATTTTCCAAATTTGGAGAATTTTTGGATCTGTTTCATTATTTTTCCTTGATTTTATATTTCTGTCTAACAGATTCCAATGTCCAGAAATTCCAGAGATTTAGGTCTCTGATAACAGTGTGGCCTTTTCCAAACCGTAACCCGAATCCCAATGGTGTCAAAAGATCAAATCTTTCTTTTTTTGTCAGCGACATTTTCCCACAATTTCAGCCATTTCCCCATCTGTCTGCCATTTTTCCCACATTTTCTACCGAAATCTGTCTGTTTCCTTCATTTACTAGAGTCGCCGGATTCCGATCCGACTTGCCGGAGTGGCACAGCTCCGACCATAGGTCAAAAACAGAAAGTGTAAAAAGCAAAAATTCTTGCCTTACTGTCCTCTGTCACCCCATAAAATTTGGGAAATTGTTATAGAAATTTGATATCCTAAACCCCCTTTAGAATCAACATTTTAGGCAAAAATCATAAAATTTAGGGTTTTTATTTGAATTTCCATATTTAAAAATATAAAAAAATTAGATTTTCGAGATCCATTATGTTTCTAGGGTTATTTTAGGTGTCCATGCCAAATTTGGCTTAATTCCAAGTTCATTTGCTCCATGTGTTAGTTTATCTTTAAATTCAGAAGCGAAAATCAGGCGAAAATTAGGTTAAATTTGATATTTATGATATTTTCGCCATTTTAGGGTTTTTATCATGTACATAAGCATGTAGAATCATATTAGGGTTAATTTTAATGTCATTTTCATTTCATATTTTCCAATTTTACAAAATTTATTTCAGAAAACCCTGGTTTCAAGGCCATAGTCTTGTTATCGGGGGTATTTTGGACATTTTGGCCTAAATTTCGAAATTTCAATTTCTAATTCTCCAAAATTTCATGCATATCATCATATTTTATCATATTATGTTTGATTTATTTCATTTGATTTTCAAATTTCCAAAATTTACAAAAAATTCTTTCAGAAAACCCTGATTTCAAGGTCATCAGGGGTATTTTGGTCATTTTGACCCCAATTTCGAATTTTGAAATTTATTCATTATTTATCATGTTTATATCAAAGGGGGTATGAATCTGGGTTTATATCTGAATAATATCCGATAATTTTTCATATTTTCGGATAAATTCAGAAAAACCTACATTTTTGTGCTAACCTTATTTTCTAGTTTTGCAGGAATATTCAAGAAGAAGACTTAGCCATTTTATTTCTTTTATTTCAATTCAATGTAAAAAATCAATGTAGTATTTGGAATAAGAGTTACATTTCTGCTTAGAATAGGGTTGCATTGCATATAGTTTAATTTATGCAAAATTTTAATATGTGATGTATGATTCATGCACATTATTTCAAATTCACTATGGTTTACACGAATGGCACGTGCACAAGCTTTTATGGAGTTTATAAACTCGGTGGGATTCGTATTTATGGCCATAGTCAGAATACGAAGAAAACCAAGATTTATGATCTTCGTATTAGCCACATTCAGCCTACACACTTAGGCTAACTTCAAAATGCACTGCATTTTTTAAAGTTTTAAAAGGATTTCCCAATTCCTCAATGAAAATCCCTTTTCAAATTCATATTCATTCATTCATATCATTCAAATTGCATTATTTTCAAACTCATTTTCCAATTTCAATTTCAGAAAATTCAATTTTCTCAAGAATTTCCAGGTCTTTCTCAGGATCTGATTTTCTCAAAATCCTAAGTTTTCAAATGACATTTCAAAGCATTTCCCAAGTTCAAATCAAGATTTTCCTATGTTTTCAAATTCTCAAATTTCAAAATCCCAAGTTTTCAGAAATCGATTTTCTCATATTTTCCAGTTTTCCTGAGAATTCATTTTCTATTTCAAAAGTCATTTTCCAATAAATTTCTTAGATTTTCTCAAGATTCTCAAATCCATTTTCTCATAAAAGCAATTCCCAGTTTCCAATCTCAAAACCAATTTTCTCAGTTTTTCAAGCTTTCCTGAGAAATCACTTTTCAATGCAAATTTCTGATTTCCAATGAAATTTAATGATTTTCCCAGGAATTCCAATTTCAAGTACTTTTCCAATAATTTTCCAAGCATATTTGCCAAAGCAAACATCCTATTTTCTCAAACTTGCATTATTTTCAAAATTCCATAGCACAAGCCTGATTCTTTGTGCATTCTAGGAAAAATAGAGCATAATTTAGATATTTGAGTCAAGTTAAAGCACATAATTGGTCCTTGGTTCAATTACCCCTGGTAAAGGCGCCAGGAATGGTTGAACCTCGTACCGACAGGCGGATCCCATTCCACGGAATTTTCCCGCAAATTTTAAAAACGGAGGCGAGTAAATTTTCAAAATCATTTTCAAAACTTTGGTCGAGTTTGACTCGCAAATTCGTTTCTCTCTCGCAAGGGAGGGGAAAAATTTTGCGATGATAACAGGTTTGGCGACCGTGATGGGACCTGTCTTTGTCTGATCAATTTTGTGCTTTGACTTAGTTCAATTATCAAAATCATGCTCTACAAAATGTCAGCTTTATTTTCTGATATCATGTGAACCTAGGAGCCTAGACTGTAACCCAACTGACATGGATTGCATGTAGACTAGGCATGGTTTGGTAGGACCATATTGAGGAGAATTATGCACGCTCACTTAGACTTAGGTCTGAAATACAACACTCCTCAATCTAGGACTTGTATGAAAACAATGTTTGCTTCTTCAAAAAATTTCAAAATTCTATCTCTTTAGGACTTAGAGCCCTCTGTTTGCCTGCATGTGATCATATTTCAAAAACCACCCCACCTATGTCTACCCGGTCTTCACGTTGCTGGGCTCTCTTCCAGAACCATAGTTCGGGACAGAGCCTCACAACTGGGCCACTTATTTGGGCTAACGCCCCCCTGCCACGTACCAAGGGCCATAGTCCAACGTATATCGGCAGGCGCTCAAGGATGTTGGGAAAACACAAGCCTAGACCCGGAGATGAGTTTTATGCCACGTACATCGAGCCTCGGCTCGAGTATATCGGCATAGCATGATTGGACACAGTTGATCTGAGCCTAGAGTCAGGATTAGGGTCCTAAAGCTCTTTCAAAATCGATGCATTTAGAGTCAGCTTCTTAGGAAATGCTGTATGTGCATAATTGTTTGTAATTGAATGTATGATAGTCACTTTTGCCTTATTTTCTCATATTTTTTTTCAATTTTTCTAAAATACCGAACAATTTTCCAAAATACCTCATTTTCCATCTTTTGTGAAATATCTCCTTTTTCTCAAAAACCCTGGACGATTTTTCTAAATTATCCACCTTTTCTTCAAAACTCCAGGAGATTTTTCATTCTTTCGTTCCTCTGGACTTCGAATTTCCAGCTTTCATTTTATCCTGCCTGCAATTTTCAAAATTCTTGTATTTTTCCAAAGTCTAATTCCAGTCTTCTTGTCCCTAAGTCCAATGGCATCAAGTCAGCTCGATTCTATTTTTCCTGAGGGTCACATCTCCTACGAGGTGCGACAAAGTCTTCCTGAGCATCGATCTCTTAGCACCGGACCCTTCTTCCCCCGGTGGTACTATGTCTGGTTCAAAAACTTCTCTCGTATGTTTCCGGACCACTTGAGCGATTGCGGGTTAGAACTGGCATCTGCAGTGGAAAAGTTGACAGTCAACAACAATCTGATTCATGCACTGGCAGAGCGGTGGAATCCGCGCACTTGCACGTTCTGGTTCCCGTGGGGCGAGATGACACTACTGATGGATGAATTTTCAGAGATTATGGGACTGCCTGAACCAGCCGGTCAGCCTGGAGATCCGTTAGAGCACCAGTTTTTTATCATTGTCAAGGGTCTGGACCCTAAAGATGTTGTAGCTCGAATGACAGGACGCAAGTCTTGGCCACTGATTGATGAAAATGGAAATGACTATGTGAAACTGATCGAGATCTACCGACAATATGGGGCATTTACAGAAGTCAGCTCATTATCCAGAAAAGTTCGAGAAAGAATTCAGCATGCGATGGTTTTGTGCACTGTGGGACTTGCTTTCTTTCCAGACGGACAAAATTAAGTGGATGTCAGAATAGTTCAGCTTTTGAGAAGATGGGGAAGTCGACAGACCAACCGTCTCTCGATAGCCATGGCCGCACTTGCTTTTCTATACAAAGGATTGACTTGTTTCACGCTTGGAGAGTCCATCTTAGTCGAGGGATGTACCTATGCTCTTCAGTCTTGGTTCCTTCAGCATGTACTGACCAGAGCTAGTTCATTCAGATACAACGGTAAGGAGCTCCTTCCAGTTGCGCGGTACCGATTCCTGATCGACTATCTGCAGGAAGAAGAAGTGGTGTGGGACTATTTTGATCGAGAATTATCGCCTCCCAGATACACCTATGCATATGGCAAGAGATTCAAGTTGCTTGGTCCATTCTTCTGTGCTTACTATCATCCAGAGCGGTGTGTTCGACAGTTTTCTTAGAGACAAAAGCACATAGAGATGCGGCTGCTATCAGGAGTCATGCCAGAGTTCAACCTTGCATCAACGCAGTGGTCTGGAACATACCATTCTGCCAGATATAACTGGGATTATTTCATCATTCTCACTCTTTTCTCGGGTCCTCGTGTCTCTGCTGATCATTAAGAGTGGTGGCAGACTGTCTATATGCTCCCTCTTTCTCAAGTTTATTATTAATACAAGCATGTTTTCCCTTCAATGAATAAAAATCTTTCAAATTCTTCATTCTTGGTTTGACGACCTCGCCTAGGTGACAAGGCATATTTGCAGTTGTTCGTTCTTCTTGCAAAGAATGACAACATAATTGTCGTGACTCCAGCGGCGACCCAATCCCTAGTAATGGGATGTTCTTCCAATTGTCTACCAAATTCTCGTCAAATATTTTTTCTATATTCATTTCTATCTTGAATCTTCATCATCGAAATTTAATCATCCATTCTGTAGAGAGCATCAGTATTCCCAAGTGGTTCAGATCAAATCAAGCAAGAAGACACCACTGTATCAGGGCATCAGTGATTTTAGAAGCAGACAAGAAGAAATGGATTCTCCAAGATCTGCCAGAAGACAGAGTCTGAATGATAGAGATGACATTGATCCTGCTACATATCAGATGTTCAAGAAAATGATGATTAGGATGATGTCTGAGCAGGCTGAAGACAGTCTCAGAAAGGCTCCCATCAAGGAGAAGACATTTGTCTCTTTCTCTTAGAATACCACTCGACAAGAGCAACAACTGATTCGGCACGCGCCTGCCCAATATTTTATTCTCGCTGATGTCCTCTATCATCGTGGATTCAGTTCTAAATATGCCAGATGCCTAGATGAAGATGAAGCCAAAGAAGTCATGCGGGAGGTACACGAAGGCATTTGCGGTGATCGCGTCGACTACCAAACTCTTATCAAGCAAATCATCCGGGCATGATATTATTGGAAGACTATGTAGCAAGATTGCTACCATTTTGTGAAGAAGTGTGCTCTATGCCAGATACATGCACCTTCTATTCATGCGCCAGCAACATATTTGCGAATCGCCATCTCTCCATGGCCATTTTCTATGTGGGCTTTTGATGTTGTAGGCCCCATTACTCCTCTTGCTTCAAACAACTACAAATATTTTCTTGCCGCAACAGAATATTTCACTAAATGGGTCGAAGCTATCACTTTGCGTATAATAGAAGGTCGACACATGGTCTCATTCATCCATAGGAATATCCTATGTCGTTTCGGCATACCGCACAATATCGTGTCAGACAATGACAGTTATTTCAAGAATGAGAGAATGAGGACATTCTGCTCAAAAATCAGAATCCATCATAATTTCTTCGCTCTTTATTATCCTCAAGGGAATGGTCAAGCAGAGGCCACCAGTAAGATTCTTATTAGAATCTTGGAGCGAACTTTAAAAACAGTTCGTGACTGGCATGAGAAGATCCATGATGCATTGTGAGCATACAGAATCATCATTCGAAATCCAACTAATGCTACTTCGTCAGAACTTATCTACGGAACTGAAGTAGTGCTGCCTCTACATGTTCAGAAACCTACCTTGAATTTCGCATCACTGCTGGAGTTACCGCTTGATCAGTATTAGCAGCAGCGACTGGTACAACTTGATTTGCTCAATGAAAGAAGACTCAGAGCAGTAGAGCATGCTCAATCATATCGTCAGAGGATAGCCAGGCAATATGCAAAATTTGTCATTCAAAGGAAATTCTGAGTCAATGATCTAGTGATCAGATCAACGACCTATCTCAAGCACCGCCCGGGTGGCAAATGGTCATCGAATTGGGAAGGGCCCTATATTGTCGAGGAAGCATTACCTCACAATTCATATCTGCTCATCAATGCCGATGGTGTGAAATTATCAGACCCCATCAATGCTCAACATGTGAAAATTTTCTATACTTAAATCCTCTATTCCATCCTTTGTAATTCCTCAATATATTTTCCTCAATAATGGTCAAATTCTTCTTTCCCAGTTACACTGGGGCATTATTTTGAAAATTGTTTTCAAAACATCTTGTATGCAGGCAGGATCAAACAAATCTTTCATTTTGCATGCATGTGCATCCATTTACATCATTTTGCATTCATTTGCATACATTTGCATTCATTTGCATTTGCATGCATTCATTCGCATACATATGCATCATATTCATTTCCCCTTCAGGTTAAGGGATAAACCTGAACTTCCCCTTCAGGTTAAGGGATAAACCTGAATTTCCCTTTCAGGTTAAGGGATAAACCTGAACTTCCCCTTCAGGTTAAGGGATAAACCTGAATCATTTTCCATAATTCTTTAATTTCGACCTCCGGGTCATCCAATTTCCAATTTTCAAATTACCAAAATTCTCAATTTCGACCGCCAAGTCATCCAATTTCTATCCCCGTTCAGGATAAGGGGATAATCCTGAAACCGTTCATAGAAGCAATCCAAGTCTATATAATAGTCCTCGTTCTTCATTGAACTGATAGTGTTCCTAGTGAACCAATGTCATTCTTAATTGAACCAATGTTGTTCGTAGGCTGAATACCTATCGAACCCATGTCGTTCCTAGTGAACCAATGTCGTTCTTAATTGAACCAATGTCGTTCGTAGGCTGAATACCTATCGAACCCATGTCGTTCCTAGTGAACCAATGTCGTTCTTAATTGAACCAATGTCGTTCGTAGGCTGAATACCTATCGAACCCATGTCGTTCCTAGTGAACCAATGTCGTTCTCAATTGAACCAATGTTGTTCGTAGGCTGAATACCTATCGAACCCATGTTGTTCCTAGTGAACCAATGTCGTTCTTAATTGAACCAATGTCGTTCGTAGGCTGAATACCTATCGAACCCATGTCGTTCCTAGTGAACCAATGTCGTTCTCAATTGAACCAATGTTGTTCGTAGGCTGAATACCTATCGAACCCATGTTGTTCCTAGTGAACCAATGTCGTTCTTAATTGAACCAATGTCGTTCGTAGGCTGAATACCTATCGAACCCATGTCGTTCCTAGTGAACCAATGTCGTTCTCAATTGAACCAATGTTGTTCGTAGGCTGAATACCTATCGAACCCATGTTGTTCCTAGTGAACCAATGTCGTTCTCAATTGAACCAATGTCGTTCTTAGGCTGAATCCCTATCGAACCCATGTCGTTCCTAGTGAACCAATGTCGTTCTCAATTGAACCAATGTCGTTCTTAGGCTGAATCCCTATTGAACCCAGGTCGAACCCCTGCGAAACCAATGCCGTTCTCAATAGAACCAATGTCGTTCTTAGGAGGAATCCCTATAGAACCCATGTCATTCTCAGTAAACCAATTCACAATTTTGACCTTTTTAGCCAATCAATTTCCAATTTCCAATTTCCAATTTCCAATTTCCAATTTCCAATTTCCAATTTCCAATTTCCAATTTCTAATTTCCAATTATCAATTTCCAATTTCCAATTTCCAATTTCAAATATCAAATTTCAAAATTCCAATTTCCAAAATTTGACCCTTTTGGTCATCCAATACCAATTCCAATAAATTTCTCTTGCGAGAGACCCTTTTTATAGGTAGAGTTCGAGGGAGTTCGTTCTTTTCGCATGCTATCCAATTCGTTCACTTAGCCCCTTTTCAGGGAGAGTTTGAAGGGACTCGTGTCTTTGTGAACCGTTTGCAAAACAAAATTCCAATTTCATACAAGGAACCCTTAGTTCAGGGAGAGCTTCGACGGAAGTTCGCTTTCCTTGTGACCATAATTTCATACTAGGCCATTTCATCATGAAGGACCCTCTTTTTGGGGAGAGTGTGATGGACTCGTTCCTTCATGACCAATTCACCGACCTCACCATTACCGGCCCCCTTTCTATAAGAGAAGCCTAATGTTAGGAAGTTTTGACGAAAGCTTAATTTCTCTTCGAAAGTTCGTTTTGCAAACACCTCCTCTTTAGGGAAGAGAGGAGTAATTTCTATTCCCAAATTCTTAATCTTCTCCTTTGGGGAAAGGAGAAGAAAATTTTTGTCATGGATGCGTTGCGTTGTGCTTCAGATGCTCGCTCTCACCAAGGATTTCAAGAAAATTTTGCCGATTTGTCATTAAATATTTGCTGATTTCAAAATCTTTATTGCACAAAAACATTACCTCAGAATACCTTCAGTATTACTTCCGAAAGGACAAAGCTTTCGCGAAAAAGGATTTAAAATTCAGAATCTTTCTATTGGCCGACCAAAAGGATGAAGAATAAATCCTCGATATGGCCAGCAAAAGGAAATTCAATGTTGTTGCAAAGCCATAAGTGATCGGTATTGATCGCAGTCAATGACACATTTTTAAAGATCATTCTTGGAAAATAAAGCAGTCGAAATATCTTGGGTGATACAGAAAAATCCATTCAATCTCTATATCTCTTCAATCACCTAAAGCTGCAATTAAATATCTGCAAAAGGGATCTCTCAACTGTCGTCAAGATGAAGGCGAATTAGGCGAGTAGACCCCCGGGGCCAAAGAAGATTTGGATCATCTCCAAGATGAAGGAGTTTGTGACGGATCCTTCCAGGGAAAGTTCAGAGCACCGTCAAGATGAAGGCGACTGCGATGAGCCTCCCGACAAACCCTAAAGGATATTTAATTTCCGCTATCATCACGAGATTTCCAACCAATGAGCCAATAACCGTCGATATAATCCCTCAGAGAAAAAGAAGGATCGGAACATCTCCAAGATGAAGGAGTTTGTGACGTACCCTTCCAAAAAAAAAGAAGAGAGAAAAGTCAGGACATCTCCAAAATGAAGGATGATGTAATAAAATCCCCAAAAGCCCAAGAGAGCTCTAATTCTGCCAATAAAGAAAAAAAGTGGGCAGAAAGATCATCATGAGAAAAGAATCCCAGGATATCAGACTGCCAAATTTGCTAAAGAATTTTCTTTAATTTTGTGAAATTCTATTATCAATATTCTTTCACCAATTGCTCTCACAATATCAAGAATACTCTCTTTTCCGCTCATGTCAAGGAAATTGATAGCTTCCTTGAAAGAAAGCCAATTGCAAGCAATTTGAATTCGAATCTTGATTCTACGGAGTTAAGCCCAGTCGGAGGTAATACTTCAGGTAGAAAAGAGGAAAGAATTTCATACCAATATACATCAATTTCAAGCATTTTGAATCAACAAACAATTTTTAACATTTTGGCAATATTTTCTTACTATCTTGACATGAAGAGAAGAGCTCGATGTCTATCTTGACACATCCTGATATCACCTTTTACCTCCTTGAGAGAGTAACCTTTATCATCTTTCGCGTTGTCGAAAGAATTCATCTTTTGCGTTGTCAAAAGAATCGCCTTACTCCTTTGGATCGCCTTGTAGTCTTTCGCGTTGTTGAAAGAATCACCTTGTTCCTTTGGATCGCCTTTTTCCAGCTTTCGCGTTGTCGAAAGAATTCATCTTTTGCGTTGTCAAAAGAATCGCCTTACTCCTTTGGATCGCCTTGTCGTCTTTCGCGTTGTTGAAAGAATCGCCTTGTTCCTTTGGATCGCCTTTTTCCATCTTTCGCGTTGTCGAAAGAATTCAACTTTTGCGTTGTCAAAAGAATCGCCTTACTCCTTTGGATCGCCTTGTCGTCTTTCGCGTTGTTGAAAGAATCGCCTTGTTCCTTTGGATCGCCTTTTTCCATCTTTCGCGTTGTCGAAAGAATTCATCTTTTGCGTTGACAAAAGAATCGCCTTACTCCTTTGGATCACCTTGTCATCTTTCGCGTTGTTGAAAGAATCGCCTTGTTCCTTTGAATCGCCTTTCCCATCTTTCGCGTTGTCGAAAGAATTCATCTTTTGCGTTGTCAAAAGAATCGCCTTACTCCTTTGGATCGCCTTGTCGTCTTTCGCGTTGTTGAAAGAATCACCTTGCTCCTCTGGATCGCCTTGTCATCTTTCGCGTTGTCGAAAGAATTCATCTTTTGCGTTGTCAAAAGAATCGCCTTGCTCCTTTGGATCGCCTTGTCATCTTTCGCGTTGTTGAAAGAATCGCCTTGTTCCTTTGGATTGCCTTGTTATCTTTCGCGTTGTCGAAAGAATTCATCTTTCGTGTTGTTGAAAGAGTCACATTATTCCTCTTCAAGAAAATTGTCTTATTCACCATCCAACTTACCATTTTCATTTTCCGCCCAATCAGGATAAGGGTACAAACCTGAGTCTCCTTTGATGAGGTATTTCATTTTCCGCCCAATCAGGATAAGGGTACAAACCTGAGCCTCCTTTGATGAGGTATTTCATTTTCTGCCCAATCAGGATAAGGGAACAAACCTGAGCCTCCTTTGATGAGGTATTTCATTTTCCGCCCAATCAGGATAAGGGTACAAACCTGAGCCTCCTTTGATGAGGTATTTCATTTTCCGCCCAATCAGGATAAGGGTACAAACCTGAGCCTCCTTTGAAGAGGTATTTCATTTTTCTGCCCAATCAGGATAAGGGTACAAACCTGAGCCTCCTTTGATGAGGTATTTTATTTTCCGCCCAATCAGGATAAGGGTACAAACCTGAGCCTCCTTTGATGAGGTATTTCATTTTCCGCGCAATCAGGATAAGGGTACAAACCTGAGCCTCCTTTGATGAGGTATTTCATTTTCCGCCCAATCAGGATAAGGGTACAAACCTGAGCGTCCTTTGATGAGGTATTTCATTTTCCGCCCAATCAGGATAAGGGTACAAACCTGAGCCTCCTTTGATGAGGTATTTCATTTTCCGCCCAATCAGGATAAGGGTACAAACCTGAGCCTCCTTTGATGAGGTATTTCATTTTCCGCCCAATCAGGATAAGGGTACAAACCTGAGCCTCCTTTGAAGAGGTATTTCATTTTTCTGCCCAATCAGGATAAGGGTACAAACCTGAGCCTCCTTTGATGAGGTATTTCATTTTCCGCCCAATCAGGATAAGGGTACAAACCTGAGCCTCCTTTGATGAGGTATTTCATTTTTCGCCCAATCAAGATAAGGGTACAAACCTGAGCCTCCTTTGATGAGATATTTCATTTTCCGCCCAATCAGGATAAGGGTACAAACCTGAGCCTCCTTTGATGAGGTATTTCATTTCCCGGTCAGGTTAAGGGTACAAACCTGAGCCTCATTCTGATGAGGTATTTCATTTCCCGGTCAGGTTAAGGATACAAACCTGAGCCTCCTTTGATGAGGTATTTCATTCCCCGGTCAGGTTAAGGGTCAAACCTGAGCTTCGTTTCTACACGAGGTATTTCCCGTCCCATCCAGGTTAAGGGCAAAACCTGAATCACACTTCTTTTGAAGTAAATTTTTCTTCTTCATTCTCCATTTCATATCTACGATTTTCATCAGGGCTAATTTCTTCATACCCAGTCAGATCCTTCTAACTGGGGCATTTTTATAGCCCAAATTTGTTGTGTTTTCTTCGCCACTAAGCTCGTCTTCAAGCCGGCTTAGTAGCAAAGAGGGGCATCTGTAAACACCCCAAATTTTCCTCATCTATTCTTAAAAATCCCTCCTCGTGTAGTGCCAACCCTGTAGGTCAGTGTAGGAGTCAAACCCCGAGTGAGTTTCAAAAAATCAACATTTTACCCATTTTCATTAGGAAAATTACCATTTTACCCCTAGGTCATCCCGGACCTTAGTCAGTCGGAGTCAACTAAGCTCATTGGTCAGTTCAGGACAGTTAAAATATCAGTCATCTCAAGCTCATCTGAGCTCACAATGAACATACCATTTTCATTTCTGACCATTCCTGCCAAAATGGGATCATTTCTTCAAAAATGAGCTCATTTCTCACTCGAATCCAAGCCAATTGTCTCCAAGTCAGTCATTCCCAGTCAGTCATGTTCCCCAGAGTCTAACTTGAGCTCACCAGGAGTTCAAGTGCTCCAATTTCAGTTCAAAACCATTTCTAAATGTCTAGGAGCCCATTTTAGTCCATTTTAGCTCTTTCAACTGAAATTGAGTTGAGTTTAGTCAATTGAGCTAGTGTTCAAGCTTTGATTTTAGTTCATGTCAGTATCACTGACCTTTGTTCTAGCTCAAACCTAGCTCAGGTTCGTAATTCACTTCACTCCAGTAATCATTCCGTACCATTTCTCTAAAAATGGCAACTTTTCTTGAAAATTCAGTCGGAATGGTCAGTTGAGTCAATGCCTGGTCAGTTCATTTGAGTTCTGAAACTCTAAAACCCAGCTCAATCTAGCTCGTCTCAGTTCAATCCAGCTCGAACCCCAATTTTTAGTGTCACTCTGACCCAGTAGAGTCCCGAAAACCATTTCTTGAGCTATTTTGCAAATTTTATCAATTTTAATACCTTTTGAACTGGTACAACTGCCAATCGGGGTTTAAAATCTAAAATTCTTCATTCAGGGTTAGCATTTCGCATGTTATTTCTCATCATTTCATATCATTTCTCAGCATTTCATAACATTTCATCACATTTCATTTTCGAAGTCCAGAACTCCAGTTTTATAAATTTCAATCCAGGTCGAGTTTTTAAAAGCTTTCAGAAATCAATTTCAAACCTCGGGTTTCCAAAATTGACACTTTTACCCCCGGGAGTCTAAATTTGGAAATTTTTTTCTCAAGAAAAATAATCTGGATTCATTTCAAACACAAATTTTTGAATTCTACACTGGATTTGCTTCGCAATGAGCTATTAAACTTCAAAATTCGAGCTTGTTTCAAAAACTGCCAAAAATAGCTCGTTTCGTTTTGAAAATATTTTCTCGAGAAAAACAATCTGGATTTCTTTCAAAATTAAATTTTCAAACTCTACACTGGATTTGCTTCGCAACGGGGTATTGAACTTTAAAATCCGAGCTCGTTTCAAAAATTGCCAAAAATAGCTCGTTTCGTTTGGAAATATTTTCTTGAGAAAAACAATCTAGATTTCTTTCAAAATTAAATTTTCAAATTCTACATTGGATTTGCTTCGCAACGAGGTATTGAACTTCAAAATCCGAGCTCGTTTCAAAAACTGCCAAAAATAGCTCGTTTCGTCTGAAAATTTTCTAAAAAGACTATTTTACCCATCTAATCATCAAAAGGAATTTCAAAAGTGGAATTTGGACCCGCTCTGAGATGGCCCATCCATTTGCATTTTCTTGTTTTAATTTATAAGAAAAAAAAATTTATCTTTTTCTTTTGGTTTGTTTTATTTTATTTATTTTAAATTTTTTTTTTTTAATTATTTTTATTCTTCCTAAGGTGGGACCCACAAGGGGGTCACCCAAACCTCCAGCCCATTTCCTTTCTTTCTTCCTCCATTTTCTTTTTTTTATATTTTTTTTTATTTTATTTTCTTTTCTTCTTTATTTCTTTTCTTTCTTTTTTCTTCCTTTTTCTTTCTTTTTCTTTCTTTCTTTCTTTCCTCCTTTCTTTCCTCTCCCTCCATTCACGTATAGTCTTTCCTTTGGATTTTCCCCAAAGGCAATGGCTGCAGCCATTCACGTATATTCCTTCATGAAATATTATTAGTAACTTAGGTTTTGAGTTAATCAAAACCTAAGTTATGATAAAAAGAAAAAAAGAAAAGAACGGCTGGGGGGGATTCCCATTCAACGTCTCTCTCTTCTCTAACCCCTTCTCTCTCTCTCTCTCTCTCTCTCTCCCTCTCTCCTTTGCTGCTATACCTACAGCAACTCTCACCTTCTTCCTTCAGCACCACCAACTGCACACCATAGCAGCCAACCACCTCTTCCAGCCATTGAAGCTCCACCTACCAGCTTGCAGCCACAACAGCCACAGCAGCTCTCCCCTTGGCTGCAACTTCCAGCCATTGAAACTCCACCTTGCCATCTTCAGCCAACACCTACCATCACAGCCCACCTTGCTGCATCTTCAGCTAGCTTCCCCTTTGAAGCTCCATGCCCAGCAGCAAGACCTTCACAGCCATCTCCTTTGAAGCAGACCCTCTTCAGGTCACATCTTCAACAAGAACCTCCAAGGAAGCTCCCTCTTTCATCGGTGCAGCAGCCTCCCTCAAGCCATAGCTCCAGCCGGTGCCACCTCTTCCAAAGGCTCCCACAGCAGCCATTTCTGCCATCGCTCCAGCTCACCAACAGTGCCGCCCTATTGCCATTCTCACGCCCAGATCCCTCTTGCAGCCCCTTCAAGTCCAAGATTTCAAATCTTCATCAGCAAAAGTTTCAGCACCCGTTCCAACACTTGCAGACGCCAACCAGCGTTCCAGGTCTCCATAGCTGCAACTGCTCCCAAGGTAAGGCCTATTCACGTTTGTGTCAATCATGCCACGTGCTGTATGGTTTTCTTCTTGATGGTCTATCGAAATAAGACCCTCTTGGTGATGCTAGATGATAGGAAACAATGAGAGTTTGCTTGTTTTTTTTTTCTTTTACTTTTCATGATAATGCATACATAAATGAGAGGATTCATCCAGCCAATGGATTGAACCCCTCATTTCAATTGCTATATCAAATCAATATTTTGCCTCCATGCTTTTCCTGTGTTTTGTTTTCATATAAATGGTATAATTTAGGTATTGCTTTTGATTTATTTCATTAGATATATTTCATTAGTTCATTAATGCATATCTTGTTAGTTTATAGGTTTTACATTTAGGCATGTAGTCCAGTTATGATTTCATGTAAAGATTTTCATTCAAAAATATTGAAAATTTTATGATAGATGTTATTATTTGTCTATGATCGTTTGCCAAAAATTTGAATTTGTTCAAGTTTCGTAACCCTTCTAAACCAACCAAACCCTAAATTGGGTTTTCTGTCTCTCTGAGATTTCAATTCCTGCTTTAGCAGACAAGAACCTTCGTATTCGCCCTTGTGGGGGATTTGAATCATTCTCCAAAAATCACAGTGGATTCATAATGGAATCTACTAGTGATCTGGAAATTTTGAAGTTTTTTCAAGTAATTTTGACCACTGTTAAAAATCGTATTTCCCAGACTCTTGGGAAAGTCTGGATTTTCTTTCGTCAGGGTATAGACAGACCCTAATGTATCAAGTCCGCCAAATCTGTAACCCGTCTGCAAAAACTTTCAACATTAAAGTTGTTCCTAACATAATTTCATGTCATTTTCCAAAATTGGAGAATTTTTGGATCTGTTTCATTATTTTTCCTTGATTTTATATTTCTGTCTAACAGATTCCAATGTCCAGAAATTCCAGAGATTTAGGTCTCTGATAACAGTGTGGCCTTTTCCAAACCGTAACCCGAATCCCAATGGTGTCAAAAGATCAAATCTTTCTTTTTTTGTCAGCGACATTTTCCCACAATTTCAGCCATTTCCCCATCTGTCTGCCATTTTTCCCACATTTTCTACCGAAATCTGTCTGTTTCCTTCATTTACTAGAGTCGCCGGATTCCGATCCGACTTGCCGGAGTGGCACAGCTCCGACCATAGGTCAAAAACAGAAAGTGTAAAAAGCAAAAATTCTTGCCTTACTGTCCTCTGTCACCCCATAAAATTTGGGAAATTGTTATAGAAATTTGATATCCTAAACCCCCTTTAGAATCAACATTTTAGGCAAAAATCATAAAATTTAGGGTTTTTATTTGAATTTCCATATTTAAAAATATAAAAAAATTAGATTTTCGAGATCCATTATGTTTCTAGGGTTATTTTAGGTGTCCATGCCAAATTTGGCTTAATTCCAAGTTCATTTGCTCCATGTGTTAGTTTATCTTTAAATTCAGAAGCGAAAATCAGGCGAAAATTAGGTTAAATTTGATATTTATGATATTTTCGCCATTTTAGGGTTTTTATCATGTACATAAGCATGTAGAATCATATTAGGGTTAATTTTAATGTCATTTTCATTTCATATTTTCCAATTTTACAAAATTTATTTCAGAAAACCCTGGTTTCAAGGCCATAGTCTTGTTATCGGGGGTATTTTGGACATTTTGGCCTAAATTTCGAAATTTCAATTTCTAATTCTCCAAAATTTCATGCATATCATCATATTTTATCATATTATGTTTGATTTATTTCATTTGATTTTCAAATTTCCAAAATTTACAAAAAATTCTTTCAGAAAACCCTGATTTCAAGGTCATCAGGGGTATTTTGGTCATTTTGACCCCAATTTCGAATTTTGAAATTTATTCATTATTTATCATGTTTATATCAAAGGGGGTATGAATCTGGGTTTATATCTGAATAATATCCGATAATTTTTCATATTTTCGGATAAATTCAGAAAAACCTACATTTTTGTGCTAACCTTATTTTCTAGTTTTGCAGGAATATTCAAGAAGAAGACTTAGCCATTTTATTTCTTTTATTTCAATTCAATGTAAAAAATCAATGTAGTATTTGGAATAAGAGTTACATTTCTGCTTAGAATAGGGTTGCATTGCATATAGTTTAATTTCTGCAAAATTTTAATATGTGATGTATGATTCATGCACATTATTTCAAATTCACTATGGTTTACACGAATGGCACGTGCACAAGCTTTTATGGAGTTTATAAACTCGGTGGGATTCGTATTTATGGCCATAGTCAGAATACGAAGAAAACCAAGATTTATGATCTTCGTATTAGCCACATTCAGCCTACACACTTAGGCTAACTTCAAAATGCACTGCATTTTTTAAAGTTTTAAAAGGATTTCCCAATTCCTCAATGAAAATCCCTTTTCAAATTCATATTCATTCATTCATATCATTCAAATTGCATTATTTTCAAACTCATTTTCCAATTTCAATTTCAGAAAATTCAATTTTCTCAAGAATTTCCAGGTCTTTCTCAGGATCTGATTTTCTCAAAATCCTAAGTTTTCAAATGACATTTCAAAGCATTTCCCAAGTTCAAATCAAGATTTTCCTATGTTTTCAAATTCTCAAATTTCAAAATCCCAAGTTTTCAGAAATCGATTTTCTCATATTTTCCAGTTTTCCTGAGAATTCATTTTCCATTTCAAAAGTCATTTTCCAATAAATTTCTTAGATTTTCTCAAGATTCTCAAATCCATTTTCTCATAAAAGCAATTCTCAGTTTCCAATCTCAAAACCAATTTTCTCAGTTTTTCAAGCTTTCCTGAGAAATCACTTTTCAATGCAAATTTCTGATTTCCAATGAAATTTAATGATTTTCCCAGGAATTCCAATTTCAAGTACTTTTCCAATAATTTTCCAAGCATATTTGCCAAAGCAAACATCCTATTTTCTCAAACTTGCATCTTTTCAAAATTCCATAGCACAAGCCTGATTCTTTGTGCATTCTAGGAAAAATAGAGCATAATTTAGATATTTGAGTCAAGTTAAAGCACATAATTGGTCCTTGGTTCAATTACCCCTGGTAAAGGCGCCAGGAACGGTTGAACCTCGTACCGACAGGCGGATCCCATTCCACGGAATTTTCCCGCAAATTTTAAAAACGGAGGCGAGTAAATTTTCAAAATCATTTTCAAAACTTTGGTCGAGTTTGACTCGCAAATTCGTTTCTCTCTCGCAAGGGAGGGGAAAAATTTTGCGATGATAACAATGACCTCAAATTTCTCTCCATATAGGTAGTGTCGCCAGATTTTAAGTGCGAACACTACCGCGGCAAGCTCCAAGTCGTGGGTTGGATAGTTTTTCTCATGGACTCTCAACTGTCGTGATGCATAGGCGATTACTTTGCCATGCTGCATCAACACACAACCCAGACCTGTTCCCGAGGCATCGATATAAGCAACGAAGCCTCCCTGACCAGAAGGTAAGGTAAGGATAGGGGCAGTGGTAAGTCTCTGTTTGAGAACCTCAAAGCACTCCTTACACTGGTCCGTCCATTCAAACTTGACTCCCTTTTTCAGTAATTTCGTCATCGGTACTGCGATTCGGGAGAAGTCTTGTATGAACTTCCGATAATATCCGGCAAGTCCAAGGAAGCTACGGACCTCAGTAATATTTTCTGGCTGCTTCCAGTCCATCACAGCTTCCACCTTCGCAGGATCTACTGCGATTCCATCTTTCGAGATCACATGACCAAGGAACATCACTTTGTCTAGCCAGAATTCACATTTTGAAAACTTAGCATAGAGTTGGTTATCTTGAAGGGTTTTCAAGACGATTTTCAAGTGCTCCATGTGTTGTTCCTTGTTCTCAGAATATACGAGAATGTCATCAATAAAGACGATGACAAAGCTATCCAAATATGGTCTGAATATCCGGTTCATTAGATCCATAAAGGCAGCAGGCGCATTAGTGAGTCCGAAGGGCATTACTACGAACTCATAATGGCCGTATCTCGTTCTGAAGGCAGTCTTGGGTATATCCTCTTCCTTTACTCTGAGCTGATGGTACCCAGACCTGAGGTCGATCTTGGAGAACACTCTGGCTGTTCTGAGTTGATCGAATAAGTCCTCAATCCGAGGTAACGGGTACTTATTTTTAACAGTTGCCTGGTTAAGCATCCGATAATCGATGCATAACCGAAGGGATCCATCCTTCTTCTTTACAAACACTACCGGGGCTCCTCACGGTGACACACTCGGTCGGATGAACCCTTGTTCCATCAGTTCTTCCAACTGGCACTTCAACTCACTGAGTTCAGCTGGCGGCATTCGATACCGGGCTTTGGATATCGGCGCTGTTCCAGGTAAGGATTGAATTCCAAATTCAACCTCACGAAGTGGCGGAAGTCCTGGCAATTCCTCAGGAAATACATTGGGAAACTCCCGTACCACTTCCAAACTCTCAAGGGGTTGGTCGTTGGATTTTTCCACCGAGAGACTCAACAGGAAGGCCACACAACCCTTCCTAAGGTATTTTTGTACCTTAAGTGCTGATATGAGCCTTTTCTGTGAAACAGGTTTGGATAACCGGTATTCCATCTTAGGCAATCCGGGTCGAGATAGAATTACTCTGCCCTCGCGGCACAGAATCTTGGCATTATTCTGAGCCAACCAATTCATTCACAGAATGACATCGTACTGTATCATATCGATCAGGATGGCGTCAGTAGGCAAGTGTTGCTCTGCTATCTCAATATCCAAATTTTTCACACACCGGATACATTTGGTGCGTGAACCCAACGGGTTATATACTTCGATCATTTTATCAATCGGTTGCACCGAAGCGTGGAGTTGTTCGGTGAAATCGTCAGAGATAAACGTATGAGTAGCACCACAATCAAACAAGACGTAAGCTGCATGTCCATTAACAGGTACGGTGCCTTCAATCAGGTCACCATTTTCGACTTGTTCAGTCGTTACAGCATATACACGACCTGCAGCAGGCCTTTGTTCTACTCTAGGTGGAGGTCGTTGAAACTGAGAACGTTGTGGTGCTGGTCGAGAGGGTCCGGCAGATCCGGCATTACTCCTCTGTTCATCTGCAGCCTTCTTCGCGCAATCCCTTATAAAGTGGCCCATCTTGCCACAATACAAGCACCCACCAATGTCACGAGGACATGGCTTTCCAGGGTGGTTCATACGACACCTTGGGCAGCTGAAGTTGGACTGCTGACCATTCGGAGTTGGGTTCTGTCTTGACCTCACGACTTGCTGAGTGTTGTTCCCTCCTTGGAACTTCTTCTTTTGAAAGGGTTGTCGTGAACCCTGGCCACTTGGGAACGTCCTTTTACGATTCCCACCATTCACTATGGGCTTCTTTGCTACGATCACTTTAGATCGTGGCCAGTCCTCTTGGATTTTTGAAGCTGCTGCTACCGCAACCTGAAAAGTCGAAGGCATGCTTGTTATCACTCGAGATCGCAGCCCTTCGCGCAGACCATTCAAATATTTGTCGGCCCTTTCTTGGTCTGTTTCGAACAATCGAGAGCAGTAGCGCTCTAGATTCTGAAATTTGGTGGTATAGTCCATTAGACTCATACCGCCCTGTTCCAACTCCAGAAACTCCATCTTTTTCTTGTTTCTGGAATGCAACGGGAAGTAGTTATCCATAAAAGTCCTCCGAAAGTCAGTCCAAGGAATGACTTCGACTTGTGAGAACTGGATAAGTTTAGTGGTATCCCACCACTTCCGTGCATTGTCTTTCAACCGATACGTGTCAAAGTTGGTCTTCTTTTCCTCTGGTACTCCCAGTATTGAGAAGGCACGTTCCGTCTCTTCGATCCAACTCTCTGCGAGCTCAGGATCGACTCTGCCAATGAAAACTGGCGGGTCAAGCTTGAGGAACTTCTCATAAGTCACTCCTCCTAGGTGCTCGTTTCGTGGTGCGACTGGTTCTGGCCTCGTTTCACGGATGGCTCTAACCATGTTGTTGAGTGTCTCCAACAGGAATCCTTGCGTATGGGACTCCTCGCTTGGTATGGTTCTCCTCGTCGTAGGAGCCATTTATCTATGCACACACAAGCACTTGTTTTTAGTTTCTCAATGTATATATGGAAGTAAAAAGCTTTATTTACTTAATATACATCATATTTACACAAGCATCGCCTTAAACAAAACGTCATGCCGCACTGACAGACTTTAGGCGTTGAGAAACTATATATATGAGTCTACTGACTCCAAAACATCACCAGTCTCTTTAAGACTTGGATTTCTTTGATGAAGACGAACTCCAAAAGGTCCATCTATTGCCACATGGCCTTGGTGCAGGCACTACTAGCTTTGGCTTGGGCGGCACTTTCGCACTAGCAAGCGAATATTAGGGATATATGAGGGACTCCAGTCCACTTTCTCAGTCAGCAAGATCAAGACTCTAGGAGTCTGGAATAATGATTGGCGAACAGAAAGAATCCCCTCTTTTGTTCCTGCCATTTAAGCTCGGCATATGTGATGCCGGATGGTAGCTTGGCGAGTGATAGACCTCCGCAGGGAAGTTCAAATCAAAATCCCTCAGCCTTGGTAATTCATCAAAAGATGTTGGGGTATGGTTGCTCCCAACACTAGAGTGATGCGGTCCACTGACACGCGAAGTCTCATCCCTGAGACCCTTTGAAGCTCGCCGACCCATATCGGCGATATATTTCCTTTGGCATTCGTTGGCGGAATGCCCATCTTCGCCACAGTATTGGCAGTCTTGGACTTCATACGGGCATATCCACTCATCGTGCATGACCTTGCAGCGATAGCAGTATCCACGCGAGTCATGAGTTGCCATCTATACAAAGATGCACCCAGATCAGAACAAAAGTATAAGAACATATACTTATAGTGCGATATCAGGACCATGACGGATCTTGAACCAGGTTTCTCAGACTCATGCTCTGATACCAATTCTGTAACGCCCCGGATTTCCAAAACAAAGCTAAGTTAAAATTTTCATGAATTTTTTTTTTTTTTTTTTGCAGCGGAATTTAGAAAAGCTTTTAGCAACGGAATCAGACGATAATGAGTCGTCAGTTTTAGAAAACTCCGAGCACGTTGCAGGTATGTGGCCAAGCAACTCATTGACCACCAAAGTGTTCCATTTATCGAAAACCACATGTTTATTACAACACTACTGCTTAGAAAAGCAGTGTAGGTTCAATAAAAAGGAAGCAGTACAACTCTGTCTAGAGAAACCCTGGAACTCGATGCCGCCTTGCTCCGCATATCGCCACGCAGGTTCAACACCTGAAATCCCCATAAAATGGGGTCAGAACCACTGATGGTCTGGTAAGCATGCAGTCACACATCCATTCCACTCAAGTACAATAATGACCACTCAGGGTCGCAATACGCAATAACGACGCTCAAGCCTCCAAGACTTAGCGTATATCGCAAGAGCCTCCTCAGGGCTATGAGTTGAACATCCGCTCGAGTCCTCATGACTTAGAGCAAGCCTTTTCAGGGCTGTGATTTGAATAGCCGCTTAAGTCTCCATGACATAGCCATGACCTCTTCCGGGTCTCAAAGTGATGTCTAGCTCAAGTCTTCATACTTGGCACATCTGTATCCCACGCATCTAAGGACAACTCCTCGAGCTTCGCTTAGTCGTGCGGATACAACACGGGTCTTTGCCCAGTCGGTCCAGTAGTATACCGAACATGACACCTTCACAAAGGTTATGCAGGACTGACTCAACACGTCATCCACTCATACATTCAAAGCATCGCTGTACCTAGAACTAATGCATTGTTTGATAATTAACCGCTCCCGCCTTTGGTACGCAGGTAGAGCTATTGTCCGGGCATCAACGCGACGTTCTGGGGGTTGATTATTCTATGTATTTTAGATACCCCAGAGGCCTGTTGACCCTATCCAGAGTAGGGCAGTGTGTTTCAACTGGGAGAACCCTACTAGGCCCATATTCGGATGCATCCTCTACTTGCAGTAGTTGGGTTCAATCCTTAGATCTTAAGGATAACCACGACCTCAAAACCCATGAGTGACTGAGGCCATCGTGGACTCTATCAGGTCCAAAGTAAAATACATGTCACTCAAGGCTGTACCATCACTGTCATTCCACAGTGAGCATAATTCCTGAAGGGGTCTGCCAGTCTTACAATTACTTGGATAGAATCTGCATGCCATTTAGGCAGCCCGTGCTTTCAGCACTATGGGAGTATGTACCCGACCCCATTCAGTCTGCCCCAACACAGTCATTACTGAGGGGGTACCCCTAACACGATCTTCAACCGCGGGGTATATGCGACCTTAAGTCTTATTCATATGCATGCAGAACACCGCTCTTTGGCACTTCGGCCACCACGAGCATCACACCTCTTTGGGTGGAAACAACACACTCTGGCTCTTTGGCCCTTACGAGTCTGGTTGCGTAACCGTTCTCAATGAGCATGCATATGACTCGATCTAAATAGATCGGCTACTCAGCGTATTTTTACGCAACGAGTCCAAACCTAGCCAAGGCGCAACCTCTACTCCGGCTCAGCGGCCCTTACGAGCAAGGTGCCCTTGCAGGCACAAGGATATGAGCCGATCTGGCATCGTTCCATCAACGGACATCATTATGTCGTTCCATTGGTTTCAGCAGCTCTTCTGCCAACCATTTCGTCAGCACCTCCCCTGCTCTACCGGCAGTGGTGCGACGAACCCTTCTACGTTGTAGAGGGCAAACCATGAACTGGGTAGCACTCTGCTATATGTCAGAGTATCCTGCTACGTTCTTTCTGAGCTATTCTTAGCTTCTTCAGAAATTTCAGCAGCACTTCCTCTCTTTTACGGAGAAAGCGTGCGTTTCTTTTATCCATTTCAGCGGTATCTCCCCTCTTTGGTAGGAAATCGCCACGCTTAATTCGGGAAATGGATGCGCACCGTTGTGCGTACTTTGCATCCATCAAGGTTGCAGGAACCCTTGGCCATAGCCAGGCCATACGTAATTGACTTAGTCTTTACGTAAAGAGCATTTTGCCAAAAAGCTGAAGCCTTTCCAATAGGGGCTTCATTCGTCAAGCAGAATCTTGAACGAGGAGCGGTCAAGGAATCGCATGGGCGATTTGGAGTTTGATCTCCGTTTGAACGCTCATTTACGCGCTATATATGTAGTATAAGCAGAAGCCTGTGCTTTATACAGCGGCGGCGTAAAGAAATGCATATACTATTGTTCAGGGTGTGTAACTGAACGAAATATTCTACATATATAACAAAGCAGAAGCCTTGGCATCGTTCGACGCGACAGCGTAAGTAAATACATTGCAGAAAGCAGGAGCCTTGGCATTGTTCGACGCGATGGCGTAAGTAAATGCATAATCAGAAGTGCAGAAAACAGGGAGCCTTGGCATCATACGACGCGACGGCAAAGGTAAATTACATAGCCTGTGCGATATAAGACGCGTCGGCAGAATCAACAGATATACACCTAGATCCGTATCCAACGATAGTTACGAGGCGAGCGGGTGAACACCGAAGTGTTCTGAAGGGCTCAACCAAGAACTAGGGCGAGATACCATTTTAAAAACGCATATACTGCGTGTTTGAACATAGATATATCTGACGATAGTTCCGAGACGAGCGGGTGAACACCGAAGTGTCCAAAAAGGGCTCAATCAAGAACTAAAGCAAGATACTACTTCAGAAAGTATATTCTATATACAAACAATCAAATACTTGAGAGATGGATCAACGAAGCGAACTTACTTCAAATCGTGGAAGAAACGGCTCCGGGTTGCTTCTTTGGCTTCGAGCCTTCCTTCGAGAGGTCAGACTAAGTCAGATGAAGCTGACTTAGTTGAGAAAGAGGTAGAGTAGGTCAAGCTACTCAACCTAAGTGGTTTGAACCAAACAGGATTCGATCCAAGTCAACTGGGTTCAGCAGGTTCGAACTCAGCTCAAGTAGGCTTAGTCTGGGTTCAGAAATCCAAACAGGAATCTGGACCAAAAAGGACTTTGACTTTGACTTTAAACCCAACTAGGTTCAAGTCAAGTCAACTGGGTTTGGACCAGGTCAAGTGGGTTCAGACCCAGGTCAGGTGGGTTAGGACCAGGTCAGGCAGGCTCAGGCTAAGTCAGGCAGGCTCAGACCAGGTCAGGTGGGCTAGGCTAGGTAGGGGAGGTTTAGGAGAGAGAGAGAAGGCAAGAGAGAGAGGGGGGGTCGATTTTTATGAGAAGAGAGAGAGTGGGGAGGGCTATTTATAGCCCAAGCCCACCTCCTCTTGGGTTTTTCCATGCCCCTTCTACCCCCTTGGCTTCTTTTTAATTCCAAGAGGTTCCTTGGTGTGGGGCCCACCTAGATATTTCCATGGGATATTTTGTGGGTCCCACCAGATATTTTCTGAGGAATATTTCTGTGGGGCCCACCAATATTTCCGTGGGTCCCGCAAGAATTTCGGGTTTCCGGCGATTTTTTCCGAAAACTTCTGAGTACGCCATTCCCTTCGTATTGACGTAACTAAGAAAGTTGGCTCGCAGGAATCCTTTGATTTCATTCAGGTAGGAAGTTATGGCTTCCAGAGTGTTTGAGCATATATTCGCGATTCGACAAATATCCTAAGTATAACTGGCTCGCAGAAATTGATTTGTTTCGCATTCTGAGAAGAAATGCTATTTTTACAAGTAAATGCCTCATGAATTTTATTCAGATATTTTCTGAAAAATTGCGGGTCTTACATGATCAGTGCGAGATCTGATCCTTTAAATCAAACATGAGAGATCATCATGAGGGTCAATTTTTGAAGGCAATGGTTTGAAAAACCAATTTTTGAAAAAGAAGATCAACAATAGACCTGATTTTTTAAAATAACAGTTTGAAACTGACAATGGGATCAAAACAAGGGTTTGATCTTTTGAATATAATGTTTAAAAATCAATCTTGGAAGATGAGACCAATGCCAGGGTTGATCTCTAAATATAATATTTTGAAACCCATTTTGGAAGATAAGACCAACACAAGGGTTGATACAAAGATTTGAAATCCATTTTTGGAATATAAGATCAGCACAAGGACTGATCTTTGAATAAAAAGATTTGAAATCCATTTTGGAAGGTAAGACCAACATAACGGTTGATCTTTAAATATAATGTTTTGAAATCAATTTTTAGAAGATAGGACCAACACAAGGTTTGATCTTCGAATATAATGTTTAAAAACCAATCTTTAGAAAATAAGACCAACACGAGGGTTGATGATGGTTAAAAAAGGAACCCTATTTTTGGAAAGTCTGATCAACCTGAGGGTTGATAATGGTTCGAAACTCATTTTTGGAAAACATGATCAACACGAGGGTTGATAATGGTTTTAAAACCTATTTTTTGGAAAATTTAATCAGCACAAGGGTTGATTTTGGTTAGAAACCCATTTTTGGAAAATCTAATCAACACAAGGGTTGATTTTTGGACCAAAGAATATTTGAACTCTTTGGTTTATGAAGACTTCCAAAATTTCATGTTTTTCGAAAAAACCCTTATAGGTAATATCATTTCTCTCATGAATGATGTCGAGATTGTCCCGCATTTTTGAAAAGAACAGGAATTTAAATGCCCCAGTATGATAAAAGAAGGAAGTATTACGAATATCAAAGATATAAAGAAAACTTGACATTTCATTGATAAGCAAAGGTTTGATGACAAAAACTGAATATTTACAAGAACTTTAAAAGGAAAAGATCCATAGAAGGCTGAACTGACTTGCCCCTACAAGATGACTAACAGAAAGAGACGAAAGCAGGAAACTTTGGCTTTATCGATTCTTCGGGTCATCCGGAAGAGTCTAGGTTGGAACTGCAGGTTGTTCCTTTCCTTCCTCTAGTACCAAAATTTCTTTGTCGATGACATCCTGTATGATGTTTTTGAGGATGAAGCAATGCTCTGCATCGTGCCCCCTTACTTGATGAAATTTGCAAAAACACTCTTTCCATTTTCCCATGGTGACAAAGGATCAACTCCCCTGGGAAGTTTGATCATATCTTCCGTGAGCAGGTATTCGAGAACCTCCTCGACTGGCTGACCTAAAGGGGAAAACTTGCAATCGTAACTCCAGCCATCATGCTTTGTCTCCTTTGGCTTGCCTGATTTTTGTCGAGAGCTGTCCTTTTCCTGAGAGCTAGACTGAGCACGCTTGGTTAAGGGGATTGGGCATTTTTCTTCTTCGTCTTCAACGAAAAGATTCTTATCAATGCAGTCTTGAATAATATTTTTGAAGACAAAGCAATGATCAGTGTCATGTCCTGTCGTCCGATGGAATTTGCAGAATTGGTTCTTGTATTTTCCCAAGATAGTGGAAGGACTCGTGGCTTTTGGGAGCCTGACCAATCTTTTGGTCAACATGTATTCGAGAACTTTATCCAGCGGCTCATCCAAGGGAGTGAAATCTCGGTTACTACTCCAATCTTTACGTTTTAGCTTTTCCTGGTTCTTCTCCTGCTGCGGAGGACTGGATTGAAGTGGTTCATCTTGGTTTCTGCTTAACTTTCCCTTCTGGTTTCTAGATGACTCCAAATTGCTGTTTTGATTGTCGGGGTTGCCTTTGTTGCTGCTCCTGTTGATTTTAGAACTTCCTGCACTGCCATCGTTGTGCTTGCTCATTCGAAAGGTGACAGGTGTCTCTTCCTTGGTGGGAGCTTTTCCAAAACTGGCTTCAGCCTGCTCAGATAATATCTCAACCATCATCTTTTTGAACAACCGATATATAGCAGGATCAATCTCATTCTGGGTGTCCTGACCTCCTTCTCTGGCAAACCTCCGAGAGTCCATTTCAATTCTTGCTTCTGACTGGTGCTGTCTTTGATCTTAGCCTGAACCACCCGTTAATACCAAATGCTCTCTCTGTAGGACAGAATGGGACCCTTTTAGAAAGATTTCGGAGGAAACTTTGATAAAGGAAGAAATTTAATTGACAAAGAGATATCTCATTACTAGGGATTGAGTCCATACGAAAAGCACGACAATCGTATTATTTCCCCGTGAGAAGAAATAAACAATTTAGAATATGATAAAAAAGGGACATCTCTTTGATGGAAGAGATTTTTTTGTTACAAAATAGACTTAGAAGATATGTAGAAGAGAATAATAGATGGTAAAATTTAAAAAATTTGGAAAAATTGCAGGCAGGATAAAAAAGAATTTTGAAGAATTTTTAGAAAGGAAAATACACCTGGGTTTTAAAACAAAGAAGAAATTTTGAATAATATATACCGAGGGTTTTGGAAAGGTTTGATATATATATATAAGAAAACACGAGAGACATTGCACAACCAAAGCTACACAAACAAGGATGCGCACACAACACTCCCTAAAGGCTGACTCTAAATGCAATATTTGAAATGGCTTGTAGGACCTTAATCCTAACTCTATGGTTCAGATCATCTGATTCTATTCAAGGTATGCCGATATACTCAAGCCGAAGCTCGAAGTACGTGGCATAAAAATAATTCTTCGGTTCTAAGGTAATGGCTTCTCAACATCCTTGAGCACCTACCGATATACCTCAGACTATGGCCCTTAGGTACGTGGTAGGGGGGCGCGAACCCAAATAAGTGGTCCAGTTGTGAGGCTCTCTCCCGAACTATGGTTCAGTGAGACAGCCCAACAACGTGAAGACCGGGACAATATAGGTAGGAATGTTTTCAAAATATGATCAACATGCCATAAAATCAGAAGGCTATAATGCAAGTCCTAAAGAGATAGATTTAAATAAAGAGAAGCATACACTTGCATACATTGTTTGCATTCAATCCCTAGAATTGAGGAGAGTTGTATTTAAGACCTAAGTCTAATGTGAACATGGATATAATCTCTTCAATATGGTCCTACCAAACCATACTTATATCCTATATGCAATGATGTCAGCTTAGGACAGAGTCTAGGCTCCTAAGGTTTGCATGGAAATGAAGCTGACATAGAAGAATAAAGACTTAGAGAATATTAGAGCAAAGCAAAGGCATAATTTGACCAGATGGAGACGAGTCCCATCACGATCGCCAAACCTGTGATCATCGAAAAAAATTTCCTCACTCGTGGTTTCTTTCTCTCTCTTCCCTTTTCCTTTTCTAACCTCTATTTTCCTCCTTTTTGAAGGGAGAAAAATAAAAGAAAGAAAAGAAAGAGAGAGAGAGAAGAGGAACTCTTTTGCGCGGTCTCACTTGACCTTAATTTGAAAAATATTTAGAAATTTAACTTGCCTCCGTTTTGAAAATATTGCGGGAAAAATGGAGAGACGAGATTCGCTCGTCGGTACGAGGTTCGATTGTTCCTGGCGCCTTTACCAGAGGTAATCGAACCAAGGATCAAATCTATGCCTTTTGCTTTGCCTAAATATAATCTAAGAATTTATCCTAAAGATCTAAATGCACAAAGAATCATATTTGTGCAATGCAAGGATGTATACTCTTTTCGAAACATGATTTGGAAATTTTCAAGTATTTTGAGATGAACTTGGTAAAGGAGTGAAGAAATGGTTGAATCTAACTTAAAATTTGAGATAGATCCGAGAAGTTCTAAGTCTTTGAAGTAAATCAGATTTGGAAGAATAAATCTTGACTTGGAGAAAGAATGAATTGAAGTTTTGAAAATGAAGTTTCAAAGTCAGAAATGGACTTTGAATTTAATTATGGATTTAAGAGAAGAAGATGAAGTTTTGAAGTGATATTGAATTTGAATCTTAGAATGGGTCTGAGAAAATCAAATGGTATTTAAAATAGAAATGGATTTAGGGAGTTCAAATGAGATCTGGAAATGGACTTGGATTTGAAATCTAGATTTTGAAATGGAATTGGATCTTTAAAATGGATTTAAGATCTGGGATCTGAGGTCCGATGTAAAATTGGATTCTGGATCCTAAGATGGATTTGGATCTGAAGTCTGAGATCCAAAGTGGAACTGGATTCTGGATCATAGAATGGAGTGGATCTGAAATCTGAGATCCAAATGTAGAGTTGGGCTCTGGATCCTAAAAATGGAATTGGATCTGGAGTCTGAGATCCAAAGTGGAATCGGATCCTGAATCCTAAAATGGAACTGGATCTGAAGTCTGAGATCCAATGTGAATGTTGAATCCTGGATCCTAGAATGGGTTTTTGGATCTGAATTTGAGATCCAAAAAGTGGGGATTTGTACTTGGAAATCTGGATCCAAGTTGGATTTAAGATCTAACTTTGGATTTGGAATTTCAAAATTTGATTTGAGAATTTTGAACTTGGAATATGAATTTCAAAGTCAAATTGGACTTTGAATTTGAAGTTTGAATCTGGAATTTAGAAGATGAATCAAGAATTTCTAAGTTTGAATTGAATTTGGAAAAAGGAATTTTAGAAATTGAATCTTGAATATACAGATGAATTTCAAAGTTAAATTGTACTTTGAATTTGAGATAGAATTTGGAATTTGAAATACAAGATGATTCTGAAGTTTCAAAGTCAAATGGGACCTTGAAATTGAATTCTTGAATCCTTTTGAGAAATTTGAATTTATGAATAGATTTTGATCTGAGAAATGAAGGAAAGAATCACTTGGATTTATGAAAAGGATTTGGAAAATATGATGCAACTCTATCCTAAATGATGAATGAATTTAAAGAATTTTGAATTTAGATTTTGAAAAGCTATCTTATTCTTGAACTGAATTAAAATAAGGTTGAAGATATAATACATCCCTAACTATGGTCATTGAATGTATTATATAATAATCTATATTTAAATTCAGGTGAAGAATAAAACACATTTGGTGCTTTTATAGAATTTAAAATGAAATTAACTCTCAACATACCCTGACTATGGCCATTGGTATATATTTTGAGTTAATTTTAAGTTAAATTCTGATAAAAGAAGAAAATATTTAGGGAAAATATGATGAATTTTGAAAACGGATCCAATGTGGATCCAGTGTTATTTTGTAAAAGTTAAAAATCGTAAGTTTTGTCCATACCCTGACTATGGCCATTGATATGGATCATCAACTTAGGATCAATTACCTTTTACGAAAAATGGTGCACGTGCCATTCGTGTTTCACCATTTGTGAATTTTTGAGAAGTAAGGGAAAAATGATATGAAAACAAGTAATTCTATGAAAATGCATGCTCATACATTCTAATCTAGTACAGGAATGTAAATCTTCTCATTGATATCTAACTATTACAACATTGAATTTTAAATTGAAATCAAATTCCTAATCTAAGAAGGAAAAAGCAATTTCTACTTAATTCCTGCAAAATCCAAGCCAACACAAGGTAGAAGAAGTAAGAGACATGTTATATCATATTTAAGATGCAAGATGATACATATGCTGTATAGAATGCATGATGAATAATTGATGTGCTGTGAAAGTGGCCAGGAATGAATACCATTATAATGCAATGAAGGTATATGCATGATGGTAAGTTGTACAGGAAAGTGCAAATGGATAGCAATGCAAATGAATGGAGTGTGGGATTTCATTGAATGAGATACTGGAAAGTGTAGAAGTGAGTGATAGGTACGATGGGGCTGGAATAAGACAAAAGATGTGGCAAGTGCTGTGGAATAAAAGTATAAAGTAAATAGAAGGGTCTTTTATGAGTGGCTAAAGTGAAACTACAGCAGCCTTAAAGGTGCTGTGAAGGGAGATGGGGCTACAAACATTCAGAAATGTGATGATATGAAAGACCTACAACAGTGCTAACACTGCTGTAGGCACCCACAAGCTACAACAGTACTTGACAACACTGTAGGGGTCAAAAGAAAGCTACAGCAAAGAGAAAGAAACAATAAAAAGAAGGAAGCAGCCACTGCAAAGGGTGTAAAGGGCCACAACAAAGTGATCTTTCCCTTTTGGCTTCACACGATCAGTCGCCTATATGGGATGAGGGATGTGGCTGAAGGTAAGTGGTGATGAGCTATGAGGGTAAGTAAAATGGAAGCATATGACTTATGCTATATGCAATTAGTGACAATGGAAAGGATAGTTACGTGCCACTCAGTAGAGGCTACTAGGAGAAATGCATGCATTGTTGCGGGTGACAGAGGGCAATCCTACAACAAGTTGAATTGTTAACCCTCTTTTTGACCTATTCCAATCAGATTCATAGGATGAACGCTGGAGGTCCAAATATAGGTGGGCTGGTGGTTTGAGGTGTGTGTGCTAATGAGTGCACAACAATGGATTTTTTGTAAAAAAAACTGCTTTGTAATGAGGGGTTGTCATAGATACTGCAGAACAAGATGTCACATATATATTTGACATTGAGGCAATCGACCCTGCCAGTCCTCCCTGAAGAAGAATTTGAAACTTCCTCACAATATAGGTGGTATTTGCAGCAGATTCATCGCCTCTGAAGGCTTTGACTGAGAACACAAGAAATCAAAATTTTACTGCTTTTAGCCAAAATTCTAAGACCTATTGAGATGATTTGCGTGTTGATAAAAAAAAAAACATTCCTGCGATATGTAAATTGTTGATCAATGCATATTCATCTTCAAAAGCATCACTGCATCTTGCTGAAGCAAATCAAGTCTGAAGGTTCTTTGTAACCTTAAAAACAAATAATCCTAGGTTCAAAAGGAAAAAAAAAACGACATGATCTGATGTGATTCTTCATGGCTTTAGCAGGCCATTAATCACATTGATAATGAAAGTAAGATAGAATGGAAAGCTAAAAAAAAAAAAAAACTTTATAATTAGGCAAAAAGTGGGAAGACTTAGGGAGCATGACCCCCAGCCCTGTCATTACAGGCTTCGGGTAGCAGAGAAAATTGCCACCAAGAGACAAGGGCATATGCTGGGTCTACCATTGTAACATATGGACTACCCATGTGTAACGATTCATCAAAATCCTTGACCCTTGCAGATTTACAGCTTCATGATTGTAGGATGACTGTGAGGCAAAGGGTAGGCTAACGAAATGCAAGAGTGCAGAGACAGAGACACTACAGCTGTGTTACAACTAATAAAAGGAACACAGAGAATGAAAGAAAAAAAAAAAGAACAGATAACTAAACCAGGAAAATGCAGAGCATACTTAAGATGGGATGATATAGCGATGAAAGAATGAATGAAAGGCATACAAATGGATGCTATGATGAACCTGAAATATCAGATACACAAAGTATATGGATGAAACACCCAAATGGTGAATTAATCATAATGGAAGTGGGGATACGAATAAAAAAAAAATATCAAATGAAGGTTATGGCTCGGCACATACCTTAAGGATGATGCACAAGATAAACAAAGATTATGATGCCAGTTTGTTTGAGATGAATACTAGCGATCTCACAGCTACTTAGCTAAATGCTAATCAAAACAGCAGGTACAAGTGAACAAACAAACAAAATATATGACGAATTTCCATTGTATTGCAGTTTATCAGAATTATCATAAGGCTGAGGACAGTCACGATCTATTTACTCTCGTTAATCAGTTGATCAATATCTGCTAAATCGGCATAGCAGATCAAATCCTGTGGTGTCGACCTTAATTTAAGGATAATGAGTCCAGTCAGATGAATAGAAAAAAAAATTCTGTCATTCAATGAAACCACAAGGCAAGATTATGACAATGACAATGCAACCAAAAAAAAAAAAAGATAAGAATGGAGTTGTGCAGGGCATATACCGAATAAAAAAATAAATCATGATACCTCAGACAAATGTTCATTATAAGAACTAAGGGTTTTGTCTATAATAACAACAACGAATTAGGAACTGTAAACAAAGAAAGAAAAACATATCGGAATTAGGAAATTCCACTTGCTATTGCTCAGAGAAGAGGGTTGAAATTGCCATCAGCAATCCAAACCCCACTCATGGTGCGTAAATGGGGATCAAAACAAAACAGAAAACAAAGAGAAAAAAAAACGATGAGGGAAAAAGAGAAGGAAAAGAATAGCAGAGTAAGTAAAAAAAAAAGGAAAAAAAAACTCACCGGGTAGACTCACGCTGCAAGAAATAGGAAGAGGAATGGAGATGTTAATGGCGGATATTGCCTGGCGATGGGGTCGAAGCCCGATGTCTTTTTGCTACTCCCCCTCCCCTTTTCTCCGCTCCCCTTGCTCTCAGTTTTGCAGAGTTCTGAAGGAGGGAGGAGGGCTTTTTTTTTTTGTCTACTGGGCCTTCTCACTGCTGAAGAAGAAGAAGGGAATAGGCGATGAGAAATAAGAAGGTGGTGGGTTGAAGCGCCGATGGATGCCAAAAGAAAAAAAAACTGATCCCCTCAGGGATCCTGGAGAGCTCTTCTTAAAGGAACAATGGAAGGCTCCAGAGGACGGAGGTTTGTTGAGGATGAATGGAGGAGGGAGGCTCCCAGGCGATCGAGGTTGGAGAAGGGAAACTTGCGAAACCGCGGCCGTTGTGAACTTTTTTTCTTTTTTAAAAAAAAGGATTCCTTTATAATGACTTTTCAAAAAGTGGTTTTTAAAGAGGGGTTTTTAGCAAAAACAAGTTTCAAAGCGGGTTGGAGCTCCATATTTTCTCAAAATTTTTTGGTTTTTGTGTTGTTTTTCCATTTTTTTGTATTTTTGTAATAGAAAACTAAAATTTATAAAAAAAAAACAAAAACACTAAATTTTTGTATTTTCCTGAGAAATATATATATATATATATATATATATATATATATATATATATATATATTTAAAATATGTTTTTCCGAGAATTTCAGGCCATTTGGGAGAAAATTCTTCAGAAGAATGGGTTCGGACCTAAGTTTTGAGAAAATATTCGAGTTTTGAAACTCGAATCAAGAAATACAATGCAATGAATCCAAACGGATACCGGACGAACTGTCTGAGCTTTTCAAAAAGTTATTTTGGAAATTTCGAGAATTTAATTTTAAACATTGGACAATGAAGCTCAGATTTGGATCTTTTATCTGGATCCGGATCCGGATCCGAAATTGAGTCAGATACACAAAATGAATTTAATTTCAGAAAACTTGAGAAATAAAATGGGATTTATATTTAAAAGTGACTCAATTACCCAGAAAACGAAGATAAAGGGCAAGAGAGAAATATTTACAAACTTTTGAAAAATTTGGGGTGTTCACATCATAGTTTTCCTACTTTCATTTTCCAAAATCTCATAGCACATGCCTGAATTCTCTGTGTATTTAGGATAGAACACGATTTTGATGATTTAACTAAGTCAAGCATAATTTTGGTCCTTGGTTCGATTACCCCTGTTAAAGGCGGCAGGAACGGTCGAACCTCGTACCGACAGGTCGAGCCCCATCCCATGGATTTTCCCGCAATTTTCAAAACGGAGGTGAGTATTTCAAAACAATTTCCAAAATCAGGTCAAGTTTGAATCGCGGAAGCATTTTTCTCTCTCTTCCGCAAGGAAAGGAAGACGGGAAAATTTTTGCGACGATAACACCTTCCAAAGCCTCACTCCTTTCATAATAACGCCATGTACATCGTCGTTCGAGTAAGAGGGATGACAGTACCTCATGTGTTGGTTGATGGAGGCAGCAGCCTCAACATATGTCCTGAAATGACAGCGAAGGCACTAGGCATCAAGGAGGAAGAATACATTCCAGATCCTATCACTATATATGGATTTGACAACCATGGTCAAACGGCTAAAGGCAAGATATTCCTGGAAGTTTTTATCAATTACTGAGTACATTCCGTCCTTTTTCATGTGGTCAATGTGCCACCCACCTACAATCTATTGCTCAGAAGGACGTGGATTCACAATGCAAATGTTGTACCTTTCACTCTTCATCAATGCGTAAAATGGTCCCAAGGTGGAATGATTACAACAGTATTGGGGGAAGACCCAGAAGAAAGGCTCCCGCAGCCCATGATCCCTCGACCGTCATTCACAGCAGATATCCCTAGCATCAGGGAAAGAGAAAAAATCAATCTCGAAGAAAGTCTAGAAATACTCCAGACAATCTCAGAATCATCTCTGCACACTGTAGCCATGACCCGATGGAGAGGTCCTAAATTCTTTAAGATTGGAGGTCGGATCAACTACAGTATTCTCAAAGATCATCTGTTGTTTCCGCAATTCATGAAAGCAAGAAAGGGATTTGATTTACTTCTGAAGCATGGTTATCAACCCTTCAAGGGACTGGGTAAAAATGAAGATGGTTGCATTGAACCAGTAATTCAAAAGCATCGTCCCCACAGAGCAGGACTAGGGTTCTCCGGCAAAGGCCAGCAAAAGAAGACTGTTTTTGTCAAGGGGACACATTGAGGACCATTTGTTATTTCCTTTCTATTCTTTTCAAAATAAATGTCTCATTTTATCAATGTCTTTGATCAATTCAAAATCAATAAAATTTCAAGATTCTTTGTCTATCTGGATGCCATGTGTTTCCTTCCTCTCTATCTCCTCATTTTTTATAACTACGATGTCATTTTATTCATGATTCTTTTCAAATGCTATTTGTATTATGATGGGCAATTTTTCTTGAACCAAATTTCTTATCTCTAAAAATTTCAGAATGCATTCCCGAGCAATCAAGAAGCTCATTCTCAATCCAAAGGTTTTTCAAAGGTCGGCAGCAATTCATTGAGTCAAAGCGAGCACAAAAGATGGCAAGGTTGCAAAGCAGTCAGATGATTATGCAGAATTTGATCAGTCTCTTCAGGAATTACCAGAGTTCGCCTCAGCTCAGAAGCAAGATGAACCATCTGCTCTAATACAAGAGCCAACTGAATATGTCAATATCGGTTCAGAAGACAATCCCAAGATTCTAAAGATCGGTACCAGTTTGAGCCCGAAAGAGAAGGAAAGGCTCACTAACTTTCTCAGGCAATATGAAGAAGTGTTTGCATGGACATATGAAGATATGCCAGGTTTAGATCCCAAATTGGTCGAACATCGCCTCGTTTTAAAACCAGATGTTAAGCCGGTTAAGCAGAAGCTGAAGAAAATAGACCCCAGAATAGAACAACAAGTCAAAGAAGGACTCGAAGATCTGCTCAAAGCAGGATTCATTTGAACTATTGACTACCCCGATTGGTTAGCCAATATTGTCATTGTTCCAAAGAAAAGTGGCAAAGTGAGGATTTGCATAGACTTCAGGGACCTCAATAAAGCGACTCTGAAAGATGATTATCCACTTTCAAGCATTGATCTTCTAATCAACAGCACGACAGGACATGCCATGTTCTCTTTTATGGATGGATATTCCGGCTATAATCAGATTAAGTTGGCCACCCGCGACCAATCAAAAACTTCCTTCACTATGCCTTGGAGCACTTTTTGTTATACAGTCATGCCATTTGGGCTCAAGAATGTTGGAGCAACGTATCAACGAGCAATGACCATCATCTTTTACGATCAGATGCGCAAAATCATGAATGTGTATGTTGATGATATCCTCGTGAAATCCAAAGAGGAAGAAGATCATATTGAAGCACTCGATCAAGTTTTTAAATAGCTCATTCTTTATAAGTTAAGGCTTAACCCCCAAAAGTTTGTTTTTGGAGTCGAATCAGGTAAATTGTTGGGTTTTCTGGTCAGCAAAAAGGGAATTGAAATTGACCCAGCCAAAGCAAAAGCTATCATTGATATGTCACCCCCGACAAATCTCAAAGAATTACGTAGCTTTCAGGGATGCATGTAATCAATCTGGCGATTTATTTCTAACTTGGCAATGAGATGTGAGCCTTTCAATCACTTACTCAGAAAAGGAGTGAAGTTTGAATGGGGGCCAGAATGTCAGCAATCGTTCGATCGGATCAAGAAATATCTCCTCAATCCTCTTATTTTGAAGTCGCCAGAATTGGGAAAACCTCTTTTGTTATACATCTCAGTTAATCAAGTCGCATGCGGCGGATTCTTGGCGCAATACAAAGAAGGCAGCTTGAAAGAGCACGCCATTTATTATGTGAGTAAGACTTTCATAGACTATGAAAAGAAATACTCTTAAATAGAGAAGACCTGCCTAGCTCTGGTATGGATGTGTCAGAAGCTAAGACACTACTTGCTGGCATCTGAAGTCAAAATATTGTCCAAACTCAATCCTCTCAAGTACATCCTAGAGCAACCTTTTCTGAGTGGACGAGTCGTCAAGTGGCAAGTCTTACTGATGCAGTATGATTTAGAATATGTCTCACAACAATCAATTAAAGGTCAAGCAATTGTAGATCAATTGACAGATTTTCCCTTAGCAGAAGAAGTGAAAGTCGAAGATGACTTCCCTGACGAACAAATCTGCAATATTTAGCAATATCCAGTTTGGAATTTATTTTTCGATGGTTCCAAAAACATGTCTGGAATAGGCATTGAGATCTTATTAATCACTCTCGAGAAAGAGATGATTCCATTTTCTCTCAAGTTAGATTTTCAATGTACCCACAATATGGCTGAGTATGAAGCCCTGATTCAAGGACTAAAGATTCTACTAGATTTCAATGTCAAGAGAGTGCATGCCTATGGCGACTCTCTTCTAGTTGTCAATCAAGTCCGAGCCGAATGGCAAGTAAAAGATCAAAAGCTATTTTCCTATCAGAAAATCATTTCAGCTCTTGGTAGCAAGTTCGAAGAATTTCAGCTCTTCCATATCAAGAGAGATTTTATTGAAGTGGCTGATAGTCTAGCCAGCTTAGGCTCCATTATGGCATTCAAGAATGCAGAATCTTGTCGCTCCTTTAAAATTGGCAGACTTGACCAACCTGCCTTTCTTCCAACAGAACAAGTAAACCAGGTTAAGCAAAAGAAGAAGCCTTGGTATTACAATATCAAAACTTTCATAGAAACCGGTGAATTTCCTCCAGAACTCTCAAAGAAAGAACAACGAGCAATTCAGCGTATGTCTACTCGATATTTCATTCTGGCCAATGTCCTCTATCATCGTGGATTCAGTTCAGAGTATTCCAGATGCTTAAATGAAGACGAAGCCAAAGAAGTCGTGCGAGAAGCACACGAAGGCATTTGTGGTGGCCACGTCGGCTACCAAACCCTTGTCAAGCAGATCATCAGAGCAGGTTACTATTGGAAGACCATGCAGCAAGATTGCTATCATTTTGTGAAGAAGTGTATCCAATGCCAGATACATGCACCTTCTATTCATGCTCCAGCAACATATTTGCAATATGTTGTTTCTCCATGGTCATTTTCTATGTGGGCCTTTGATGTCGTAGGTCCCATCACTCCCTCTCCTTCAAATGGTCACAAATACTTTCTTGCCGCAACAGAATATTTCACCAAGTGGGTAGAAGCTATCACCCTTCGCACAGTAGAAGGCCGACATGTGGTCTCTTTTATTCACAAGAGCATCCTTTGCCCTTTTGGCATCCCACATGACATCGTGTCAGATAATGGCAGTCACTTCAAAAATGAAAGAATGAAGACCTTCTGCTCAATGTTCAAAATTTATCATCATTTTTTCGCTCCCTACTATCCTCAAGAGAATGGTCAAGCAGAAGCTACCAACAAGATCTTGATCTGTATCTTGGAGCGAACTGTGGAAACAGGCTGTGATTGGCATGAGAAGATCCGCGATGCACTATGGGCCTATCAGACCACCATTTGCACGCCAACAAATGCTACTCCATCAGAACTAGTCTATGAAACAGAAGTAGTATTACCTCTGCATGTTCAGAAGCCCGCTTTGAAATTTGCATCATTTCTAGAATTACCTCTTGATCAATACCAGCAGCAGCGATTGGTACAGTTAGACTTGCTCGACAAGAGAAGGCTAAAAGCAGCAGAGCATGCTCAATCCTATCGCCAAAGAATAGCCAGGCAGTACGCAAAGTCTGTCATCGAAAGGAGATCCAAAGTCAATGATCTAGTGCTTCGATCCATAGCCTATCTCAAGCATCATCTTGGCGGGAAATGGTCGCCAAATTGGGAAGGTCCCTACGTCGTCAAAGAAGCATTACCCTGCAACTCATATCGGCTCATCAATGCCGATGGAGTAGAATTACCAGATCCCATTAATGCTCGACAATTGAAAAAGTTCTATACTTGAAGCAGTTATTCTTCCTTTGTAATCTTCCTATTCTCTTCAATAAGGATCAAACTTTCTTTTCCCAGTTACACTGGGGCATTTTTTTTAAAATTTGTGTTTTGTATGCAGGCAGGATAAACAAATCTCTCATTTTACACACTGGTATATTCATGTGCATCAATTTGCATTCAACTGCATTAATATCAATTTGGTCAGTATTGGGATTTCAACAAACAATCCCATCACAATTCACAATCGTTATTCAAAATTGAAAAACAAACATTAGTACTAAACCAAAATCCAGTGCTCGAACTGGTATTATTTCAAAATCCAGTGCTTGAACTGGTATTATTTAAAAAAAACAGTGCTCGAACTGGTACATTTTCAAAATCCAACTTTCAAGATTGGTTTATATTTTTCCTTTGAAGATCCGAGTTTCGACTCGGGTTTTCCTTTAAATTATTTTTCCTTTGAAAGATCCTAGTTCTGACTCGGGTCTTTTCTCAAATTATCTTTCTTTTGAAGATCCGAGTTCCGACTCGGGTTTTCCTTCAAATTATTTTTCCTTTGAAAAACCGAGTTCCGACTCGGGTTTTCCGTCAAATTATTTTTCCTTTGAAAAACCGAGTTTCGACTCGGGTTTTCCGTCAAATTATTTTTCCTTTGAAGATCCTAGTTCCAACTTGGGTCTTTTTCTCAAATTATCCTTCCTTTGTTGATCTGAGTTATGACTCATGATCTCTTTACTTTATTCGAGCTCTTCATTCTCCTTTGTTGATCCGGATTTCGACTCGTGATCTCTTTACCTTATTCAAGCTCTGACTCGAGCCATTTATTCTCCTATGTTGATCCAAGTCATTTCGATCCTTAGGGTCAGTCAATTTCTAAAATTTGACCTTTTGCCCACCAATTTCCAATTCAAATCTTCAGATCATTCAAATTTCCAATTTCGACCGTCAGGTCATCCAATTTCCAATTTTGACCTACAGGTCATTCAATTTTCAATTTCGACCTTCAGGTCACTCAATTCTCAATTTTGACCTCCGGGTCACACAACTTCGACCTTTGGGTCAACCAAATTCTCAATTTCGACCGTTAGGTAATCCAATTTCAAACCTTCGGGTTACCAATTCTATCTCAATCATTTTCAACCTACGGGTCACATTTGCCAATCTAGGTCGTATTCATTCCGCCTATTGGCTCAATATCCAAATTTCAATCATTTTCTCTTGCGAAAGACCTTTTTAGGGAGAGTTCGAGGGAGCTCGTTCTTTCCGCATGCTATCCAATTCATTCACTTAGCCCCTTTTCAGGGCGAGTCTGAAGGGACCCGCGTCTTTGTGAACCGTTTGCAAAACAATTTCCAATTTTACACAAGTAACCCTTTTAAAAGGAGAGGCTCGACGGAGACTCGCTTTTCTTGTGGCCCCCCAATTTTTCTACTAGGCTATTTTCCTCATGGAGGACCCTCTTTTTAGGGAGAGTGTGATGGACTCGTTCTTTTCATGACCCAATTTTTCGACCTCACTATTATTGGCCCCCTTTCCATAAGAGAAGCCTAATATTAGGGAGCTTTGACGAAAGCTTAATTTCTCTTCGAAAGTTCGTTTTGCAAACACCTCATCTTCAGGGAATAGAGAAGTAATTTTCATGTCCCATTCAGGTAAGGGCTAAGCCCGAGTCTCTCTTTTTGAGGAAAAAGAGAGGAGAATTTTTGTCACGGATGTGTTAAACCGGACCTCAAATACTCTCTTTCACCAAGGATTTCAAGAACATGTCAATTTATCAATCAAATTATTTGTTGATTTCAGAATCTTTATTGCACAAATTTTTACCTCAGTTTACTTTCAGCATTACTTTCAAAAGAGTGAAGCTTTTGCGAAGAGAGATTCCAAAATTCAAATTCTTTCTATTTGCCAACCAAAAGGATGAAGGATAAATCCTCAATATGGCCAGAAAAGAAGATTCAATGTTATTGCAAAGCCACAAATGATTGATATTGATCGCAGTTATTGCACATCTCTAAAGATTATTCTTGTAAAGATGAGGCAGTGGAAATATCCTGAGCGCTAGAAAAAGAGAGAATTCACCCAAGCCCTGTCTCCTCAAATCACCTAAGCTGCAATTAAATATCCACAAAAGGGATCTCTCAATTGTCGTCAAGATGAAGGCGAATTAAGCGAGTAGACCCCCGGGGCCAAAGAAGATTTGAATCATCTCCAAGATGACGGAGTTTGTGATAGATCCTTCCAGGGAAAGTCCAAAGCACTATCGAGATGAAGGTAGATGCGATAAACCGCCTGACAATCCCTAAAAGATATTTAATTTCCGCTATCATCCAAAGATCTCCGACCAATGAGCCAATCTCATCAACATGACCCCTAGAGAAAAGAAGGATCGAAACATCTCCAAGTTGAAGGCGTTTGTGACGTACTCTTTCAAAAAGAGAGAGAGAGAGGAAAAAGAAAGAAAAGTTGAGACATCTCCAAAATGAAGGAGAATGTAACTGAAACCCAAAAGAGTGCAGAAAGATTATCATGAGAGAAGCTCTCAGGATATCATACTGCCAAATCTATCAAGAATCTTCTTTAATTTTGTGAAATTCTATTATCAATATCCTTTCATCAATTGCTTTCATAATATCAAATTCTCTCTTTCCTGCTCATATCGAGGAAAATGATAGCCTCCTTGAAGAAGGTCAATCGCAAGCAATTTGAATTCCGAATCTGGATTCTATGAAGTCAATCTCGTTTGGAGGTAATACTTCAGGTAGAAAAGGAGGAATAATTTTGCAATAATGTGCAATATTTTTAAATACTTCGAATCAACAACAAAATTCTCAGCATTTTGACAATATTTTCTAACTATCCTGACGTGGAGTGAGATCTTGATGTCCGCTTTGATACATCCTGACACCAATTTTTAATCCCTCTTTAGGACTTGATTACGGGAGTTTTCATGATTCCTTCCCTTCTTTTTATAATTTGAGAGCGTGAGCTCTCAGATTCGCACACTTCCCTGTGTCCCCACTGTCCCACCATAGACAGTCCCATTTTGGTTCGAGGTCGAACCACCAATCATTTTCTTGCAAAAGGCAATTTCAAAAGCTATTTAGTCTCATCAATGAGACGCCCAAGATCAACCCATTTTCAAGCTTTAGGGACCCCATTTTCCTTCCTTTTGCAAAAACCTTGTCGGATTTATTGTGCAAAATCCAAAGGCTCCATCATGGTCTCTTCCTTCGAGGATTCCATTCATTTTCCGCCCAATCAGGATAAGGGTATAAACCTGAGCCTCCTTTGATGAGGTATTTCATTTTCCACCCAATCAGGATAAGGGTATAAACCTGAGCCTCCTTTGATGAGGTATTTCATTTTCCACCCAATCAAGTTAAGGGTATAAACCTGAGCCTCCTTTGATGAGGTATTTCATTTTCCACCCGATCATGTTAAGGGTATAAACCTGAGCCTCATTTGATGAGGTATTTCATTTACCGCCCGATCAGGATAAGGGTATAAACCTGAGCCTCCTTTGATGAGGTATTTCATTTTCCACCCGATCAGGTTAAGGGTATAAACTTGAGCCTCCTTTGATGAAGTATTTCATTTTCCACCAGATCAGGTTAAGGGTATAAACCTGAGCCTTATTTGATGAGGTGTTTCATTTACCGCCCGATCAAGATAAGGGTACAAACCTGAGTCTCATTTCGATGAGATATTCCATTCCCCAACCAGGCCAAATGATCAAACCTGAGCCTTTTCCCATGCGAAGTATTTTCTGTCCCATCCAGATTAAGGGCAAAAACCTGAACTCCACCACCACAGAGCAGATCTATTTCTCTTCGTTCTCCATTTCATATCTACCATCTTCACCAGGCTAATATCTCTATACCCAGTCAGATCCTTCTAACTGGGGCATTTTTTAGCCCAAATTTGGTGTGTTTTTCTTTGCCACTAAGCTCGGCCACAAGCCGGCTTAGTAGCAAAGAGGGGCATCTGTAAACACCCCAAATTTTCACTCACCTCCCTGATATCTCCATCAATCATCACATTTCGGGTCTCCGAGATCACTGAAGGGCAAAATGGTCATTTTTTTAGATTGAACCTTGTAGAAAGTCCTAAATTTCATTCCCGAGTCTCAAAATTTCTCTATTTAGACTCAGAAATATCTTCAAACTGCAAATTTTCAAAATCCTATTCTTGACAAGAAGCTAGAATTCCCAATTCCTGATTCAGAGTGGCAGTTCATGGGACATGTCTTTGCATAGCATTACATGAACATCTTATATCACTTCACTGCACCGCATGTCATTTCGAGATCCAGAATTCCTGATTTTCAAAATTATCAATCCAGATTCGAGTTTTAAATATTTCAAAATTGATTTCAAATCCCTGGGTTTTTCAAAATTGTCAGTTTCCCTCATCTTAAACCCCAGGACTCCGAATTACAAAAGTTTTCTCAGGAAAACAATCTGGATAGTTTTGATATTAATTTTAAAATTTCGTCAGTTGGAAAGAAGGGCACACAATTTTAAATTTAGAAAATTTTATTTCAAAACTTTTACAAATGGGCTCTAAATTTCTTTATAAAATCTTTGCATCTTTTTAAATTTTTCCCCGAAGGACCACTTTCTTTCTAAAATTTTGAAACCAAACCAATTTCTACTTCGTATTTGCTAAACTAACCTACTATTATAAAAATCCCAAAAAAAAATTATTTAGCTTTTCATTTCAAATAAAATGACGTGGGACCCACCCTGAAGTGGCATCACACTCAAATTCTCAAATATTTCTCTTATTTTCAAGCAGTGCCCATCCGGAGGTGGCACCAATTTATAAAACTCTTTCTTTAATTTAATTTTCAATTCTATTTATTTTAATAAAATAATCAGTGGGCCCACATATAAGTGGCACCTCACTAAATCTCACTATAAAGAAAAACAAATACAAATTTTGTTTTTATTTATTTCAAAAAGAGTCTTCTTAAACCGGCTGAGGTGGCACCACCTTAAAAAAAAATATGTTTTACTTACTTTTTCATGTTTTTACTTTTCCCCCAAATGGAGCCATCGTGAAGCCGCAAGAAAGGGTCACTTTACCTAAACCTTAGGTAAAGCGAATCAAAGTTTTTCAAATAAAGAGAGGGCAGTCCCCTTCCAAAACGGCGATTTTTCAAAACTTTTCAAAAAATTCAGTTTAAGATTTTCAAAAATTTTCAAAATTTAGTTTGAGAGCCTAATAGAGGCTCCGATCTTTAAAAGGCTTTGATCGCAAGAAGGGGGGGGGGGGCAATTTCTTTTCTTCCCATCTCTTGAACATCCCCGATTTTCTGCTGTTTTTGGGGACTCTCTTGGTAAAATCCCCAATCGGATCTGCGATTTGATGATCTTCTTCTTTCCTCTCGTATTTCCCCTGGTTTCCTCCCCCTCATTGATCGACTGAAGACAACTCTTGCAGCAGTAGCATTTCAGAAGGAACCCTTCCCTGCTCTCAGCTTCTGTCGAACCAAGGTAAGAATCATTATTTTTTTCGATTCACATCTCCTTTTTCCTTGAATCGTCCACTCCCTATTCATTAACGCACCATATGCAACATCAGTCTGCATATAGCAGCACTGATTAGCATCTTGCAACAGCGATTTGCCCCTTTTGCTGGGTTACATCGAGAAGTCACTTTACCCAATTTTTCTATTTCCTGCATTCTATACGTTTTCATTCTATCATACTTTAGTTGTAGATGGAGTTCCGTATTTCATTCTGCATCATCTTAGGCATAGTCATATACGTCATCCAACACCATTTCATTCTATAATTTAGCTTTTAGATGCTCTGCACCTGTGCATTGTTCATGTCTATCGCCTTACCTGCGTATTTTTGATTCATCATGCCATTCACATTTTTACATCAAGGCATTTGTTATCATCGCAAAAAAATCTGTCTTCCCTTCCCTGCGAGAGAGAGAGGAAAATTGCTTTCGCGAGTCAAACTTGACCAGAGTTTTTGAAAATGGTTTTGAAATACTCGCCTCCATTTTTTTTTTAAATAGCGAGAAAATCCATGGGATGGGGCTCGACCTGTCGGTACGAGGTTCGACTGTTCCTGTCGCCTTTAACAGAGGTAATCGAACCAAGGACAAAAAATGTGCTTGACTTAGTTAAATTATCAAAATTGTGTTCTATCTTAAATACACAGAGAAGTCAAGCATGCGTTATGAGATTTTGTAAAATGCAAGTTGGAAAAACATGATGTATGCTTAGAAAACATTTGGGAGTTGGAAAAGTCTTTCTTAGTCCAAAGATGGAAATCAATCTCTTAGGAAACTCAGATAAAAGGACTTGAAAATCATAATAAAGTTTATGAAGATTTGGGAAAATCATGAAGGAATAAGAATCTTGGGAAAATAGAGAGAATTCTTAAGAAAACCTTTTGAAGAGGAACTATTTGTCAGGGAAAACTCCAATTTTGAAAACTTTCCTTGGAAAATGAGTGGAAATTCATAGGAAAAATCTTTGGAGAAGGAACATCAAAACTCAGGAAACTGAAATCTTGAGAAACTCAACCTTGAAATTTTTGAGAATCGATTTTGATTCTTGAGAAAGATGAGAAACTCCTTTTGAAAATGAATCTTAAGAAAAGAATATTTTCCAAGGAAAATCATGAGAAACTTGATTTGGAAAGTCCAACTTTGAAAATTTTCAGAGTTTCTTGTGGAATTGATTTCCATGGAATGAAGTTTTCTTGAGAAAATGCAGATGATTTCATGATGTAAATGACTTGAATGGATGAATGCCCTTTTGAGAAAACGTCTTTTTAGGAAAATATGCAGTTTTCGATCTAAGTTAAGTAGAATTATCACATATTCCGACTATGGCCGTAAATATGTTTATAATTTACTTAATTAATTCTAAAATATTTTATAAAAATGAAAATATGCAGTGAATTTTGGAAGATAGCCTAAGGGTGTAGGCTCGATGTGACTAGTAGGAAGATGCTGAATCTGGGTTTCATCCATATTCCGACTAGGGCCGTAAATATGGACTCCATCGAGTTCATCAGCTCCCTAAGAGTTGGTGCACGTGCCATTCGTGTTCATCCACAGTGATTTTAAAATAAAATACAGGAATTGCATTATCAGGATATTGCAAAATCAAACTACATGATATGCATCCTAATCTAAGCAGTAAAAGTAAATATTATTCCAAAATTGATTATTACATCTCTGACATAAAGCAAAATAAATGAAATAAATGAAAAAAAATACAGAGTTGAAAGAATCCACATCCTCCAAATTTTTCCTGCAAAAGTGAGCACTGGAACAAGTAATACAATATATAGAGAAGGGAAGGTCTCACATTAATGGCAAAACACCTATGACTATGTATAGGTTACAATGCACAACTTAATGTCTAAAGTGTGAATGTAATGCTTGTGAAAATTGCCTACATGCAATGCTGAAGCCAAATGGGAACTGTACACGCATAGGCCTAACTGATGGGATAATGAAAATATGTAGGAGAGTACATTTACCTGGATATGTATGAAAGGAATATATGAAGACAGATACATATATATATGCAAACGTGATGTATAACATCTAGACGGAATGACAATATGCATATGCTATGGAGACCTGTAGGTATTGAAAATGTTGAAATCGCGGTAAAGAGGAGAAATAACAGCTAATGTGAGGCAGTGGATTACTATGGAATGCATGGGTAGTTGATGAGAACGGGGAATATACCTAGGCAATGGATGAAGATGTTACAGATGATGAAAGGGGTGAATGAGATACAAGTTATTGTACTAAAGGATGAGTTGTCCTAGCATACAAGTTGAAAGGTGCAAATATGATGATCATGAATACAAAATCTAACTAAAAAAATATCTCTATAAGGACGATGTTACATATATATACAACACAAGGATCATGTATAAGCTGAAAAAGCAAATAGGTATAAATATCAAGATCAGTCACAACTACAAGAATGATGAAAGACTAATAGTGTATAAAAAAAAACGTTGGCTACCAGAGAATGCACAGATTGCTGATGGGTATGACCCAAGTGAGCTGTTACCACTGACCGATTTCAGCACACTGAATGTACGACACCCATATATATTGGTAAGATCTCAACTTCATTAACTCAAACTGGGTCTTTAGCTTTGTTATCATCAGACTTAGCTTCCAGTATTTCTGTAATCTTAACATCCACAAACACATCCTCATGAATACAGTAAGGGTAATACAAAGACTTACTTGAAAATTTCATAACTAGCAAAAGGGGAACTGATTTCCCTCATATAGCTGATAAGACAAAAGCTAAACAACAATGCTACAACCGTAATGGAGCTGAGCATAGGTTACAAAAGGGGAGCACGTTATTTATGCAAGGAAAATGGCAATATGACATACAGAAATAACTACATTGTTGGCACTGAATATACAAAAGCATTGATGCCATTAATGGTATTGATGGATTTAAACTGAATGGCGTGAATGCAGTAGATTCACAGTTTGCAGAGAAATGCTGGAATAATTAGATACAGAGATTATACCAAAACTGATAGCACACGCCTGTTGGGTTGTCTGTCATCGTGGGATGGAACAAAAAATATGGATACTAAAACTCATACACGGATATTCAATACCACCCAAGACTACATTCAGGCAGCTCGTCCCTTATAGAAATGGGAATGTGTATAGGAGGCTGCCACTACATTAGGTAATGCTTATAAAAAAAAAAATTATATGCACCAATGTAGCATGATAATAACACAGTAACATTACAGGAGGCAGTAAAAAAAAAAAGGAACAACAGCTGTTATGAAAGTATACCAGTGGGATGCACAACATGCTAAAAGTAATATGATGGGATATAAAACATGATAAGGTAATGGTGGAAAATCAATAGGAAATGAAATATAAAAGGAACAAGATTTAAAACTATTGAGAACAGAGTTAAGAGACTGTGGCAAAGAAGGAAATTGTATTGGATGTTATGCCCAGGTTATAGAAATCTTTTGATTTACGAAGAGTCCTTTGGGACCTCGTTTAACCCATGGTATGGTATGCAGGTAAAAAAAAAAATCATGTAGAGATGCAGGAAACAGTAAGATGTAGGAAAGTTAGGCAACATCATTGCAAAACATGAAGACATATGGGAAGTCGCCAAAATCAAAGAAAGGCTTTATAATAAATAAAAAAAATTGTTGCAGAAAATTAAGTTTTGTTTCCTTGCTTTTTGTCAAAATATGATACTCAAGGGGAGACCGATGATGCCATTGTGAGGCATCATCAACACCAATATAGAAGACAACCAGTGTTGCAAACCACATCAACAAGGTGCAACGGATTTGCCATACACATAATATGAATATGCTGCATAATCACCAAGTTGTAGACATGGGTAATGAGCTAATCCGATGATGCAATAAAAGCTTTAGATTAGACAAATGCATAATAAACCAAATTAGGCGTATGTCAATTCTAAAGAACTCCATGGAGTATGACTTCTCAGAAGATAAAAGTAAAAGGGGAAGGCAACTCCTCACCTAACGCTTTGGAATGGGCACTTCCTGACTGATGATTCTTGGAAACGTGTTTCTTGAAAGCTAGAAACAATATCCAAGATCGATGGGAAGGAGGCGATATTGCTTTTGTATACCTTGCAGGTTCACTCGATCGAGACTGGAGCTCTGGAAGAAGATGGTCTCCTTCTAGTTCTTGGTATTGTAGCAGTAGTGGGCGTCTGATTGAGGGTTTTGCAAAGTCTCCCAAAGCGGCTGGAGGAAACAAGGGGGGTTCAGGAGATTGGAGATGCCGGATGTTCCAAAATCGGGGGTCGGCTTCCTGTTAGCCGAGAGAAGAAGAGGCGGAAAAGGGAAAATGGCTAATGAACTCTTAGATCGGATCCCCCTTTTGAGTTATCTCCCCTCCTTTTAATGATTGGCCTCTCCTATCTTTTTCGACCGATTTCGATAACCTTTCAAAACAGTTTTTTAAATTTTTTTGAAATGTTCACCGTTTTGAGAGGGGGACGGCTCCTTTTCTCAAGAGGAATTTTGAAGAACTTAGGTAAAAATGGGATTTTGGGTAGGGTTTCACAGTGGCTCCTTTTTGGGGATGAAAAGTAATAAAAATAGAGTAAATAAGTAAAAAAAATGGATTTTGTTTTCTTTTTCTTTTTCCTTTTTTTTTTTTTTTTAAGGTGGTGCCACCTCAACCAGGTTTGAAAACCTTTTGAAAATAAAAATAAAAAATTTGTTTTTCTTGGCAAGGAGCTTTAGTGAGGTGCCACCTATGTGTGGGCCCACTAATTATTTTATTAAAATAACTAAAATTGAAAATTAAATTAGAGAAAGAGTTTTATAAATTGGTGCCACCTCAGGGTGGGGCACTATTTTGAAAATAAGAGAAATATTTGAGAATTTGAGTGTGACACTGTGATCATAGCAAAATTTTTCCTCTCGTAATATTCTCTCTTTTCCTTTCCAACCTCTATTTCCTTCTTTTTTGAAGGGAGAATGAAAGATAGAAAGAAAGAGAGAAGAGAAAATAAAAGAAAAGAAAAGAAAAGAAGAGAAGAGAAACTCTTTTGCAGGGTCTCACTTGACCTTAATTTTGAAAATATTTAAGAAAATAACTCGCCTCCATTTTGAAAGATTTGCGCGAAAACTAGGAAACTGTGATCATCGCAAAATTTTTCCTCTCTAGTGGTTTCTCTCTTTTCCTTTCCAACCTCTATTTCCTCCTTTTTGAAGGGAGAAAATAAAAGAAAAAAAAGAAGAGAGAAGAGAAAAGAAAAGAAGAGAGAGAAACCACTAGAGAGGCAAAATTTTGCGATGATCACAGTTTTGGCGACCGAGATGGGACATTTTGAGAGAAACACCTCGTGAGATGAAATTCAAGCATGATCCTTCCCTGTATGGAGGTACAGAGCATGGGTTCCTTTGTGGGGAAAAACCATGATGGGATGGTGTTATCGTCGCGAAATTTTTCCCCGTCTCCCCTTTCTCGCGGAAGAAAGAGAGGGAAACGCTTTCGCGATTCAAACTTGACCGGATTTTGGAAATTGTTTTTGAAATACTCGCCTCCGTTTTGAAAATTGTGGGAAAATCCATGGGATGGGGCTCGTCCTGTCGGTACGAGGTTCGACCGTTCCTGCCGCCTTTAACAAGGGTAATCAAACCAAGGACCAAAATTGTGCTTGACTTAGTGAAATTATCGAAATTGTGTTCTATCCTAAATGCACAGAGAATTCAGGCATGTGCTATGAGATTTTGGAAAATGTAAGTTGGAAAATATGATGCATGCTTGGAAAATGCTTTGGGGTTGGAAGATATTTCTCAGGGAAAAGGTGATATCAATTTCTCAAGAAAACTCAGATGGAAAAGATTTGAAATCTCGAGAAAATTTATGAAGTTGTGGGAAAATCATGAATGGTTGAAAAATCTCGGGAAAATAGAAGTGATTCTTGAGAAAAGTTGAACATTTGAAAAGGGAAACACTTCTCAGGAAAACTCGGACTTTAAGAATTTTCTTAGGAAAATGATGGAAAATTTATAGGAAAACTCATTTGAGAAGAAAAACTGAACTTGGGAAATTGAAATCCTGGGAATCTTAGCCTTAAACCCCTTTGAAAATTGATCTTTGATTCTCGAGAAAGGTTGGAAGACTCCTTTTGAAAATCTTAAGAAAATAACATTTTCCAAGGAAAATCGAGGGAAAAACTTGACTTGGGAAAACTGATTTTGAAAAATTCTTAGAGTTTCTTGAGAAATCGATTTCTTTGAGAATGAAGTTTTCTTAAGAAAATCATGGGAAAACCAAGGATTTCATGATGCAAATGATATGAGTGAATGAATGCATTTTAGAAGATTTTCTAAGAAATTTGTTGGAAAAATGTGTATTAAGTCAAAATAAATCCTTCACATATTCTGACTGTGGCCATGAATAAGTTCAGAGTTTAATTGATTTAATGCACAATACTTTGAAAATATTAGAAATATGATGTGCATTTTAAGATAGCCTAAGAGTGTAGGCTCAATGTGACTAGTAGAAAGATGATGGATCTGGGTCTCGTCCATATTCCGACTAGGGTCGTAAATATGGATTCCACCGAGTCTATCAACTCTCTAAGAGTTGGTGCACGTGCCATTCGTGAACATTCATAGTGCTTTCGAAATAAAATGCATGAATCATAGAAACAGGATATTGCATGAATTTAAACTATATGATATGCATCCTAGTCTAAGCAGGAAATTAAAATATTATTTCAAAATTTACATTATTACATCACTAAATAAATGAAATAAAAGAAAATTGCAGACTCCAGCTCCTTCTTTTGAATGTCCCTGCCAAGCTTGAAATAAGGTTAGCTCAAATATGTGGGTTTTTCCAAGATTTTCTAATAATATTATGAAATTATTGGATTTAATTGGATCTAAACACTATTCTCATGTTTCCTTGATATTTGAAATAATGAAAATGCAAGAAATTCAGTAGAAAATAGTTTAAAATTCGGAATTGGGGTCAAAATGACAAAAATACCCCTAATTATAAAGTTACACCTTTAAAATCAGGGTTTTTTGAAGGGAAACTTGGTAAAATTGAGATTTTGAAATTCAAATTGAATCAAATGATGATGAAATGCATGATGAGGCGTGATGACATGCTGCTTAACACATTAGGACTGTAAAATCAGAATTTGACATTTTGCAATTTATCCAAAATAACGAATTTCGCTTGTTTTTCGCTTGGATCAGGGTCCCGCGGGGCCCTGTTTTGATGATATGGCTAAACCGAGCCTTAAATGAATTCCAAATTACACCAAATTCGGTATGAAGCATCTACCTACTCTGATAAACATCCTAGAATGCTAAAAATAACGAAATGATATTATTTGAATGCTAAAATTTAAAGAAAGTCCTAAAAAGGGTGGATTTTGCCTACGGACCCGAACCAAATGCAATGCTTAATATGATAATGAAAGATTTACACCATTAAAACTTATTATATTTTGCAGACTGCTAAATAACCTAAAATGGAACACTTTTGGTTTTTACAGTCTCGGGATTTGAACTATGGTGAGTTCGGTAATGGGGATTTGGTTCTGATGGAGGTAAAATTGACCTAATCTAACATAAAATGCTAAATAAATAGAAAACAGCCATGGAAATTTCTGATATTTAACAGAGCTACTCACGACACCTACAGAAATAACTTTTATGTTCATGACTTTGACATTTGATCAACATAAACACAGATAAAAATATAACGTTTCATTCCTAAATCGACAGAACAGACAAATGTGACAAAACAGAAGACTGACAAAAAAAATCTGAAACGGATATGAAAACTATTTTAAAAATTACAAGCTTTCAGATGCAAATAGAGGATATCTCGAGCATGACATTCACTTTTCACAGATTTGGATTTGGAGCAATATCCAAAGATAACCCATAGCCTTAAGTCGATCCAAATTCTCAGAGGCCCAAATCAGGCTCTGACATGTGTCCCACACTCTCGGATTTGTTTAAGATATGGAAAAACTCATACAAATCTAAGAAAATCATGTTAAAAACTAGACATCCTCTCGAGTTCAGAACATCTTTTGGATTGAAAATCGGATCTTCCATGAGGGAGATCTCGATTTTACAAGTCAGAAAAGACATTTTAAAATGCATCCCGGGTAATAAAACCCGACTCACCTTTTTGAACGTTTACCGCAGTATACAAATTCAAATCTCTCCTAACTTTTGGCACATTTTTAGGGACACCTAAGGTAGCATTTCATGATTTTTTTAGAATTTTAACGAAAACTATACGCATGAAATGATGTGTGGACTGACTGACAAAAATAAAGAGCTACCGAAATTGAGCAGAATTGAAATAAATGCTTAATTAAACCTAATTAACCTATAAAACATGCTAAATTAATGAAATAAAATGCAAATTAAATCTAGCTAAATGCATGAATTCTAAAAATCACCAAGGAGGCATAATTGAATATTTTTATATATGTCGTTTTATGAGAATAGCTCCATCCATCCCTCGGATGAGCTCTTTCTTCAAACGACACCCGAATCAAATCATGATATGAAATCAAGAGAAAAAAAGGTGCACCTTGCTTCGTTGCGCAATTTTGAAACTCTTGAAAGGGACTGCTACCAAGGGCTTCGTTCGTCTTTCGATCCGGGCTTCGGATGATTCACCAAGATCGACCCACGCTTGAATCGAATTGTTCACAGCACGAACAATGTAGGTACTTCACTGCACCTTCTCCACTGAGCCAAAGGGGGCATGAATTCCAAGGTTTAAAAATCGTGTTCTAAAGAAAAGCTAGGTTGAATTTCTAAGTCCAAAAGAAGCTCCTCTTAGGCTGCGCGTGGAGCCTTGTTTTTATAGAATTTTTGGAAAATTTTGAAATTCAAAGAGGCTTAATCCGAGCCCTCCATGTGGCGCCATCTCAGAGGGTGCCACTTGGATTTTTGAGAAAATAAAAAATGAGAATTTTGTGGGTGAGACACCTCAGCAGGGGAATTTGGAATTTTTCAAAAAGCTTGCTTGATTTTCTCTGCAGGAGGCTCCCAAATGACGCCACCTCAGAGGGTGCTACCTGGGGTTTGAAATTCAAAATTTGCCTTTTATAGGGAGCCCTCAGGTGGCGCCACCTCATGGTGGGCTACATTTATTTTAAATAAAATAAAATTAAAAAATGAAGCCAAGTGGGAGCTCTCGAATGGAGCCACCTCAAAAGGTGTTTGAGATTTGAATCTAGAAGCAGTAGGAGCATGCCATGTGGCACCACATTAGAGTGGCTCTTGACACGTGTCAGAAGAACAGGGTAGTGGGCTCAGAAGGTGCCACCTCAGAGGAGTTTGAATTCTACTTTTTCTGATGAAAGGAGATCTGGACATGTGGCAGTCCAGGATGGTTCCATACCTGACAAGTGTCAGCTTGCTGGAGGAGGTTCTTCAGATGGTGCCACCTCAGAGAGAGTTTGAAATTTAAATTTCTGCTTTTTCTAGAGGAAAGGAGAGACTGACATGTGGCACCACCTCAGGGTGGCTCCACATTGACATGTGTCAGGAGGCAGGAGCTGAAGAAGCAGAAGACGCCACCTCAAAGGGGAGCTGTTTCTACTTTTTCTGATGTAGGGAGGTCTGGCCATGTGGCGCCACCTCAGGGTCGCTCCTACAATGCCATGTGGCAGGAGGGAGGAAAAGGAGGGAAAGGGACATGTGGCACCATCTCAAAAAATGAATTTAGGGAGGAGACTTCAGGATTTGTGCCACCTCAGCCTGGAGTTTGAATATTTGAATTGTTGCTTTTTCTGAAGGAGGCAGAAAATGACATGTGGCATTTGCTTTTTCTGAGAAAGCAGAGAATGACACGTGTCACTTGCTTTTTCTAAGAAAAGCAGGGAATGACATGTGGCATTTGCTTTTTCTGAGAAGAGCAGAGAATGACATGTGTCATTTGCTTTTTCTGAGAAGAGCAGAGAATGACATGTGTCATTTGCTTTTTCTGAGAAGAGCAGAGAATGACATGTGTCATTTGCTTTTTCTGAAGGAAGCTAGAAATGACATGTGTCACTTGCTTTTCTGAGAAAAGCAGAAGGTGACATGTGTCAGACTGTTTTTTCTGAAGGAGGGAGAGATTGACACATGTCCTCTGCAGAAGACACACTTCAACTGGTGCCACCTCAGGGGAGACAAGCTTTACTTTTTCTGAACAGGACAACACATGACACATGGCATCTCATGGTGGCCTTGGAATGACACATGGCACAGGGTGAAGATGGTGGACACTGACACGTGGCATGGAATGAAGAGGATGTCTAATGACATGTGGCGGCATCTTAAGGTGGCCCCACACTGACACGTGTCAAAGGATGGCAGAAGAGAGAAGGTGACATGTGGCGCCACCTCTAGGTGAACCATATGCTGACACATGGCAGGTAAATGGGAGGAGAGAGAAAGGACAAGTGGCGCCAATCCAGGGGACAAAGCTCCTATATTTTTGGGTTTTTCAAAGTTCAGGTTTTTCAAAAGAAAAGCCTGTGTGACACCACCTCAGTGTGGGTCCCACATTGCTTCTTTATTGAAATAAGGACAAGACAACAAAACCTCTTTTTGGAATTTTCACAAAATCTGGACTAATTGGTAAAACAAGAAATTTTGGAAAGAGTTGGCCTCTGTAGGGCGATTTTGTAAAAGAATGATTGTTGAAATAGTTTGACAAAAGGGCAAAATCTGAGTTGAAGTGGTTAAAATCCATATTGAAAACTATCCAGATCGTTTTCCTGAGGAAATATTTTGAAATTCAGAGCCCTGGGGGTAAAATGGGAAGAATTGATAATTTTGAAGACCCAGGGTTTTGGAATCGATTTTGAAAATAGTTGAAATTCTAATCTGGATTAAAAATTTTGAAATCAAGAGTTCTGGACCTCGAAATGACCTGTTGTGCAGTGCAGTGATATGAGATGCTCATGCAATGATATGCAATGCCATGTCTTATGCAATATAATCTTGGACCAAGACTTGGAGATTCCTGTCTTCTGTCATGAATAAAATTTTGAACATCTGAGCTAAAATAGAGAAATTTTGAGAGTTGAAGATAAAATTTAGACTTTTGCAAGGTCCGAGCTCAGAAAATGACCATTTTGCCCTCAGGTGATTTCAAAGGCTGGATGATGATGTTTGGTGTAAATGTCGGGGAGGTGAGTGAAAATTTGGGGTGTTTACAGATGGGAGGATTACCTCATCGAAAAGAGGTTCAGGTTTAACCAAGACCTGAAAAGGAAGATATCTCATGGAACGAGATTCAGGCTTAACCCTTATCCTGAAAGGGACGACCATACAGAATCCTTGAATGAGGAAGTCGTGATGGGACAAGAAAATGCATCGCCAAAGCGAGATTCAGGTTTAGCCCTTGACCTGAGTGGGGGGAAACCGTACGGAATCCTTGGATGAAGAAACCGTGGTGGGACTACAAAGGATATCTATTTGAAGTGAGACTCAGGTTTAACCTTAACCTGAATGGAAAGATACCTCGCGAAGCGAGGTTCAGGCTTGACCCTTAACCTGAAGGGGCGACCATACAGAATCCTCGAGTGAAGAAACCATGATGGGACCTTCGGAATTTGGACGAACAAATCCAAAAAGGGTTTTGCGAGAAGAAAAAAACAAGGGATTCCCTAAAGCTTGGAAAGGGGATGATCTGGGGCGTCTCATTGCTGAGACTAAATCAGCTTTCTAAAAACAGACGACCTCTCGCAGAAGGTTTGGGTGATACCTCGAGGAGCGAGGTAACAAGTTTAATCTTTAGCCTGAATGGATACAAAATCCTTGAAGAGCGAGAAAAACTGTGATGGGACCTCTAAATTTTGCACAACAAGTCCAAGAGGGGTTTACAAAAGGATGAAAAATGGGGGTCCCTAAAGCTTGAAAAGGGGTTGTTCTTGGGCGCCTCATTGCTGAGACTGAAAAATAGCTTTTGACAATAACAGACCTTTTGCAAAAAGTTCAGGTTTAACCCTTATCCTGAGCGGAAACTGTCTATGGTGGGACAGTGGGGAACACAAAGAAGTGTGCAAATCTGAGAGGGCTCAGATCAGACGGAAGGAAAGGACTTTTCAGTCCGAAGGAGGGATGACGTCAGGATACATCAAAACGAACATCAAGTTCTTGCTTCATTTTGGGATAACGAGAAAATATTGCCAATAAGATGTCAAAATTGTAGTTGATTCAGAATGATTGAACTGTGCATGAAAATATCACCTCTTTCTACCTAGAGTATTAGCTCTAAAAGGGCTAACTCTGTAGAATCAAGAATCAAACTCAATTTTGTTACTGTTGAGCTTCTTTAAGGAAGATATCAATTTCCTTGATATGAAAAGAGAGGAAACATTCTCAACTTCATAAAAGCAATTGAGTGAAAAGGCATTAATAAAAGAATTTCACACAGATAAAGATGATTTCTGGCAATTTTGGGCAGTTTGATATCCTGGGCATTTCCCATGATGATCTTTTTGCACTTTTTTGAGTCATGGAGTTTTCTTGGGCTTTTTACATCGTCCTTCACTTTGGAGATGTCCTGACTTTTTGTCTCTTTTTCGGGGAAGGGTACGTCACAAACTCCTTCATCTTGGAGATGTTCCAATCCTTCTTTTTCTTTCTCAGGGATTAGGTTGATGATATAGGTTCATTGGTCAAAATTCTCTAGATGATAGCAGAAATCAAATATCTTTTAGGGTTTGTCGGTAGGTCCATCACACTCGCCTTCATATCGACGGTGATCTGAACTTTCCCTGGAAGGATCCTTCACAAACTCCTTCATCTTGGAGATGATCCAAATCTTCTTTGGCCCTGGAGATCTAGCTAGCATAATTTGTCTTCATCTTGACGACAATTGAGAGATCCCTTTTGCGGATATTTGATTGCAGCTTTGAAGGACTGAGGATATATGGATTGGGTAGGTTCTTTTTACTGCCCAAGATATTTCCATTGTCTTACTGCCAAAAGAATGATCTTTAAGAATGTGCCATATATATGATCAATATTGATTCACTTATGGCTTTTCAACATCATTGAATTTTTCCTTCGCCGGTCATATTGAAGATTTTTCTTCATCCTCTAGGTTGACCAACAGAAAAAGCTTGAATTCAGTCCTTATTTCACAAAAATCTTGCTCTTTTGGAAATAATACTAAAGGTAGTTTGAGATAATTCTTTTGTGCGACGAAAGCTTTGAGATCAACAATGACTTTTGATAGCAAATTGGCAAAATATTCTTGAAATCCTTGATGAGAGTAATTGTTGATATCGAATCGACACGTCTGTGACAAAATTCTCCTCTCTTTTTCCCCAAAAAGTGAGACTCAGGTTTAAGCCCTTACCTGAATGGGAAGTTGGAAATACTCCTCTCTTCCCCAAAGAGGAGGTGTTTGCAAAACGGAACTTTCGAAGAGAAATTAAGTTTTCGTCAAAACTCCCTATCTCTAGGCTTCTCTTATGGAAATGTGGCCGAAAACAAAGTTGAGAAAGTATCACAGAGGAATGAGTCCATCACACTCCTCCTAGAAGAGGGTCCTCTGTGAAGGGGTTGGCCAAAGATGAGAAAAACGGGGGCCACAAAAAGAAACGAGCTTACGTCGAAGCTCTCTCTGGAAAAAGGGTTCTTTTGTGTAAAGTTGATTTGTTATTTTGCAAACTGTTCACGAAGAAAATGAGTTCCTTCAAACTCTCCCCTAGAAGAGGGTTCTTGCGAACGAAAGATGGTTGCATGCGAAAGGAACGAGCTCCCTCAAACTCTCCCTAAAGAGGGTCCTTCGCAAGAGAAAAAGATGATTGATTTTTGACAAGAATGGTAACCCGAAGGCTGAAATTTAGAATTTAGCGCTTGAATGATGATGATTGGTTAGTACAAAGACTAAACCGGGAGGGCTAACTGATCAGTCAGCCAGACACTTGCGCGAGCACTAGATGTACCAACACGAGCACTAGATTTGAAAAACATACCAGTATGAGCACTGGGTTTCGAAAAATGCCCGAGTACGAGCGCTGGGTTTCGAGAATGCATAACAGTGCGAGCACTGTGTTTTCGAAAGTGCATACCAGTACGAGCGCTGGTTTTCAAAAAATGCACATCAGCACGAGCACTGGGTTTTCGAAAAATGCACCCCAACACGAGTACTGGGTTTTCGAAAAAAATGTATACCAGCACAAGCACTGGGTTTTTCAAAAGGAGAGTGGAAAATGAGACCGACATTCGAAGATACTTGAGAATTTAAGCGAAAAATGATTGTCGGTGTTTCAGGATTATCCCTTATCCTGAAGAGCGAGTTCAGGTTTGTCCCTTAACCTGAAAGGGAAGGTTCAAGGAGAACTCTAGTCCAAATACGAGCATTAGATCGACAGGGGAAACTCAAGCTGGAACTTCGAGAAAATAAGGATATACAAAAGTGAAAATCCAAGTGGGAACTCGGTTTTTCAAATATAAGAAATGAGTGAGAATCGAGTTTTGAGGACTCAAATTCTCGACACCATGATTTGTCCAACACGAGCATCAGATTCAAAAGGAAGTTCAAGTCGGAACTTGAAGCTTCAAAAATAAGAATATACAACAAGGAAAATTCGAGTCGGAACCTGGTTTTCAAATATAAGAAACGAGTGAGAATTGAGCTTGAAAACTCGAATTCTCGACACAACGATTTGTCCAACACGAGCATTGGATTCAAAAGGAGGTTCAAGTCGGAACTTGAGAATTCAGAAATAAGAATATACAAAGAGAAAAATCTGAGTCGGGACCCGGTTTTTTAGAAATGAGTGAGAATTGAGTTTGAAAACTCGAATTCTCGACACAACGATCTGTCCAACACGAGCATTGAATTCAAAAGGAAGTTCAAGTCGAAACTTGAGACTTTAGAAATAAGAATATACAAAAAGAAAAATCCGAGTCGGAACCCGGTTCTTAAACATAAGAAAAGAGTGAGAATTGAGTTTGAAAACTCGGATTCTCGACACAACGATTTGTCCAACACAAGCATTGGATTCAAAAGGAAGTTCAAGTCGAAACTTGAGACTTCAGAAATAAGAATATACAAAAAGAAAAATCTGAGTCGGAACCCGATTTTTAAACATAAGAAAAGAGTGAGAATTGAGTTTGAAAACTCAAATTCTCGACACAACGATCTGTCCAACACGAGAATTGGATTCAAAAGGAAGTTCAAGTCGGAACTTGAGACTTCAGACGAAAATAAAAAGGAAAAACCTGAGTCGGAACCCGGATTTAAGAAAAATAATGATAACATGAAAAATGAAATCCTGAGTCGGAACTCAAACGGGAAGGAAACGATTCCAACCTAGGAGTCAGAACTTGAAGGATTGAAAAAAGCATGAATAGATTTCGACGATGAAGATGAGAGATTCATTCGAGATCCTTGACCCAAGGTGGCCTAAGATCAGAATTTATTTATGATGGCTTCAGGATTTTCCCCTATCCTGAGGGAATACAGAACAAAATTTGATGTGAATTGAAGAATTTATGGGAAATAATTCAGGTTTATCCCTTAATTTAAAGAAGAATAAAATTTATAAAAATGGAGAAGAATTTAAATAAATTTATCAAAAATTTATTTTGGAAAAGAATTTTCACGGGTAGCAGCGGTGCTCCTATGAGGGGTATCAGGATTATCCCTTATCCTGAATGGGAACACCTCAGACAACGAGGGTCAGGTTTTTCCCTTAATCTGAGGGGAAAATGAATAAAAGAATACCTCATGGGAAAGAGGCATCAGGTTTATTCCTTAACCTGAAATGGTTAAAAAGGAAAAGATTAATAAAATAAAATTGATAAAACTTGATAAAATTTGACAAAATTGATAAACTTAACAATAAATTGATGAAAATTTGATTAAATTGGAGAATGAAGCGAATGCAGTTAATAAAGATAACAAGATTAATAAAAAAATTGATAAAATTTTTAGAAAAAAATTCGTCTGATCCCGCCTGCATATGATAAAGGAAAATGAGTATAGATGAAAAATAAAAATGCCCCAGTATCAGGGAGAAGAATGCGAGAATTTGATAGAAGATTATTGCTTTATTGAAAGACTTTTGAAAAGTACAAAGGCTATGATGAACAATTCAAGTGTAAAATCTCTTCAAATGTAAAGCATTAATAGGATCTGGCAGTTCTACTCCATCTGCGTTGATCAAACGATAGGAATTGCGAGGCAGCGCTTCCTTAACCACATAAGGGCCTTCCCAATTGGGTGACCATTTGCCCTTCGGTCGATGCTTGAGATGAGCCGTCGATCTGAGCACAAGATCATTGACTCAGAATCTTCTCTCAATAACTGATTTGGCGTAGTGTCGAGCTATCCTCTGACGATAGGCATGAGCGTGCTCTGCCGCCTTGAGCCTTTTTTTATCTAACAGATCAAGCTGTACCAACCTCTGCTGTTGATATTGATCAAGCGAAAGTTCAATGAGCGATGCAAATTTGAGTGCGGGCTTCTGAACGTGGAGAGGTAATACTACCTCGGTTCCGTAGACAAGCTCTGAAGGAGTAGCATTGGTTGGGGTTCGAATGGTGGTTCAGTATGCCCAAAGTGCGTCATGCATATTCTCATGCCAATCGCGGCCTGTCTCCACAGTTCTTTCGAGAATGCGGATTAAAATCTTGTTGGTTGCCTCTGCCTGGCCATTTCCTTGAGGATAGTAAGGAGCTGAGAAGTGGTGATGAATCCTGAACTTCGAGCAGAAAGTCTTCATCCTCTCATTCTTGAAGTGGCTGCCATTATCTGACACGATATCATGCGGGACGCCAAAGCGACAAAGAAGATTTTTGTGAATAAAAGAAACCACATGTCGGCCTTCCACTGTCCGCAGAGTGACAACTTCGACCCATTTGGTGAAGTATTTTGTAGCTGCGAGGAAATATCTGTGGCCATTAGAAGCCGAAGGAGTGATCGGGCCAACTACGTCGAAGGCCCACATCGAAAAGGGCCAAGGAGAGACTACGGATTGCAAGTATGCGGCTGGCGCATGAATGGAAGGTGCGTGCATTTGACACACTTCCTTACAAATTGATGGCAATCCTGCTGCATGGTTTTCCAGTAATACCCTGCCCGGATGATTTGCTTGATGAGTGTTTGGTAGCTGACGTGACCACCACAAATTCCCTCGTGTGCATCTCGGACAACTTCTATAGCTTTATCCTTATCTAAGCATCTGGCGTACTCAAAACTGAACCCACGACGGTAGAGAGTATTGGCAAGGATGAAATAACGGGCTGACATGCGCTGAATCGCATGCTGCTCCTTTCTTGGCATTTCTGATGGAAATTCACCAGTTTCGATAAAACTTTTGATGTCTTGGTACCAAGGCTTCTCTTTCTGAGCGGCTTGGTTCACTTGCTCAGCTGGAACGTAGGCTGGTTGATCAAGTCTGCCGATCTCGAAGGAACGACAAGATTTACTGTCTTTAAAAGACAAAATGGAACCCAGATAGGTTAGGCCATCTGCTATATGATTGTACTCTCTCTTGACATGGTTGAGCTGAAATTCTTCGAAGTTGTCTATGAGAGCTAAGGCAATCTTCTGATAAGGGATCAACTTTGAATCCTTGACTTGCCATTCGGCATTAACTTGGCTTATAACAAGCAATGAGTCGCCAAAAGCATGTACTCTCTTGACATTAAAGTCTTGCAAAATTTTGAGGCCTTGTATTAGAGCTTCATACTCGGCCATATTGTGGGTATATTGGAAGTCGAGCTTAAGGGAATAAGGGAGCATCTCCTTTTCCGGAGTGATTAGCAAGATCCTAATTCCTATACTAGACATGTTTCTAGCTCCATCAAAGAATAGAGTCCAAACTGGGGACTCCTGAACACTGAAGATGCGATCGTCAGAGAAATCATCTTCTGCTTTGATCTTTTCTATCAACGGGAAATCTGCCAATTGATATGCGATGGTCTGACCCTTGACTGACTTCTAAGAAACATATTCCAGGTCATACTGCATCAGGAGGACTTGCCATTTTGCAATTCGTCCAGTAAGGAAAGGCTACTCAAGGATGTACTTGAGAGGGTTAAGTCTTGACAGAATTTTGATTTCTGATGCCAACAGATAATGTCTCAACTTCTGACACATCCATACTAAGGCTAGACACGTCTTTTCCATCTGAGAGTATCTTTTCTCATAATCGATTAAGATCTTGCTGATGTAGTAGATGGCATGCTCCATCCGGCTGCCTTCCTCGTACTGCGCAAGAAATCTGCCACAAGCATTGTGATTGACGGAGATGTACAAGAGAAGCAGCTTTTCAAGTTCTAGTGGCTTCAGAACTGGTGGATTGAGGAGATACTGCTTGATGCGCTCAAATGAGAGTTGACATTCTGATCCCCACTCAAACTTCACTTCTTTTCTTAACAAGTGATTGAAGGGTTCGCATTTCATGGCCAGATTTGAGATGAAGCATCGAATAGACTGAATGTGACCCTAAAGGCTTCGTAGTTCTTTAAGATTAGTGGGAAGTGGCATATCAATGATCGCCTTTGCCTTGGCAGGATCCACTTCTATGGCTTTCTTACTGATCATATAGCCAAGTAGTTTGCCTGACTCAACTCCGAAGACACATTTTTGTGGATTGAGTCTCAGCTTGTAGAGAATAAGTATTTTGAAGACTTGACCGAGAGCATCAAGATGATCCTCTCCTTCTTTTGACTTGACCAAGATGTCATCCACATAGGCATCCATGTTCTTGTGCATCTGGTCATGAAAGATAACTGCCATTGCTCTCTGATAGGTCGCCCCAACATTCTTGAGCTCAAACGGCATGACTGTATAGCAAAACGTACCCCAGGGCATGGTGAAGGAAGTTTTGGATTGGTCACGAGTGGCCAATTTGATCTGATTATAGCCTAAGTATCCATCCATAAAGGAAAACATGGCATGGCCTGCCGTGCTATCGATCAAAAGATCGATGTTGGGGAGTGGATAGTCATCTTTCGGGGTTGCTTTGTGTGATCATCGCAAAATTTTTCCTCTCTTGTGGTTTTTCTCTCTCTTCCTTTCTCTTTTCCTTTCTAACCTCTATTTTCCTCCTTTTTGAAGGGAGAAGAATAAAATGAGAGAAAAGAAAGAAAAAAAAGAGAGAGGAGGAGAAAAAAAAGGAAGAAAAAGAGAAGAGGAACTCTTTTGCGGGGTCTCACTTAACCTTGATTTGAAAATATTTAGAAAATTTAACTCGCCTCCGTTTCGAAATATTGCGGGAAAAATGGAGAAACGGAATTCGCTCGTCGGTACGAGGTTCGACTGTTCCTGGCGCCTTTACCAGGGGTAATCAAACCAAGGATCGAATTTATGCATTTTGCTTTGCCTAAATATCATCTAAGAATTTATCCTAATGATCTAAATGCACAAAGAATCATGCTTGTGCAATGTAAGGATGTATGCTCTTTTTGAAAGTTGTTTAATTTCCAAGTATTCTGAGATGAACTTGGTAGGAGAGTGAGGAGATGATTGAATCTAACTTAGAACTTGAGATAGATCAGAGAAGTTCTAAGTCTTTTGAAATAATCAGAGTTGGAAAAATAAATCTTTGAATTTGGAAAGAATGATTTGAAGTTAAAATGAAAGGAAATGGAGTTTCAAAGTTAGAAATGGATTTTAAATTTTAAACTTGGGTTTAGGAAAGAAAATGAATACTTGAAATGGAATTGAATGTCAAATTTCGAAGTTTGAAATCAGGATGGATCTGAGAAATCCAAAATAGAAATGAATTTAAGAAATCTAGATGTGATCTACAGATGGATTTAGATTTGAAATCTGGAAATGAAATAGAACTGGGTTCTGGATCCTAAAATGGATTTGGATATGAAGTCTGAGATCCGATATAGAATTGGATTCTGGATCCTAAAATGGATTTGGATCTGAAGTCTAAGATCCAAAGTAGAATTGGATTCTGGATCCTAGAATGGAGTGGATCTGAATTTGGAGCTTTGAATTTGGAATTTAGAAAATGAATCAAGAATTTCAAAGTTAAATTGAACTTTGAATTTGATTGGAGTTTTGAATAAAATGAATTTGAAATTTCAAAGTTAATTTGAACTTTGAAATCTGTTTTGATTTGGGATTTTTGAATATAAAATGAATTTTGAAATCTCGAAGTTAAATTGAACTTTGAGATTTGAAATAGAATTGAAAATGAAAAGATGAATTGGACTTTACAAGAATTGAAGATTAATTGAAGAAGATTTTTACATCACTTGGAGTTTTGAAAAAGGAATTTTGAAAATATGATGTTGTTCTATCCTAAATGATGAATGAATTTAAAGAATTTTGAAATTGGATTTTTGAAAAGCTATTCCATTCTTTAAATGAATTAAAACAAGATTGAAAATATAATACATCGTTGACTATGGTCATTGAATGTATTATATAATAATCTATATTTAAATTCAAGAGAAGAATAAAATACATTTGGTGCTTTTATAGAATTTAAAATGAAATTAACTCTCAATATACCCTGACTATGGCCATTGGCATATATATTGAATTAATTTTAAATTAAATTCTGATAAAAGAGAAAAATTATTTTAAGAAAAATATGATGATCTTTGAAAAGGATCCAGTGTGGATTCAGTGTTATTTTATAAAAGATAAAGATACTAAGTCTTGTTTACATCCCGACTATGGCCGTTGATGTAAATCATCAACTTAGGATTAATTACCTCTTACGAAATGGTGCACGTGCCATTCGTGTTTCACCATTTATGAGATTTTGGAAAATGAAGGAAGAAGCATGAAAATAAGCAATTTATGACACTTACAATGTTTATTCATTCTATCTAAGACAGGAAATATAAATTCTCATTCAGATCTAATCTTATTACAACATATAAAATTGAATTTACAACTTCAAGTAACAACATTTTCCATATATTCCCTGCAAAATTCGGTTAGTATAAAGCATAATGAAAAAGCAAATATATGAGAAAATGGGGATACTATGTTACAAACCTAAATGCTTATAACTAGATAGGATATCTATATTACGTATGTGCAAGATATTATATGAATGTATAGCTAGATTGAGTGCCTAAGGAGAAACAGAGTCATGTCCATTGAATAGGCAAGGTTAAATATTAGTAGAGAATGCGTTATGATGGAATAAATCTTCACAACAAACATATATCAATGATAGAAACCTACCTACCTAATTCCTAACTTAACGCAATTCATGGTATTTAAATGCATGGGACATGGCTACTTAATCCCTAACTATAAGGTGCTCCTATGTCTAAACAACAAATGGTAGGGATATGAACTTCATCAAGGTAAGTGGTTCAACAGGTACAACCATCCTGGTTGTGAATCGGCTCTATACTGTTGATTTAGATTCTCACTTCTGAAACTAGTCGCATTGATAGAAAAAGTAAGACCCTGTTTAAACTGAAACTCTCACTACGTAATCTTCCAAACAAGCCTGATGGTTTTTACTTAATCATCACAGTATAAAAGAGGGAAAGTTACAAAGTGTTCATGCTTATCATAACAATCTATCAACAGTGTGAGCACAATGTAATATAGTTAACATAGGGATTTAAATATACCACAATCAGATACAAGAAAGGCTACAGAGGAGGTTAGTGGAATATAGGAAGCTGGAACAAAATTTTGAAGAGGCTCAGGAGAGCTTACACCCCATTGGAGTTGTCCAATTGACTGATGACTCAATCCTATTGCTAAAAAAAATGTTATTCACATGGCAGTCATCATGAACATGCCGAATGATCTTTCCAAGAAGATTTGAGATTGAGAGAACAGTCAACTTTGGGAGAAAATTTTTTTTATCACTGGGATAGTTTTTTCAATGACAATTTCTCAGGATAAGCTACTTGAGAATCTAGCAATTTACAGGAGAATTTAGAAACGAACAAATAGCATGAATATTACATACATAGACTTACCTTACACCCTCTTAATGCAAAAAGTGTTGCGCCTTTTACTATAGTCCTTGAGAAGCTGCGTCAACAGGGATGCTGGAAGTTGAGGTGAATGCCAAGCACCAGTGGCAGATTCTATGAAGGCATGGACATCCATCGTAACCTTAGGGATGGGATGCCATAAACACGTTGGAGGCCTCAGCAGCCTGATGTACCATGAAGACAAAGCAGCGACTGCTACTGCGGCTTTTCAACTCCGCGAGCCCCATAAAGGTCATGAACTTCAGCTTGCTCTATTCTTAGGAAAAGCACAACTAAATTCAGAATTTAGGGAATTGGCTTGGATTGCATCCTCTATATGGAATCTGAGACTGCATACTTCCACATCTCCCACTGAACAAGGCAATTGTGCCTGATGATGGCTTCTCACTGTCCAAGGTTTTGCCCGATGTGGTTGGGCTAGCTGTTGGATGCACATTCCTTTCATATGGCCTTGGAGCATATTCCAATGTTCTTCCTGGCTCAGAGTAGTTTACACTGATGCTGACATACAGTTTTCCTCTATCGTGGAACTTCCAGGGGATGAATGTTAACTCCTCCTAGGCATATACGACACTTCAAAGGTATCTCTCTAACAACGTTAAGCAGAAGACCTTCCGATGGGTGACTGATAGAACTCCAATGGCACATGGAGCGACCATCAACTGAGAGGAAGACTTTGAGCTAGCCCACCAGTAATTCTCTTGTCATGATCTTGGCAAACGAGCTTTGAATCATGTCTAAGCCCCACCCTACTTTAAAATCTATAGTGATAAACCGACTATGTAGCTGAATATCTTATAATCAAGGGATGGCACAAGCTGCTAGCTCAAAATATTTGTTGATTGCGATCCTCGAAAGTCAGGATTTTGGATTGCAGATGGTGCTCAAGGATTCAAGTGACTTAACAGACGTATGACACAGAATACACTCTTAACGCTAATGTGAAGTCATTAATATAAACAACGATGTTGAATCAGAAAACTGAAATACACGTTGAAGTAAAATCAAGCAAAACAGAGATACTCATGTTACTGAAACTATGTAAACTCAAAATTATAGTAAAGAAAAATGCAGACATGGGTCGAATCGATGCACAGGGGATCAAATACCTATCAAGAATGAGAGAAACAGGAAGTAAAAAAAAAAAAAAACTTGCGATGAACAATTATACGCAACATATAGACAACCGAAGCATACAAGAAAATACATAGTGAATGTACAAGGAACAGAACATGTAATAAGATGAAGACAGTCCAATGAACAAAATATAATCGGAAGATCAATTAAATGCAACCCGAAATGGAAAATGTAAACCAAAAATCAAAATATAATAAACAATCTAAAAGGGAAAAATATGAATGATAGAAACGAGGTAACACTTATACCACATCGGATATGAGAGAAGAAAGAAAAAAAAAGGGGAAAAAAAAAAAAAGAACCAAAGGACCCTCAGGATAACTTACAGAGGATATGAAAGGAAAAATAGAAAGTGATTGTCGGACTTGGAGATTCAATTGTTATAGCACCAGATGGGTCGATCCTGCCATACGTAGATCGATCCCATCATTTTGCCTAAAAAAAAAAAAGAAAAAGGAAGAAAAGAAGGGAACATTAATATATGATGAATATATACTGCAGAGATGGGAAGATGAAGACGAAGGCAAGCCTCAAACTGAATAAAATAAAATGAAAAAAAAAGAAACTCAATATCCAACATGTAAAATGCGGAATTAAAAGATGGTTATCACACAGAATGACAAAATAAAGAAATGTTGGAATCAGAGGATTCCATTGATGTCGCATACGTGTGGATCGATCTTGCTGTGAGCAAATTGGCACCACCCGAAGTGCTTTTGTCGGGACAATGAATCAAGAAAGCTTCACTGAAATCAGAAAATTCATAGAGAAGAGAGGCACTTATCGTATCCCCCTTTTGCAGGAATGGTTGATCTCCTTCGTAATTTTGCAGGGGTTCTGAAGCAGAGAACCAAAGTTTCTTCAGCCGCTCCTAGCTTACTTGTATTGCTGGAACTGAAGATCCATCTATCGATTAGGGGAAAAGTTTCAGGGTGATTATGAAGGAGAAGAGGAAGAAACAGATTGTGAAGAAGAAGATGGGGAAGAAATCCGAGAAGAGGGGTGCGAGGGTGAGCGACAAATGAAAAGAGGAAGAAGATGCAAATGGGGAGGTAAAATGCGATGAGAAGAAAGAAGGAAGGTGCGGTGGTAGGGTGAAAACGGGTTGCTGAAGGTGAAGGAAGGAAGATGCTGGGGTGAAGCGCGGGTGCCTTTAGGGTTTTCGTTTGCCGATTCTTAAAGAGGAGGAGGAAGAATCCAGAACGGTGCTTCCGTTGTGGATGGATGGAGGAGGGCGGGTTTGTTAACGATGGACGGGAGATGGAGGTGGTCGCACATGGGGCGTGCGATGAGGGTTTGGCTGGAGGGTTCAGGCGATGGAGGTTAAGAAGAAACTTCTGGAGTTCTTCCGGAAGTGAAGGGGAGAAGGCAAGAGTTTAAGAGAAAAGCCTTAGTAACCCTAGAAAATCGACGAAAGAAAAACAAATTTTCAAAAAGCTGATCCTTTTTAAAGTTTTTTTTACAAAAAAAAAATGGTTTTTAAAAAGATTGTTTTAAAAAAGAGTCTGATTTTTGTTTCTTTTCTCATATTTTTATTTTTTTATCCTTTTCCTTCATTTTCTACCCCTTTTTTTTGATATTTTTGGAAAAAAATCCTAAAAATTAAACTAATTTTTTGTATTTTCGAGAAATATTTACAAAAGAGGGTTTCCAAGGCTATTTTGGAGAAATTTCTTTAAAAGAATGGGTTTGGACCCAGGTTTTGAGAAAATGTTCGAGTTTTAAACCTCGAATTGAGAAATATAATTCGATGGATCCAAACGGATACCGGACGAACTATCTGAGCTTTTCAAAAGGTTAGTTTGGAAATTTCGAGAATTTGATTTTAAACATTGAACAACGAAGCTCAGATTTGGATCTTTTATCTGGATCCGGATCCGAAATTGAGTCAGATACACAAAATGAATTTAATTTCAGAAAACTTGAGAAATAATATGGGATTTGTATTTAAAAGTCACTCAATTACCCAGAAAATGAAGATAAAGGGCAAAAAGGGGATATTTACAAACTTTTGAAAAATTTGGGGTGTTCACAGATGCCCCTCTTTGCTGCTAAGCCGGTTGAAAGCCGAGCTTAGTGGCAAAGATAACACTCCAAATTTTGAAAAAATGCCCCAGTCAGCAGATCTGAACTGGGTGTGGAAGAATTTTGTTTAAAAGACATGGTTTTTCAGGTTTAAAACCTTATCCTGAATGGCTTGGGGAAGACGAAATCCTCGAAAATGATATGACTGAATGACAGAAATAAGGAAATCGTGATGGGACTTTGGGTGAATCCCGAAGTGATGAAAGATAAGGATTTAGATCAAGTCTCGTGGGTGAGACAAGAGCAGCTTTTGGAATGACTCAGGTTTTAGCCCTTAACCTGGATGGGACGTATGTATCTCAAAATAACTTGAATGGGGAAAGGAATATATGATGACTTTGATGGGACATTTTTGAGAAAATGACTCGTGAGATAAAACTCAAGTATGATCCTTTCCTGAATGGATATACAAAGCATGGATTCCTCGATGGGAAGAACCATGATGGGACTGGAGGAAAAACCTCGTCGAAACGAGGAAAACTCGTTGGAACGAGATTCAGGTTTAACCAAAACCTGCAAAAGGAAGATAACTCAAGGGGTGAGGTTCAGGCTTAACCCTTAACCTGAAGGGGACGACCAGATGGAATCCTCGAACAAAGAAACCATGATGAGACTTTCGGAGTTTGGACAAACAAATCCGAAAGGGGTTTGCGAAAGGAGAAAAGTGGGGTTCTCTAAAGCTTGAAAAAGGGATGAACTTGGATATCTCATTGCTGAGACTAGATCAACTTTTGAATTTAATGAACTCTCGCAGAAAATACAGGTTTTGACCCTTAACCTGAGTGGGAACAACCATACGGATTTCTCGAAACCGTGATGGGACAGGAGAGATACTTCAACTGAATGGGGCAACTCTTCTGAGAATATATAAACAACGCTAGGTTGCACCCAAAATGGACATTTGAATATTTATTGCATTCTTAGAATATCTAGAAAATTTTGCCAATAAAATAAATTTATATTTGACTTCAACGGTTGAAAATATGCACATATGTGCAAAGATATTCCTTCTTTTACCTAGAGTATTTCCTCCAACGAGGTTAACTTCTTGGTTTTAAGAGTCAAATTCAAAGTTTTTAGCGCTGATGATTTTCTTCAAGGAAGCAATCCATTTCTTTGGTATGAGAAGAGAAGAAATATTCTCAATTTCATAAAAGCAAGTAGTGAAAAGATATTGATAAAAGAATTTCGCATAAGAAAAGATGACTTCTGACAATTTTGGCAGCTTGATATCTGAGTGTTTTTTCCACGATGATCTTTTGCGCTCTTTTTGAGTCATTGGTTCAGATTTTTTACATCATCCTTCATTCGGATGTGTCCTGACTTTTCTCTCTTTTTCAGGGAAGGGTACGTCACAAGCTCCTTCATCTTGGAGATGCTCTGATCCTTCTTTTATCTCAAGTATTATATATGATATTGGCTCAAAAAGGTTTTTAGGTTATAGCAGAAATCAAATATCTTTTAGGGTTTGTCGATAGGCCCATCACACTGGCCTTCATCTCGACGGTGATCTGAACTTTCCCTGGAAGGATCCTTTACAAACTCCTTCATCTCGTAGATGATCCAAATCTTCTTTGGCCCTAGGGGTCTGCTCGCCTATTCGCCTTCATCTTGACGACAATTGAGAGATCCCTTTTTGTAGATATTTGATTGCAGCTTTAAAATGAAATGAGGAGACATGGATTGGAGTGGATTCTTTTATGGCTTAAGATATTTCCACTCCCTGATTGCCAGAAAAGTGTCTTTAAACACGCGCCATAGCCATGATCAATATCAATTTGCTTCTGGCTTTTCAACATCATCGAATATTTCTTTTGCCAATCATACCGAGGATATTTCTTTCATCCTTTTGGTTGATCAACAGGGAAAAGATTTGAATTTTACCTCTTTTCCACAAAAGGTTTCACCCTTTTGGAAAGAAATACTAGAGGTAATCAGAGGTGATTCTTTTGGTGTAGTCAGAATATTGGAATCAACAAGTATCTTTAGCAAATTGGCAAGGTTTTCAAGCATCCTTTAGTGAAATAATCACTCAATATAGATTTTGACGAAACCTTTGAGTTGATCTTGGGAAGGAATATTTAGATTTTTGTTTTGACCGACCAGCTCGAAAGCAGGATTTTTTTTAAAGTACCTGCTCGAAAGCAGGATTTGATTGCCCGACCAGCTTGAAAGCAGGATTTTATTGCCCGACCAGTTCGAAAGCAGGATTTGATTGACCGACCAACTCGAAAGCAGGATTTTTGGAAGTATCAGCTCGAAAGCAGGATTTGTTTGCCCGACCAGCTCGAAAGCAAGATTTGTTTGACCGACCTACTCGAAAGCAGGATTTGTTTGACCGACCAGCTTGAAAGCAGGATTTGTTTGCCCAATCAGCTCGAAAGCAGGATTTGTTTGACCGACTAGCTCGAAAGCAGGATTTTTGGATTGACTGACCAGCTCAAAAGCAGGATTTTTGGATTGACCGACCAGCTCGAAAGCAGAATTTGTTTGCCCAACCAGCTTGAAAGCAGGATTTTGATTGACCGACCAGCTCGAAAGCAGGATTTGTTTGCCCGACCAGCTCGAAAGCAGGATTTGTTTGCCCGACCAGCTCAAAAGTAGGATTTTTTGCCCGACCAGCTCGAAAGCAGGATTTTGATTGACCGACCAGCTCGAAAGCAGGATTTGTTTGCCCGACCAACTCAAAAGTAGGATTTTTTGCCCGACCAGCTCGAAAGCAGGATTTTGATTGACCGACCATCCCGAAAGTAGGATTTGTTGACCGACCAGCTCGAAAGCAGGATTTGTTTGCCCGACTAGCTCGAAAGCATGATTTTTTGGAAGTACTAGCTCGAAAGCAGAATTTGATTGCTCGACCAGCTCGAAAGCAGGATTTGTTTGCCCGACCAGCTCGAAAGCAGGATTTGTTTGCCCGACCAGCTCGAAAGCAGGATTTGTTTGCCCGACCAGCTCGAAAGCAGGATTTGTTTGCCCGACCAGCTCGAAAGTAGGATTTGTTTGCCCGACCAGCTCGAAAGCAGGATTTGATTGCTCGACCAGCTCGAAAGCAGGATTTTATTGACCGACCAGCTCGAAAGCAGGATTTGATTGACCGACCAGCTCGAAAGCAGGATTTGTTTGCTCGACCAGCTCGAAAGCAGAATTTGATTGACCGACCAGCTCGAAAGCAGGATTTGATTGACCGACCAGCTCGAAAGTAGGATTTTTGGATTGACCGACCAGCTCGAAAGCAGGATTTTGATTGACCGACCAGCTCGAAAGCAGGATTTTTGGATTGACCGACTAGCTTGAAAGCAGGATTTTTGGATTGACCGACCAGCTCGAAAGCAGGATTTGTTTGCCCGACCAGCTCGAAAGCAGGATTTGTTTGCCCGACCAGCTCGAAAGCAGGATTTGTTTGACCGACCAGCTCGAAAGCAGGATTTGTTTGCCCGACCAGCTCGAAAGCAGAATTTTTGGAAGTACCAGCTCGAAAGCAGGATTTTGATGGACCGACCAGCTCAAAAGCAAGATTTATTTGCCCGACCAGCTTGAAAGCAGGATTTTTAGAAGTACCATCTCGAAAGCAGGATTTGTTTGCCCGACCAGCTCGAAAGTAGGATTTTGATTGACCGACCAGCTCGAAAGCATGATTTTGTTTAGTAAGAATGATTGATATTGATAGAGTTGTGACACGAAGGTTTTGAAAATGATGGATATTTGATGAGATTGTAACCCGAAGGCTTGAACTTGATATACATTGATGAATTTGTAACCCGAAGGCTTGAAAAGGATATACGTGGATGAATTTGTAACCCGAAGGCTTGACAATGATAGACATTAATGAGATTGTGACCCGAAGGCTTGAAGATGATAGACATTGATAAAATGGTAACCCGAGGGCTTGATAATGAAAGACATTTGATGAATTGATAGACATGTGGTGAGAATTTAGGATATAATAGACAATGATTCAAGTTTATCCCTTAACCTGAAAGGGAATAGGGGGATTTTTGAGGATATACTTGAGACTTGAATTTAGAAGAGATATGACAAGATTTATGATTTAGGATTTAGGATTTAGATGGATCAGCACATTTGGCTGTATGCGGTCCAATTTTCAAGATTAACCCCTTGTCCTGAACGGGAAAAAGAATAAAATTTAAACAAATAGAAGGAAAATAAAATTTGATGAAATATTGATAAAAAATGGAGAAAATTTTGAGGGAATTTATTTACTTTATAAAAGAATTCTCACAAGTAGCATTTGTTGCTCCTATGAGCGATCTCAGGATTATCCCTTATCCTGAGAAAGAATACCTCGAATGTCAAGGTTCAGGTTTATCCCTTAACCTGAAAGGGGAAAGAATAAAATTTAAGAAAATAAATTTAGAAAATCCATTTGATGAAACTTGTATTTGCAAAAAGAATTCTCATAGGTAACATTATTGCCCCTACGAGAGGTCTCAAGATTATCCCTTATCCTGAATGGGAAAAAGAATCTAAGGAATTTTTAAATGAAGAGAAATTGATATAAATTTAGAAAATCAATGAAGAAAACCTTTTTTGGAAAAGAATTCTCACAGGTAGCATTATTGCTCCTATGAGGCGTTTCAGGATTTACCCTTATCCTGAATAAAATTTAAGAAAATGTAGTGAAGGGAAATTGATATAAATCTAGAAAATCAATAAAGACTGACAAAACTTGTATTTACAAAAGAATCCTCATAGGTAGCGTTATTGCTCCTACGAGGGGTTTCAGGATTATCCCTTATCCTGAATGGGAACACCTCAGACAACGAGGGTCAGGTTTATCCCTTAACCTGAGGGGAAGAAAAGAAATAAAAGAATACCTCATGGGAAAAGATGCATCAGGTTTATCTCTTAACCTGAAAGGGTAAAGAATAAAAAGAATACCTCATTGAAAAGAGGCATCAGGTTTATCCCTTAACCTGAAAGGGTATTATGAAAGAATAGAATTTGACCAAAATAAAATTGATGAAAAATCAATAAAATTGATGAGATTTAGTAAAAGGTGAAAAATTGACAAGATTGACAAAAGATTAATGAAAAATTGATAAAAATTGAGACAAGAAAAGAGTAGGATCTTTAAATCGAAAGGAGAATGTTTTAAAAGACAATTGAGAAATCACTTTGAGAAGAAAATCAACCACGAGAAGAATGATTAGTGCGAGAGCTAATCCTTAAAAAGGAATCACCATAAGAGATCATCATGAGGGTTAATTTTGAAGATAATGGTTTAAAAACCCATTTTAAAAGAGGAAAATCAATGTGATAGTTTATTTTGAAGAAGATTAGATCAAAATATTGAACTTTTGGTGATCATGAAGAAGTTTTTGCAGAAATTCTCAAGATTTTTATGATTTTGAAAATCCCTCATAGGTAATATCATTTCTCTTATGATGATGTTTTGGGATTGTCCCTTATTTTGAAAAGAATAGGAAAAATACAATTTTTTTCAAAATAAATGCCCCATCGTGGCGAAGGATAGAAGTATTTGATATTTACAGATATGAAGAAAATTGACATTTCATTGATAGGAAATATTGATAACAACGACTGAAATATTTACAAGTTTGTTGACCAAAGGTCACAAAAGACTGGGACTGAGTTGTCCCTATTAGGTGACTGAAAAAGAGAAAAAAAAGCAGAAAAATATTGACATGGTTCGAGGGGCTATGCCAAGACGGGTAACTACTCTTCTTCTTGATCTTCCACCAGCAACTTTTTGTCAATGCAGTCTTGGACGATGTTTTTGAAAACAAAGCAATGCTCGATGTCATGACCCATCACCCGATGAAATTTGCAAAACTGATTTTTGAACCTTCCCATAGTCACAAGAGGATCTGCTACCTTGAGAAGTTTAACCATCTCTTTTGTTGTCATATACTCAAGAACTTCCTCAAGTGATTGCTCTAAGGGTGTAAACTCACGGTCATATCCCCAACCATCGTGCTTTGGTTTCCCTTGAGGCTTTGATTCTAACTGGATGCTCGAGGGAGTGATGTTATTCTGCCTGTTGATCCCATTCTTTTGACCGGAGCAATCATCTCTGCCTGACCCTCTAGTGTGGTTCTTTCTACCACCTCTTTTGTTTTTGCCATTGTTGTTGTTAGAGGAACTGGTGGAGAAGGTGAAGTTGGTTTTCTTTTTCATGTCCTGACCGCCCCTGCCAAGGTGAGGCCATGATAGGTTTCATTCTCTAATCCCATTTCGAGCCATTCGACTCGCTCTATTAACTTGATGAAAGATTTAGACGGATAAGTAGAGATCAGACCCTTCAGAGGTTGAGAGAAATTGCTCAAAATTATTGAGAGTGCATGCCCCTCTGATATTGGATCCTTCATCCTATTGCAAATAGATCTCCATCTATGAATGAAATCTTTTGCCTTCTCATTGTCATTTTCTTTAGGTTGAAAAGATGGTTGAGGGTAGGCGGAGCCTCAGTATTGAAGAGAAACCTTTCGATGAACAGGTTGATGACTTTGTCAAAGTCCCGCAGTTCAATTGGGTTGATATGGTCGGCATACCATCTTGCTGCAACTCCCTCCAGACTGCGTGGAAAGCATAGGAATAAAGCCCTATTGTTCTTCCTGAATCGGTTGCACTCGGCGAAAAATATAGCCAGATGAGCCTTGGGGTTGCCGGTCCCATCAAACTTTATGAATTTACGAGGAAGATCTTCCCAGTTGTCATCTCCTTCTAGGCTGTCATAAAAATCTGCACCGGTGTAGACCTTTTTGCCTTTGTCCTGGGTTTGTAAGTCTTTGATTGCATGAGTCATTTCTCTCATTTGCTCATGCATCAGATCTTCTGCTGGGATCTGAAACTTGGTTTTGGTTGCTGACTCGTGCCCTTCATTGACTTTTTTGGGCCGATACAAGGGATTGTGAAAATATGTCGGCTGCTCTTCCTCTGAGTCCTCCTCTGCTGACTCTAAAGTGTTGTCATACTGAACTTGCTTCTTGCTGACTTTTCCTTTGGCTTTGCTTTTAGAAGATATTTTCTCAGGGTTTTCCTCAGCATGTTCAGACATCATTTTGGCCATCACTTTCTGAAACAACTTGTATGTAGCTGAGTCAACATTGCTATCGGCTTCTTGGACCTGCTGCTTGGATGACCTGATGGAGTTCATTTCCTCTCCTTCACTGTCACTTTGTTGTGGCACTGTTTCTTTTCCAGTCCTTGTTCGAACCATGATGAGATATCAATGCTCTCTCTGTAGGATAAAATGGGATATTTAGGAAAAAAAATTTGGAGGAAAATTATGATAAAGGAAGAAATCAAAGTCTGATGATGAAAATATCCCATTACGAGGGATCGGGTTGTCACCAAAAATTCGTGACAACCGCACTGTTTTTCTGTGAAAAGGATAAAAATATGAACAAATATTTAATTTTGAAAGGGACATATCGTGACAAAAAAAAATTATTTTATCACAAAAGAGGGTAAGGGAAAAAAAAGGAATTTGAAAGAGGATATAAAAGAAAATTTTGAAGAATTTGCAGGCAGGATCAAAGAATTTGAAGAAATCAAAGAATAAAGGAAAAATACACCTAGGTTTTAAAAACAAAAGAGGAAATTTTGAATAATATATACCCAGGGTTTTGAAAAATATAAGGAAGATATAAAATATCATACAATCACAGATATACAAACAAAAGATGTTCAAACAGCAGTCCCTAAGGCTGACTCTACATGCAATTTTTTTGAAATGGCTGATAGGACCTTAATCCTAACTCTATGGTTCAGATCATCTGATTTCAATCAAGGTACGCCGATATACTCAAGCCGAAGCTCGAACTACGTGGCATATAAGATATCTCTTCGGTTCTAAGGTAAAGTCTTCCCAACATCCTTGAGCACCTACCGATATACCTCGGACTATGGCCCTTAGGTACGTGGTAGGGGGAATCAAACCCAAATAAGTGGCTCAGTTGTGAGGCTCTCTCCCGAACTATGGTTTAGTGAGACAACCCAGCAATGTGAAGACCGGGACAATATAGGTAGGGATGTTTTCAAAAACATGATCACATGCAGATAAAATCAGAAGGCTCTAATGCAAGTCCTAAAGAGATAGATTTAGATGAAAAGAAGCATACACTTGCATACATTGTTTACATTCAATCCCTAAGATTGAGGAGAGTTGTATTTAAAACCTAAGTCTAATGTGAACATGGAATAATCTCCTCAATATGGTCCTACCAAACCATACATAGATCCTATATGCAAAATGTCAGCTTAGGACAGAGTCTAGGCTCCTAAAGTTTGCATGAAAATGTAGCTGAGATATGTTAGAATAAAGACTTAGATTATATAAAATCAAAGCAAAGGCATAATTCGACCAGACAGAGACGGGTCCCATCACGGTCGCCAAAACTGTGATCATAACAAAATTTTTCCTCTGTTGTGGTTTTTCTCTCTCTTCCTTTCTCTTTTTCTTTCTAACCTCTATTTTCCTCCTTTTTGAAGGGAGAAGAATAAAAAGAGAGAAAAGAAAGAAAAAGAAGAGAGAGGAGGAGAAAAGAAAGGAAGAAAAAGAGAAGAGGAACTCTTTTGCGGGGTCTCACTTGACCTTGATTTGAAAAAATTTAGAAAATTTAACTCGCCTCCGTTTTGAAATATTGTGAGAAAAATGGAGAGACGGGATTCGCTCGTCGGTATGAGGTTCGACCGTTTCTGGCACCTTTACCATGGGTAATCGAACCAAGGATCGAATTTATGCCTTTTGCTTTGCCTAAATATTATCTAAGAATTTATCCTAAAGATCTAAATGCACAAAGAATCATGCTTGTGCAATGTAAGGATGTATGCTCTTTTTGAAAGATGTTTAATTTCCAAGTATTCTAAGATGAACTTGGTAGGAGAGTGAGGAGATGATTGAATCTAACTTAGAACTTGAGATAGATCAGAGAAGTTCTAAGTCTTTTGAAATAATCAGAGTTGGGAAAATAAATCTTTGAATTTGGAAAGAATGATTTGAAGCTAAAATGAAAGGAAATGGAGTTTCAAAGTTAGAAATGGATTTTAAATTTTAAACTTGGGTTTAGGAAAGGAAATAAATACTTGAAATGGAATTGAATGTCAAATTTCGAAGTTTGAAATCAGGATGGATCTGAGAAATCCAAAATAGAAATGAATTTAAGAAATCTAGATGTGATCTACAGATGGATTTAGATTTGAAATCTGGAAATGAAATAGAACTGGGTTCTGGATCCTAAAATGGATTTGGATCTGAAGTCTGAGATCCGATATAAAATTGGATTCTGGATCCTAAAATGGATTTGGATCTGAAGTCTGAGATCCAAAGTAGAATTGGATTCTGGATCCTAGAATGGAGTGGATCTGAATTTGGAGCTTTGAATTTGGAATTTAGAAAATGAATCAAGAATTTCAAAGTTAAATTGAACTTTGAATTTGATTGGAGTTTTGAATAAAATGAATTTGGACTTTCAAAGTTAATTTGAACTTTGAAATCTGTTTTGATTTGGAATTTTTGAATATAAAATGAATTTTGAAATCTCGAAGTTAAATTGAACTTTGAAATTTGAAATAGAATTGAAAATGAAAAGATGAATTGGATTTTACAAGAATTGAAGATTGATTGAAGAAGATTTTTACATCACTTGGAGTTTTGAAAAAGGAATTTTGAAAATATGACGTAGTTCTATCCTAAATGATGAATGAATTTAAAGAATTTTGAAATTGGATTTTTGAAAAGATATTCCATTCTTTAAATGAATTAAAACAAGATTGAAAATATAATACATCCTTGACTATGGTCATTGAATATAATATATAATAATCTATATTTAAATTCAAGAGAAGAATAAAATACATTTGGTGCTTTTATAGAATTTAAAATGAAATTAACTCTCAATATACCCTCACTATGGCCATTGGCTTATATATTGAATTAATTTTAAATTAAATTCCGATAAAAGAGAAAATTTATTTTAAGGAAAATATGATGATCTTTGAAAAGGATCCAGTGTGGATCCAGTGTTATTTTATAAAAGATAAAGATACTAAGTCTTGTTTACATCCCAACTATGGCCGTTGATGTAAATCGTCAACTTAAGATTAATTACCTCTTACAAAATGGTGCACGTGCCATTCGTGTTTCACCATTTGTGAGATTTTGGAAAATGAAGGAAGAAGCATGAAAATAAGCAATTTATGACACTTACAATGTTTATTCATTCTATCTAAGACAGGAAATATAAATTCTCATTCAGATCTAATCTTATTACAACATATAAAATTGAATTTACAACTTCAAGTAACAATATTTTCCATATATTCCCTGCAAAATTCGGTTAGTATAAAGCATAATGAAAAAGCAAATATATGAGAAAATGGGGATACTATGTTACAAACCTAAATGCTTATAACTAGATAGGATATCTATATTACGTATGTGCAAGATATTATATGAATGTATAGCTAGATTGAGTGCCTAAGGAGAAACAGAGTCATGTCCAATGTATGGGCAAGGTTAAATATTAGTAGAGAATGTGTTATGATGGAACAAATCTTCACAACAAACATATATCAATGAATAACACCTACCTACCTAATTCCTAACTTAATGCAATTCATGGTATTTAAATGCATGGGACATGGCTACTTAATCCCTAACTATATGGTGCTCCTATGTCTGAACAACAAATGGTAGGGATATGAACTTCATCAAGGTAAGTGGTTCAACAGGTATAACCATCCTGGTTGTGAATCGGCTCTATACTGTTGATTTAGATTCTCACTTCTGAAACTAGTTGCATTGATAGAAAAAGTAAGACCCTGTTTAAACTGAAACTCTCACTACGTAATCCTCCAAACAAGCCCGATGGTTTTTACTTAATCATCACAGTATAAAAGAGGGAAAGTTACAAAGTGTTCATGCTTATCATAACAATCTATCAACAGTGTGAGCACAATGTAATATAGTTAACATAGGGATTTAAATATACACAATCAGATACAGGAAGCTGGAACAAAATTTTGAAGAGGCTCAAGAGAGCTTACATCCCATTGGAGTTGTCCAATTGACTCATGACTCAATCCTATTGCTAAAAAAAATGTTATTCACATGGCAGTCATCATGAACATACCGAATGATCTTTCCAAGAAGATTTGAGATTGAGAGAACAGTCAACTTTGGGAGAAAAAAAAATTTATCACTGGGCTAGTATTTGCAATGACGATTTCTCAGGATAAGCTACTTGAGAATCTAGCAATTTAAAAGAGAATTTAGAAACGAACAAATAGCATGAATACTACATACATAGACTTACCTTACACCCTCTTAATGCAAAAAGTGTTGCGCCTTTTACTATAGTCCTTGAGAAGCTGCGTCAACAGGGATGCTGCTAGTTGAGGTGAATGCCAAGCACCAGTGGCAGATTTTATGAAGGCATGGACATCCATCGTAACCTTAGGGATGGGATGCCATAAACACGTTGGAGGCCTCAGCAGCCTGATGTACCATGAAGACAAAGCAGCGACTGCTACTGCGGCTTTTCAACTCCGCGAGCCCCATAAAGGTCATGAACTTCAGCTTGCTCTGTTCTTAGGAAAAGCACAACTAAATTCAGAATTTGGGGAACTGGCTTGGATTGCATCCTCTATATGGAATCTGAGACTGCTTACTTCCACATCCCCCACTGAACAAGGCAATTGTGCCTGATGATGGCTTCTCACTGTCCAAGGTTTTGCCCGATGTGATTGGGCTAGCTGTTGGATGCCCATTCCTTTCATATGGCCTTGGAGCATATTCCAATGTTCTTCCTGGCTCAGAGTAGTTCACACTGATGCTGACATACAGTTTTCCTCTATCCTGGAACTTCCAGGGGATGAATGTTAACTCCTCCTAGGCATATACGACACTTCAAAGGTATCTCTCTAACAACGTTAAGCAGAAGACCTTCCGATCGGTGACTGATAGAACTCCAATGGCACATGGAGCGACCATCAACTGAGAGGAAGACTTTGAGCTAGCCCACCAGTAATTCTCTTGTTATGATCTTGGCAAACGAGCTTTGAATCATGTCTAAGCCCCACCTTACTTTAAAATCTATAGTGATAAACCGACTATGTTGCTGAATATCTCATAATCATGGGATGGCACAAGCTGCTAGCTCAGAATATTTGTTGATTGCGATCCTCGAAAGTCATGATTTTGGATTGCAGATGGTGCTCAAGGATTCAACTGACTTAACAGACGTATGACACAGAATACACTCTTAACGCTAATGTGAAGTCATTAATATAAACAACGATATTGAATCAGAAAACTGAAATACACGTTGAAGTAAAATCAAGCAAAACAAAGATACTCATGTTACTGAAACTATGTAAACTCAAAATTATAGTAAAGAAAAATGCAGACATGGGTCGAATCGATGCACAGAGGATCAAATACCTATCAAGAATGAGAGAAACAGGAAGTAAAAAAAAAACTTGCGATGAACAATTATACGCAACATATAGACAACTGAAGCATACAAGAAAATACATAGTGAATGTACAAGGAACATAACATGTAATAAGATGAATACAGTCCAATGAACAAAATATAATCGGAAGATCAATTAAATGCAACCCGAAATGGAAAATGTAAACCAAAAATCAAAATATAATAAACAATCTAAAAGGGAAAAATATGAATGATAGAAACGAGGTAACACTTATACCACATCGGATATGAGAGAAGAAAGAAAAAAAAAGGGAAAAAAGAAAAAAAAAAGAACCAAAGGACCCTCAGGATAACTTACAGAGGAAATGAAAGGAAAAATAGAAAGTGATTGTCGGACTTGGAGATTCCATTGTTATAGCACCAGATGGGTTGATCCTACCATACGTAGATCGATCCCATCATTTTGCCTAAAAAGAAAAAAAGAAAAAGGAAGAAAAGAAGGGAACATTAATATATGATGAATATATACTGCAAAGATGGGAAGATGAAGACGAAGGCAAGCCTCGAACTGAATAAAATAAAAACTCAATATCCAACATGTAAAATGCAGAATTAAAAGATGGACATCACACAAAATGACAAAATAAAGAAATGTTGGAATCAGAGGATTCCATTGATGTCGCATATGTGTGGATCGATCTTGCTGTGAGCAAATTGGCACCACCCGAAGTGCTTTTGCCGGGACAATGAATCAAGAAAGCTTCACTGAAATCAGAAAATTCATAGAGAAGAGAGGCACTTACCGTATCCCCCTTTTGCAGGAATGGTTGATCTCCTTCGTAATTTTGCAGGGGTCCTGAAGGAGAGAACCGAAGTTTCTTCAGCCGCTCCTAGCTTACTTGTATTGCTGGAACTGAAGATCCATCTATCGATTAGGGGAAAAGTTTCAGGGTGATTATGAAGGAGAAGAGGAAGAAACGAATTGTGAAGAAGAAGATGGGGAAGAAATCCGAGAAGAGGGGTGCGGGGGTGAGCGACGGATGAAAAGAGGAAGAAGATGCAAATGGGGAGGTAAAATGCGATGAGAAGAAAGAAGGAAGGTGCGGTGGTAGGGTGAAAACGGGTTGCTGAAGGTGAAGGAAGGAAGATGCTGGGGTGAAGCGCGGGTGTGTGAACACCCCAAATTTTTCAAAAATTTGTAAAAATGACCTTTTTGCCCTGGCCTTCATTCTCTGAGAAGATAAAAGCAATTTCAAAGCCAAATTTCAGTCATTCTTCAGATTTTATAGATTAAAAACCATATTGATCCATTCAGAATTAATTTCGGGTCCGAACCCAGTGTTTTAAATCCAAATATGACTCCCGTTGTATTTCCAAATTAAAAATTACAAAAATATCAAAAATAGTTCTGAATAGCTCGGGCAGTTCATCTAGCACTCTGTTGGATCCTCAATCCTATATTTCTCAATTCAAGGTTGTAAACCTCGAATATTTCTTAAAAATCTGGATACAAATCCATTTTCTGAAGAAATTTTCTCAAAATAGTTCAAAAAAATTCCCTTTTGTAAATATTTTACAAAAACACCAAAAAAAATTAGTTTTAATCTTTGTTTTCTCACAAACTTTAGGATTTTATTCTAAAAATACAAAAAAAATTGAAAAATAGCATAAAAAACCAAAAATTGAGAAAAAGCTACAAGAAAAACGAATGATTTTTCAAGGTTTTGAATCCATTTTATCAAAAACCTCACGTTCAAACCATTTTTCAAAAATTTCCTAAAAAGGGGCCTTCTTTTGAGAAATTGGAAAAATTACAAACGGTCGCAGGCTCGCTTCTCCTCTCCGCCCTCAATCTTCAACAGCCTGCATATCCCCTCCGCCCTCAATCTTCAACGAAACCCCCATTCTGGAGCCTTCCTCGCTCTCCTTAAAAAAAGACCTCGGTCTTTTTTGCAAGGCATCCTTTTTCCCCTAGTGAATGCCGACCTCTCGCCAAGTCTCTCTGCAAACTCCTAGCCGCCACCCATTTTTTTTCTTTCTAGCCGATCATCCATCTTTCTTCCTTCACACTTATTGTCCCTAGGATCGGTGATTATCCCCCCAGCTATCATACCCCCTTGTTTTTTTTCACTATCCCTAATTCTCTTTCTGGCTGAGGGAGGAAGCCATTCCCACAACGTCAGCTCATAACCAACCGATCCATAACATTGTCTACATCCTCATCGGGTTGGCGAAGGGACCTTCAGTTCAGCAAGAGATACAGAAGAGCATCTTTCTTTTTGCTCATAACTGCAAGTAAGCTACAATCCTTTTCCCGTTTGGTTTTTCATAGGAGATCTCCCCTCTTGTTACTACATTATCGCACGTTTTCTGATTCTATATATTTCCTCTGCCCCTTTTTTGTTTTTCTGAAGAAACTTCCCTTCACAGTTTTTTTTATTTATTTTCGATATAAGGCATTATAGATGTGATCAACCTGCATATAGCAGGGTTGATCCATCTCTTGCTACAATAATCGGAAATGTCACTACCTGCATTGCCCACATTGGAGACATCTCGAAATCTAGGTGAGCCAGGTCTTCTTAATGATCTTGTGCGTTAATGTGGTCGTTATTAGCCCTTATATCTTTTTCTCACGATCTCTCTTTCATATGTTCTGCACTGAAGCATTATTACTGTATATGCTGTTGATCTTTATGAGACTTCCTTTTCTTTTGCTTCTCACTAATTAGAGTATGAAACAAGGATCTGATTTAAAATCTCAAAATTGAACAAAGTATTCTTTGCATGAGAACTTAAATAAACAGTGCATATAGTATTGATCTTGGAATAATCCGATATAATACTGAAATTTGCCATCTCAGAAGATGGCAGGTATTGCCATAAATTGGATAGTTTCTCCCAACATAGTTCACGGATCATTATGGAAATCCAGGTGCCCAAATCCCTGTTGTGCTAGGCTATAAAATTTCGAGCAATAAAGAGCTAGGTATATTGGGTTATTCTGTATTATGTTTCATGGATCATGGTTCAAAATGGAGAAACAAGCATGACCAGTTTCAGACGCCAAATGTTGTGCTTGTCTTTATGGACAGTTGAACATTCACACATTTTCATTTCTCAGTTCTAGACAGGGCGCAATTTTTTTTTTTTTTTTGCTTAATTGTTTGAGAAGGAATGCAATATTCTTCATGGTTCCTTTCTTGGATATATTTGGTCATTTTATATTTTGTTCAAATTCCCTTAGAACATGAAAGAAAATGTTCTGTACCATTCTGAAACAAAAAAAAAGAAGAAGAGAAAGGTCTGGTATCATTCTGAAATGTTTCCTAATAGAAGTCATGAAAATTTTCCTCTCAAGTGCTTATTTTCACCTTTCAGCAGAGTCTTTGGATAAAATGCACTAATGGCTACTAGAAGTTGTGCAGAAAATAAAAAGCTTAAAATTACTTGTTATAAGAAAGGGCAGGACCAGAGTTACCGGAAAGCTTCTTAGATGGATGGGAAGTACATTTCCTATAAACTCCGAAAGCATTTCATAAAAACTTCAGAAGCACGATATTCACTGCTTTCAAAACCTGACGGAAGCTTCAGTTCCCTTATGTTTATCTTATATCTCTTGCATGCTTCCTATATACTTGTATATTTTTTTTTTATTTATTATTTGCTTTCCTCATGTTTCCCACTCATGTCTCTTATTTGATTACTTCATTGTCTTATATACCATATGCTAGTTGCATTATTAATCATGCTGTTGTCTAGTATCATCCCCTTTCCTGTAAAGTCATTAGCCTTGGTGGTTTATATTGCAAATGTAAATCATTAAGTTTTATTTAGCTTAAAAACTGAAAATGATGCCAAGATCTGATATTTTTGTCTGTCATTTAGCAACATTGCTACTATTATTGTTCTCTTTTACCATGGTTTTGGATCAGCAATAGTCTCTGTATTAGCTTTCAAAAGCCCTGTCACCATTGGTTTCCTGCTACTCAACAAAGTTCCAGTTATCAGCTACAACTTTCATTCTTCCTGCTATGTCTTCTTGTTAAATGCTCATGAACTCCCAGCTCACTGTTAATCTTCATAGCAATACACCTAGTTGTATGCTATTATGACTTCATTTATCTTCAGCCATATCTACACAGCCGTCTCAGTAGCACCAACTGCTACCCATTATCCACAATCTCTCCATATTTCCCTTTATTATCTGGCTATACAGGAGACTGAACTTTTCAGACACTTAATGGTTGACTTGAACAATAGTAATTGGGACCTATATATAAATCAAATTTTTTTTTTTTTTTGGAATTTCAGCTGTTAGGATTCAGTTAGCATCTTTTTGTTGCATTTCGCCTATCTGCTGCTACTACAGTAGTAAATCCTGCATTTGGCTGCACCCCACGGCTCACCACATAGCACCCCTCCTGCGGTAGGTACATCTCCTGTTTTACCATACAACAAGTATATTTTCTGTAAATGTTTCATCCCACTTACCATTGTTGCATACCACCATTATTGCTGTGAACCACCTACAACCCAACCTCGCCATTCTCTCATTAGTTGCTTCCTACCATCCATGGCAACCGCTTGCTTTTAGCCCAGCTTCAATATTACAGCACCAGTGGGTTGCTTTCCTGTATATTTTGACATATCAATATTTATGGTGATAATCACCCTCGGAATTTATATGTAAAAATCGATGGATAAGTCAAATCCATCATGTTATACCTCTCATAGGCTGTTGATAGATGTATATGTATACCTGCAGGCCTATATGTACATGTATAAGTATATCTTGATATATGAGCATCTTCTCATCATTGGCATCTTCTAGAATCTGTGTGACATATCCAAAAAAAAATTTATTTATTTTTATTTCTGTATTAACCCAGTTATTTTGCAGGGAATATATGGAAAAGGTTATCATTTGAAATTGTAAATTTGATTTTATGTATTGTAATAGCTAGACTTGAATAAAAATTTACATTTCCTGCTTTAGGTTGAATGGCTGAGCATTGTAAACATCATAAACTGCTTGTTCTCATGCAATTTTGCCTTTATTTCTCAAATTCTCACAATGGTGAAACACGAATGGCACGTACACCATTTCGTAAAAGGTAAATTAATCCTAAGTTGATGATTTACATCAACGGCCATAGTCGGGTGTAAACAAGACTTTGTATTTTTATCTTTTATGAAATAACATTGGATCCACACTAGATCCTTTTAAAAAATCATCATATTTTTCAAATATTTCACCTTTTATCAAAGTTTAACTTAGAAATTAATTCAATATATATACCAATGGCCATAGTCAGGGTATATTGAGAATTAATTTCATTTTAAACTCTATAAAAGCACCAAAAAGGTATTTTATCCTTCATTTGAATTTAGATATGACTATTATATAATACATTCAATGACCATAGTGAGGAGTGTATTATATCATTAATCTTATTTAAATTCATTTGAAGAATGAAATATGATTTTCAAATCCAATTTCAAAACTTATTCAAATCCATTCATCATATAGGATAGAATTGCATCATATTTTCAAAATTTCCTTTTCAAAATTCCAAGTGATTCTTCTTCTTCATTTCTCAGATCAAATCTTACTCAAATCCAATTCTATCTCATTTCAAGATTCAAAAATTTAATTTCAAAGTCCAATTTGACTTTGAAATTCCAAAATCATTTTATATTCAAACCTCAAATTTTCCAACTCAATTCAAAATTCAGTTTCAAAGTTCAATTTAACTTTGAAGTTTCTGATTCATCTTCAAATTCAAAAATCAAGTTTATCTTCTTATCTTCAAATTCAAAAATCACAAGTTTGAGATTGATTCTGAAGCTTGACTCTTCTTAAATTTTAAATTCAATCTGGGTTTTCAAAAACCAGATCCATCTTCAAAAGTCCCATTTGGACTTTCAAAACCAAATCCAAAGTTAGATCAACTTGGATCCAATTTTCTAAAATACAATTCTACTTTTGGATCTTAGACTTCAGATCCAAATTGCATCATGAATTCCAGACCTTAGATCCAAATCCATCTTAGGATCCAGAACCCAATTCATCTTGGATCTCAGACTTCAAGTCCAAACCTATTCTAGGATCTAGAACCCAATTCCACTTTGGATCTCAGATTACAGATCCAAATTCTATTCAAGATCCAATTCTACTTTGGATCTCAGACTTCATATCCAAATTTGTTCTAGGATCTAGATCTTCATTCTACATTGGATCTCAGACTTCAGATCCAAATCCATTCTAGGATCCAGAATCCAATTCTACTTTGGATCCCAGACTTCAGATCCAATTCCATCTTAGGATCCAGAGTCCAACCCTATCTTGAATCTCAGATTTCAGATCCAAATACCTACTTGGATTCCGAATCTTGAATCTAATTCCCTTCAAAATTCCAAATCCAAATTCCATTTTAATTCCAAACCTTAAAACCAATTCCATTTCATTCCAGATTTCAAATCAAGTTCCCATTCCAGATCCTAAATTCAAAATTCAACTTTGAACTCTATTCAGAATCCAGATCTTGGATTCAGATTTCATCTTGAAATTCCAAACTTTTAAATCAATTCCACTTCTCAATTTTATTCAAATTTCCCAATTCCATCTTTCCCTCTGATTCAACTCCATTTTTCATTTCTATTCTTATTCAAAGTCCATTTATGACTTTGAAAATTCTTTTCTTCTTCTTTTATCTCAAAACTTCAAAATCATTTTTCAAAATCCAGATTTATTTTCCCAAGCTCTTGATTATTCTAAAAACTTAGAACTTTAATCTTAAGTTCTAAGTTAGAAATCATTTCTTCACTTTATCAGATTCATCTACACTTGCGAATTCTTCAAAACATTTTCAAAAAGAGCATACATCTTTGCATTGCACAAGCATGATTCTTTGTGCATCTAGACTTAGATAATTTCTTAGCAAAACAAAAGGCATAAAATTTGACCCTTGGTTCGATTACCCCTGGTAAAGGCGCCAGGAACGGTCGAACCTTGTACCGACGAGCGGATCTTGTCACCCAGTTTTCCCGCAAATATTTCAAAAACGGAGGCGAGTTATTTCAAAAATTTTCAAAATTAAGGTCAAGTGAGACCTGCACAAGAATTCCTTTTCTTCTTTTCTCTTCACTCTTTCTTTCCGTCTTTTATTTTCTCCCTTCAAAAAGGAGGAAATAGAGGTTGGAAAGGAAAAGAGAAGGAAGAGAGAGAAATACACAAGAGGGGAAAATTTTTGCGATGATCACCGTTTTGGCGACCGTGATGGGACTCGTCTCCGTGCTGTCGAATTATGCATTTTCTTTTGCTTTGACATTATCTAAGTTTTTATTCTTCAAAATGTCAGCTATATTTCCATGCAAATCTTAGGGGCCAAGATTTTGTCCTAAGCTGACATCATTGCATATAGGATTTAAGTATGGTTTGGTAGGACCATATTGAGGAGATTATTCCATGCTCACATTAGACTTAGGTCTTAAATACAACTCTCCTCAATTCTAGGGATTGAATGCAAAACAATGTATGCAAGTGTATGCTTCTCTTCATTTTAATCTATTTCTTTAGGACCTGCATTAGAGCCATCTGATTTCTTGCATGTTGAGCATATTTTGAAAACCTCCTTACCTATATTGTTCTGGTCTTCACGTTGCTGGGCTGTCTCACTGAACCATAGTTCGGGAGAGAGCCTCACAACTGGACCACTTATTTGGGTTTGCGCCCCCCTACCACGTACCTAAGGGCCATAGTCTGAGGTATATCGGTAGGTGCTCAAGGATGTTGGGAAGCCATTACCTTAGAACCGGAGAAATATTTCTATGCCACGTACTTCAAGCTTCGGCTTGAGTATATCGGCATATCTTGATTGGAATCAGACGATCTGAACCCTAGAGTTAGGATTAAGGTCCTACAAGCCATTTCAAAATATTGCATTTAGAGTCAGCCTCTAGGGATTGCCGTTTGTGCATCCTTGTTTGTATATCTATGATTGTATGATATTTTATATTCCCTACATTTTTCAAAACCCATGGTATATATTATTCAAAATTTCCTCTTTATTTTAAAACCCAGGTGTATTTTCCTTTTTTTTTCTCTTAATTTCTTCTAATTCTTTTTTTGATCCTGCCTGCAATTCTTCAAAATTTTGAAATTCTTTTCTATATTCTATTCCTTACCCTCATTTACAATAAAAACATCTTTTGTCAGGAGATGTCCTTTTCAAAATTAAATCTTTGTTCATATTTTACTTGTTTATCCTTTTGCGGTTGCAAATTTTTTGTGACAACCCGATCCCTCGTAATGTGATGTTTTTCATTTTCAGATTATGATTTCCTCCTTTATTAAAATTTCTTCCTAGATCTTTTCTAAAAAGACCCATTTATGCTCTACAGAGAGCATCAGCGCTATCAGTTGAGTCAGGCAAAGCTCAGAGATTACACTGCTCTAAAATCCCAGTTATAAGCAGAAAGAGTAAGGAATGGATTCTCAAAAATCTGCTAGAAAGGGAGTTCAGGACAACAGAAGTGAGATCGATCCCGCGATATACCAATTATTCAAAAAGATGATGGTTGAGATATTGTCTGAACAAGCTGAAGCCAATTACGGGAAAGCTCCCACAGAAGGAAAGGCACCTGTCACCTTTCCCCTGACTGAACACAGCCACATCAGTGCAGGAAACTCTAAAGCCAATAGGGGCAGCAATCAAGGCAACCAGGGCAGCAACTTGAGAAAGCATAAAAGCCAGATTGGGAAATATTGTGAAAACCATGATAGACCTCTTCAATACAGTCCTCAGCAACAAGGCAAGAAGCAAGAAGAACTAAAGCGCAAGGATTGGAGCAGGGATCGAGATTTCACTCCTTTGGATGAACCGCTCGACAAAGTCCTCGAATACATGTTGTCCAGCGGATTACTCAGGCTCCCACAAGCCGCCAGCCCTTCCACAGTCATGGGAAAATATATAGACCAGTTCTGCGGATACCATCGAGTAACAGGGCACGACACTGAGCATTGCTTCATCTTCAAGAATATCGTTCAGGATTTCCTTGATAAAAATCTCTTTGTCCAAAATGAAGGAGAAAAGCATCCAGATATCCTAAACATGCATGCTCAGTCTAGTTGCCAGATAGGGGTCAGTGCTCAGCGGAAGCCAAACAAGCCGAAGAAAGCAACCATGAAGGTTGGGGTTATGATCGTCAGCTTACCCCTCTAGGTCAGCCGATCAAAGAAGTTCTCCAATACCTGCTCGAGAAAGAAATGATCAAGCTCCCAAAGCAGGATGATCCCTCTGTCACCAAAGGGAACTGGAAGAATCGCTTTTGCAAGTTTCATCGAGCGAGGGGGCATGACACGGAGCGCTGTTTCATCCTCAAAAACATTGTGCAGGACTACATTGATAAAGAGCTTCTGGTACCAGAGGAAGGAGAAGAGCAGCCTGCATTTTCAGTCGGACCTTTTTCAGACCAATCAGAGAATTGAGAATGCCAAGAGTTTTTCGCTTTCATCCCTTTCTGTCAGTCGTTTTGTAGGGGCAAGTCAGCCCAGTCTTTGTGACCTTTTTTTAGCATACTTGTAAATATTCAGTTCTATTATCAAACTTTTGCTTATCAATGAAGTGTCGATTTTCTTTATATCCTTGATATTCAATACTTCCTTTTTTTTGCTATATTGGGGCATTACATTTCTTTTTCAAAATTCGGGACAATCCTGACATCATTCATGAGAGAAACGATATTACCTATGAGGGTCTTTCAAAAACCATGAAAATTTTAGTTCAAATATTTTATTACAACCTTTTTCAGAGATCAACCTTTGTGTTGATCATATTTTTCTACAAATTGATTTTGAATCATTGCATTTCAAAGATCAACCCTTGTGTTGATCATATTGATTTCGAATTATTGCATTTCAAAGATCGACCCTTGTGTTGATCATATTTTCTAAAAATTTGGTTTTTAAACCATTACATTTCAAAGATCAATCCTGGTGTTTATTATGTTTTCTAAAAAAATGTTGATTTCAAATCATTGCATTCAAAGATCAATCCTGGTGTTGATTATGTTTTCTAAAAAATTGATTTCAAATCATTGCATTCAAAGATCAATCCTGGTGTTGATTATGTTTTCTAAAAAAAATGTTGATTTCAAATCATTGCATTCAAAGATCAATCCTGGTGTTGATTATGTTTTCTAAAAATTGATTTCAAATCATTGCATTCAAAGATCAACTCTTGCGTTGATCATATTTTCTAAAAAATTGATTTTGAATCATTGCATTCAAATATCAACCCTTGTGTTGATCATATTTTCTACAAATTGATTTTCAAATCATTGCTTCAAAAAATTAACCCTCATGATGATCTCTCATGAATGATCCCCTTTCAAAGATTAGCTCTCGTGGTTAAATCCTTCTTTCCAAAAATGATTTTCTCATTTTCTTCTCTCATTTTAAAGATCCCACATGCAGGCAGGATCAAACTCTTTTTTTTTTTCAACCTTTTGTTTATCCATCTTTATCAGTTTTATTAATTTTTATTCATTTTATTATTATTCATCCATTTTATTAATTCTCCTTGATTCTTATTTTCAAAGAATACCCTTTCAGGTTAAGGGATAAACCTGATGCCTCCTGTCAATGAGGTATTCTCTTTTTATTTCCCCCTTTCAGGTTAAGGGATAAACCTGATGCCTCTTTTCCCATGAGGTATTTCTTTTTCCTTCTTTCTTTTTCTCCCCTTTCAGGTTAAGGGATAAACCTGAAACCTCATCCTACGAGGTCCTTCTTTCTTCAAGATAAGGGATAATCCTGAATGTCTTTCTCTTTTAAAGCTTCATTAATTTCTGCTAAATCTTTTTTTTTTTATCCAATTTTATCAATTTTATTTTAATTCTTCCAAATTCTTTATCAAAGCCTTTTCATCAACTTTTGCCTAAATTTTATTCCTTTCCCATTCAGGATAAGGGATAATCCTGAAACCCCTCATAGGAGCAACAATGCTACCTGTGAGAATTCTTTTACAAAGATTCTTTCCATAAAATTTCTTTGATTCTTCTCTTTTGTCAAATCTTCCATCAATTTCTATCTCTTCTCATCAATTCTTTTTAAATTTTATTTTCTCCCCAGTCGAGATAAGGGGGCAATCAGATCACATGCAAATAAATTTAGTCCTCTAAATGGTCATTCTCAATCCCAGGTCCGGTCCTCGCGCTGGCAAATTTTCAAAATTCAATCTTTTTGATTAAAAGCTTTCTATCAAAAACCCGAGTTCTCACTTGGGCTTCTTCCCTCTTGTGATCATCGCAAAATTTTTCCTCTCGTAATGTTCTCTCTCTTCCTTCTCTTTTCCTTTCCAACCTCTTATTTTCCTCCTTTTTGAAGGGAGAAAAGATAAAAGACGGAAAGAAAAGAGAGAAGAGAAAAGAAAGAAGAGAAGAGGAGAGGAATTCTTTTGCGGGTTTCACTTGACCTTAATTTTGAAGAATTTTGAAATAACTCGCCTCCGTTTTTGAAATATTTGCGGGAAAACTGGGAGACGGGATCCGCTCGTCGGTACGAGGTTCAACCGTTCCTGGTGCCTTTACCAGGGGTAATCGAACCAAGGGTCGAATTTATGCCTTTTGTTTTGCTAAGAAATTATTCTAAGTCTAAATGCACAAAGAATCATGCTTGTGCAAATGCAAAGATGTATGCTCTTTTTGAAAAATGTTTTGAAGAATTCCCAAGTGTTTCTGAGATGAATCTGATAAAGTGAAGAAATAATTTTTTTAACTTAGAACTTAAGATTAAAGTTCTAAATTTTTAGAATAATCAAGAGCTTGGGAAAATAAATCTGAATTTTGAGGAATGATTTTGAAGTTTTGAGATAAAAGAAGAAGAAAGGAATTTTCAAAGTCATAAATGGACTTTGAATCAGAATGAAAATGGAGTTTAATCAAAGGGAAAGATAGAATTGGAAATCTAAATAAAATTGAGAAATGAAATTGATTTAGAAGTTGGAATTTCAAGATGAAATCCGAATCCATGATCTTGGATTTGAATAGAGTTCAAAGTTGAATTTTGAATTTAGGATCTGAAATAGGAACTTGATTTGAAATCTGAAAATGAAATGGAATTGGTTTTAAGGATTGGAATTAAAGTGGAATTTGGATTTGGAATTTTGAATGGAATTGGATTCAAGATTTGGAATCCAAGATGGTATTTGGATCTGAAATCTGAGATCCAAGATAGGGTTGGACTCTGGATCCTAAGATGGAATTGGATCTGAAGTCTGAGATCCAAAGTAGAATTGGGATCTAGATCCTAAATGGATTTGGATCTGAAGCCTGAGATCCAAAGTAGAATTGGGTTTTGGATTCTAGAATGGATTTGGATCTGAAGCCTGAGATCCAAAGTAGAGTGGAATTCTGGTTCCTAGAATGGAATTTGGATCTGAATCTGAGATCCAAAGTAGGTTGGATTCTGGATCCTAGAATAGAATTTGGATCTGAATATGAAATCCAATGGTAGAATGAGGATCTGGATCCTAAAAGAAATTTAGATCTATGATTTGGAGATCCAAAGTAGAATAAGACTTTGGATCCTAAATGGAATTTGGATCCGTGATGGGAGATCCAAAATGGAATGGAGTTTATACTTGGAAAGCTGGATCCAAGTTGAGGCTAGGATTTAACTTCGGATTTGGGTTATGAAAAAGTTCAAATAGGACCTTTAAAGATGGATCTGGGTTTTTTGGAAACCCAAAATTTAAGTTTTGAGATTCAAATCCAAACCTTGATTGAAGATAAAGGAGGTGAACTTGATTTTAAAATCAGAGGATAACTTTAAAGTTAAATTGAACTTTGAAATTGAATTTTGAATTGAGTTGGAGATTTGGAGTTTGAATATAAAATGATTTTGGAGTTTCAAAGTCAAATTGGACTTTGAAATTGAATTTTTGAATCTTGAAATGAGATAGAATTGGATTTGAATAAGAAGAAGAAGAATCACTTGGAATTTTTGAAAAAGGAAAATTTGAAAATATGATGCAATTCTATCCTATATGATGAATGAATTTGAATGAGTTTGGAATTGGATTTGAAAATCATATTTCATTCTTCAAGTGAATTTAAATAAGATTAATGATATAATACACTCCTGACTATGGTCATTGAATGTATTATATAAATAGTCATATCTAAATTCAAATGAAGGATAAAATACCTTTTAGGTGCTTTTATAGAATTTAAAATGAGATTAACCCTCAATATACCCTGACTATGGCCATTGGTATATTTTTTTGAGTTAAATTTTAAGTTAAATTCTGATAAAAGAAGAAAATATTTTAGGAAAATATGATGGATTTTGAAAAGTGGATCCAGTGTGGGTCCAGTGTTTATTTTGTAAAAGATAAAAATGCTAAGTTTTGTCCACACCCTGACTATGGCCATTGATGTGGATCATCAACTTAGAATTAATTTACCTCTTACGAAATGGTGCAACTGCCATTCGTGTTTCACCATTGTGGGAATTTGAGAAATGAAGGCAAAAATGCATGGAAAACAAGCAATTCATGATATTTACAATGCTCATTCATCCTATCTAAAACAGGAAATGTAAGTCCTTATTAAGGCCTAACTTATTACAAGGTTTGAATTTTGAAAAATACAAATCTCAAATGATGATATTCTCCTCATATTCCCTGAAAGAATGAATTAGTACAATCACAAGGAAAGATGACTATGTCCTATGGAATCAAGAAAGCAAGTAGTAAAATGAAATTTTAAGATATGTGTGAGAGTCTACATATATATATATATATATATATATATATATATATATATATATATATATATATATATATATATATATACAAAAAGGAATATACATACCGAAAGACAAGACTTTAGGCCTAATGAGGAAAGACACATGATCATGCTTACTCTACGATGGGGACGCCCAAATTGATGATGTCCAGATTTTAAAACCCATTGCGGAGATTGAACTCACACACATTCATCTAAATGTGATACCTAAGTTTGATGGAGGAGCTAAAAGTGACTGAAAAAAATATGACAGCAGTAGATATACAAGCAGCAAGTTAAAGTGACTGGTAAGTAAACATGATTGGTCACTGTGGCTTATGTGCATTGTGAAATGGAGGTGTCCTACCGCATATTATACACAAAACCTCACGAAAGTAAAAGTAACAGCTTGTCATCCTGTTTCAATCCCATCATTTGAACTATATACATCTACTCTGATTTTAACGAGTCGATTGACCCAGGAGGTTTATAATGGCCAATGATGACGAAGGCAGTGTAGAGGTTTCAGCAAGTGGTGATAGTGGGAGATATGAATGTGTAGTAGCAAAGTGAATGCAACTAGCAGCAGTAAGGATAAAAAAAAATGCAGTGGGAAGATGGGATATATGGAGTACTAACCAAAGGGACCTATACAGAATGCAACGTTGGGTAATTTCTTTAGTGTGCCTTAAAGCTGTTTGAATCAAAGCAGTATGATCCAAGGATGGATCCCCACCATCAATTTCGCTGCTCCAACAGCCTCCAATTGCCTTAAAGCCATGGTCTTCTTTTAAGACAGCAAACCTCAAAATATTATTATAGTGTGGAATCCTATCACCCAAGGATAAGTCCTCAAAAGCATCAGGACTTATTTCATTCATCAAGATTACAATAAGTGACAGAGGGATTTACAGTGACTTAAGTACAAACACTGATCTTTTCAAATACAATGAACAGATTAACACATCAGACTTTCTAAACTCAAATAGCAATTTTAGTTGATCAGATTCGGACCAAAAACTCAAGCCTTAAATTGATTAACAGACCAACTCTAATATCATTTTCTAAAAAATTAAACAGTAAATGGATTGTAAATGACATACTGTAGTCATGGTGAAGATATATGAATAGTGTATTTCGCAGAAACAATGCAATGAAATAAATAGGTGCGTGGAGGAGTGAATTAACATTGACATTTGATGAGAATAAATATACAACAGGATGTTAAAAAAAAAACGAACTGGAAATGCAGGAATTTCAAACAGGGGAGTTGGCTACCTTTTGTGGCTTTCAGAACATCGATTTTCTGCTGCAGCACAAGATCAGGGTGGCAGCCTTCACAAGATCCCTGACCAATTTTACTGTTGATAGTTCCTCATGAAATATATCATAATGTGCTCATCTTCTTTGTTTTGATCCGAGATAACACAGCCTGAATCAAAGGAAATCCATAGTATAATGATCAAAGGGGCATTATGGTGAGCATTCTTTAACTCCTTCTCTGCTTTTGAAAGCAGAGGTCTGTGGCAATACAGAGAAATCTTTCAAGATTAACATTTAAACTTCATTTCTGTAATAAGAATCCAAGATCCGAATAGCGTGGAATATAGCTAGCATAGACAGTCAAATGTATGATCTGATCTCAGTGAGGCAACATGTGAATGGAATAGGCAACGTACCATGATCAAAGTATAATCAAAAGGATGATCAACTGCCATCAGATCAGGAGATCGAAGGCAACCAAATGATCAATTGGACATAATGCAATCATAATCAAATAGTTAAAGGGATATAATGCAATGAAAATACAAAACATATGATAAAACTGGAATATTGAGAAGTAAAGCAGGCAATTAGCTAAATGTGAGATAATCAATGGTTAAACCAAAATAAAAGAAACCCATACCTTGTGAAGGGAAACGACTTCTGAAGGTGGAATTACTTTGATCCACCCGATCTCCAGAGGATCTCTCAATAGGAAGATCAAAATGCTCCCAGATGAGGTAATTCCCTTATAAGCTTTCCACATGAAACGAGACAATAAGATGGATAAAAAAAATAAAATAATAAAAAAAAGGCACATGAGCATCCTCTGTTCAACCTGTAGCTTCCCCTGATTTGAGGTAACAATTTCTCTCCAACGTTAATCCTACAGAGGGTTTTAAGAGCCATGTTTGCAGAGATTTCAAGAAAAGGGCCAGTAGGAATAGGGATAACTAAGGGAGGGGGCAATGTATCTAGAGCAGAGATTGTCGTCATTCCCTTTATGGAAACTATTGAGTCGTTGAAGGGAATATGGTCACCACCAGGTCAGATTTGGATATTCTATCATCTTCAAGTCAAAAGATCGTGCATGTGTTGTAACAGTGTTGTTACAGAAGATAAAACCAATACAGTGGATGGCTTATTGGATGGGTTCTGTGGAAGAAGATATGAATTACCTTCTGAAAGGTCGATAACCTACTTAATACATTTAGGATGTAGACACCCCAATCAGAAGGGAGCCAGACGTTTGGAAATCAACCAATCATCGTCATGGAACCTCTTTAGCTTAACAGGGCCAAGGTTACACAACCAAAGCATTGCCGCAACATTAGAGGAAAAAAAAAGGGAAATAACATCAAATAAGAGAAACAAAAGTGTTGCAGCCGATCATGATAACAATGAAATTTGGAGATAGTTCTAATATCATAACACAGCATGGTTGGATTTAACAACAAACTGAAACAAATGAGTGAAATGTGATAATGAACAAGGGGCTTAAACATACTTACACATTGATGAATCACAGATGGATGATAAGATGCAAAAAATGGAAGAGAACATATGCAGACGAGATTGACTAAGATAAAACAAAAGAAAAGAAAAGAAAATTAATAAAGGGTGCAAACAGAAAACTGAAAGTCAGAAGGGAAATCGAAATGTAAGACAATTATCATAATGTGACGAGAAATCACATGTCACTGAGAAATCAAATACAGATAGGGAATCGAATGGCAACAGAAAATCGGGCTGGAAAGAAAATCAGATCATCATGCAAGCATGAAATTGAAAATAGGACCAGACATAGGTTAGGACGTAATATAAATGAAACATAAAAAGAGAAGAAGAAAAAGAAATCGTGTTGGAATGGAGCCATTCCAATTGATATTCCACAAGGTCGATCGATCCTACTAGATGTAGGTCGATCCTATCCTTAGTGCTTCTAAAAAAAAAAAATAAGAAAACAAAATGACGAATGCTCTACAGAAATCGACACAGAAGGGAAATAGACTAAAAAAAAAGGGTTCCCAGAAAAGGGATGTTGTAGATCCGACGAGAGGAGCAAAAAGAGAGCAAATGGGAAAGCCTCAGAGGAAATCAAAGAAGAAGAAATTAGGATAAAGTTTGATTGGCAACTTACCAGGATTCTATTGAAATTCTGAGGGATGAAGGAGAAGCTTCCCTCCGTTCTGCTGTGAAGACTGTGGACTTGCAATGGCAGGTGACTCCCTTTTAGAAGCGTTGCAGATAGCCCTCCAGAAGCAAAACTGGTGCGTGAGTCTTGATGAAATGGGATGAACAAGGGAGGTCGGCAACGGGGAGATGCTTCTATAGCTCCGCAAGAGTCCGGCTTACAGAGAAAACGTCCCAGGGAAAGAAGCCTGCGGGGGTGAGGGCAGATCGAGAGAGAGAAGGATGGTGAATGGGGAGGTGAAGAAGCGGTCGTCGAAGGAGAAGAAGATGGTAGGGTAGCAGACGGTCCCTGGAAAAGAGGCCTTCCGTGCCTTTTTAATGAGAGAGAAGAAGAATCGGTTGGATTCGTCAGTTAGAGATGAACGGGAGAGAGAGGGGAAAATCGATGGAGGAAACCATCCGAGAAGAAGGTTTCGTGCAGAAGAAAATGGGAAGAGAGAGAGAGAGTGAAGAGAGAACGGAAGGGGGGCGGCTATCTTTCCCTTTTTTTCTTTACGAAGGAAAAACCCTAAAACCTACTTTGCAAAAGACCCCCTTCGGTTTTCAAATTTTTACGAAAAAGGGGCTTCCGAGGTCTTTAGCAAAAAAGAAAAATCGATTTTTACACTCATTTGGTTTTCTCATAATTTTCTCAATTTTTTGGTTTTTTGCATTATCTTTTCAATTTTTTTGTATTTTTAGAATAAAATCCTAAAATCTGTGAGAAAACAAAGATTAAAACTAATTTTTTGGCAATTTTGCAAAAATATTTACAAGAGGGAATTTTTTCTGAGAGTTTTAAAAGCTATTTTGAGAAAATTTCTTTAGAAACGAGTTTTGATCCGGATTTTTGGAGGAAATATGGATTTAAAGTACTGGATTCGGATCTGGAGTTGATTTTGAATATAGCTTTACGGAATTTAGTTCAGAAAATCTGAAGAAATGATTTGATTTTTCTCAGAAAACGAGATTAGGGGCAAAAGGGTCATTTTTAGAAAACTTTGAAAAATTTGAGGTGTTCACAGATGCCCCTCTTTGCTACTAAGCCGGTTGAAAGCCGAGCTTAGTGGTAAAGACAACACTCCAAATTTTGAAAATGCCTCAGTCAGCAGATCTGAACTGGGTGTGGAAGAATTATTTTGAAAATATGGCTTTTTCAGGCTTAGAACCTTGTCCTGAATGGTTTTGGGGAGACGAAATCCTTGAAATGATATGATTAAGTAAAAGATGAGAAAATCGTGACGGGACTTTTAGATGGAAATTCCAAAATGGTGGGAAATGAGAATTTTGATCAGGTCTCGTGGGTGAGACAAGATACTCTTATCGGAATGATTCAGGTTTAGCCCTTAACCTGGATGGGACGAAGATATATCAGAAGTGTATTGAATGAGGAAAGGAGTTCATGAGAACCTTGATGGGACATTTTGAAAAATGCCTCGTGAAATGAAGCTCAAGTATGATCCTTTCTTGGAGGAATATATGAAGCATGGGTTCCTTGATGGAAAGAACCATGGTGGGACTGGAAGAAAACATCTCGTCAACAACGAGGAATCTCATTGGAATGTGACTCAGGTTTAACCCAAACCTGCAAGGAAGATACCTCGCGAAGCGAGGTTCCGGTTTAACTCTTAATCTGGATAGGAAATCTACCATATGGGTTTCTCAAAAATGGAGAAAGCACGATGGGACCTTCGGAATTTGGACGAACAAATCCGAGAGGGGTTTTTGCGAAAGGAGGAAATATAGAGTCCCTAAAGCTTTGAAAAGGGGAAGAAATTGGGCGTCTCATTGCTGAGACTGAAATAGCTTTTGTAATTAATGATCTTTTGCAAATGCTTCAGGTTTGACCCTTATCCTGAGTGGGGAAAATCTACCATACAGGTTTCTCAAAAATGGAGAAAGCGCGATGGGACCTTCGGAATTTGGACGAACAAATTCGAGAGGGGTTTTTGCGAAAGGAGGAAATATAAGGTCCCTAAAGCTTTGAAAAGGGGAAGAAATTGGGCGTCTCATTGCCGAGACTGAAATAGCTTTTGAAATCAAAGAATCTTTCGCAAATGGTTCAGGTTTGACCCTTATCCTGAGTGGGGGAAATCTACCATACAGATTTCTCAAAATAGAGAAAGCACGATGGGACCTTCGGAATTTGGACGAACAAATCCGAGAGGGTTTTTTGCGAAAGGAGGAAATATAGAGTCCCTAAAGCTTTTGAAAAGGGAAGAAATTGGGCGTCTCATTGCTGAGACTGAAATAGCTTTTGAAATCAAAGAATCTTTCGCAAGAAATTTCAGGTTTTTGACCCTTATCCTGAGTGGGTCATCCATACGGAATTCGTTAATGAGAAAACCGTGATGGGACAGGAGGAGATACTTCTTCTGAGGCAACCCTTTTTGGGACATACAAACAATGCTAGGTTGCATCAAAGTGAATATTGAATGTTTATTTTAATTCTTAGAATAGCTAGAAAGTTTTGCCAATAAGATAAAATCATAGTAGATTCAGATGCTTCTAAATGTGCATGTATGTGCAAAGATATTCCCTCTTTTACCTAGAGTATTTACTCTAATGAGGTTAACTCCTCGGTTTTAAGAGTCAAATTCAAAAATTTAGCACTGATGATTTTCTTCAAGGAAGCTATCCATTTCCCTGATATGAGAATAAAAGAAATATTCTTAATTTCATAAAAGCAAGTAATGAAAAGATATTGATAAAAGAATTTTGCATGAGAAAAGATGACTTTTGGAACCTTTGGCAGTTTGATATCTGGGTGTCCTCCCATGATGATCTTTTGCACTCTTTTTGAGTCATTGGGCTTTCTCGGTTTCTCACATCATCCTTCATTTGGATGTCCTGACTTTTTTTTCTCTTTTTCAGGGAAGGGTACTTCACAAACTCCTTCATCTTGGAGATGTTCCGATCCTTTTTTTATCTCAAGGATTCTATATGATATTGGCTCAAAGAGGTCTTTTAGATGTAGCTGAAATCAAATATCTTTTAGGGTTTGTCGGTAGGTTCATCGCATCTGCCTTCATCTCGACAGTGATCCGAACTTTCTCTGGAAGAATCTGTCACAAACTCCGTCATCTTGGAGATGTTTCAAATCTTCTTTGACCCCGGAGATCCACTCGCTTAATTCGCCTTCATCTTGACGACAATTGAGAGATCCCTTTTGTGGATATTTGATTGCAACTTTTTAAACGACAATGAGAAGATATGGGTTGAGTGGATTCTTTTATAGCTCCAGATATTTCCACTGTCTGATTGCCAGAAAGTCATTTTAAAACACGCGCCATAGCCAAGATCAATATCAATTCGCTTCTGGCTTTTCAACATCATTGAAGATTTCTTTTATTGATCATATCGAGGATATTTCTTACATCCTTTTGGTTGATCAACAGGAAAATATTTGAATTTGACCTCTTTTCGCAAAAAGTTTCACCTTTTAAAAGGAAATACAGGAGGTAATCTGAGAAAATTCTTTTTGTGTAGTAAGAATATTTAGAATCAACAAATGCTTTTAGCAAATTGGCAAAGTTTTCATGAATTCTTTGTGAAATAATCACTCAATGTAGATTTGATGAGACCTTGAGTCGCAATCTCTTGATTTTGGAAATACATGACCAGCAAAAGCTGGAACCTTTGAAATACATGACCAGCAGAAGCTGGAACGTTTGAAATACATGACCAGCAGAAAGCTGGAACGTTTGAAATACATGACCAGCAAAAGCTGGATCTTTTGGAAATACATGACCAACGAAAGTTGGATCTTTTGGAAATACATGACCAGTGAGATGCTGGATCTTTTGGAAATACATCAGATTTAAGTCAGATCTTGAATTTTTGTAAAAGGAAAGAATTTGATCAGAGCATTGAATTTAGAAGGTTACCGGCGCGAGAACCGGATTTTCCAAATGAGCTCAACATATGATTGAGAATTTTGAGAAATAAGATGAGCTAGGAAAGTAAAATTTTGATGAAAGATTCTGAATTCAATGGACCGTCACATCCTAACTGCGTGGTGGTCTGTTTTCAGGATTTATCTCCTTATCCTAAACTGGGAAGGAAGGAAAGAAATACCTCGTTAGCAGGAGGCATTAGGTTTATCCCTTAACCTGAAGGGGACTGCAAAAGAAAGGATGGATTTCCAATGCGAGGATTGGATTCAAAAGGAAGTCCTGGTCGGAACTCAGAACTTCGACTCAAAATAATAGAGGGAAAAACCCGAGCTGGAACTCGGATTTTTAAAGGAATGATGGATTTCCAATGCGAGGATTGGATTCAAAAGGAAGTCCTAGTCGGAACTCAGAACTTCGAACGAAAGATAATAGAGGGAAAAACCCGAGCTGGAACTCGGATTTCTAAAATGATGGATTTTCAATGCGAGGATTGGATTCAGAAGGAAGTCCTGGTCGGAACTCAGAACTTCAAACGAAAAATAGAGGAAAAACCCGAGCTGGAACTCGGATTTCTAAAGAAATGATTAATTTCCAATGCGAGGATTGGATTCAGAAGGAAGTCCTGGTCGGAACTCAGAACTTCGAACGAAAGATAATAGAGGGAAAAACCCGAGCTGGAACTCGGATTTCTAAAATGATGGATTTCCAATGCGATGATTGGATTAAAAAGGAAGTCCTGGTCGGAACTCAGAACTTCGACTGAAAATAATAGAAGAAAACCCGAGCTGGAACTCAGATTTTCAAAGGAATGAAGGATTTCCAATGCGAGGATTGGATTCAAAAGGAAGACCTGGTCGGAACTCAGAACTTCGACTGAAAATGATAGAAGAAAAATCCGAGCTGGAACTTGGATTTCCAAAAGAATGAAGGATTTCCAATGCGAGGATTGGATTCAAAAGGAAGTCCTGGTCGGAACTCAGAACTTCGACTGAAAATAATAGAAGAAAAACCTGAGCTGGAACTCGGATTTTCAAAGAAATGAAGGATTTCCAATGCTAGGATTGGATTCAAAAGGAAGTCCTGGTCGGAACTCAGAACTTCGACTGAAAATAATAGAAGAAAAACTCGAGCTGGAACTCGGATTTCCAAAGGAATGAAGGATTTCCAATGCGAGGATTGGATTCAAAAGGAAGTCCTGGTCGGAACTCAGAACTTCGAACGAAAGAATAGAGGGAGAAGCCCATGTGAAAACTCGGGTTTTTGACAAGAGATTGAGTTTTGAAAATTTGCCAGCGCTAGGACCGGACCTGGGATTGAGAATGACCATTTAGAGGACTGAATGATCTGAATGCCCCCTTATCTTGATTAGAGAGGAAATAAAATTTAAAAGAACAAATGTGAAGAGATAGAAATTGATGGGAAGATTTGACAAAAGAGAAGAATCAAGGAAATTTTATGGAAAGAATTCTCACAGGTAGCATTGTTGCTCCTATGAGGGGTTTTTAAGATTATCCCTTATCCTGAATGGGAAGAAAATAAAATTTAAGCAAAAGCTGATAAAAAGGCTTTGATAAAAAATTAGAAGAATTAAAACTTAATAAAATTGATAAAATTGAATGAAGAAAAAGATTTAGCAGAGATTAATGAAACTTTAAAAGAGAAAGACATTTAGGACTATCCCTTATCCTGAAGAAAGAAAGACCTCGTAGGATGAGATTTCAGGTTTATCCCTTAACCTGAAGGGGGAAGAAAGAAAGAAAAAGAAGGAAAAGAAATACCTCATGGGAAAGAGGCATCAGGTTTGTCCCTTAACCTGAAAGGGTATTTTTGAAAATAAGAATCAAGGAGAAATAAAATGGATAAATAATAATAAAATGAATACAAATTGATAAAACTGATAAAATAAAAATAAAAAATGGATAAACAAAAGGTTTGAGAAAAGAATTTGATCCTGCCTGCATGTGGGATCTTTTAAAATGAGAGAAGATGATGAGAAAATCATTTTGGAAGAAAGGGTTAACCACGAGAGCTAATCTTTGAAAGGGGATCATTCATGAGAGATCATCATGAGGGTTAAATTGTTTGAAGCAATGATTTGAAAATCAATTTGTAGAAAAATATGATCAACCCGAGGGTTGATATTTGGAATGCAATGATTCAAAATCAATTTTTTAGAAAATATGATCAACACAGGGGTTGATCTTTGAATGTAATGATTTGAAATCAATTTTTGGAAAACATAATCAACACCAGGATTGATCTTTTGAATGCAATAAAATCAAATTTTTGGAAAATGAGATCAGCACAAGGGTTGATTTTTAAATGTAATGAAATCAAATTTTGGAAAATGAGATCAACACAAGGGATTGATCTTTGAATGAAATAAAATCAAATTTTTGGAAAATGAGATCAACACAAGGGATTGATCCTTAAATGAAATGAAATCAAATTTTTGGAAAATGAGATCAACACAAGGGATTGATCTTTGAATGAAATGAAATCAGATTTTTAGAAAATGAGATCAACACAAGGGATTGATCTTTTGGAAATGTAATGTTTTGAAAACCAAATTTTTAGAAAACATGATCAACACAAAGGTCGATCTTTGAAATGCAATAATTTCGAAATCAATATGATCAACACAAGGGTTGATCTTTGAAATGCCATGATTCAAAATAAATTTGTAGAAAAATAGGATCAACACAAGGGTTGATCTTTGAAAAAGGTGATAATAAAATATTTGAACTAAGATTTTCATGGGGTTTGAAAAGACCCTCATAGGTAATATCATTTCTCTCATGAATGATGTCAGGATTGTCCCGAAAAAAAGAAATTTTAATGCCCCAATATAGCAAAAGGAAGAAAGTATTGAATATCAAAGATATAAAGAAAATTGACATTTCATTGATAAGCAAAAGTTGATGACAGAACTGAATATTTAGAAGTATTTTAACTAGAAAGAAGTCACAAAGACTGGGCTGACTTGCCCCTACAAAGCGACTGACAGAAAGGGATGAAAGCAAAAAACTCTTGGCATTCTCAATTCTCTTAGTATGGAAATGGTTCGGGCGGAACTGCAGTCTGCTCTTCTCCTTCCTCTAGTACCAGAAGCTCTTTATCAATGTAGTCTTGCACAATGTTTTTGAGGACGAAGCAGCGCTCCGTGTCATGCCCCCTCGCTCGATGAAACTTGCAAAAGCGATTCTTCCATTTCCCTTTGGTGATAGAGGGATCATCCTGCCTTGGGAGCTTGATCATTTCTTTCTCGAGCAGGTATTGGAGAACTTCCTCGATCGACTGACCTAAAGGAGTAAGCTGACGATCATAACCCCAACCTTCATGTTTTGCTTTCTTCGGCTTGTTTGGCTTCTGATGAGCACTGACCCCTATCTGGCAACTAGACTGAGCTTGCATGTTTAGGAGATCCGGATGCTTTTCTCCTTCATTTTGGACAAAGAGATTTTTATCAAGGCAATCCTGAACGATATTCTTGAAAATGAAACAATGCTCAGTGTCATGCCCTGTTACTTGATGGTATCTGCAGAACTGGTCTATATATTTTCCCATGATTGTGGAAGGGCTGGCGGCTTTTGGGAGCCTGAGTAATCCGTTGGTCATCATGTATTCGAGGATTTGGTCGAGCGGTTGATCTAAAGGAGCGAAATCTCGATCCTTGCGCTTTGGTTCTTCCTGCTTCTTGCCTTTCTGCTGAGGACTGTATTGAAGAGGTCTATTATGGTTTTCACAATATTTCCCAATCTGGCTTTTGTGTTCTCCCAAGTAGCTGCCCTGGTTGCCTTGATGGATGATCCTGCTGGCTTTAGAGTTTCTTGCACTGATGTGGCTGTGTTCAGTCAGAGGGAAGGCGACAGGTGTCTTTCCTTCTTCGGGAGCTTTTCCGTAATTGGCTTCAGCTTGTTCAGATAATATCTCCACCATCATCTTTTTGAATAATTGATATATCGCAGGATCGATCTCACTTTTGTTGTCCTGAACCCCTCTTTTGACAAACTTTTGAGAATCCATTCCTTACTCTTTTTGCTTATAACTGGGATGTTAGAGCAGTGTAATCTCCTGAGCTTTGCCAGTCTCAACTGATAACGCTGATACTCTCTGTAGAGCATAAATGGGTCTTTTTAGAGAGGATCCAGGAAGAAATTTTAATAAAGGAAGAAATCATAAAATGAAAACATCCCATTACGGGGGATTGGGTTGTCATCAAAATTTGCGACAACCGCATTTGTTTTTCTGAAAAGGATAGACAAGTAAAATGTGAATAAAGATAAATTTTGAAAAGGACATATCCTGACAAAAAGATGTTTTATTGTAAGTGAAGGTAAGGAATAGAATATAGAAAAGAATTGCAGGCAGAATAAAAAAGAATTAGAAGAAATCGAGAGAAGAAAAAAAGGAAAATACACCTGGGTTTTTAAAATAAGGAGGAAATTTTGAATAATAATATACCCAGGGTTTTGAAAAATATAAGAAATATAAAATATCATACAATCATAGATATACAAACAAGGATGCACAAACAGCAATCCCTAGAGGCTAACTCTAAATACAATATTTGAAATGGCTTGTAGTACCTTAATCCTAACTCTAGGGTTCAAATCATCTGATTCCATTCAAGATATGCCGATATACCCAAGTCGAAGCTGGAAGTACGTGGCATAGAAGTATTTCTCCAATTCTAAGGTAATGGTTCCCCAACATCCTTGAGCACCTACCAATATACCTCGGACTATGGCCCTTAGGTACGTGGTAGGGGGGTGCGAACCCAAACAAGTGGTCCAGTTGTGAGGCTCTCTCCCGAACTATGGTTCAGTGAGACAGCCTAGCAACGTGAAGACCGGGACAAAATAGGTAAGGAGGTTTTCAAAATATGCTCAACATGCAAAAAATCAGATGGCTCTAATGCAAGTCCTAAAGAGATAGATTAAAATGAAGAGAAGCACACACTTGCATACATTGTTTTGCATTCAATCCCTAAAATTGAGGAGAGTTGTATTTAAGACCTAAGTCTAATGTGAACATGAATAATCTCCTCAATATGGTCCTACCAAACCATACTTAAATCCTATATGCAATGATGTCAGCTTAGGACAAAATCTAGGCTCCTAAGGTTTGCATGAAAATGAAGCTGACATATGAAGAATAAAGACTTAGATAATATCGAAGCAAAAGAAAAGGCATAGATTCAACCGGACGAAGATGAGTCCCATCACGGTCGCCAAACCTGTGATCATCGCAAAATTTTTCCTCTCGTAATGTTCTCTCTCTTCCTTCTCTTTTCCTTTCCAACCTCTTATTTTCCTCCTTTTTGAAGGGAGAAAAGATAAAAGACAGAAAGAAAAGAGAGAAGAGAAAAGAAAGAAGAGAAGAGGAATTCTTTTGCGGGTTTCACTTGACCTTAATTTTGAAGAATTTTGAAATAACTCGCCTCCGTTTTTGAAATATTTGTGGGAAAACTGAGAGACGGGATCCGCTCGTCGGTACGAGGTTCGACCGTTCCTGGTGCCTTTACCAGGGGTAATCGAACCAAGGGTCGAATTTATGCCTTTTGTTTTGCTAAGAAATTATATAAGAAATTATTCTAAGTCTAAATGCACAAAGAATCATGCTTGTGCAAATGCAAAGATGTATGCTCTTTTTGAAAAATGTTTTGAAGAATTCCCAAGTGTTTCTGAGATGAATCTGATAAAGTGAAGAAATGATTTTTTTAACTTAGAACTTAAGATTAAAGTTCTAAGTTTTTAGAATAATCAAGAGTTTGGGAAAATAAATCTGGATTTTGAGGAATGATTTTGAAGTTTTGAGATAAAAGAAGAAGAAAGGAATTTTCAAAGTCATAAATGGACTTTGAATCAGAATGAAAATGGAGTTTAATCAGAGGGAAAGATAGAATTGGAAATCTGAATAAAATTGAGAAATGGAATTGATTTAGAAGTTGGAATTTCAAGATGAAATCCGAATCCAAGATCTTGGATTTGAATAGAGTTCAAAGTTGAATTTTGAATTTAGGATCTGAAATGGGAACTTGATTTGAAATCTGGAAATGAAATGGAATTGGTTTTAAGGATTGGAATTAAAGTGGAATTTGGATTTGGAATTTTGAATGGAATTGGATTCAAGATTTGGAATCCAAGATGGTATTTGGATCTGAAATCTGAGATCCAAGATAGGGTTGGACTCTGGATCCTAAGATGGAATTGGATCTGAAGTCTGAGATCCAAAGTAGAATTGGGATCTAGATCCTAAATGGATTTGGATCTGAAGCCTGAGATCCAAAGTAGAATTGGGTTCTGGATCCTAGAATGGATTTGGATCTGAAGCCTGAGATCCAAAGTAGAATGGAATTCTGGTTCCTTGAATGAAATTTGGATCTGAATCTGAGATCCAAAGTAGGTTGGATTCTGGATCCTAGAATAGAATTTGGATCTGAATATGAAATCCAATGGTAGAATGAGGATCTGGATCCTAAAAGAAATTTAGATCTATGATTTGGAGATCCAAAGTGGAATAAGACTTTGGATCCTAAATGGAATTTGGATTCGTGATGGGAGATCCAAAATGGAATGGAGTTTATACTTGAAAAGCTGGATCCAAGTTGAGGCTAGGATTTAACTTCGGATTTGGGTTATGAAAAAGTCCAAATAGGACCTTTAAAGATGGATCTGGGTTTTTTGGAAACCCAAAATTTAAGTTTTGAGATTCAAATCCAAACCTTGATTGAAGAAAAAGGAGGTGAACTTGATTTTAAAATCAGAGGATAACTTCAAAGTTAAATTGAACTTTGAAATTGAATTTTGAATTGAGTTGGAGATTTGGAGTTTGAATATAAAATTATTTTGGAGTTTCAAAGTCAAATTGGACTTTGAAATTGAATTTTTGAATCTTGAAATGAGATAGAATTGGATTTGAATAAGAAGAAGAAGAATCACTTGGAATTTTTGAAAAAGGAAATTTTGAAAATATGATGCAATTCTATCCTATATGATGAATGAATTTGAATGAGTTTGGAATTGGATTTGAAAATCATATTTCATTCTTTAAGTGAATTTAAATAATATTAATGATATAATACACTCCTGACTATGGTCATTGAATATATTATATAAATAGTCATATCTAAATTCAAATGAAGGATAAAATACCTTTTAGGTGCTTTTATAGAATTTAAAATGAGATTAACCCTCAATATACCCTGACTATGGCCATTGGTATATTTTTTTGAGTTAAATTTTAAGTTAAATTCTGATAAAAGAAGAAAATATTTTAGGAAAATATGATGGATTTTGAAAAGTGGATCCAGTGTTTATTTTGTAAAAGATAAAAATGCTAAGTTTTGTCCACACCCTGACTATGGCCATTGATGTGGATCATCAACTTAGAATTAATTTACCTCTTACGAAATGGTGCACGTGCCATTCGTGTTTCACCATTGTGGGAATATGAGAAATGAAGGCAAAAATGCATGGAAAACAAGCAATTCATGATATTTACAATGCTCATTCATCCTATCTAAAACAGGAAATGTAAGTCCTTATTAAGGCCTAACTTATTACAAGGTTTGAATTTTGAAAAATACAAATCTCAAATGATGATATTCTCCTCATATTCCCTGAAAGAATGGATTAGTACAATCACAAGGAAAGATGACTATGTCCTATGGAATCAAGAAAGCAAGTAGTAAAATGATGAGAGTCTACAAAAAGGAATATACATACCGAAAGACAAGACTTTAGGCCTAATGAGGAAAGATACATGATCATGCTTACTCTACGATGGGGATGCCCAAATTGATGATGTCCAGATTTTAAAACCCATTGCGGAGATTGAACTCACACACATTCATCTAAATGTGATACCTAAGTTTGATGGAGGAGCTAAAAGTGACTGAAAAAAATATGGCAGCAGTAGATATACAAGCAGCAAGTTAAAGTGACTGGTAAGTAAACAGGATTGGTCACTGTGGCTTATGTGCATTGTGAAATGGAGGTGTCCTACCGCATATTATACACAAAACCTCACGAAAGTAAAAGTAACAGCTTGTCATCCTGTTTCAATCCCATCATTTGAACTATATACATCTACTCTGATTTTAACGAGTCGATTGACCCAGGAGGTTTATAATGGCCAATGATGACGAAGGCAGTGTAGAGGTTTCAACAAGTGGTGATAGTGGGAGATATGAATGTGTAGTAGCAAAGTGAATGCAACTAGCAGCAGTAAGGATAAAAAAAAATGCAGTGAGAAGATGGGATATATGGAGTACTAACCAAAGGGACCTATACAGAAAACATGCTGAATGCAACGTTGGGTAATTTCTTTAGTGTGCCTTAAAGCTGTTTGAATCAAAGCAGTATGATCCAAGGTTGGATCCCCACCATCACTTTCGCTGCTCCAACAGCCTCCAATTGCCATAAAGCCATGGTCTTCTTTTAAAACAACAAACCTCAAAATATTATTATAGTGTGGAATCCTATCACGCAAGGATAAGTCCTCAAAAGCATCAGGACTTATTTCATTCATCAAGATTACAATAAGTGACAGAGGGATTTACAGTAACTTAAGTACAAACACTGATCTTTTCAAATACAATGAACAGATTAACACATCAGACTTTCTAAACTCAAATAGCAATTTTAGTTGATCAATTTCGGACCAAAAACTCAAGCCTTAAATTGATTAACAGACCAACTCTAATATCATTTTCTCAAAAATTAAACATTAAATGGATTGTAAATGACATACTGTAGTGATGGTGAAGATATATGAATAGTGTATTTCGCAGAAACAGTGCAATGAAATAAATAGGTGCGTGCAGGAGTGAATTAACATTGACATTTGCTGAGAATAAATATACAACAGGATGTTAAAAAAAAAACGATCTGGAAATGCAGGAATTTCAAACAGGGGAGTTGGCTACCTTTTGTGGCTTTCAGAACGCCGATTTTCTGCTGCAGCACGAGATCAGGGTGGCAGCCTTCACAAGATCCCTGACCAATTTTACTGTTGATAGTTCCTTATAAAATATATCATAATGTGCTCATCTTCTTTGTTTTGATCCGAGATAACACAGCCCGAATCAAAGGAAATCCATAGTATAATGATCAAAGGGGCATTATGGTGAGCATTCTTTAACTCCTTCTCTGCTTTTGAAAGCAGAGGTCTGTGACAATACAGAGAAATCTTTCAAGATTAACATTTAAACTTCATTTCTGTAATAAGAATCCAAGATCCGAATAGCGTGGAATATAGCTAGCATAGACAGTCAAATGTATGATCTGATCTCAGTGAGGCAACATGTGAATGGAATAGGCAACGTACCATGATCAAAGTATAATCAAAAGGATGATCAACTGCCATCAGATCAGGAGATCGAAGGCAACCAAATGATCAATTGGACATAATGCAATCATAATCAAATAGTTAAAGGGATATAATGCAATGAAAATACAAAACATATGATAAAACTGGAATATTGAGAAGTAAAGCAGGCAATTAGCTAAATGTGAGATAATCAATGGTTAAACCAAAATAAAAGAAACCCATACCTTGTGAAGGGAAACGACTTCTGAAGGTGGAATTACTTCGATCCAGCCGATCTCCAGAGGATCTCTCAATAGGAAGATCAAAATGCTCCCAGATGAGGTAATTCCCTTATAAGCTTTCCACATGAAACAAGACAATAAGATGGATAAAAAAAATAAAATAATAAAAAAAAGGCACATGAGCATCCTCTGTTCGACCTGTAGCTTCCCCTGATTTGAGGTAACAATTTCTCTCCAACGTTAATCCTATAGAGGGTTTTAAGAGCCATGTTTGCAGAGATTTCAAGAGAAGGGCCACTAGGAATAGGGATAACTGAGGGAGGGGGCAATGTATCTAGAGCAGAGATTGTCGTCATTCCCTTTATGGAAACTATTGAGTCGTTGAAGGGAATATGGTCACCACCACGTCAGATTTGGATATTCTATCATCTTCAAGTCAAAAGATCGTGCATGTGTTGTAACAGTGTTGTTACAGAAGATAAAACCAATACAGTGGATGGCTTATTGGATGGGTTCTATGGAAGAAGATATGAATTACCTTATGTAAGGTCGATAACCTGCTTAATACATTTAGGATGTGGACACCCCAATCAGAAGGGAGCCAGACGTTTGGAAATCAACCAATCATCCTCATGGAACCTCTTTTGCTTAACAGGGTCAAGGTTACACAACCAAAGCATTGCCGCAACATTAGAGGAAAAAAAAAGGGAAATAACATCAAATAAGAGAAACAAAAGTGTTGCAGCCGATCATGATAACAATGATATTTGGAGATAGTTATAATATCATAACACAACATGGTTGGATTTAACAACAAATTGAAACAAATGAGTGAAATGTGATAATGAACAAGGGGCTTAAACATACTTACACATTGATGAATCACAGATGGATGATAAGATGCAAAAAATGGAAGAGAACATATGCAGACGAGATTGATTAAGATAAAACAAAAGAAAAGAAAAGAAAATTAATAAAGGGTGCAAACAGAAAACTGAAAGTCAGAAGGGAAATCGAAATGTAAGACAATTATCATAATGTGACGAGAAATCACATGTCACTGAGAAATCAAATACAGATAGGGAATCAAATGGCAACAGAAAATCGGGCTGGAAAAAAAATCAGATCATCATGCAAGCATGACATTGAAAATAGGACCAGACATAGGTTAGGACGTAATATAAATGAAACATAAAAGGAGAAGAAGAAAAAGAAATCGTGTTGGAATGGAGCCATTCCAATTGATATTGCACAAGGTCGATCGATCCTACTAGATGTAGGTCGATCCTATCCTTAGTGCTTCTAAAAAAAAAAAATGAGAAAACAAAATGACGAATGCTCTACAAAAATCGGCACAGAAGGGAAATAGACTAAAAAAAAAGGGTTCCCAGAAAAGGGATGTTGTAGATCCGACGAGAAGAGCAAAAAGAGAGCAAATGGGAAAGCCTCGGAGGAAATCAAAGAAGAAGAAATTAGGATAAAGTTTGATTGGCAACTTACCAGGATTCTATTGAAATTCTGAGGGATGAAGGAGAAGCTTCCCTCCGTTCTGCTGTGAAGACCGTGGACTTGCAATGGCGGGTGACTCCCTTTTAGAAGCGTTGCAGATAGCCCTCCAGAAGCAAAACTGGTGCGTGAGTCTTGATGGAATGGGATAAACAAGGGAGGTCGATAACGGGGAGATGCTCCTATAGCTCCGCAAGAGTCCGGCTTACAGAGAAAACGTCCCAGGGAAAGAAGCCTGCGGGGGTGAGGGCGGATCGAGAGAGAGAAGGATGGTGAATGGGGAGGTGAAGAAGCAGTCGTCGAAGGAGAAGAAGATGGTAGGGTAGCAGACGGTCCCTGGAAAAGAGGCCTTCCGTGCCTTTTTAATGAGAGAGAAGAAGAATCGAGAGGATTCGTCAGTTAGAGATGAACGGGAGAGAGAGGGGAAGATCGATGGAGGAAACCATCCGAGAAGAAGGTTTCGTGCAGAAGAGAATGGGAAGAGAGAGAGAGTGAAGAGAGAACGGAAGGGGGGCGGCTATCTTTCCCTTTTTTTATTTACGAAGGAAAAACCCTAAAACCTACTTTGCAAAAGACCCCCTTCGGTTTTCAAATTTTTAAGAAAAAGGGGCTTCCGAGGTCTTTAGCAAAAAAGAAAAATTGATTTTTACACTCATTTGGTTTTCTCATAATTTTCTCAATTTTTTGGTTTTTGCATTATCTTTTCAATTTTTTTGTATTTTTAGAATAAAATCCTAAAATCTGTGAGAAAACAAAGATTAAAACTAATTTTTTGGCAATTTTGCAAAAATATTTACAAGAGGGAATTTTTTCTGAGAATTTTAAAAGCTATTTTGAGAAAATTTCTTCAGAAACGAGTTTTGATCCGGATTTTTGGAGGAAATATGGATTTAAAGTACTGGATTCGGATCCGGAGTTGATTTTGAATATATCTTTACGGAATTTAGTTCAGAAAATCAGAAGAAATGATTTGATTTTTCTCAGAAAATGGGATTAGGGGCAAAAGGGTCATTTTTAGAAAACTTTGAAAAATTTGGGGTGTTCACACCTATATTCCTTCATTTGAAGTTCCGAGTTCCGAGTTCCGACTCGGACTTCCTTCTTTATCCAATCCTCGCATTGAAAATCAATCATTTCTTTAGAAAACTGAGTTCCAGCTCGGGTTTTTCATCTGTTAAGTTCGTTTGAAATTATGAGTCCCGACTCGGATTTCCTTTTTGAATCCAATCCTCGCATTGGAAATCAATTATTTCTTTAGAAAACCGAGTTTTAAACTCGGGTTTTTCTTCTATTATTTTTCGTTCGAAATTTCGAGTCCCGACTCGGATTTCCTTTTTAATCCAATCCTCGCATTGGAAATCCATCATTTCTTTAGAAATCCGAGTTCCAGCTCGAGTTTTTCTTCTATTATTTTTCGTTCGAAGTTCTGAGTTCCGACCAGGACTTCCTTTTGAATCCAATCCTCGCATTGGAAATCACTCATTTCTTTAGAAATCCGATTTCCATCTCGGGTTTTTCTTCTGTTATTTTTTTGTTCAAAGTTCTGAGTTCCGACCAGGACTTCCTTTTGAATCCAATCCTCGCATTGGAAATCCATCATTTCTTTAGAAATCCGAGTTCCAGCTCGGGTTTTTCTTCTATTATTTTTCGTTTGGAGTTCTGAGTTCCGACCAGGACTTCCTTCTGAATCCAATCCTCGCATTGAAAATCAATCATTTCTTTAGAAATCCGAGTTCCAGCTCGGGTTTTTCTTCTATTTTTTTTTGTTCGAAGTTCTGAGTTCCGACCAGGACTTCCTTTTGAATCCAATCCTCGCATTGGAAATCCATCATTTCTTTAGAAATCCGAGTTCCAGCTCGGGTTTTTCTTCTATTATTTTTCATTCGGAGTTCTGAGTTCCGACCAGGACTTCCTTCTGAATCCAATCCTCGCATTGGAAAAACAATCATTTCTTTAGAAATTTAAGTTTTTTAAAACTCGGGGTTCTCTTTATCTTTTATTTTCTGAAGATTCAAGTCCCAACTCGGACTCTCTTCTTTTTCAAAAAAATCCCAACTGCCAGGCGGGACATTCTTCCAAAATCCAGCCTTCCGGGTAGTCCATTTCAAAATTTCAAAAATCTAGGTTTATTCTCTTCAAAAATTTATCTGTTCCCTTTCAGGTTAAGGGATAAACCTGATGCCTCCTGCTAATGAGGTATTTCTCCCTTTCCCCTTCAGGTTAAGGGATAAACCTGATGCCTCATGCTAACGAGGTATTTCTTTCCTTCCTTCCCAGTTCAGGATAAGGAGATAAATCCTGAAAATAGACCACACGCAGTTAGGATGTGACGGTCCATTAAATTCAGAATCTCTCATCAAATTTTACTTTCCGAGCTCATCTTATTCCTCAAAATTTTCAATCATATGTTGAGCTCATTTAGAAAATCTGGTCCTCACATCGGTAACCTTCTAAATTCATCGTTCTGATTAAATTCTTTCCTCTTTCAAAATTCAAGATCTGACTTAAATCTGATGTATTTCCAAAAGATCCAGCATCTCGCTGGTCATGTATTTCCAAAAGATCCAACTTTCGTTGGTCAGGTATTTCCAAAAGATCCAGCTTTTCCTGGTCATGTATTTCAAACGTTCCAGCTTTTGCTGGTCATGTATTTCAAATGTTCCAGCTTTCGCTGGTCAGGTATTTCAAAGGTTCCAGCTTTTGCTGGTCATGTATTTCCAAAATCAAAAGATTGCAACTCAAGGTCTCATCAAAATCTATATTAAGTGATTATTTCACAAAGAATTCATGAAAACTTTGCCAATTTGCTAAAAGCATTTATTGATTCTAAATATTCTTACTGCACAAAAAAAAATTTCTCAGATTACCTTCAGTATTTTCTTCCAAAAGGTGAAACTTTTTGCGAAAAAGAGGTAAAATTCAAATCTTTTCCTGTTGATCAACCAAAAGGATGTAAGAAATGTCCTCGATGTGATCAATGAAAGAAATCTTCAATGATGTTGAAAAGCTAGAAGCAAATTGATATTGATCTTGGCTATGACGCATGTTTTAAAATGACTTTCTAGCAATCAGGCAGTGGAAATATCCTGAGCTACAAAAGAATCCACTTAATCCATATCTTCTCACTTTCTAAGCTGCAATCAAATATCCGCAAAAGGGATCTCTCAATTGTCGTCAAGATGAAGGCGAATTAAGCGAGTAGACCCTCGGGGCCAAAGAAGATTTGAAACATCTCCAAGATGACGGAGTTTGTGATGGATCCTTCCAGGGAAAGTTCGGATCACCGTCGAGATGAAGGCGGATGTGAGGGGCCTACCGACAAACCCTAAAAGATATTTGATTCCAGCTATCATCTAAAGACCTTTTGAGCCAATATCATATATAATCCTTGAGAGAAAGAAGGATCGGAGCATCTCCAAGATGAAGGAGTTTGTGACGTACCCTTCCCTGAAAAAGAGAAAAAAGTCAGGACATCCAAATGAAAGATGATGTAAAAAACCAAGAAAGCCCAATGACTCAAAAAGAGTGCAAAAAGATCATCGTAAGGAAAACGCCCAGATATCAAACTGCCAAAGTTGCCAAAAGTCATCTTTTCTCATGCAAAATTCTTTTATCAATATCTCTTCATTTTCTGCTTTTATGAAATTAAGAATATTTCTTCTACTTCTCATATCAGGGAAATGGATAGCTTCCTTGAAGAAAATCATCAGTGCTAAAATTTTGAATTTGACTCTTAGAACTGAGGAGTTAACCCCGATAGAGAAAATACTCTAGGTAAAAGAGAAAATATCTTTGCACAAACGTGCACATTTCCAAGCATTTGAATCTACTATGATATTATCTTATTGGCAAAATTTTACAGCTATTCCAAGAATAAAATAAACATCCAATATCCATTTTGATGCAACCTAGCGTTGTTTATATTTCCCAAAAAGAGTTGCCTCTAAAGGAAGTATCTCTTCCTGTCCCATCACGGTTTTCTCATTAAAGAATTCCGTATGGACGACCCACTCAGGATAAGGGTCAAACCTGAACCATTTGCGAAAGATCATTTGATTTCAAAAGCTATTTCAGTCTCAGTAATGAGACGCCCAATTTCTTCTCCTTTTCAAATCTTTAGGGAACCCTATATTTCCTCCATTCACAAAAACCCCTTTCGGATTTGTTCGTCCAAATTCCGAAGGTCCCATCATGCTTTCTCCATTTTTGAGAAACCTGTATGGTAGATTTCCCCCACTCAGGATAAGGGTTAAACCTGAACCATTTGCGAAAGATCATTTGATTTCAAAAGTTATTTCAGTGTCAGTAATGAGACGCCCAATTTCTTCCCATTTTCAAAAGCTTTAGGGAATCTTGTATTTCCTCCTTTCGCAAAAACCCCTTTCGGATTTGTTCATCCAAAATTCCGAAGGTCCCATCGTGCTTTCTCCATTTTTTAGAAACCTGTATGGTTAATTTCCCCCACTCAGGATAAGCGTTAAACCTGAACCTTCTGCGAAAGATCATTTGATTTCAAAAGCTATTTCAGTCTCAGTAATGAGACACCCAATTTCTTCCCCTTTTCAAAGCTTTAGGGAACCCTATATTTCCTCCTTTCGCAAAAACCCCTTTCAGATTTGTTCACCCAAATTCCGAAGGTCCCATCGTGCTTTCTCCATTTTTAAGAAACCTGTATGGTAGATTTCCCCCACTCAGGATAAGGGTTAAACCTGAACCTTCTGCGAAAGATCATTTGATTTCAAAAGCTATTTCAGTCTCAGCAATGTGACGCCCAATTTCTTCTCCCTTTTCAAAGCTTTAGGGAACCCTATATTTCCTCATTTCGCAAAAACCGATCTCAGATTTGTTCATCCAAATTCTGAAGGTCCCATCGTGCTTTCTCCATTTTTGAGAAACCGGTATGGTAGATTTCCCCTACTCAGGATAAGGGTCAAACCTAAACCATTTGCGAAAGATCATTTGATTTCAAAAGCTATTTCAGTCTGAGTAATGAGACACTCAATTTCTTCCCCTTTTCAAAGCTTTAGGGAACCCTATATTTCCTCTTTTCGCAAAAACCCCTCTCGGATTTGTTCATCCAAGTTTCAAAGGTCCCATCGTGCTTTCTCCATTTTTGAGAAACCTGTATGGTAGATTTCCCCCACTCAGGATAAGGGTTAAACCTGAACCTTCTGCGAAAGATCATTTGATTTCAAAAGCTATTTCAGTCTCAGCAATGAGACGCCCAATTTCTTCTCCCTTTTCAAAGCTTTAGGGAACCCTATATTTCCTCTTTTCGCAAAAACCCCTCTTGGATTTGTTCGTCCAAATTCCGAAGGTCCCATCGTGCTTTCTCCATTTTTGAGAAACCGGTATGTTAGATTTCCCCCACTCAGGATAAGGGTCAAACCTGAACCATCTGCGAAAGATTATAGATTTCAAAAGCTATTTCAGTCTCAGCAATGAGACGCCCAATTTCTTCTCCCTTTTCAAAAGCTTTAGGGAACCCTATATTTCCTCCTTTCGCAAAAACCCCTTTCGAATTTGTTCGTCCAAAATTCCGAAGGTCCCATCGTGCTTTCTCCATTTTTGAGAAACCTGTATGGTAGATTTCCCCCACTCAGGATAAGGGTTAAACCTGAACCTTCTGCGAAAGATCATTTGATTTCAAAAGCTATTTCAGTCTCAGCAATGAGACGCCCAATTTCTTCTCCCTTTTCAAAAGCTTTAGGGAACCCTGTATTTCCTCGTTTCGCAAAAACCCCTTTAGGATTTGTTCGTCCAAAATTCCGAAGTTCCCATCGTGCTTTCTCCATTTTTGAGAAACCTGTATGGTAGATTTCCCCCACTCAAGATAAGGGTTAAACCTGAACCTTCTGCGAAAGATCATTTGATTTCAAAAGCTATTTCAGTCTCAGCAATGAGACGCCCAATTTCTTCTCCCTTTTCAAAGCTTTAGGGAACCCTATATTTCCTCTTTTCGCAAAAACCCCTCACGGATTTGTTCGTCCAAATTCCGACGGTCCCATCGTGCTTTCTCCATTTTTGAGAAACCGGTATGGTAGATTTCCCCCACTCAGGATAAGGGTCAAACCTGAACCATCTGCGAAAGATTATAGATTTCAAAAGCTATTTCAGTCTCAGCAATGAGACGCCCAATTTCTTCTCCCTTTTCAAAAGCTTTAGGGAACCCTATATTTCCTCCTTTCGCAAAAATCCCTTTCGGATTTGTTCGTCCAAATTCCGAAGGTCCCATCATTCTTTCTCCATTTTTGAGAAACCTGTATGGTAGATTTTCCCCACTCAGGTTAAGGGCCAAACGTGAACCCCCCTGCGAGAGGTCATAGATTTCAAAAGCTATTTCAGTCTCAACAATGAGATGCCCAATTTCTTCTCCCTTTTCAAAAGCTTCAGGGAACCCTATATTTTCTTCCTCTCGTAAAACCCCTTTCGGATTTGTTCGTCCAAATTCCGAAGGTCCCATTATGGTTTCTCCATTTGAGAAATTCATATGGTAGATTTCCTATTCAGCCTAAGAGTTAACCCGAAACCTCGCTTCGCGAGGTATCTTCCTTTCAGGTTTGGGTTAAACCTGAGACTCGTTCCAACGAGATTCTTCGTTCTCACGAGATGCTTTCTTCCAGTCCCATCATGGTTCTTCCCATCAAGGAACCCATGTTTTGTATATCCATCCAAGAAAGGATTTTACTTGAGCTTCGTCTCACGAGGCATTTTTCAAAAATGTCCCATCAAGGTCCTCATGTATTCCTTTCCTTATTTCAAATTCATTTTTGATATATCTTCGTCCCATCCAGGTTAAGAGCTAAACTTGAATCATTCCAAAAGAGTATCTCGTCTCACCCATGAGACCGGATCAAAATTCTGATTTTTCATCATTTTTGGGATTTTCAACCAAAGTCCCATCACGATTTCCTCATTCTCTACTCAATCATATCATTCTCGAGGATTTCGTTTCCCCAAAACCATTCAAGATAAGGTCTTAAGCCTGAAGAGCCATATTTCCAAAATAATTCTTCCACACCCAGTTCAGATCTGCTGACTGGGGCATTTTTCAAAATTTGGAGTGTTATCTTTGCCACTAAGCTCGGCTTTCAACCGGCTTAGTAGCAAAGAGGGGCATCTGTGAACACCCCAAATTTTTCAAAAATTTGTAAAAATGACCTTTTGGACCTGGCCTTTATTCCTTGAGAAGATAAAAGCAATTTCAAAGCCAAATTTCAGTCATTCTTCAGATTTTATAGATTAAAAACCATATTGATCCATTCAGAATTAATTTCGGGTCCGAACCCAGTGTTTTAAATCCAAATATGACTCCCGTTGTATTTCCAAATTAAAAATTACAAAAATATCAAAAATAGTTCTGAATAGCTCGGGCAGTTCATCTAGCACTCTGTTGGATCCCCAATCCTATATTTCTCAGTTCAAGGTTGTAAACCTCGAATATTTCTTAAAAATCCGGATACAAATCCATTTTCTGAAGAAATTTTCTTTCTGGCCGGATACAAATATTTCTCAGTTCCCTTTTGTAAATATTTTACAAACACACCAAAAAAATTAGTTTTAATCTTTGTTTTCTCACAAAATTTAGGATTTTATTCTAAAAATACAAGAAAAATTAAAAAATAGCATAAAAAACCAAAAATTGAGAAAAAAGCTACAAGAAAAACGAATGATTTTTCAAGGTTTTGAATCCATTTTATCAAAAACCTCACGTTCAAACCATTTTTCAAAAATTTCCTAAAAAGGGGCCTTCTTTTGAGAAATTGGAAAAATTACAAACGGCCGCAGGCTCGCTTCTCCTCTCCACCCTCAATCTTCAACAGCCTGCATATCCCCTCCGCCCTCAATCTTCAACGAAACCCCCATTCTGGAGCCTTCCTCGCTCTCCTTAAAAAGAGACCTTGGTCTTCTTTGCGAGGCATCCTTTTTCCCCTAGTGAATGCCGACCACTTGCCAAGTCTCTCTGCAAACTCCTAGCCGCCACCCATTTTTTTTCTTTCTAGCCGATCATCCATCTTTCTTCCTTCACCCCTATCGTCCCTAGGATCGGTGATTATCCCCCCAGCTATCATACCCCCTTGTTTTTTTTCACTATCCCTAATTCTCTTTCTGGCCGAGGGAGGAAGCCATTCCCACAATGTCAGCTCAAGACCAACCGATCCATAACATTGTCTACATCCTCATCGGGTTGGCGAAGGGACCTTCAGTTCAGCAAGAGATACAGAAGAGCATCTTTCTTTTTGCTCATAACTGCAAGTAAGCTACAATCCTTTTACCGTTTGGTTTTTCATAGGAGATCTCCCCTCTTGTTACTACATTATCGCACGTTTTCTGATTGTATATATTTCCTCTGCCCCCTTTCTGTTTTTCTGAGAAATTTCCCTTCACAGTTTTATTTATTTATTTTCGATATAAGGCATTATAGATGTGATCAACCTGCATATAGCAGGGTTGATCCATCTCTTGCTACAATAATCGGAAATGTCACTACTTGCATAGGCCACATTGAAGACATCTGGAAATCTAGGTGAGCCAGGTCTTCTTAATGATCTTGTGCGTTAATGTGGTCGTTATTAGCCCTTATATCTTTTTCTCACGATCTCTCTTTCATATGTTCTGCACTGAAGCATTATTACTGTATATGCTGCTGATCTTTATGAGACTTCCTTTTCTTTTGCTTCTCACTAATTAGAGTATGAAACAAGGATCTGATTTAAAATCTCAAAATTGAACAAAGTATTCTTTGCATGAGAACTTAAATAAACAATGCAGATAGTATTGATCTTGGTATAATCCGATATAATACTGAAATTTGCCATCTCAGAAGATGGCAGGTATTGCCATAAATTGGATAGTTGCTCCCAACATAGTTCATGGCTCATTATGGAAATCCAGGTGCCCAAATCCCTGTTGTGCTAGGCTGTAAAATTTCAAGCAATAAAGAGCTCGGTATATTGGGTTATTCTGTGTTATGTTTCATGGATCATGGTTCAAAATGGAGAAACAAGCATGACCAGTTTCAGACGCCAAATGTTGTGCTTGCCTTTATGGACAGTTGAACATTCACACATTTTCATTTCTCAGTTCTAGACAGGGCGCAATTTTTTTTTTTTTTTTTTGCTTAATTGTTTGAGAAGGAATGCAATATTCTTCATGGTTCCTTTCCTGGATATATTTGGTCATTTTATATTTTGTTCAAATTCCCTTAGAACATGAAATAAAATGTTCTGTACCATTCTTAAACAAAAAAAAAAGAAGAGAAAGGTCCGGTATCATTCTGAAATGTTTCCTAATAGAAGTCATGAAAATTTTCCTCTCAAGTGCTTATTTTCACCTTTCAGCAGAGTCTTTGGATAAAATGCACTAATGGCTACTAGAAGTTGTGCAGAAAATAAAAAGCTTAAAATTACTTGTTATAAGAAAGGGCAGGACCAGAGTTACTGGAAAGCTTCTTAGATGGATGGGAAGTACATTTCCTATAAACTCCGAAGGCATTTCATAAAAACTCCAGAAGCACGATATTCACTGCTTTCAAAACCTGACAGAAGCTTCAGTTCCCTTATGTTTATCTCATATCTCTTGCATGCTTCCTATATACTTGTATATATTTTTTTTTTTATTATTTGCTTTCCTCATGTTTCCCACTCATGTCTTTTATTTGATTACTTCATTGTCTTATATACCATATGCTAGTTGCATTATTAATCATGCTGTTGTCTAGTATCATCCCCTTTCCTGTAAAGTCATTAGCCTTGGTGGTTTATATTGCAAATGTAAATCATTAAGTTTTATTTAGCTTAAAAACTGAAAATGATGCCAAGATCTGATATTTTTGTCTGTCATTTAGCAACATTGCTACTATTATTGTTCTCTTTTACCATGGTTTTGGATCAGCAATAGTCTCTGTATTAGCTTTCAAAAGCCCTGTCACCATTGGTTTACTGCTACTCAACAAAGTTCCAGTTATCAGCTACAACTTTCATTCTTACTGCTATGTCTTCTTGTTAAATGCTCATGAACTCCCAGCTCATTGTTAATCTTCATAGCAATACACCTAGTTGTATGCTATTATGACTTCATTTATCTTCAGCCATATCTACACAGCCGTCTCAGTAGCACCAACTGCTACCCATTATCCACAATCTCTCCATATTTCCCTTTATTATCTGGCTATACAGGAGACTGAACTTTTCAGAAACTTAATGGTTGACTTGAACAATAGTAATTGGGACCTATATATAAATCCATTTTTTTTTTTTGGAATTTCAGCTATTAGGATTCAGTTAGCATCTTTTTGCTGCATTTGGCCTATCTGCTGCTACTACAACAGTAAATCCTGCATTTGGCTGCACCCCACGGCTCACCACATAGCACCCCTCCTGCGGTAGGTACATCTCTTGTTTTACCATACAACAAGTATATTTTTTGTAAATGTTTCATCCCACTTACCATTGTTGCATACCACCATTATTGCTGTGAACCACCTACAACCCAGCCTCGCCATTCTCTTATTAGCTGCTTCCTACCATCCATGGCAACCGCTTGCTTTTAGCCCAGCTGCAATATTACATCACCAATGGGTTGCTTTCCTGCATATTTTGACATATCAATATTTATGGTGATAATCACCCTCAGAATTCATATGTAAAAATCGATGGATAAGTCAAATCCATCATGTTATACCTCTCATAGGCTGTTGATAGATGTATATGTATACCTGCAGGCCTATATGTACATGTATAAGTATATCTTGATATATGAGCATCTTCTTATCATTGGCATCTTCTAGAATCTGTGTGACATATCCAATTTTTTTTTTTTTTTTTTTATTTCTGTATTAACCCAGTTATTTTGCAGGGAATATATGGAAAAGGTTATCATTTGAAATTGTAAATTTTATTTTATGTATTGTAATAGCTAGACTTGAATAAAAATTTACATTTCCTGCTTTAGGTAGAATGGATGAGCATTGTAAACATCATAAACTGCTTGTTCTCATGCAATTTTGCCTTTATTTCTCAAATTCTCACAATGGTGAAACACGAATGGCACGTACACCATTTCGTAAAAGGTAAATTAATCCTAAGTTGATGATTTACATCAACGGCCATAGTCGGGGTGTAAACAAGACTTAGTATTTTTATCTTTTATGAAATAACATTGGATCCACACTGGATCCTTTTCAAAAATCATCATATTTTTCAAATATTTCACCTTTTATCAGAGTTTAGCTTAGAAATTAATTCAATATATATACCAATGGCCATAGTCAGGGTATATTGAGAATTAATTTCATTTTAAACTCTATAAAAGCACCAAAAAGGTATTTTATCCTTCATTTGAATTTAGATATGACTATTATATAATACATTCAATGACCATAGTCAGGAGTGTATTATATCATTAATCTTATTTAAATTCATTTGAAGAATGAAATATGATTTTCAAATCCAATTTCAAAACTTATTCAAATTCATTCATCATATAGGATAGAATTGCATCATATTTTCAAAATTTCCTTTTGAAAATTCCAAGTGATTCTTCTTCTTCATTTCTCAGATCAAATCTTACTCAAATCCAATTCTATCTCATTTCAAGATTCAAAAATTTAATTTCAAAGTCCAATTTGACTTTGAGATTCCAAAATCATTTTATATTCAAACCTCAAATTTTCCAACTCAATTCAGTTTCAAAGTTCAATTTAACTTTGAAGTTTCTGATTCATCTTCAAATTCAAAAATCAAGTTTATCTTCTTATCTTCAAATTCAAAAATCACAAGTTTGAGATTGATTCTGAAGCTTGACTCTTCTTAAATTTTAAATTCAATCTGGGTTTTCAAAAACCAGATCCATCTTCAAAAGTCCCATTTGGACTTTCAAAACCCAAATCCAAAGATAGATCAACTTGGATCCAGTTTTCTAAAATACAATTCTACTTTTGGATCTTAGACTTCAGATCCAAATTGCATCATGAATTCCAGACCTTAGATCCAAATCCATCTTAGGATTCAGAACCCAATTCATCTTGGATCTCAGACTTCAGATCCAAACCTATTCTAGGATCTAGAACCCAATTCCACTTTGAATCTCAGATTACAGATCCAAATTCCATTCAAGATCCAATTCTACTTTGGATCTCAGACTTCATATCCAAATATGTTCTAGGATCTAGATCTCCATTCTACATTGGATCTCAGACTTCAGATCCAAATCCATTCTAGGATCCATAATCCAATTCTACTTTGGATCCCAGACTTCAGATCCAATTCCATCTTAGGATCCAGAGTCCAACCCTATCTTGAATCTCAGATTTCAGATCCAAATACCTACTTGGATTCTGAATCTTGAATCCAATTCCCTTCAAAATTCCAAATCCAAATTCCACTTTAATTCCAAACCTTAAAACCAATTCCATTTCATTCAAGATTTCAAATCAAGTTCCCATTCCAGATCCTAAATTCAAAATTCAACTTTGAACTCTATTCAGAATCCAGATCTTGGATTCAGATTTCATCTTGAAATTCTAAACTTTTAAATCAATTCCACTTCTCAATTTTATTCAGATTTCCCAATTCCATCTTTCCCTCTGATTCAACTCCATTTTTCATTTCTATTCTGATTCAAAGTTCATTTATGACTTTGAAAATTCCTTTCTTCTTCTTTTATCTCAAAACTTCAAAATCATTTTTCAAAATCCAGATTTATTTTCCCAAGCTCTTGATTATTCTAAAAACTTAGAACTTTAATCTTAAGTTCTAAGTTAGAAATCATTTCTTCACTTTATCAGATTCATCTACACTTGGGAATTCTTCAAAACATTTTCAAAAAGAGCATACATCTTTGCATTGCACAAGCATGATTCTTTGTGCATCTAGACTTAGATAATTTCTTAGCAAAACAAAAGGCATAAAATTCGACCCTTGGTTCGATTACCCCTGGTAAAGGCGCCAGGAACGGTTGAACCTCGTACCGACGAGCGGATCCAGTATCCCAGTTTTCCCGCAAATATTTCAAAAACGGAGGCGAGTTATTTCAAAAGATTTCAAAATTAAGGTCAAGTGAGACCTGCAAAAGAATTCCTCTTCTTCTTTTCACTTCTTTTCTCTTCCCTTTTTCTTTTCGTCTTTTATTTTCTCCCTTCAAAAAGGAGGAAATAGAGGTTGGAAAGGAAAAGAGAAGGAAGAGAGAGAAATACACAAGAGAGGAAAATTTTTGCGATGATCACAGTTTTGGCGACCGTGATGGGACTCGTCTCCGTCCGATCGAATTATGCCTTTTCTTTTGCTTTGACATTATCTAAGTTTTTATTCTTCAAAATGTCAGCTATATTTCCATGCAAATCTTAGGGGCCTAGATTTTGTCCTAAGCTGACATCATTGCATATAGGATTTAAGTATGGTTTGGTAGGACCATATTGAGGAGATTATTCCATGCTCACATTAGACTTAGGTCTTAAATACAACTCTCCTCAATTCTAGGGATTGAATGCAAAACAATGTATGCAAGTGTATGCTTCTCTTCATTTTAATCTATTTCTTTAGGACCTGCATTAGAGCCATCTGATTTCTTGCATGTTGAGCATATTTTGAAAACCTCCTTACCTATATTGTCCCGGTCTTCACGTTGCTGGGCTGTCTCACTGAACCATAGTTCGGGAGAGAGCCTCACAACTGGACCACTTATTTGGGTTTGCGCCCCCCTACCACGTACCTAAGGGCCATAGTCTGAGGTATATCGGTAGGTGCTCAAGGATGTTGGGAAGCCATTACCTTAGAACTGGAGAAATATTTCTATGCCACGTACTTCGAGCTTCGGCTTGAGTATATCGGCATATCTTGATTGGAATCAGACGATCTGAACCCTAGAGTTAGGATTAAGGTCCTACAAGCCATTACAAAATATTGCATTTAGAGTCAGCCTCTAGGGATTGCCGTTTGTGCATCCTTGTTTGTATATCTATGATTGTATGATATTTTATATTCCCTACATTTTTCAAAACCCTGAGTATATATTATTCAAAATTTCCACTTTATTTTAAAACCCAAGTGTATTTTCCTTTTTTTTCTCTTAATTTCTTCTAATTCTTTTTTTGATCCTGCCTTAATTCTTCAAAATTTTGAAATTCTTTTCTATATTCTATTCCTTCCCCTCATTTACAATAAAAACATCTTTTGTCAGGAGATGTCCTTTTCAAAATTAAATCTTTGTTCATATTTTACTTGTTTATCCTTTTGCGGTTGTCGCAAATTTTTGATGACAACCCGATCCCTCGTAATGGGATGTTTTTCATTTTCAGATTATGATTTTCTCCTTTATTAAAATTTCTTCCTAGATCTTTTCTAAAAAGACCCATTTATGCTCTACAGAGAGCATCAACGCTATCAGTTGAGTCAGGCAAAGCTCAGAGATTACACTGCTCTAAAATCCCAGTTATAAGCAGAAAGAGTAAGGAATGGATTATCAAAAATCTGCTAGAAAGGGAGTTCAAGACAACAGAAGTGAGATCGATCCCGTGATATACCAATTATTCAAAAAGATGATGGTTGAGATATTGTCTGAACAAGCTGAAGCCAATTACGGAAAAGCTCCCACAGAAGGAAAGGCACCTGTCACCTTCCCTCTGACTGAACACAGCCACATCAGTGCAGGAAACTCTAAAGCCAATAGGGGCAGCAATCAAGGCAACCAGGGCAGCAACTTGAGAAAGCATAAAAGCCAGATTGGGAAATATTGTGAAAACCATGATAGACCTCTTCAATACAGTCCTCAGCAAAAAGGCAAGAAGCAAGAAGAACCAAAGCGCAAGGATTGGAGCAGGGATCGAGATTTCACTCCTTTGGATGAACCGCTCGACAAAGTCCTAGAATACATGTTGTCCAGCGGATTACTCAGGCTCCCACAAGCCGCCAGCCCTTCCACAGTCATGGGAAAATATATAGACCAGTTCTGCGGATACCATCGAGTAACAGGGCACGACACTGAGCATTGCTTCATCTTCAAGAATATCGTTCAGGATTTCCTTGATAAAAATCTCTTTGTCCAAAATGACGGAGAAAAGCATCCGGATATCCTAAACATGCATGCTTAGTCTAGTTGCCAGATAGGGGTCAGTGCTCAGCGGAAGCCAAACAAGCCAAAGAAAGCAACCATGAAGGTTGGGGTTATGATCGTCAGCTTACCCCTCTAGGTCATCCGATCGAAGAAGTTCTCCAATACCTGCTCGAGAAAGAAATGATCAAGCTCCCAAAGCAGGATGATCCCTCTGTCACCAAAGGGAACTAGAAGAATCGCTTTTGCAAGTTTCATCGAGCGAGGGGGCATGACACGGAGCGCTGTTTCGTCCTCAAAAACATTATGCAGGACTACATTGATAAAGAGCTTCTGGTACCAGAGGAAGGAGAAGAGCAGCCTGCATTTTCAGTCGGACCTTTTTCAGACCAATCAGAGAATTGAGAATGCCAAGAGTTTTTCGCTTTCATCCCTTTCTGTCAGTCGTTTTGTAGGGGCAAGTCAGCCCAGTCTTTGTGACCTTTTTTTAGCATACTTGTAAATATTCAGTTCTATTATCAAACTTTTGCTTATCAATGAAGTGTCGATTTTCTTTATATCCTTGATATTCAATACTTTCTTTTTTTTGCTATATTGGGGCATTACATTTTTTTTTCAAAATTCGGGACAATCCTGACATCATTCCTGAGAGAAATGATATTACCTATGAGGGTCTTTCAAAATCCATGAAAATTTTAGTTCAAATATTTTATTACAACCTTTTTCAAAGATCAACCTTTGTGTTGATCATATTTTTCTACAAAATGATTTTGAATCATTGCATTTCAAAGATCAACCCTTGTGTTGATCATATTGATTTCGAATTATTGCATTTCAAAGATCGACCCTTGTGTTGATCATATTTTCTAAAAAATTGGTTTTTAAACCATTACATTTCAAAGATCAATCCTGGTGTTTATTATGTTTTCTAAAAAAATGTTGTTTTCAAATCATTGCATTCAAAGATCAATCCTGGTGTTGATTATGTTTTCTAAAAAAAATGTTGATTTCAAATCATTGCATTCAAAGATCAATCCTGGTGTTGATTATGTTTTCTAAAAATTGATTTCAAATCATTGCATTCAAAGATCAACTCTTGCGTTGATCATATTTTCTAAAAAATTGATTTTGAATCATTGCATTCAAATATCAACCCTCGTGTTGATCATATTTTCTACAGATTGATTTTCAAATCATTGCTTCAAAAAATTAACCCTCATGATGATCTCTCATGAATGATCTCCTTTCAAAGATTAGCTCTCGTGGTTAAATCCTTCTTTCCAAAAATGATTTTCTCATTTTCTTCTCTCATTTTAAAGATCCCACATGCAGGCAGGATCAAACTCTTTTTTTTTTTCAACCTTTTGTTTATCCATCTTTATCAGTTTTATCAATTTTTATTCATTTTATTATTATTCATCCATTTTATTAATTCTCCTTGATTCTTATTTTCAAAGAATACCCTTTCAGGTTAATGGATAAACCTGATGCCTCTTGTCAATGAGGTATTCTCTTTTTATTTCCCCCTTTCAGGTTAAGGGATAAACCTGATGCCTCTTTTCCCATGAGGTATTTCTTTTTCCTTCTTTCTTTTTCTCCCCTTTCAGGTTAAGGGATAAACCTGAAACCTCATCCTACGAGGTCCTTCTTTCTTCAGGATAAGGGATAGTCCTGAATGTCTTTCTCTTTTAAAGCTTCATTAATTTCTGCTAAATCTTTTTTTTTATTTATATCCAATTTTATGAATTTTATTTTAATTCTTCCAAATTCTTTATCAAAGCCTTTTCATCAATTTTTGCCTAAATTTTATTCTTTTCCCATTCAGGATAAGGGATAATCCTGAAACCCCTCATAGGAGCAACAATGCTACCTGTGAGAATTCTTTTACAAAGATTCTTTCCATAAAGTTTCCTTGATTCTTCTCTTTTGTCAAATCTTCTATCATATTCTATCTCTTCTCATCAATTCTTTTTAAATTTTATTTTCTCCCCAGTCGAGATAAGGGGGCAATCAGATCACATGCAAATAAATTTAGTCATCTAAATGGTCATTCTCAATCCTAGGTCCGGTCCTCGCGTTGACAAATTTTCAAAATTCAATCTTTTTGATTAAAAACTTTCTGTCAAAAACCCGAGTTCTCACTTGGGCTTCTTCCCTCTATTCTTTCATTTGAAGTCCCGAGTTCCAACTCGGACTTCCTTCTGAATCCAATCCTCGCATTGGAAATCAATCATTTCTTTAGAAAAACGAGTTCCAGCTCGGGTTTTTCATCTGTTAAGTTCGTTTGAAATTCTGAGTCCCGACACAGATTTCCTTTTTTAATCCAATCCTCGCATTGGAAATCAATTATTTCTTTAGAAAACCGAGTTTCAAACTCGGGTTTTTCTTCTATTATTTTTCGTTCGAAATTTCGAGTCCCGACTCGGATTTCCTTTTTAATCCAATCCTCGCATTGGAAATCCATCATTTCTTTAGAAATCCGAGTTCCAGCTCGGGTTTTTCTTCTATTATTTTTCGTTCGGAGTTCTGAGTTCCGACCAAGACTTCGTTCTGAATCCAATCCTTGCATTGGAAATCACTCATTTATTTAGAAATCCGAGTTCCAGCTCGGGTTTTTCTTCTGTTATTTTTTTGTTCGAAGTTCTGAGTTTCGACTAGGACTTCCTTTTGAATCTAATCCTCGCATTGGAAATCCATCATTTCTTTAGAAATCTGAGTTCCAACTCGGGTTTTTCTTCTATTATTTTTCGTTCGGAGTTCTGAGTTCCGACCAGGACTTCCTTCTGAATCCAATCCTCGCATTGGAAATCAATCATTTCTTTAGAAATCCGAGTTCCAGCTCGGGTTTTTCTTATGTTATTTTTTGTTTGAAGTTCTGAGTTCCGAGCAGGACTTCCTTTTGAATCCAATCCTCGCATTGGAAATCCATCATTTCTTTAGAAATCCGAGTTCCAGCTCGGGTTTTTCTTCTATTATTTTTCATTCGGAGTTTTGAGTTCCGACCAGAACTTCCTTCTGAATCCAATCCTCGCATTAGAAAAGCAATCATTTCTTTAGAAATTTAAGTTTTTCAAAACTCGGGTTTCTCTTTATCTTTTATTTTCTAAAGATTCGAGTCCCAACTCGACCTCTTCTTTTTCAAAAAAATCTCAACTGCCAGGCGGGACATTCTTCCAAAATCCAGCCTTCCGGCTAGTCCATTTCAAAATTTCAAAAATCCAGGTTTATTCTCTTTAAAAATTTATCTGTTCCCTTTCAGGATAAGGGATAAACCTGATGCTTCCTGCTAACGAGGTATTTCTCCCTTTCCCCTTCAGGTTAAGGGATAAACCTGATGCCTCCTGCTAACGAGGTGTTTCTTTCCTTCCTTCCCAGTTCAGGATAAGGAGATAAATCCTGAAAATAGACCACACGCAGTTAGGATGTGACGGTCCATTAAATTCAGAATCTCTCATCAAATTTTACTTTCCTAGCTCATCTCATTCCTCAAAATTTTCAATCATATGTTGAGCTTATTTAGAAAATCCGATCCTCGCATCGGTAACCTTCTAAATTCAGTGTTCTAATTAAATTCTTTCCTCTTTCAAAATTCAAGATCTGACTTAAATCTGATGTATTTCCAAAAGATCCAGCATCTCGCTGGTCATGTATTTCCAAAAGATCCAACTTTCGTTGGTCAGGTATTTCCAGAAGATCCAGCTTTTTCTGGTCATGTATTTCAAATGCTCCAGCTTTTGCTGGTCATGTATTTCAAACGTTCCAGCTTTCGCTGGTCATGTATTTCAAACGTTCCAGCTTTTGCTGGTCATGTATTTCAAACGTTCCAGCTTTCGCTGGTCAGGTATTTCAAAGGTTCCAGCTTTTGCTGGTCATGTATTTCCAAAATCAAAAGATTGCAACTCAAGGTCTCATCAAATTCTATATTGAGTGATTATTTCACAAAGAATTCATGAAAACTTTGCCAATTTGCTAAAAGCATTTGTTGATTCTAAATATTCTTACTCCACACAAAGAATTTTCTCAGATTACCTCCAGTATTTCCTTCCAAAAGGTGAAACTTTTTGCGAAAAAGAGGTAAAATTTAAATCTTTTCCTGTTGATCAACCAAAAGGATGTAAGAAATGTCCTCGATATGATCAATGAAAGAAATCTTCAATGATGTTGAAAAGCTAGAAGCAAATTGATATTGATCTTGGCTATGACGCATGTTTTAAAATGACTTTCTGGCAATCAGGCAGTGGAAATATCCTGAGCTACAAAAGAATCCACTTAATCCATATCTTCTCACTTTCTAAGCTGCAATCAAATATCCGCAAAAGGGATCTCTCAATTGTCGTCAAGATGAAGGCGAATTAAGCGAGTAGACCCCCGGGGCCAAAAAAGATTTGAAACATCTCCAAGATGACGGAGTTTGTGACGGATCCTTCCAGGGAAAGTTCGGATCACCGTCGAGATAAAGGCGGATGTGAGGGGCCTACCGACAAACCCTAAAAGATATTTAATTCCAGCTATCATCTAAAGACCTTTTGAGCCAATATCATATATAATCCTTGAGAGAAAGAAGGATCGGAGCATCTCCAAGATGAAGGAGTTTGTGACGTACCCTTCCCTGAAAAAGAGAAAAAAGTCAGGACATCCAAATGAAGGATGATGTGAAAAACCGAGAAAGCCCAATGACTCAAAAAGAGTGCAAAAAGATCATCGTAAGGAAAACGCCCAGATATCAAACTGCCAAAGTTGGCAAAAGTCATCTTTTCTCATGCAAAATTCTTTTATCAATATCTCTTCATTTCCTGCTTTTATGAAATTAAGAATATTTCTTCTACTTCTCATATCAGGGAAATGGATAGCTTCATTTAAGAAAATCATCAGTGCTAAAATTTTGAATTTGACTCTTAGAACTGAGGAGTTCACCCCGATGCAGAAAATACCATAGGTAAAAGAGAAAATATCTTTGCACATACGTGAACATTTCCAAGCATTTGAATCTACTACGATTTTATCTTATTGGCAAAATTTTACAGCTATTCCAAGAATAAAATAAACATCCAATATCCATTTTGATGCAACCTAGCGTTGTTTATATTTCCCAAAAAGAGTTGCCTCTGAAGGAAGTATCTCTTCCTATCCCATCACGGTTTTCTCATTAAAGAATTCCGTATGGACGACCCACTCAGGATAAATGTCAAACCTGAACCAATTGCGAAAGATCATTTGATTTCAAAAGTTATTTCAGTCTCAGTAATGAGACGCCCAATTTCTTCCTCTTTTCAAAGCTTTAGGGAACCCTATATTTCCTCCTTTCGCAAAAACCCCTTTCAGATTTGTTCGTCCAAATTTCGAAGGTCCCATCATGCTTTCTTCATTTTTGAGAAACTTGTATGGTAGATTTCCCCCACTCAGGATAAGGGTTAAACCTGAACCTTCTGCGAAAGATCATTTGATTTCAAAAGCTATTTCAGTCTCAGCAATGAGACACCCAATTTCTTCTCCCTTTTCAAAGCTTTAGGGAACCCTATATTTCCTCTTTTCGCAAAAACCGCTCTCGGATTTGTTCGTTCAAATTTCAAAGGTCCCATCGTGCTTTCTCCATTTTTGAGAAACCGGTATGGTAGATTTCCCCCACTCAGGATAAGGGTCAAACCTAAACCATTTGCGAAAGATCATTTGATTTCAAAAGCTATTTCAGTCTCAGTAATGAGACACCCAATTTCTTCCCCTTTTCAAAGCTTTAGGGAACCTTATATTTCCTCTTTTCGCAAAAACCCCTCTCGGATTTGTTCGTCCAAATTCCGAAGGTCCCATCGTGCTTTCTCCATTTATGAGAAACCTCTATGGTAGATTTCTCCCACTCATGATAAGGGTTAAACCTGAACCTTCTGCGAAAGATCATTTGATTTCAAAAGCTATTTCAGTCTCAGCAATGAGATGCCCAATTTCTTCTCCCTTTTCAAAGCTTTAGGGAACCCTATATTTCCTCTTTTCGCAAAAACCCCTCTCGGATTTGTTCGTCCAAATTCCGAAGGTCCCATCGTGCTTTCTCCATTTTTGAGAAACCGGTATGGTAGATTTCCCCCACTCAGGATAAGGGTCAAACCTGAACCATTTGCGAAAAATCATTTGATTTCAAAAGCTATTTCAGTCTCAGTAATGAGACACCCAATTTCTTCCCCTTTTCAAAGCTTTAGGGAACCCTATATTTCCTCTTTTCGCAAAAACCCCTCTCGGATTTGTTCGTCCAAATTCCGAAGGTCCCATCGTGCTTTCTCCATTTTTGAGAAACCTGTATGGTAGATTTCGCCCACTCAGGATAAGGGTTAAACCTGAACCTTCTGCGAAAGATCATTTGATTTCAAAAGCTATTTCAGTCTTAGCAATGAGACGCCCAATTTCTTCTCCATTTTCAAAGCTTTAGGGAACCCTATATTTCCTCTTTTCGCAAAAACCCCTCTCGGATCTGTTCGTCCAAATTTCGAAGGTCCCATTATGCTTTCTCCATTTTTGAGAAACCTGTATGGTAGATTTCCCCCACTCAGGATAAGGGTTAAACCTGAACCTTCTACGAAAGATCATTTGATTTCAAAAGCTATTTCAGTCTCAGCAATGAGACGCCCAATTTCTTCTCCCTTTTCAAAGATTTAGGGAACCCTGTATTTCCTCCTTTCGCAAAAATCCCTTTCGGATTTGTTCGTCCAAAATTCTGAAGGTCCCATCGTGCTTTCTCCATTTTTGAGAAACCTGTATGGTAGATTTCCCCCACTCAGGATAAGGGTTAAACCTGAACCTTCTGCGAAAGATCATTTGATTTCAAAAGCTATTTCAGTCTCAGCAATGAGACGCCCAATTTCTTCTCCCTTTTCAAAGCTTTAGGGAACCCTGTATTTCCTCCTTTCGCAAAAACCCCTTTCGGATTTGTTCGTACAAAATTCCGAAGGTCCCATCGTGCTTTCTTCATTTTTGAGAAAGCTGTATGGTAGATTTCCCCCACTCAGGATAAGGGTTAAACCTGAAACTTCTGCGAAAGATCATTTGATTTCAAAAGCTATTTCAGTCTCAGCAATGAGACGCCCAATTTCTTCTCCCTTTTTAAAAGCTTTAGGGAACCTTGTATTTCCTTCTTTCGTAAAAACCCCTTTCGGATTTGTTCGTCCAAAATTCCGAAGGTCCCATCGTGCTTTCTCCATTTTTAAGAAACCTGTATGGAAGATTTCCCCCACTCAGAATAAGGGGTAAACCTGAACCTTCTGCAAAAGATCATTTGATTTCAAAAGCTATTTCAGTCTCAGCAATGAGACGCCCAATTTCTTCTCCCATTTCAAAGCTTTAGAGAACTCTATATTTCCTCTTTTCGCAAAAACCCCTCTCGGATTTGTTCGTCCAAATTCCGAAGGTCCCATGGTGCTTTCTCCATTTTTGAGACACCGGTATGGTAGATTTCCCCTACTCAGGATAAGGGTCAAACCTGAACCATCTGCGAAAGATCATAGATTTCAAAAGCTATTTCAGTCTCAGCAATGAGACGCCTAATTTCTTCTCCCTTTTCAAAAGCTTTAGGGAACCCTATATTTCCTCCTTTCGTAAAAATCCCTTTCGGATTTGTTCGTCCAAATTTCGAAGGTCCCATCATGCTTTCTCCATTTTTGAGAAACCTGTAATGTAGATTTCCCCCACTCAGGTTAAGGGCCAAACCCGAACCCCCCTGCGAGAGGTCATAGAATTCAAAAGCTATTTCAGTCTCAGCAATGAGACGCCCAATTTTCTTCTCCCTTTTCAAAAGCTTCAGGGAACCCTTATATTTTCTTCCTCTCGTAAAACCCCTTTCGGATTTGTTCGTCCAAATTCTGAAGGTCCCATTATGGTTTCTCCATTTGAGAAATTCATATGGTAGATTTCCTATTCAGCCTAAGAGTTAACCCGGAACCTCGCTTCGCGAGGTATCTTCCTTTCAGGTTTGGGTTAAACCTGAGACTCGTTCCAACGAGATTCTTCGTTCTAACGAGATGCTTTCTTCCAGTCCCATCATGGTTCTTCCCATCAAGGAACCCATGTTTTGTATATCCATACAAGAAAGGATTTTACTTGAGCTTAGTCTCACAAGGCATTTTTCAAAAATGTCCCATCAAGGTCCTCATGTATTCCTTTCCTCATTTCAAATTCATTTTTGATATATCTTCGTCCCATCCAGGTTAAGAGCCAAACCTGAATCATTCCAAAAGAGTATCTCGTCTCACCCATGAGACCGGATTAAAATTCTGATTTTTCATCATTTTTGGGATTTTCATCCAAAGTCCCATCACGATTTCCTCATTCTCTACTCAATCATATCATTCTCGAGGATTTCGTTTCCCCAAAACCATTCAGGATAAGGTCTTAAGCCTGAAGAGTCATATTTCCAAAATAATTCTTCCACACCCAGTTCAGATCTACTGACTGGGGCATTTTTCAAAATTTGGAGTGTTATCTTTGCCACTAAGCTCGGCTTTCAACCGGCTTAGTAGCAAAGAGGGGCATCTGTGAACACCCCAAATTTTTCAAAAATTTGTAAAAATGACCTTTTGGACCTGGCCTTCATTCCTTGAGAAGATAAAAGCAATTTCAAAGCCAAATTTCAGTCATTCTTCAGATTTTATAGATTAAAAACCATATTGATCCATTCAGAATTAATTTTGGGTCCGAACCCAGTGTTTTAAATCCAAATATGACTCCCGTTGTATTTCCAAATTAAAAATTACAAAAATATCAAAAATAGTTCTGAATAGCTCGGGCAGTTCATCTAGCACTCTGTTGGATCCCCAATCCTATATTTCTCAGTTCAAGGTTGTAAACCTCGAATATTTCTTAAAAATCCGGATACAAATCCATTTTCTGAAGAAATTTTCTCAAAAAAGCTCAGAAAAATTCCCTTTTGTAAATATTTTACAAAAACACCAAAAAAATTAGTTTTAATCTTTGTTTTCTCACAAAATTTAGGATTTTATTCTAAAAATACAAGAAAAATTAAAAAATAGCATAAAAAACCAAAAATTGAGAAAAAAGCTACAAGAAAAACGAATGATTTTTCAAGGTTTTGAATCCATTTTATCAAAAACCTCACGTTCAAACCATTTTTCAAAAATTTCCTAAAAAGGGGCCTTCTTTTGAGAAATTGGAAAAATTACAAACGGCCGCGGGCTCGCTTCTCCTCTCCACCCTCAATCTTCAACAGCCTGCATATCCCCTCCGCCCTCAATCTTCAACGAAACCCCCATTCTGGAGCCTTCCTCGCTCTCCTTAAAAAGAGACCTCGGTCTTCTTTGCGAGGCATCCTTTTTCCCCTAGTGAATGCCGACCACTCGCCAAGTCTCTCTGCAAACTCCTAGCCGCCACCCATTTTTTTTCTTTCTAGCCGATCATCCATCTTTCTTCCTTCACCCCTATCGTCCCTAGGATCGGTGATTATCCCCCCAGCTATCATACCCCCTTGTTTTTTTTCACTATCGCTAATTCTCTTTCTGGCCGAGGGAGGAAGCCATTCCCACAATGTCAGCTCAAGACCAACCGATCCATAACATTGTCTACATCCTCATCGGCTTGGCGAAGGGACCTTGAGTTCAGCAAGAGATACAGAAGAGCATCTTTCTTTTTGCTCATAACTGCAAGTAAGCTACAATCCTTTTCCCGTTTGGTTTTTCATAGGAGATCTCCCCTCTTGTTACTACATTATCGCACATTTTCTGATTGTATATATTTCCTTTGCCCCCTTTCTGTTTTTCTGAAGAAATTTCCCTTCACAGTTTTATTTATTTATTTTCGATATAAGGCATTATAGATGTGATCAACCTGCATATAGCAGGGTTGATCCATCTCTTGCTACAATAATCGGAAATGTCACTACCTGCATTGCCCACATTGGAGACATCTGGAAATCTAGGTGAGCCAGGTCTTCTTAATGATCTTGTGCATTAATGTGGTCGTTATTAGCCCTTATATCTTTTTCTCACGATCTCTCTTTCATATGTTCTGCACTGAAGCATTATTACTGTATATGCTGCTGATCTTTATGAGACTTCCTTTTCTTTTGCTTCTCACTAATTAGAGTATGAAACAAGGATCTGATTTAAAATCTCAAAATTGAACAAAGTATTCTTTGCATGAGAACTTAAATAAACAGTGCAGATAGTATTGATCTTGGTATAATCCGATATAATACTGAAATTTGCCATCTCAGAAGATGGCAGGTATTGCCATAAATTGGATAGTTGCTCCCAACATAGTTCATGGCTCATTATGGAAATCCAGGTGCCCAAATCCCTGTTGTGCTAGGCTGTAAAATTTCAAGCAATAAAAAGCTCGGTATATTGGGTTATTCTGTGTTATGTTTCATGGATCATGGTTCAAAATGGAGAAACAAGCATGACCAGTTTCAGACGCCAAATGTTGTGCTTGCCTTTATGGATAGTTGAACATTCACACATTTTTATTTCTCAGTTCTAGACAGGGCGCAAATTTTTTTTTTTTTTGCTTAATTGTTTGAGAAGGAATGCAATATTCTTCATGGTTCCTTTCCTGGATATATTTGGTCATTTTATATTTTGTTCAAATTCCCCTAGAACATTGTGATCATCGCAAAAAATTTTCCTCTCGCAACATTCTCTCTCTTCCTTCTCTTTTCCTTTCCAACCTCTTATTTTCCTCCTTTTTGAAGGGAGAAAGATAAAAGACAGAAAGAAAGAGAGAAGAAAAAAGAAAGAAGAGAAGAGGAATTCTTTTGCGGGTCTCACTTGACCTTAATTTTGGAGAATTTTGAAATAACTCGCCTCCGTTTTTGAAATATTTGCGGGAAAACTGGGAGACGGGATCCGCTCGTCGGTACGAGGTTCGACCGTTCCTGGTGCCTTTACCAGGGGTAATCGAACCAAGGGTCGAATTAATGCCTTTTCTTTTGCTTTGACATTATCTAAGTTTTTATCCTAAGTCTAAATGCACAATGAATCATGCTTGTGCAAATGCAAAGATGTATGCTCTTTTTGAAAATGTTTTGAAGAATTTCCAAGTATTTCTGAGATGAATCTTGATAAAGTGAAGGTATGATTTCTAACTTAGAACTTTAAGATTTAAAGTTCAAAGTTTTTAGAATAATCAAGAGTTTGGAAAAAATAAATCTAGATTTTGGAGAATGATTTTGAAGTTTTGAGATAAAAGGAATTTTCAAAAGTCCTAAATGGACTTTGAATTTAGAATTTTGGATGAATACTTGATTTGAATTTTAGCCTTGAAGCTTTGAAAATAAAATATGAGAAATCAAAGTAGAAATGAGAAGTAAGATTGATTTTTGAGATGGAATTTGAATCCAAATTTCGATTTTTAAATTGAGATCAAAAATTGGAATTCTGGATTTAGAAAAATAGAATTAAGTTTTTGGGGTGAAATGGATTTGAATTTTAGAATTGGAATTAAAGTGGAATTTGGATTTGAAATTTTGAATGGAATTGGATTCAAATTTCGGAATCCAAGATGATATTTGGATCTAAAATCTAAAATCCAAGATAGAGTCGGACTCTGGATCTTAAGATGAAATTGGATCTGAAATCTAAGGTCCAATGAAGAATTGGGTTCTGGATCCTAAGATGGATTTGGATCTGAATCTGAGATCCAATGAAGAATTGGGTTCTGGATCCTAAGAATGGATTCAGATCTGAAGTCTGAGATCCAATGTAGGACTGGGTTCTGGATCCTAGAATGGATTTGGATCCGAAGTCTAAGATCCAAAGGGGAATTGGATTCTGGATCCTAAGAATTGGAATTTGGATCTGAATCTGAGATCCAATGTAGAATGGGGATCTAGATCCTAAGAATTGGAATTTGGATCTATAATCTGAGATCCAAAGGTAGAATTGGTTTTGGATCCTAAGGTGAATTTGGATCTGAAGTTTGAGATTCAATGTAGAATTCGATTTTGGATCTTAAGAATTGGAATTTAGATCCGAATCTGAGATCCAATGGTAGAATGAGGATCTGGATCCTAAATGAATTTTGGATCTTGTGATTGGAGATCCAAAGTGGAATAAGGATTTGGATCCTAAATGAAATTTGGATCTGTGATGGGAGATCCAAAGTGGAATGGAGTTTATACTCGGAAATCTGGATCCAAGCTGAGATTAACTTTGGATTTTGGGTTTTGAAAGTCCAAAGGGGACTTTTGGAGATGGATCTGGGTTTTGAAAACCCAAATTAAGCTTTAGGAAGGTTTGGATTTTGAGATTCAGAATCAATCTCAACTTTGATTTAAAACTTGAAGAAAACTTGATTTTTGAATCAGAAGATGAATCAGAAACTTCAAAGTTAAATTGAACTTTGAAATTGGATTTTGAATTGAGTTTTGAATATAAAGTGATTTTGGAGTTTCAAAGTCAAATTGGACTTTGAAGTTGAAATTTTAAATCTTAAAACGAGATAGAATTGGATTTGAATAAGATCTGATGAAGAAGAAGAAACACTTGGGATTTTAAAAAAGAAGTTTTGAAGATATGATGCAATTCTATCCTATATGATGAATGAATTTGAATAAGTTGAAATTGGATTTGAAAATCATATTTCATTCTTTAAATGAATTTAAATAAGACTAATGATATAATACACCCCTGACTATGGTCATTGAGTGTATTATATAATAGTCCTATCTAAATTTAAATGAAGGATAAAATATCTTTTTGGTGCTTTTATAGAATTTAAAACGAAATTAACCCTCAATATACCCTGACTATGGCCATTGGTATATATTTTGGGTTAATTTTAAGTTAAATTCTGATAAAAGAAGAAAATATTTGAGGAAATATGATGAATTTTGAAAGTGGATCCAGTGTTATTTTGTAAAAGATAAAAATTCTAAGTTTTGTTTACACCCCGACTATGGCCGTTGATGTAAATCGTCAACTTAGAATTAACTTACCTCTTACGAAATGGTGCACGTGCCATTCGTGTTTCACCATGTGGGAATTTTGAGAAATAAAGGAAAAATGCATGGAATGAACAATTCATGGCATTTTATAATGCTCATCCATTCTATCTAAAGCAAGAAATGTAAATTTTCATTAAAGTCTAGCTGTTACAACTTATAAAATCAAATTTACAACTTCAAATAATGACTTTATCTACCTATTTCCTGCAAAACAACTTGGTTATCCTGAAAGTAGAAGTAAGTTTATACATATCATATGAATGTCAATAGTAAAAAGGCTCATATACCAAATTATTTATGATGGAAAGAAAGAAGAGATGACATATATACCAACATGCCTATATATATGTATATACTTGTATAATAAATACGAGGTGTATGAAAAATTTTGCAGCTAAAAACCTAAAACTTCCTAGATCTGGAATTGAAGCATCCTGTCCAAAATTCTGCAAGTAAGATCAAAACTTCTCCAGCATATTGTGAGAAACAATCTCAACCCCATCATTGCAACTAAAAAAAAAGTAACTTTAACGATTCAGGTGATGGAAAAATCTTTATGACAGTGTGTGCAAAGGTGCAAAGTTGTGGCAGCAGGCAAATACAGTGAGGGGATGGACATACAGGGGAAGAAATGGATATCAACAGGGCGCGGATGGTGCAGGGGGAAATAACAGGTAACGCCTAACAGGGAAGGTGCTGGTACTAATCAGAGGAAAAACAGAATCTGTATGAAGGTAAAATTGATATGACTATTGACCCAAAGTTGGGTCGGCTGACCTTTGTTTAGAACGACCAGTTTGAAGAATACAGGGTGATGATGGGCTGTGATAGTGAATGAGGCAGCCGTGAAACCCAATCCTGTACCTTCAATATGCCAAGCGGGGACGATCGGTTCCAGAATGCTGTCTTCATTTTTGCCCAGGCCCCTGAAGGGCTGATAACCGTGTTTCATCAGAAGATCAAACCATCTCTTAGCTTTTGAGAATTTGAGGGAAAAGAGGGTGATTCTGGAAGGAAGTGCAGTCGAGGCGCCCACCTAACTTGAAGAAGTGAGGTCCCTGCCACTGGGTTACTGCCGTCACGCTTTCTGTCGGCTGAACTTCTTTCAATTTCAGCATATCCAGACTTTCACTTAGATTGATCTCATCGACTTCCCTGATGCTTAGGATGTCGACAGTGAAAGTGGGACGGAGGATCATTGGCTGTGGGAGTCGCTCTTCCGGGTCCTCTCCTAGGACCGTAGTGATCATGCCTCCCTTCGACCACTTGATGCATTGGTGCAAGGTTGATAGAACAACATTGGCGTTGTGAATCCAAGTGCGTCCAAGTAGCAGGTTGTACGTGGGTGGCACATTGACCACATGGAAGAGGACGGTGTGCACCAAATAATTGATGAAAATTTCAAGAAATACCTTCCCCTTTGTTGTCTGCCCATGGTTGTCAAAACCGTAGATCGTTATCGGATCTGGGGTATATTCCTCTTCTTTTAAACCCAACGCCTTAGCCGTCATCTCAGGACAAATATTGAGGTTGCTGCCTCCATCGATGAGCACATGGGGGACTGTCATGCCTCTGGTTCGCACCACTATGTAAAGTGCGTTGTTGTGAAACGAATGAGGTTTTGGCAAATCCTCATCCGAGAATGTGATCGGTGCATTCGTCATTGCTTGATTGACGATCTGAGTCATATCCTGCGGCATCGTGCTAGGCTTGACTTTGATTTTTCTGAGAAGCTCTTCTAGCACTTGCTGGTGCTCGGGCGAAGCGTGGGTCAGATCCAGGATAAAAATGTTGGATAGAGCAGTGATTGGCTTCTGAACTGACCCTGAAGCCTCTTCTTTCTTTGAAGCTGCCTTGATAAAACGCTTCGGGATTCTGGGGACTATTTTGGCAATTTCTGTCGTTGTTTTTGTTGGTTTGCTGGAAAATACAGTGATATCCACCCTCTTGGTGGAAGACTGCGCTTGACGAAGGACCTGATGCTGATCCTGAATGTCCTGACTAGAACATGGCTGGATGCTACCTTGAAGAGCAAATGTCTGCTCCGTGATGACTAAAGCTGAATGCTTGGGAAATGGTTTAGACAAGTTTTTCGGCTGTTTTTCTTTATCCTCGATTAACAGGTTCTTATCAATGCAATCCTGGATGATGTTCTTTAGGACAAAACAGTGCTCTGTGTCATGTCCGACAGTCCGGTGGAACTTGCAGAACTTATCAGTCCATTTTCTCATAGCAACGGGAGGATCTGCTACCTTAGGGAGTTTAATCATTCCTTTTGACATCATATATTCCAAGATGTCTTCGCGGGTCTGTTCCAGAGCTGTGAACTCTCGATCATAACTCCAACCCTCGTGTTTCGGCTTTTCTGACTGTTTTGCCTCTGGCTGAGGTACTGACTGAACGGGTTGTGTTTTAACAAATTTTCCCTTCTGGGCTGCCGAGTTTGTCCTCTCGGCCTTGGAATGCCCAGCATTCTTGTTACGATTTTTCTTGCTCTTCTTGCTGCCAGAACTGCCACTGCCCTGATTCGAAAATTCTGCAGAGTAGGCGACGTGCGCCTTCTTCTTTTGGTCAGGATTCCCTCTGAACAAAGGATATTCTTCGTAAAGACCGTTGTCCAAGCCAGTCTCGAGCCATTTGGCTCTCTCAATTAGTTTGATGAATGATTTGGCCGGCGAGGTAGAAATGAGGTTCCTCAGGGGCTGGGCAAAGTTGTTTAAAATGATCTGTAGGGCGTGCTCCTCTGGGATGGGAACCTTCATTCTGTTACAGGTGCTTCTCCACCTGTGGATGAATTTGTTGGCTTTCTCATTCTCATTTTGTTTTAAGTTGTACAGATGATTAAGGGTTGGTGAGGCTTCAACATTGAACATGAAGCGCTCAATGAACAAGTTAACAACTTTATCGAACTCTTGTAGTTCGATAGGATTAATGTGGTCTGCATACCACCTGGCTACTACCCCCTCTAGGCTGCGAGGAAAGCAAATGAACAACGCCCGGTTGTCTTTCATGAAACAGACGCATTCGGCATAGAAAGTGGCCAAGTGAGCCTTAGGGTTGCTTGTTCCGTCAAATTTAAGGAACTTGCGAGGGAGATTTTCTAGATTGTCATCCCTGTCTAGGCCATGGTAAAAATCTTCGCCATAGTAGGTTTGCTTGCCCTTGCTTTTGGCCTGAATATCCTTGATAGCCCGATTCATTTCTTTCATCTGCTCTTGCATCGGGTCATTAACCGGAATGGGCTTGTTGATTGATTCGGGCTCTGCAGCGGTCTTTACAAACTACGGCGGAGGATTCTGATGATAAACAAACTGCTCTTCCTCTTCTGATTCCTCTTCTACTGACTCTGTTTCTTCAAAAGTGGTGTCGGGCTAGACTTTCTTTTTGATGATCCTGATTGGCCTTTTCACAGCCTTCTTCTTTGGCTTGCTTTTCGGAGCAACCTCCTTTTGACTGGCTTCTGCCTGTTTCGACATCATTCTGGTCATCATTCTTTTGAACAGGTTGTACATAGCGGGGTCTATATCATCGGTCTGATTCTAATTCTGCCCCCTGACAGACTTAGGAGAGCTGACTGCCTCGACTTTGCTGTCGCTATGCTGAGGGGCGGTTTCCTTTCCTGCTCTGGTTTGCACCATTTTGACAATGCCAGATGATTTCTGTAGAAGTAGAAGAATGGTTAGAGCTTGGAGGAATTTTTCTTGAAAATGCGACCTTTTGAAAAAAAGACATGAAAGGAGGAATTGATAGACAATTTAGACACGTTATCCCATTACCAGGGATCGGGTCATTACAAATTTTGCAATAATTATGTTACCATTTTGCGGCAACGAAAATGCGCCTTATAACCTAGGCAAAGCCGTCCATCATGATGAGAGATAATCGAAGAAGAATATAGGAGAGAAGTCTCATTACTGGGAATGAGGTTGTCCCGAGGATTGTGACAAAATAAAATTTGGCCATAAAAAACTCTTTATCAGAACAAAAGTGTGCATTTTCATTGATGACAAAATTTAAATATAAAGAGAAGGTGGGCAGACAGTTTGCCACCATTCTCGAAACTCTGATGATACATTAGGACCAGAAAATATAGACAAAGGAATGAAAGAGTCCCAAGTGTATTTGGTGACGTGGTATGCCCCAGACCACTAATCTGACCGTAGATCGAACTCTGGCATGCGGCCCATCGGGAAGCGGGTGTTGACATGAATCTGCCGCTGCAAGAACTATCGAAGACACTTCTCTGGCTGATAGTCGATGCAGAAGAAGGGGCCGAGCAATCTGTAGCGCTTGTCACGAGCATAGGTGTATTGAGGAACGGTCTCTCTTCTGTCGAAGAAGTCCCAAACGATCTCCTCCTGATTTTTCTCGATTAAAGCTCGACACTGAATGGCTGACTTTGGCTGCTTACTGTTGAATCTGAAAGAACTGGCTTTTGACGGCACATGTCGCAGGAACCATGACTGCAAGGCATACATGCATCCTTCCACTAAAATGGTTTCTCCGAGGGCGAAACGAGCTAAGCCTCTGTAGAGAAAGGCTAGAGCTGCCATGGACACCGAAAGCTGACGGGTCTGCTTGCTTCCCCATCTTCGAAAGAGTTGGACGACTCTGACATTGACGAAATTCTGACCATCATGAAAGAACGCTAGTCCCACTGTGCATAGGACCATGGCATACTGAATTCTTTCTTTCGCTGCTCGAGACAAGGTATCGACTTCTTCATAGGCTCCATACTTGTGATAGAGTCCGAACAGATCGATGAACTGACTTTCATTGATCTCCGTGAGAGGCCAAGATCTGCTCCCTGTAGCTCTGGCTAATGCTTCTCGAACATCTATCCCCTTGACATTGATCAAGAACTGCTGCTCGACCGGGTCGTCTGGCTGACCAGCTGGTTCTGGAAATCCCATGATGTCACTGAACTCATCTATTAGCAAAGTCAACTCTCCCCACGGGAACCAGAATGTGCAGCTACGCGGATTCCACCGTTCTGCCATAGCTTGAATCAGACTGTCATTGATGATTCGCTTGCCAAATGCCGATGCCATTTCCAATCCACAATCATCCAAGTGGTCTGGGAACATACGCGAGAAGGTAGCGAACCAAGAATAATACCACCAAGGGAAGAAGGTACGAGACTGGATGACCCATTGATCTGGGGTTCCATCCTTTATTTAATAAAAGACATGATCCCTGGGAAAGATAGCATCGGGAGATTCGGATGCCATCGGAATGATACTGAGGCAAAAAGAGGAAGAGAATCAGATAGAATGCAGGACTTATGGACATATTTTGATGAAAGAAGAGAATAGGCATAAATCTTGTAATTTTTTGAAAAGATCAAGGGACTTAGAAAAAGACTTTCCAGGGCTTTTAAGAAAATTTTCGACACATAAAAGAGAAAAGAATGTAGGTAAAGGAAAAATATGTATCTGGGTTTTTTTGAAAATAGAGGGAGATTTTGAGTAATATACTCAGGGTTTTGAAGAAGGTTTGATATATACAGGAGAAATACAAGAAAATATTACACAATCATAACTGCACAAACAAGGATGCGCACACAACACTCCCTAAAGGCTGACTCTAAATGCAATATTTGAAATAGCTTGTAGGACCTTAATCCTAACTCTATGGTTCAGATCATCTGATTCCAATCAAGGTATGCTGATATACTCAAGCCGAAGCTCGAAGTACGTGGCATATAAGATATTTCTCTGGTTCTAAGGTAAGGGCTTCCCAACATCCTTGAGCGCCTACCGATATACCTCGGACTATGGCCCTTAGGTACGTGGTAGGGGGGCGCGAACCCAAATAAGTGGTCCAGTTGTGAGGCTCTCTCCCGAACTATGGTTCAGTGAGACAGCCCAGCAACGTGAAGACCGGGACAATATAGGTAGGGATGTTTTCAAATTATGATCAACATGCAATAAAATCAGAAAGGCTCTAATGCAAGTCCTAAAGAGATAGATTCAAATAAAGAGGAGCATACACTTGCATACATTGTTTTGCATTCAATCCCTAAAATTGAGGAGAGTTGTATTTAAGACCTAGGTCTAATGTGAACATGGAATAATCTCCTCAATATGGTCCTACCAAACCATACTTAGATCCTATATGCAATGATGTCAGCTTAGGACAGAGTCTAGGCGCCTAAGGTTTGCATGGAAAATACAACTGACATATGTTAGAATAAAGACTTAGATTATATAAAAGCAAAGCAAAGGCATAATTCGACCAGACGGAGACGAAGTCCCATCTCGGTCGCCAAAACTGTGATCATCGCAAAATTTTTCCTCTCTTGTGATTTCTCTCTTTCCCTTCTCTTTTCCTTTTCTAACCTCTATTTTCCTCCTTTTTTGAAGGGAGAAGAATAAAAGAAAGAAAAGAGAAAGAGAAGAGAAAAGAAAGAAAGAAAAAGAAAAGATGAACTCTTTTGCGCGGTCTCACTTGACTTTGATTTGAAAAATATTTAAAAAATTTAACTCGCCTCCGTTTTGAAAATTTGCGGAAAAAATGGAGAGACGGGATTCGCTCGTCGGCATGAGGTTCAATCGTTCCTGGCGCCTTTACCAGGGGTAATCGAACCAAGGATCGAATCTATGCCTTTTGTTTTGCCTAAACATTATCTAAGAATTTATCCTAAAGACCTAAATGCACAAAGAATCATGCTTGTGCAATGCAAGGATGTATGCTCTTTTCGAAAATTTGATTTGGAAATTTCCAAGTATTTTGAGATGAACTTGGTAAAGGAGTGAAGAAATTATTGAATCTAACTTAGAACTTGAGATAGATCAGAGAAATTTTAAGTTTTTGAAGCAAATCAAAGTTGGAAAAATAAATCTTGACTTCAAAAAAGAATGATTTAAAGCTTTGAAATGAAAGGAAATGAAGTTTCAAAGTCAGAAATGGACTTTGAATTTAATCATGGATTTAGGAGAAGATGAAGTTTCAAAGTGATATTGAATTTGAATCTTAGAATGAATCTGAGAGAATCAAATGTATTTAAAAATAGAAATGGATTTAGGGAGTTCAAATGGGATCTGAAAATGGATTTGGATTTTAAATCCAGATTTTGAAGTGGAATTGGATCTTAGAGTGGATTTAAGATCTGAGATCTGAGATCCGATGTAGAATTGAGTTCTGGATCCTAAAATAGATTCGGATCTGAAGTCTGAGATCCAATGTAGAATAGGACTCTGGACCCTAAGATGGAATTGGATCTGAAGTCTAAGATCCAAAGTAAAATTGGATTCTAGATCCTAAAATGGAACTGGATCTGAAGTCTGAGATCCAATGTAGAGTTGGACTCTGGATCCTAAGATAGATTTTGGATCTGAAGTCTAAGATCCAAAGGTAGAATTGTGTTTAGAAAATTGGATCCAAGTTATGATTGGGATTTAGTTTTAGACTTGGATTCTGGAAATCCAAATGAGACTTCTGAAGATGGATCTGGGTTTTAAAAAAAACTCATATTGAAATTAAAATTTAGAAAAAGGCCAAGTTTTTGAGATTCAGAATCAATCTCAAATTTTGGATTTTTAATTTTGAAGATAAACTTGGCTTTTGAATATGAATATGAATCAGAAGTTTCAAAGTTAATTCAAACTTTGAAATTTCATTTAGATTTTGAATTTTGGATATACAAATGGATTTCAAAGTCAAATTGGACTTTTAATTCAGAATTTGGGATCATAAGATGAGTCAAAAAAATTTTATTGAATTTAGAAGATGAAATTTAGAAATTGAATCTTGAATATATAAATGAATTTCAAAATTAAATTAGACCTTGAATTTTGAAGTTTTGAATTTGGATTTTAGAAGATGAAAGAAATCTCAAAGTTAAATTGAACTTTGAAATTGAATGGAGTTTTTTTAATATAAAATGAATTTGAATTTTCAAAGTCAAATTGGACTCTGAAGATGAGATAGAATTTGATGAAGTAGAAATTGAAGAGAGATATTCAATATTACTTGGATTTTTGAAAAAGAATTTTGAAAATATGATGCAATTCTATCCTATATGATGAATGAATTTAAAGGATTTGAAATTGGATTTGAAAAGCTATTCTATTCTTTAAATGAATTAAAATAAGATTGAAGATATAATACATCCTCGACTATGGTCGTTGAATGTATTATATAATAATCTATATTTAAATTCAAGAGAAGAATAAAATACATTTGGTGCTTTTATAGAATTTAAAATGAAATGGACTCTCAATATACCCTGACTATGGCCATTGGTATATATTTTGAGTTAATTTTAAGTTAAATTCTGATAAAAGAAGAAAATATTTAAGGAAAATATGATGAGTGTGGATCCAGTGTTATTTTATAAAAGATAAAAATCCTAAGTTTTGTTTACATCCTGACTATGGTCATTGATGTAAATCATCAACTTAGGATTAATTACCTCTTACGAAATGGTGCACGTGCCATTCGTGTTGCCATTTGTGAGAACAAAGAAAAATGTATGAAAACAAGCAATTCATGATTTTTACAATGCTCATTCATTCTACCTAAAACAGGAAATATAGAGTTTTCATTGATATCTAGCTTATTACAACATTGAGTTTAACTCAAAATCACAGGAGTTTCTAATTCTAGGGAAGGAAATAGCAATTCCTATGAGTTTCCTGCAAAAGAAAATGAATTAGCATGATATGATGGAAATACAAAGCATAGAGAGATCCATTAAAACTGCCTATACTCGTACCTACTAGTGATCATGCTTATGATGACATATGTGCATATATACACAACCTGTGAGGACATATGGATATACATACATATATATATATATATATATATATATATATATATATATATATATATATATATATATATATATATATATATACATATATATATATATGCATATATACATGTATATATATATATATATATATGTATATATATCTGTATATATATACGTAATATCTGAAATCAATGAGAACCTATATATGAGAAGGCATTCAAAACTTGCCTTAAATGAATGATGAAATGCGCATTTACACAGTTATTTACTGTATGGTGAATGACATACTATGCCCCTGCATAGTGATTCCGCAGATGTATGAATAAAATAACTGGTGTGCAGGTGTTAGAAAGGAGGGAGTGGCTGAACACTGCTAAATGGGCTGACAACAGGGTACTGTTGAGAACTACAATTAGAAATTACAGCAGGTTGGGCAATGACATGAGGATGACTATTGATGGGCATACAGGAGTAAACACTGCCACTGTAGACGCAGCAATGAAGGGCTGGAAAATCCCAGACACTCATGCTCAATGTCACCTTCAGCAGAGTGATACTGGTCACACAACATTGTTGTGTGTGCTCTCTTATCTTGATCCACCAGAATGGAATCAGTTTGCCAGGTTTGGCTCCTTGCTCCCAGCATGTTTAGAGACTTTTAGCCATAGGTAGTTCATGCTCATTATCATCAGACTCAATGTTGGACTTAATATCCGACATAAGACCAGAATGAATTAACCTCACTTTTGCCTCGTATTTCAGCACAACAGTGCCGTGTTTTCTCTAGACAGTTTTTCCAAAGAAAGGTCAATAGCTAAATGAATGCATGCTTGCTGATTCATGGGGGCTAACTTTACTGAACATTTGAAAAATGCCTAGGCAGCATTTTCATCCTCAATGGTAGAAGGTGAGTATGGTGAGACAATGAACTGATTAGTAAAGAGGATGCTATGTATATACTTATACAATGGACGTGAGGGAAGAGCTGATAGTAATAAAAAAAAAGGCAATGGTGACACATAATGCTACGAGAGGCACTATCGGCTGAGATGGGATGGCTTAAGCTCATAATGAATGCTGTTGGAGAAAATGAAGCAACTGAAACCGAGACTAAGGTCGTTTGATTCCAACACGACACTCTTGTTACATTATAGCAACCTTAAGCATGAAAGAAAAAGAAAAAAAAATGTGAAGCGAATCTACTATTGTGAATGGAAGTGAAACAGGCAATATAAGGCATGTATTGAACAATAAACCAGAATATAGTTCAACTGAAATACTATTAGTCAGATAAATACCTGACGCACAAGTTTGCAGGAAAGAATGTATACTCCGATTACTGCAAACAACATAGTAGCAGCAGGAGTTAATGAGCTGCTATAAAATGACATCTTGTGGCATAGGTGCTTGTGCATGTTCATACAGTAGAACTGAGAGCCTCATGATGAAAAATATAAATGAATGAAGATTGTAAAGTGAATATAACATGTAGGGGACTGTGATAAATGATGGAAATGCAACCAATATAGCTTCAGATGATACAATTTCAAACATGGGACCATCAGCTTTAACAAACTCCAAAGGTGACTTCCAGAGGTAGTCTATAGTCAACTCTTTATTCAGTTTGCATCTAGAAGGCCATGAATTCTTGCAGAAGATCGTTAGATGATATACCATCGAGAACCAACTTCAAGAATACCAATGATGAAGACGGATAATACTTTACCTATATCTTTGAACAGGCTCTTATGAACAAGACGACTTCCATTTCCAAGACCATTACCTGTCTAGTTGGGATGTCACGACGTCACTGTTACAACCACGCAAAGCTAATCGGTTGTGGGCAACGAAAGCACTGTTGCAACTCTGCAAAACTAGCCTGTTCGTGGACAACAGAAGCGTTGCTGCAGCCAACATTAACAAAGGGAGTATAGAAGAAACAAAGGGTTTTTGCATAAACTATGTATTACATGAAGGAAATGGGCTAGAACGTAACCCTTCATCTGCTGGCAAGTCTAAACATGAAAATCTCTGCATAGAGGCATCATGAGGGATTACGACATGATCTATGTCTAGACTCATATTTCCTGTACAGAGGAAGAGTCAATAACTTCTGAATCTGCTGGACTACACTAACGCAGATGAATACCATACAATAAGGTCGAATTTTCACAAATGGATTTTCCCCTTTTTAAACATATAATACAAGCAAACCGTAAGATAAAAGGAACACACTTAACAATGACATCCCAAAAAAAAACAAAAAAAAATGCATGGTATGAGCTGTTGTGATCTTTCAACGAAACATTGGATGAAAAACCAAGAAGTTTTTATCATTTGGACAGAAACAGAGGCATCTTTATTTCCCCCAACCATAGCACTGCTAATCTGCAAACATAACTTGAAAAGATGTGGCTCCAAATCCTTTCCTGTATGACCATTGATTACATCCCTATCTCTGCTAAACCCATTTTTGCATCTCTCGGCACCGATATCGTTACTTCTTGTCTTGGAATAATGGCAGCCACCGCACATGGATAACATTAAATATTTACCAGCCAAAGTCCAGGGTGGCCTTGCGCAAGATGCTAGTTATCAAAGTGCAGTGGCGAGTCAGATGAGCTCGATAGAATACAGGCAAGACATGAACACGAGGTCTGAATTAAACGAATCTGATATATCAAAAGAAAAGGATTTCTAGATGTGAAGCAACAGTGCTAAAAAATAAATAAATAAATAAAATAAAACCGAATGAAAATAGATAGATAAGATTACCTGGATGAAAATAAATGGCAGTCTACCGCAATACGAAGCATGAATATAAAATTACATGAAGCACTTGGGATATAAGGAATATCAAATTTACACTGTGCTCGGTGATATTGAAGTCGAAGCGTCAGGGCCAACGCGGGCAAGGGACCCAAACATTTAAACAGGGATTCTATAGAAAATATGAGAATCAAGGAGAAATGCGAATTCTAACTGCAAAATTTTGGCTGGAATTCAGATTAACCCTGTCAGATCATTGAATCCGACGGGTGAACCCAATAATAGCAGCATAAAGAGAAAAACAAATACATACAAGAAAAGAGAGAAAAAAAAAGAGCAAAATGGTGTGGGGATGTGGTTATCCCATTACTATCGCACAAAAGATAGACTGGTTTTGCTGAAAGCAAACCAGTGCTACCGTGGTGCTCTAAAAGAGGGTGAACCAGAAAATTTGAAAGGAAAATCCAAGATAGCAAGGAGAAGTAAAAAAAAAAAGATAAAAAGAGAAAGAAAGACATAAGCAAATGGGCAATATTCAGTAAATGACACTATTATAAAGGAGTAATAACCAAAGAAGATGACTCGCCTTGTTCGAAAGGTGCTGAGTTGGTGATGGGTGTTGATCTTCCAAAAGGGAAGCAATCGGAAGATTACGGTTGGATGTAGGGGCACGATTGAGGCTTTTGCTTCTCGGATCTCTGAGGGCGTCGGATGATGGAGATTACCCCTTTGGCCAACTAAGGATGCCTCAACTCGACAGGTGATAATCGAAAGGAGATTGGGGAATATGCGAATCAACCTCCCTTTCACTTTCCCTTGCTTTGTTTATGTAGAGAGGGAGGAAGCGTCAAGAAGGAGGTTTGTTGGAGATTGACGGATAAGGGAGGAAGGAGCATGATCGGAAGGTGGATGAAGGTCTGCGAGGTTGTTTATGATGGAGGGCAGAGGGTTGATTGATCGAGGAAAAAAGAGGATCGGAGGGTGGAGGCCATGGATGCTTCCAGAGGGTGATGGTGGAGGCGTGCGAGAAGGAGTTTTCACACATGGGGGTTTCGCACATCACGTCGGTTGTTGGCGATGGAAGGTTCGGGATGGGCAGAAGATGGAGGTTTGTTTGGTGATGAACGAAGGAGGAGGAGCTCGGGCGATCGGCGATGGAGGGTTCGGGATGAAGCAGGAGGTTGATCCAATGGTAGCAATGGAGGGAATGAAGGTCGACGATGGGGAAGATTCTTCTGGAAGGAGGGCGGTGGATGAAAGGGTTTTCGTAACCCTAAACCCGACTTTTGTTAAGGGGGTCTTCTTATAAAAAATTTCAAAAGGCCGGTCCTCTTTTTAAAGATTTTCAAAAAGATGGTTTTAATGAGTTTTAGCAAAAAACAAGTTTCAAAAAGAATTTTAAACAACATAGTCCTTGATTTTTTTTTCATTTTTTTGTATTTTTGGAATACAAATCTAAGATTTTACAAGAAACAAAGATTAAACACTATTTTTTTTTGTGTTTTTTGCAAAATATTTACAAAAGGGAATTTTTTGAGAATTTAAAAGCTATTTTAAGAAAAAAAATCTTCAGAAATGGGTTTGGACCCAAGTTTTGAGAAAATATTCGAGTTTTAAACCTCGAATTGAGAAATACAACTCGATGGATTCAAACGGATACAAGATGAACTGTCCGAGCCTTTCAGAAGGTTATTTTGGTAATTTTGAGAATTTGGTTTTTTTAAAAATTGGATAGCGAAGCTCAGATTTGAATTTTGATAATGGATCCGGATTCGAAATTGAGTCTGATATATAAAATGAATTTAATTTCAATAAAACTTTGAGAAACAAACTGGTATTTAGATTTACTGAATCAATTACTCAGAGAATGGGGTCAAAGGCCAAAAAGAGAATATTTACCACATTTTAAAAAATTTGGGGTGTTCACAAAGTCCGACTCAACACATCCGTGACAAAAATTCTCCTCTCTTTTTTCCCAAAAAGAGAGACTTAGACTTACCTTTTACCTGAATGGGAAATGGGAAATACTCCTCTCTTCCCTGAAGAGGAGGTGTTTGCAAAACGAACTTTCGAAGAGAAATTAAGCTTTCGTCAAAGCTTCCTAATATTAGGCTTCTCTTATGGAAAGGGGGCCGATAATAGTGATGTTTGAAAATTGGGTCATGAAAGGAACGAGTCCATCGCACTCTCCTCGACAAGAGGGTCCTTCATGACGAAAATGGCCTAGTATAAAATTGGGGGGTCACAAGAAAAGCGACTCTCCGTCGAGCCTCTCCCTTTAAAAGGGTTCCTTGTGTGAAATTGGAAATTGTTTTGCAAACAGTTCACAAAGACACGAGTCCCTTCGAACTCTCTCTAAAGGGGTAAGTGAACGAATTGGATAGCATGCGAAAAGAACGAGCTCCCTCGAACTCTCCCTAAAAAGGGTCTCTCGCAAGAGAAAATGATTGAAATTGGATATTGAGATTGATTGACCCAAAGGTCGAAATTGGAAATTGGAAATTGGAAATTGGAAAATTGGTTGTTGGAAATTGAATGACCCGGAGGTCGAAATTGGATGACCTGACGGTCGAAATTGAGAATTGGTTTGACCAAAAGGTCGAAATTGTGTGACCCGGAGGTCAAAATTGAGAATTGAGAGATCCGAAGGTCGAAATAGAGAATTGAGTGACCCGAAGGTCAAAATTGGAGATTGGATGACCTGATGGTCTAAATTGGTAATTGGAATTGAAAATTGGAAATGGGGTGACCTAGAGGTCGGAATTGGAGAATTGCATGATCCAAAGATTTAAATTGGAAATTGGTGGGCAAAATATTAAATTTGAGCAATTGACACACCCTGAGGATCGAAATGACTTGGATTAACAAAAGAGAATAATGAGTTCGAGTCAGAGCTCGAATAAAATACAGAGATCACGAGTCGGAACCCGGATCAACAAAAGAAAATGAAGAGCTCGAGTCAGGGCTCGAGTAAATAAAGAGATCTTGAGTCGAAACTCGGATCAACAAAAAAAAATGAAGTGCTTGAATTAGAGCTCGAGTAAGGTAGAGAGATCACGAGTCGGAACTCGGATCAAATGAGAAAAATGAAGAGCTCAAGTTAGAGCTTGAATAAGGTAAAGAGATCTTGAGTCGGAACCCGGATCAACAAAATAAAATGAAGAGCTCGAATCTAAGTTCGAATGAATAAAGAGATCTCGGGTCGGAACCCGGATCAACAAAAAAAAATGAAGAGCTCGAATCTGAGCTCGAATGAATAAAGAGATCTCGAGTCCGAACCCGGATCAACAAAAGAAAATGAAGAGCTCGAATCTGAGCTTGAATGAATAAAGAGATCTCAGGTCGGAACCCGGATCAATAAATAAAAAAGGAGAGCTCGAATCTGAGCTCAAATAAATAAAGAGATCTCGAGTCGGAACTCGGATCAACGAAAGAAAAACAAAGAGCTCGAGTTAGAGCTCGAATGAATAAAGAGATCTCGGGTCGGAACCCGGATCAACAAAAGAAAATGAAGAGCTCGAATCTGAGCTCGAATGAATAAAGAGATCTGAGGTCGAAACCCGGATCAACAAAAGAAAATGAAGAGCTCGAATGAATAAAGAGATCTTGAGTCGAAACTCGGATCAACAAAAGAAAAATGAAGATCTTGAGTTAGAGCTCGAACGAATAAAGAGATCTTGAGTCGGAACTCGGATCAACAAAAGAAAAATGAAGATCTCGAGTTAGAGCTCGAATGAACAAAGAGATCTCGAGTCGGAACTCGGATCAACAAAAGAAAAATTAAGAGCTCGAGTTAGAGCTCGAATGAACAAAGAGATCTCGGGTCGGAACCCGGATCAACAAAAGAAAAATGAAGAGCTCGAATGAATAAAGAGATCTCGGGTCGGAACCCGGATCAACAAAAGAAAATGAAGAGCTCGAATCTGAGCTTGAATGAATAAAAAGATCTCGAGTCAAAACTCGGATCAACAAAAGAAAAATGAAGAGCTCGAGTTAGAGATCGAATGAATAAAGAGATCTCGAGTCGGAACTCGGATTAACAAAAGAAAAATGAAGAGCTCGAGTTAGAGCTCGAGTTAGAGCTCGAATGAATAAAGAGATCTCGGGTCGGAACCCGGATCAACAAAAGCAAATGAAGAGCTCGAATCTGAGCTCGAATGAATAAAGAGATCTTGAGTCGGAACTCGGATCAACAAAAGAAAAATGAAGAGCTCGAGTTAGAGCTCGAATTAATAAAGAGATCTCGAGTCGGAACTCGGATCAACAAAAAAAAAATAAAGAGCTCGAGTTAGAGCTCGAATGAACAAAGAGATCTCGGGTCGGAATCCCGATCAACAAAAGAAAATGAAGAGCTCGAATGAATAAAGAGATCTCGGGTCGGAACCCGGATCAACAAAAGAAAATGAAGAGCTCAAATCTAAGCTCGAATGAATAAAGAGATCTCGAGTCAGAACTTGGATCAACAAAAAAAAAATGAAGAGCTCGAGTTAGAGCTCGAATGAATAAAGATATCTCGAGTCGGAACTCGGATCAACAAAAGAAAAATGAAGAGCTCGAGTCTGAGCTCGAATGAATAAAGAGATCTCGAGTCAGAACTCGGATCAACAAAAGAAAAATGAAGAGCTCGAGTTAGAGCTCGAATGAATAAAGAGGTCTCGAGTCGGAACTCGGATCAACAAAATAAAAATGAAGAGCTCGAGTTAGAGCTCGAATGAATAAAGAGATCTCGGGTCGGAACCCGGATCAACAAAAGAAAATAAAGAGCTCGGATCAGAGCTCAAATAAGATAAAGAGATCTCGATTCAGAACTCGGATCAACAAAAGAAAAATATGAACCAACTTGAAAGTTGGAGTTTGAAGGGAAAGGAGCTTGGATCAGAATTCAGATCTTCAGAGGAGAACCCGGTTAGGGGATCCAAATTTTGCAAATTGTCACTGCGGGAACTGGATTTTTGAAAAGAGGATTCTATCTGAAGAATTTTGAGAAGAAATCAACAGAGATTGTAAACTGGAGTCAGAGATTGATGATTAAGATGAGAAATCATTCATAGTCTCAAGATTTATCTCTTCTCTTGAATGGGAAGTGAATTGGATGCATAATTAGTGCAAATGAAATGCACATGCACATGAAATGCAAATGAAGTGCAAATGAATGGTGAGGGATTTTATTTGATCCTGCCTGCATACAGAATGTTTGAAAACAAATTTTCAATAAGATGCCCCAGTGTAATGGGGAAGAGAGAATAATATTAAAAAAAAAACAGAACAACAAAGAGAACAATGTCATAATTAAATGAGAAAAGTTGATGATTTTATTGATGCCTTAAAAAGGGATGACAACTTGAAAAAGGATAACAATTAGGACTATATCGTCCTGACAAAAATAAATATGAAAAAATGAGAAGGCATTGGCATTGTCATTCTTCCGAGTGATCTGGGAAAGGCTTGGTCAGGACTGCAACTCGTCCCTCTCTTTCTTCCAGCACCAAAAGCTCTTTATTGATGTAGTCCTGTATAATATTTTTGAGAACGAAGCAGCATTCAGTATCGTGCCCCATTGCCCGATGAAACTTGCAGAAACAATCTTTCCATTTCCCGATGGTGACGGGAGGATCCACAATCCTTGGGAGTTTGATCATATTTTTCGCGAGCAGATATCCAAGAATTTCTTCGATTGGCTGACCTAAAGAAGTAAACTCGCGATCATAATTCCAACCATCATGCTTTATCTTCTTCGGATTGTTGGATTTTCGTTGAATGCTGACTTCTTTGACTTTTTTCTAGGAATTGGACTGAACTTGCTTGGCTAGGGATACTGGATGTTCTTCTTCTCTGCCTTCAACAAAGAGGTTCTTATCAATTCAGTCTTGCACAATGTTTTTGAGGACAAAACAATGATCAGTGTCATGCCCTACTGCCTGATGGAATTTACAAAACTGGTTCAAGAATCTTCCCATGATGGTGGGAGGATCTGTGACTTTTGGGAGCCTGACTAATCCCTTGATGAGCATGTATTCGAGGACTTTGTCGAGTGGCTCATCTATAGGAGTGAAATATCGATCACCGCTCCAGTTTCTACGCTTTGGTTTTTCTTTATTTTTTTCCTTTTGCTGAGGGCTGGATTGAAAAGGTCTATCCTAGATTTTGGAATACTTTCCCTTCCGACCCTTAGGCTCTTCCAAATTGCTGCTTTGATTGCCTCTGTTTTTGTTGTTGCTGGGTTTAGAACTGGTTGCGTTGTTGCCAATGATGCTCATAGGGATGGTGAAAGATGCCTTTTCTTTAACAGGAATTTCTCTGAAATTGGCTTCAGCTTGCTCGGATAATATCTCGATCATCATTCTTTTGAACAACTGATATATAGCAGGGTCAATCTCCTCCTTGATGGTCTGAGCTCCCTCTTTGACAGACTTTATGGAATCCATTTCTCACTCACTGTTTATAACTAATGTGTTGAAGTAGCGCGGTCTTTGATCTCGTCTGGATCACACAACCATGCCAATGCCCTCTACAGAACCACATGGGATGTTTAGCGTGATGGAAAAAAGAATTTTGAAAGCAGCAATCTTGAGAAAAAAAATGATGGGATTGGAAGGACATGTCAAAAATTTTGGATAAAATTTGGAAGATATGGAAAAGTTTTTTAAGATATAAGCAAAATTTGAAATTTCAAAAATTTGCAGGCAGGATTGTAGAACGGGAGAATGGAAAATCACCCGGAGTTTTGAAAGAAATGGGATATTTGAGAAAATCATCCAGGGTTTGAGAAAATAAAGGGAAAAGATGAGAATATGGATATTTGAAAATATTTTTAAGGAAAATATGAGAGAAATAAAGGTAGCATAGAAACTCACATCCTGCACAAACATTTATGCCCATTCAGCACTCCCTAAAAGGCTGACTCTAGATGCATCATTTTGAAAAACAGTTGTAGGACCTTAATCCTAACTCTAGGCTCAGATCATCTTTGTCCAATCCAGTTATGCCGATATACCCGAACCGAAATCCGAGGTACGTGGCATATAATTTCAACTCCGGTTCTAAGGTAAGGTTTTTCAACATCCTTGAGCGCCTACCGATATACTTCGGACTGTGGCCCGCGGTACGTGGTAGGGGGTGTTAACACAAATAATTGGCCCAGTTGTGAGGCTCTGTCCGAAACTAGGGTTCTGGAAGAGAGCCCAGCAACGTGAAGACCGGGTAATGATAGCTAAGGGAGGTTTGAAAAAATGATCACATGCAAGAAATAGAGGGCTCTAAGTCCTAAAGAGATAGATTTTTGAAAATCTTTGAAGAAGCATACATTGTTTGTATTTAGATCCTAAATTGAAGCGAGTTGTATTTAGACCTAAGTCTATGTGAGCATGAAAAATTCTCCTCAATCTGGTCCTACCAAACCATGCCTAGTTTATATGCGGTCAATGTCAGCTAGGTCAGAATCTAGGCTCCTAGGTTCACATGATATCAGAAAGTAAAAGAGCTGACATTTTGTGAACATAATTTTGATAATTGAACTAAGTCAAGCACAATTTTGACCAGACGAGGACAGGTCCCATCACGGTCGCCAAACCTGTTATCGTCGCAAAATTTTTCCCGTCTTCCCTTCCTTGAGGAAGAGAGAGGAAAATGCTTTCGCGATTCAAACTTGACCGGATTTTGGAAATGGTTTTTGAAATACTCGCCTCCGTTTTAAAAAATGCGGGAAAATCCATAGGATGGGGCTCGACCTGTCGGTACGAGGTTCGATCGTTCCTGCCGCCTTTAACAGGGGTTATCAAACCAAGGACCAAAATTGTGCTTGACTTAGTGAAATCATCGAAATTGTGTTCTATCCTAAATACACAGAGAATTCAGGCATGTGCTATGAGATTTTTTTTGAAATGTAAGTGGAAAAATATGATGTATGCTCAGAAAACATTTGGAGTGGAAAAGCATTTCTCAGGAAAAAGATGGAAGTCAATCTCTCAAGAGACTTAGACGAAGAAGATTTGAAATCTCGAGAAAGTTTATAAAGATTTGAAAATTTTGGAAGAAATAAGAATCTCGAGAAAATGGTGAGAACTCTTGAAAAAAGGTGAGAGACTTCTTTTGAAAATCTTAAGAAAATAACCTTTTCCATGGAAAACTGTGGAAAAACTTGACTTGGGAAAACCGATTTTGAAAAATTCTCAGAGTTTCTTGAGAAATCAATTTCTTGAGATTGAAATTTTCTTAAGAAAATCATGAGAAAACCAATGATTTCATGATGCAAATGATATGAGTGAATGAATGCACTTTGAAAAGATTTTCTGAGAAATTTGTTGGAAAAATGTGTATTAAGTCAAAATAAATCCTTCACATATTCTGATTGTGGCCATGAACATGTTCAGAGCTTAATTGATTTAATTCACAATGCTTTGCAAAATTGGAAATATGATGTGCATTTTAAGATAGTTGTAAACACCCCAAATTTTCCACATCCATTCTAAAACAACCCTCCTTATGCAATGCCAACCCTGTTAGGTCAGTGTAGGAGTCAAACCCCAAGTCAGTTTCAGAAAATCACCATTTTACCCATTTTTATTAGGAAAATTACCATTTTACCCCTAGGTCATCCCAGACCCCAGTCAGTCGGAGTCAACCAAGCTCGTTGGCCAGTTCAGAACAGTTAGAATACCAATCATTTCAAGCTCACCCGAGCTCACAGTGAGAAGGTTATTTTCATTTCTGACCATTCCTGCTAAAATGGGATCATTTCTTTAGAAACGAGCTCATTTCAAACCCAAATTCAAGCTAATTGTCTCCGAGTCAGTCATATTCCTCAGAGTCTAACTTGAGCTCACCAGGAGTTCAAGCGCTCCAGTTTCAGTTCAAAACCATTTCTAAGTGTCCAGGAGCCCATTTTAGTCCATTTCAGCTCTTTCAGCTGAAATTGAGCTGAGTTCAGTCAGTTGAGCTAGTGTTTGAGCATCGATTTTAGTTCATCTCAGTATTACTGACCTTTGTTTCAACTCAAACCCAGTTCAGGTTCGTAATTCACTTCATTCCAGTGATCATTCCGTACCATTTCTCTAAAAATGGCAGTTTTTCTTGAAAATTCAGTCGGAAAGGTCAGTTGAGTCAGTATCATTGTCAGTTCATTTGAGTTCTGAAACTCTAAAACCCAGCTCAATCTAGCTCATCTCAGTTCAATCCAGCTCGAACCCCAATTTTCAGTGTCACTCTGACCCAGTAATGTCCCGAAAACCATTTCTTGAGCTATTTTGCAAATTTTATCAATTTTAATGTTTTTTTAAACTGGTATAGCTGCCAATCGAGGTCTAACATCTAAAATTCTTCATTTAGGGTCTACATTTCGCATGTCATTTCTCATCATTTCATATAATTTCTTAGCATTTCATAACATTTCATCACATTTCATTTCATTTTCGAAGTCCAGAACTCCAGTTTTATAAATTTTAATCCAGATTGAGTTTTAAAACTTTTCAGAAATCAATTAGAAACCTCGGGTTTTTCAAAATTAACATTTTTACCCCCAGGAGTCTAAATTTGGAAATATTTTCTCAAGAAAAATAATCTGGATTTATTTCAAACTCGAAATTTTGAATTCTACACTGGATTTGTTTCTCAACGGGGTATTGAACTTCAAAATCCGAGCTCATTTCAAAAACTGCCAAAAATAGCTCGTTTTGTCTGGAAATAAATTTGGAAGTATTTTCTCGAGAAAAACAATCTGGATTTCTTCCAAAATTAAAATTTTAAATTCTACATTGGATTTGCTTCGCAACGAGGTATTGAACTTCAAAATCCGAGCTCGTTTCAAAAACTGCCAAAAATAGCTCGTTTCGTTTGGAAGTATTTTCTTGAGAAAAAAAATCTGGATTTCTTCCAAAATTAAAATTTTAAATTCTACATTGGATTTGCTTCGCAACGAGGTATTGAACTTCAAAATCTGAGCTCGTTTCAAAAACTGCCAAAAACAGCTTGTTTTGTCTAGAAATTTTCTGAAAAGACTATTTTACCCCTCTAATCGTCAAAATGAATTTCAAAAGCAGAATTTGGACCCGCTCTGAGATGGCCCATCCATTTACATTTCCCTTTTATTAAAAAAAAATGTGTTTCTTTTTAATTTTCTTTTTACTTGTTTGTTTTTATTATTTTATTATTTTATTATTTTTTATTTATTTTTTTTAGGTGGGACCCGCGAGGGGGTCGCCCAAACCTCCAGCCCCATTTCCTTCTTCCTTCCTTTTCTTTCTTCCCTTCCTTTCCTTTTTCTTCCTTCTTTTCTTTCCTTCCTTCTTTCTTCTTTTCCTTCTTTCTTTATTTTCTTCCTTTTTTTTTCTTCCTTTTTCTTTTCTTTTTTTTTCCTCTTTCTTCCTTCTTTTTCTTTTCCAGTCCACTCACGTAAGCCCCTCCTTCTTCTTCTTTCCCTCTCCTTCTCTTCTTTCTTTCCTTTTTCCCTTCCTCCCTTTCTTTCCTTCTTCTCTTCCCCCCTCTTTTTCCTTCCCTTCTCCATTGTCCAGCCAAGAGATGGCTTCCTTTCTTTCAAAATCCCAGCAACCAATACACGTTGAAGCTCTCTAGTCTCACGCACATCTCCCTCACACATTAAACCCACCTTCCATTAACAAAACTTAGGTTTTTTTTTTTTTTTTTTCCCTAAGTAATCACACAAGGGGGATTACATGCTCAGCCTCTCACGCTCAGCAGCTCTCTCTTACTCTCTTTACACCCAGCCATCATCTTCCTCTCCTTGGCTGCAGTCTCTCCAGCCTTGAGACAATACCAGCCCATCAGCTCTTGGCTCCAGTCCATCAACAAGGTGCAGCCCCTCTAGCCGTCCTCCACTGTTGCAGCATCTCCATTGGCACCAACTCTCACTGCTCTAGCTCTCATTGCTCCAGCCATACCTTGGTAGCAACTACAGCAGCAACCTCCTTCAAATCTGGTGCAGCTCCATCACAGCTATCCGACGTCCAACAACAGTCCAGCAGTGTCTCCTCCACCTTCAAGGCAACCAAACTGCTGTTTCCCCTCCAAAGCTTCTCCATTGAAGCCTCCACCAAACAAGGCAACTTCCATTACTACCTTTTCCGTCGGTGCAAGTGTGAATTCAAGGTAAGTCAATAGGTTCCATCATCTTTTTCTGTTATTTTTGTTATTTGTTTCATCCAACTTCATTGATATTTTCTTTAGAAAGATAATTTTAATGTAAAAAAATAAAAAAAGTAAAAAAAAAATATGTATATATATACAATAAAATGTTAAACCTTGCTTATTCATGATGATGCTACACAAAGAAGGAGATCCATCCGAATGAATGGATCGGATCTCTCCTTGTAATGGCCAATATCAAAATGAACTATGCCCCCTGTTGGTTTTCGTTTTATTTTCATATTTCGTGTATTTTCATGCTGCATTTAGGTTAGTTTCTTGATTTTGTATTCATTTTACATAGTTTTTACCAGCATATAATTTAGAATTCATAGGTGTTCATTTATGTGTAAAGTCCAGTTGTTGTTTCATTTAAGTGTTTTTATATATAAATCTTAGAAATTTTACTGTATTTAGATTTATCTATTTGTGACATCATGCCAAAAACTTGAATCCATTCGGGTTTTAAAACTCCATAAAAAAAATAAAAACCTAAATCGGGTTCTGAACCCTCCCAAAATTCCACGTTCTGTTTTAGCATACAAGAACCTATGGGATCTCCTAGATGGGAGATCCGAATGCTCCTCTAAAAATTACAGTGGATTCAATATGAAATATACTAAATATGTGGAAATTTTGAGGTTTTTCCAAGCAGTTTTGGTCTCTGTAAAAAAATCGGATTTCTCAGACCCCTGGGAAAATATCAATTTTCTTTCGTCAGGGTATAGACAGACCCTAATGCACCGAGTCCATCCAATCTGTAACCTTTCTGCAAAAAATTTAAACATAAAAGTTGTTTCTAACATAATTTCCTGTCCTTTCCCAAAATTTGGGAATTTTTGAATCTGTTTCATTATTTTTCCCGTATTTTCCCTTTCTGTCTAACAGATTCCAATGTCCAGAAATCTCAGAGATTTAGGTCTCTGATAATAGTATGACCTTTTCCAAACCATAACCCAAATTCCAATGGTGTCAAACGATCAAATTTTTCTCTGTTTGTCATAAACATTTTCCCGCAATTTCAGCTTTTTTCCCATCTGCCTTTTATTTTTTCCATGTTTTCTACCGAAACTTTTCTGTTTCCCCTAAATCCTAGAGTCGCCGGATTCCGATCCGACTTGCCGGAGTGGCACAACTCCGACCATAGGTCAAAACCAGAAAGTGTAAAAGGAAACAATCTTTGAATTACTGTCCTCTGTCACCCCATAAAATTTGGAAAATTTTTATGGAAGTTTGATATCCTAAATCTCCTTTAAAATCAACATTTTAGGCAAAAATCACAAAATTTAGGGTTTTTATTTGACTTTTCATATATAAAAAAACAAAAAAAATAGATTTTCGAGCTCCATTCTGTTTTTAGGGTTATTTTAGGTGTCCATGCCAAATTTGGTTTAATTCCAAGTTCATTTTCTCCATGTGTTAGTTTATCTTTAAGTTCAGAAGCGAAAATCAGGTTAAATTTGATTTTTTATGATATTTTCATCATTTTAGGGTTTTTATCATGCACATAAGCATGTAGAATCATATTAGGGTTAATTTTAATGTCATTTGCATTTCATATTTTTCAATTTTGCAAAATTTATTTCAGAAAACCCTGGTTTCAAGGCCATAGTCTTGTAATCGAGGGTATTTTGGTCATTTTGACCTAAATTTCGAAATTTCAATTTCTAATTCTCCAAAATTTCATGCATATCATCATATTTTATCATATTATGTTTGATTTATTTCATTTGATTTTCAAAATGTCAAAATTTACAAAAAATCTTTCATAAAACCCAGATTTCAAGGTCATCAGGGGTATTTTGGTTATTTTGACCCCAATTTCGAATTTTCAAGTTTATTTTTTAAATTTATTCATTATTTATCATGTTTATATCAAAGGTGGTATAATTTTGGGTTTATATCTGAATAATATCCGATAATTTCCCATATTTTTGGATAAATTCAGAAAAACCTACATTTTTGTGCTAACACTGTTTTCTAGTTTTGCAGGAATATTCAAGAAGAAGATTTTATTTTCTTATTTTATTTCAATTCAATGTAAAAAAAATAATGTAATATTTGGAATAAGAGTTACATTTCTGCTTAGAATAGGGTTGCATTGCATATAGTTTAATTTATGCAAATTTCAATATGTGATGTATGATTCATGCACATTATTTCAAATTCACTATGGTTTACACGAATGGCACGTGCATAAGCTCTTATGGAGTTTATAAACTCGGTGGGATTCGTATTTATGGCCATAGTCAGAATACGAAGAAAACCAAGATTTATGATCTTCGTATTAGCCACATTCAGCCTACACACTTAGGCTAACTTCAAAATGCACTGCATTTCCCAAAGTTTTAAAAGGATTTTCCAATTCCTCAATTGAAATTCCCTTTTCAAATTCATATTCATTCATTCATATCATTCAAATTGCATTATTCTCAAATTCATTTTCCAATTTCAATTTCAGAAAATTCAGCTTTCTCAAGAATTTCCAAGTCTTTCTCAGGATCTGATTTTCTCAAAATCCTGAGTTTTCAAAAGAGATTTCAAAGCATTTCCCAAGTTCAAACCAAGATTTTCCAATGTTTTAAAATTCTCAAATTTCAAAGTCTCAAGTTTTCAAAAAGATCGATTTTCTCAGATTTCTCATTTTCCTAAGAATTCAGTTTCCTAAGAATCCATTTTTCATTTCAAAAGTCATTTTCCAATGAATTTCTTAGATTTAATTAGAATTCTCAAATCCATTTCCTCAAAAAAGCAATCTAAATCTCAAAATTAATTTTCCAAAGTACAAGTTTTCCTGAGTATTCATTTTCCAATGCAAATTTCTGATTTCCAATAAAATTCAATGATTTTCCCAGTAATTCAATTTTCAAGTACTTTTTCAATCAATTTTCAAGCATATTTCAATTTTCCAAAGCAAACATCTTTTTTTTTCAAACTTGCATTTTTTCAAAATTTCATAGCACAAGCCTGATTCTTTGTGCATTCTAGGAAAAATAGAGCATAATTTAGATATTTGAGTCAAGTTAAAGCACGCAATTGATCCTTGGTTCAATTACCCCCTGGTAAAGGCGCCAGGAACGGTTGAACCTCGTACCGACAGGCGGATCCCATTCCACGGAATTTTCCCGCAAATTTTCAAAACGGAGGCGAGTAATTTTCAAAACCATTTTCAAAACTTTGGTCGAGTTTGACTCGTGAAATTCCTTTCTTTCTCGCAAGGGAGGGGAAAAATTTTGCGATGATAACAGGTTTGACGACCGTGATGGGACCTGTCTTCGCCTGATCAATTATGTGCTTTGACTTAGCTCAATTATCAAAATTGTGCTCTATGAACTGTCAGCTTTTAATTTCTGATATCATGTGAACCTAGAAGCCTAGACTTGAACCCAGTTGACATGGATTGCATATAGATTAGGCATGGTTTGGTAGGACCATATTGAGGAGAATTATGCATGCTCACATAGACTTAGGTCTGAAATACAACACTCCTCAATCTAGGACTTGTATGAAAACAATGTTTGCTTCTTCAAAAAAAAAATCAAAATTCTCTCTCTTTAGGATTTAGAGCCCTTTGTTTGCCTGCATGTGATCATATTTCAAAAACCACCCCACCTATGTCTACCCGGTCTTCATGTTGCTGGGCTCTCTTCCAGAACCATAGTTCGGGACAGAGCCTCACAACTGGGCCACTTATTTGGGCTAACGCCTCCCTGCCACGTACCAAGGGTCATAGTCCAACGTATATCGGCAGATGCTCAAGGATGTTGGGAAAACACAAGCCTAGAACCGGAGATGAATTTTTATGCCACGTACATCGAGCCTCGGTTCAAGTATATCGGCATAGCATGGTTGGACACAGATGATCTGAGCCTAGAGTCAGGATTAGGGTCCTACAGATCTTTCAAAATTGATGCATTTAGAGTCAGCTTCTTAGGGAATGTTGTATGTGCATAATTGTTTGTGTAGGATGTGATTGAATGCATTCTTCTTTTATTTCTCAATTCTCTTTTATTTTCCTTTTACAAATTTCATCTATTGTTCTTCAATAATTTTATCAAAAACCCTGGACGATTTTCAAAACCTCATATTTTTCCTCAAAAGTCCAGGCAATTTTCCTTTTCCTACCTTTCCTCTGGACTTCGAATTTCTAACCTTATTTTGATCCTGCCTGCAATTTTTCAAATGTTCAAATCTTGTCAAACTTCTCTTCTTTATATATGTCTTCCAAATTCTATTCAGAATTTTTGTCTCTTTCCAAGTCCTTAGACATCTCCTTCATCATCACTATTTTTCCCAAAAATCCTTCAGTCTAAACTATTCCTTTATTCTGCAGAAAGTATTGGCATTTCACTACAGTTCAAACAAGGTCGGGAAAGAGAACAACACCAAGCAGTATCAAAGAGATGAGTTCTTCGAGGCCAGTCAAGAAGCAGGACAAGACAAGTGAAGATGAGATTGATCCAGTCATGTACAGAATGTTTCAAAAAATGATGACAAAGATGCTATTAGAGGTACCCGAGTCAAGCACCAGAAAGGAACCAGCCAAGCGGAATGATCAACCTCTTCAGTCCAGTACCCAGCATAAAGGGAAAGAGAAAGAAAAACCAAAACACAAAGACTGGAGCGTTGATCGAAAGTTCACCCCTCTGGATCAGAAGCTCGAGACTATTTTAGAAAATTTGCTTGCAAAAGGCATGGTCCATTTACCAAAAGTCGTTGATCCTCCGTCAATCATGGGCAGATTCAAAGAGCAATTTTGCAAGTTTCACCGTGCAATAGGACACGATACAGAAAATTGTTTTGTCCTCAAGAATATCGTTCAGGATCATGTTGATAATAATATTTTAGGGGAAAGCAAAATAGCAGACCAGTCGGCTGTCCTAGCCAAACCCCTTCAATCCCGCTCCCAGCAGAAAGCAAGCAGTCAAAAGAAGCCAAAACATGACGGTTGGGGTTACGATCGCGAATTTACCCCTCTAGATCAGCCCCTCGAAGAGGTCCTTGAATACATGCTGAGCAAAGGAATGGTTAAACTTCCAAGAATTGCTAATCCTCCGGTCGCCCTAGAGAAATGGAAAGATCGCTTTTGCAAATTCCACCGAGCTACAGGGCATGATACTGAGCGATGCTTCATCTTCAAAAATATCGTTCAAGACTGCATTGACAAGAATCTCCCTATTAAAGAGGAAGACCAGTCGGCCGTTCTGACCGAGCCTTTCCTTCATCATTCATGAAGACGACAAATGCCAATGCTTTCTCATTTCCATCATTTCTGCTTTTTGCTTCTCTGAATAAATGTAGTCTCCAGTTGCTTTCTTTAAATTTGTCATCCTTCCTCCAAAACATCAATAAAATCATCAGTTTTCCTTATATTTGGAGGTCATTTTCTTCATAATGTTATTTTCTGAACTCTCATGCAATATGCCCTTTGTGATGAATGCTTTTCCCTGAAAAAAAAAATTTTTCCTGCCTTCTCAGATAACTTCCTAAGTTCGTAGAGAAGCTCATTACCAATTATGCATTACTTTGTTATATTCCTTCAAAAATATTTTTTTCTTCATGGTTGACGGCCTCGCCTAGGTAACAAGACATATCTCGGTTGTTTATTTTCTCTCATGGAATAACAATGCAATTGTCGCAATCCCAGCAATAATCCCATCCCTGGTAAAGGGATATCCTTCAAACTGTCAACCCAATTTCAGATCTTCATCCATTATTTTCATTCTATTCTCCAAGTCATTGCCTTTAAGAATTTTCTCTCATTCTAATCATCCTATTTGTCTTAGAGAGAGTTTTGGCATCGTGGAATGGTTCAGACCAGATCCAAGAAGAAAATAGTGTCGCTTTAATACCCTAACAGTAGCAGCGAGCAAGAGATGGATTCTCCGCGATCTGCTAGGAACCAAAGTCAACAAGCCAATGATGATATCGATCCTCAGATATATGCCATGTTTCGAAAGATGTTGAATAAGATGATGGCAGAGCAAACAAGGGACATTTCCGACAAGATTCCTACCAAGAAAAAGATCAAGGGCCGAACATTAAAGAAACAACTGAAGATATCCAAGAAGTGTATCCAACATGAGGATACATCTGATGAAGCAGAATCAGGAGGTGGCACCGATGAAGAGTGTGAGGCTCAGCAAGCTTTTCAGAAGATGACACAGACGCAGGGGTCAGACAATAAGCTAAAAGATCATTCTGCTAATAACTCTGACCAGTCACAACTCAGAGATGTGGTCAAAATGGTTAAGGATCTGCAAGCCCGCGACAAGGGCAAAAAGATTTTCACAAGCGAAGATTTCTATGATGGTTTAGATGGTGATGACAGCCTAGAAGATCTCCCCCGTAAATTTGTCAAATTTGATGGGACTGGCGATCCCAAGGCTCACCTGGGTATGTTCTTTGCGGAGTGCAATCGATTCAAGAGAGACAATCGTGCTTTATTTAGATGTTTTCCTCACAGTCTGGAGGGCACCGCCGCCAAGTGGTACTCAGAGCATATCAATCCCATCGAATTGAAGGAATTCGATAAAGTGGTCAATCTGTTCATTGAACGATTCCTTTTAAACACCAAAGCGCCGCCAACGCTAAACCATCTCTATAATACAAAGCAAAGAGATAATAAGAAAGCCAGAAACTTCATCCGCAGATGGAGGGGCGCTTGCAATAAAATGAGAAATCCCATCTTAGAGGAGCACGCACTCTAGATTATTCTAAACAATTTCTCACAACCTTTGAGAGGTCTTATCTCCACCTCACCTTCCAAATCTTTCATTGAGCTTACTGAACGGGCCGAGTGGCTCGAGATGGGAATAGAGAATGGGGTCTATGATGGCATCACCCTTGTCAAGAATAATCAAGATTCAAAGAAGAAGGAAAAATTCATCTTCTCTGCCAATGTCGGCCGTAGTGGCCACAAAAATAGCAAGAGCAATCATGCAGGTCAGAAAGAAAAGTCTTCAAAGAAGAATGAAAAATTGAGTCAGCAGAAAGAAAAGATAAAACGGGATGGTTGGGGTGACGATCGTCAGTTTACTCCTCTTGAGCAACCTCTCGATGAAATCCTTGAATATATGTTGACCAAAGAAATGGTAAAGCTCCCAAGAGCCACAGATCCTCCCACGATCATGGGAAGGTTCATGGACCAATTCTGCAAATTCCATCGGGCAGTAGGACACGATACTGACCACTGTTTTGTCTTCAAGAACATTATTCAAGATTGCATTGATAAGAATATCCTCGTTGAAGATAAAAACAAGGACTAGCCATCTTTCCTCGATTACTCAAAAAGCGACGATGCTAGCATTTTTCCATTTCTCATTTTGCCTTCAAAAGATGATGTAATCCTGTCTATCTTTCCTTGATTTGTCATTTTCCTTCAATGCATCAATAAAATTATCAATTTCTCCTTCTCTGCACCATGTCCTTCTGCGAGAAGTGATATTTTTCAGAGTCTCTCCTGAATCAATCAAAAGTCAGAAAGTATTTTTCAAATATCAATTACTTATCCTTTCATCTAACTTCTCACTCCCCAGTTATACTGGGGCATTATTTTGAAAATTGTCTTCAAAACATCCTGTATACAGGCAGGGTCAAATAAATCTCTCATTTTGCATGCATTTGCATTCATTTACATACATTTGCATTCATTTGCATTTGCATGCATTCATTCGCATTCATTTGCATCCATATGTATCGAATTCATTTCCCCTTCAGGTTAAGGGATAAACCTGAACCACCCATTCAGGATAAGGGATAAATCCTGAGACCCCGACAATTGCCTAATGAAAGTGCACTAGGATCGAGACAACGAGCACTAGAGGGGGGGTGAATAGTGCTTGTAAAAATTTTTGCAGAATATTGAATGATTTTGCAAATCTCAAAGCAAACACACAAAGAACACAAGATTTTATCTTGGTTCGGTCAAACCCGACCTACATTCAGTCCCCAAGCAAAACCCGCTTGAGATTTTCCACTATCAACCTTGTAAACTACAAGATCACACAGACCATAACTGGTCCCACTTTCAGTAACAATCCTACTGAAAGCAAACAACTCCTTTACACCAAGGAGTCCTTCTTTTTACACAAAAGAAATAACAACTTACAATACAACCTATGAGCCTTCCTTTTGAATGCAAATGAGATGCAATTGACTTTTGAGGTTGTTGAAACACTCTACTCACGAATTCACTATCTCTCAAAGTGATTTGAGTGAAAAACTGAAGTGAAAATATCACGTGAGTGAGAAAACAAATACTTGAATGAATAGGAGTGAAAAGCAAGAAGTAATTCCATATGATTCTATTGAATTTCATGTTTTTGAGTGTAGAATGCACTCATATTTATAGTTAAAAGATTCCATACGTTGAGAGTATGAAAGGGTGTCAAAACTGTCCATTTTGAATGATCAAAACGTTTGAAAAATGAAAAGACACGCCTTTTTTGAAGTTTCAGGAAAACGACAAAATTAGTCGACTGAAACATCAGTTAGTCGACTAATAGTTAGTTATTAGTAGACTGACCGTTATCGTCGGTCGATTGATCTGTTAATCGAGCCGTTTGAAAATCTGAACTTTTGAAACTTAGTCGACTTAAGAAAAGTTAGTCGACTGATAATATCATCAGTAGACTGAAAAACCTTTTAGTCGACTGCTGTTAAAATCTTCTGAAAAACAAACATTTTGTTCGGTCAACTGATAAAAAGCATTAGTCGACTGCTGCTAAATTTTCAGAAAACATATGTTCTGTTCAGTCGACTGATAAAACCATTAGTCGACTGCTGCTAATTTTCCAGAAAACAGACATTCTGTCCAGTCGACTGATAAAATCTTCGGTCGACTAATTTGACAAGAATGACTTTTTTTAGAAAATATGGCGCGAAAGGATTAGTCGACTGATAAGTCGATTGGTCGACTAATAAACATGAAAATTTAAGAAAAGAGTTTTCTAAAAAGATTTTCAAAAGAGTTTCTTTTAGAAAAGTTTTTCTAAAGACTTTTAAGGTGAAATGCAACCTAAATATGCACTCTAAGTAAGGCTCTTACAAGAATCTAAGACTTTTAATGAATTAAACATTTGCACACTAGTCTTCAAGGATTCTTCACCGAATTCTTCAATTTCTTCATAGCCTTAGCTGAAATGCAGTTGATTCTACTTGCTCATCATCAAAACCTTGTACTTGAAGTATCATGTATGGCTTCATTGTTGTAACAATCTCCCCCTTTTTGATGATGACAAACTTAATCCAAGATGAAGCATTTAGATGCATTGATGGAGATTTTACTCCCCCTATCGATATGCTGCAAAACATTAAAAGTTAGCACATTTAAAGCACATATATCACATATTGATTGGTTTGCATTTCCATTCATCATTTCTTCATGCATTTAGAAATACATTCATTCAAAGCTTTCTTTTTCTCTTAATTTTGCATTTCTCATGCAAGATCTCCTGTAATGTAATTGCGATCATCTTTTTCTCAAGATCTCCCTGCAATTTCAAAGTAATGCTATCTTTATCTTTTTCTCCCCCTTTTGTCAGAATCAAAAAGAGTAAGGGCAAAAATAGCATAAGCAAAATAGAGATACAAGTTTAAAAATATTCCAACCCATAAAGTAAGTTTTTCAAAGATCAAAGATCAGAAAAGAGAGTTTAGCAAATCCTTAATGACAGTTACATCCTTCTGAATTGAAGCAAGTTGTTGAGTCACATCTTCACGAAAGGTGTGGTGATGCAGCTCCAAAGCTTCCAGTCTCTGCATAACTTCATCATGGTCTTGATTTGTCGAAAAATTCTTTCTTTTTGCATGAGATGAAGGTGTCGCAGAGGGTGAAGGTTCAGAAATAGATGGTTCATTAGGATCAGATGGTTCAGTTTGATCAACATTTAAAGGAGGCAGATATTTAATTTTCATTCTTTTAAAAATTGTTTGATCAAAGAACTCTTTTTGCTCAATGTACTTTTCATTTGTTAAAGGAACTTTAAAATGTCTAAAAATACGGGTTAAAAGACAACCATAAGAAAGAAATGGTTTTTGTTTCCACAAGTTTGTAAAATACACATTGGCCCAGTTGACAAAAATATTTCCAAATAAAACATAAAGAGCCGTAGATAGATCTGTGGAATAATAATCAAAAGAACCAGTTTGGGTAGAACATTGTGGGCAAGGATTCGTCCAGCAATGCGTGCACGAGTTTGAAGATTAGTATTTTTGAAAGGAGGGCAGTGAGGTGCTTCTGGAAGAAGAATTTGTTCAAAAACTCTTTCATCATTCAATTCAATAGTATTGAAAAGAGTGTCTGAAGGTGGAATTTCAAAAATTTCTCCAAGTAATTTTGAATCAAACTTGATTTCAACATCACGAACAAGAGAAGACAAAACTCCAGTTTCATGATTCATTTGTAAATTCGTGTAAAACAAGTGAATAAGAAAAGGATAGTGAAGGGTGTCTGCACAAGCATCAAAAAGATGTGAAATACCAGGAAATAATTCTCTTATTTTGTAACGAGAAAACAAGTGAAATAGAACATTTCGTCCAGGTAAAATAGGTAGTGCAGAAATTGATCCAAAAATGTCATAGAGAAGAGGATTGCAAAGTAATCTTAGTGAAAAACCATGTCTTGAAGTAGGTGTAGGAGGAGGAGAACCTAAACCTTTTGCAGATGCAGACTTTGTGCGAGGCATGGTTACCAAAATGTCGGCTTCCAAATGACGTCCGGCAAGGGGAAAAAAAAGGCTTTCCGGCGATAAAAAACAAAGGACAATGTGGTGGCTAACGATGAGGAGAAGTCGGCCAAAAGGGGATTCCGACAAAGCACTGTCACGGCAAGAGAGTTCCGACGTTTCAAGATCACGGCCAGAAGATTCCGGCGTCTCCCTGTTACAGTAAGAAAATCCCGACGATGATGGAGTCGAACGACACTCCGAGGGTTTTTCGAAAGAGAGAGAGGCAAGAGAGAAAGAGGGATTTAAGGGTTTCGTTTTTAAAAAAAAAATGAAAAGGTACGAAGTGAAACGATGCCTTTTTTTTTTAAAAAAAAAACGGGTTTTAAAACAAATCCAAGGGGTGTCGGGTCCCTTCACTTAAATTTTTTTTAAAAAAATTTAGTCGACTAAAACTTTATCGGTCGACTAAAAAGTGCGACTTATTCTAAAAATATCATCAGTCGACTAGAAATATATCGGTCGACTAATATGGTGCGATACATTCTAAAATATAAAACACCAATCGACTAAAATTTTATCGGTCGACTAATATAGTGCGATTTTGGAGTTTTGTTCAAAAATCAGCATTTTTATAAATCCAAAAACAAGCAAATACCTAGTTCTCTCCTAATTCTCATAAAATCTTCATTTTTAAGAGGTTTAGTTAAGATATTGGCATGTTGTTCTTTAGTGGAAATAAAATTTAACGAAATATCTCCTTTTAACACATGATCTCTTAAAAAATGATGTCTAACTTCAATATGCTTAGTTCTTGAGTGCTGAACAGGATTTTTCGAAAGATTTATAGCACTAGTGTTATCACAAAAAATAGTTGTGGAGTAATTCAAACCAAAATCTTTAAAGGTCTGTTTCATCCAAAGTACTTGTGAACATGCTAAACTAGCCGCTATATATTCAGCTTCAGTTGTTGAGAGTGATACTGAATTTTGCTTTTTACTAAACCAAGAGACTAAGGAATTTCCCAAGAAATGACAAGTTCGACTAGTACTCTTGCGATCAGATTTACTTCCTGCAAAATCTGCATCACTATATGAAACTAAATCAAAGGAAGATGATTTTGGGTAAAACAAACCGAAATCTGAAGTATCTTTCAAATAACGAAGAATTTGTTTTACTGCAGTTAAATGAGATTCTTTTGGATTAGCTTGAAATCTTGCACACATACAAACACTAAACATAATATCATGTCGACTAGCAGTTAAGTATAATAGAGATCCGATCATACCTCTATAGAGCTTAGTATCTACACTTTTACCATTTTCATCTTTATCAAGAGAAGTAGTTGTACTCATAGGATTCCTTCTTGATTTCGATGAGTCCATCCCAAATCTCTTGAGAAGTTCTTTTGTATACTTAGCCTGATTGATGAAGATTCCTTCTTCAGTTTGCTTTATTTGAAGTCCAAGGAAGTAGTTTAATTCGCCCATCAAGCTCATTTCAAACTCTTCCTACATAGCCTTAGCAAATTCTTTACAAAGAGAATCATTAGTAGAACCAAATATTATGTCATCAACATAAATTTGCATAATAAGAATATCTGAATTAAAATGTTTAATAAATAAAGTGGAGTCTACCCGACCAATGGAAAAAACAGATTGTTCTAGAAAATTTCGTAGTCTTTCATACCACGCTCTTGGTGCTTGTTTGAGTCCATACAGAGCTCTTTTCAATTTGTAGACCTTTTCTGGATATTTCTCATTTTCAAAGCCTGGAGGTTGCTCTACATAAACTTCTTCATTGATGTGTCCATTTAAGAATGCACTCTTAACATCAATTTGATATAACTTGAAGTTCATGTAACTAGCAAAAGCAAGCATCATACGAATTGACTCTAATCGAGCCACTGGTGCATAGGTTTCATCAAAATCTATGCCTTCTTCTTGATTATAGCCTTGTGCCACTAGCCTTGCTTTGTTACGAATGACTTCACCATTTTCATCCAGCTTATTTCGGAAGACCCATCTTGTTCCAATTACTGGATGATCCTTTGGTCTATCAACTAGATCCCAAACATCATTCCTAGTAAATTGGTTAAGTTCTTCAGACATGGCTAAAAGCCAAAATTCATCATCACATGCCTCATTGATATTCTTTGGTTCTAATTTAGATATGAAAGCAACATTTGCAATATATTTTTCTAACTGCCTTCTAGTTTGGACACCACTCTTTATTTCACCAATAACTTGTTCATGTGGATGATTAGGAACTTCTTTCCAAACCGGTTGAAGAGGAATATTTTCTTGAGAAGTACTCTCTATCAAGGGTTCTTCTTGAAGTATTGCTTCTTCTTCTTCGCTTAGAGGAATAACCTGCTCACAATTCTCATCAAATGCAACATGTAGAGATTCTTCAATACAAGATGTTCTTTTATTGAAAATACGATATGCTTTACTTCTAGAAGAATATCCAAGAAATATTGATTCATCTGATTTTGAATCAAACTTATCAAGATTATCTTTGGTATTTAACAAGAAACATTTACTACCAAAAATTTTGAAATATGAGATCTTTGGTATACGATCATAATACAATTCAAAACATGTTTTATGTAAAATTGGTCGAATAAGAACACGATTTAAGACATAACATGTTGTATTAATTGCTTCAGCCCAAAAATATTTTGGTAAATTTTTATCTTGAAGCATGGTTCTAGCACATTCTTGCAAAGTTCTATTCTTTCTTTCAACAACTCCATTTTATGGAGCCGCTCTAGGAAAAGCAAAGTTGTGAGAGATACCATGTAAATCACAAAACTTTAGAAAAGATTCATTTTCAAATTCACCACCATGATCACTACGAATTTTAATAATAGATGTAGATTTTTCATTTGTAATTCTTCTACAAAGTTTAGAAAATTCTGAAAAAGCATCATTTTTGCTTTTTAGAAAAATCACCCATGTAAACCGAGAATAATCATCTACTATAACAAAAGCATACTTGCTACCATTCAAACTTTGAATTCTAGATGGTCCAAATAGATCTAAATGTAAAAGTTCAAGAGGACGTTTTGTTGAAACTATATCTTTTGCTTTAAAAGAACTCTTGATTTGTTTACCCCTTTGACAAGCATCACATAAGTGATCCTTTTTATATGGTATTCTAGGTAGGCCTCTTACAAGATCATTCTTGGATAATTTTGAAATAATTTTAAAGTTAACATGTTCAAGTCTCTTATGCCATAACCATTGAATTTCATTTGAAACAATAAGACATTTTTCATTAAAAGAGGGTAATTCATCTAGATATAGTTCATACACATTGTTTCTTCTTTTACCTTTAAAAATGATCTTTTTAGATTGAAAATCAGAAATTAAGCATAAATCATTTTCAAAAGAAACATGAAAACCTTTATCACATAATTGACTAATAGATATTAAATTATGCTTTAAACCATCCACTAAAAGAACATTTTCTATCAAGGGAAATTTTGGATTACCAATATTACCAATACCTATCACTTTTCCCTTGTTATTGTCACCAAAGGTGACGGTTCCTCCATCCTTATTTTGGAGGGTGGAAAATAACTCCGGCCTTCCAGTCATATGTTTGGAACAGCCGTTGTCCAATATCCATTTGCTCCTTATGTTGTGTACCTACAACAAAATCAGAAAATAGAGCATTTGACCCCTTTCTATTTTTGGGTCCATGAGAGTTAGTCTTAGGAACCCATATCCATTTGGATTTTGGTTTCCTTTGATAATAAATATTCTTTCTATAAAAGGATTTAGAATAAACATTTCTAGAATAATCATTTCTAGATGCATTTCTATTAGAACTAGAAAGTTTAGTTTTATGAACAAAAGGTTGAGAATAATGTCTTTGATTTTTCACCACATAGTTTGGTCTATTTTGAGTATCAAAGAAGCTATATCCCAATCCGGTTTTATTAACCGAGCTTCTTTGAGAACCAAGAAGTTTTTCTAGATTCTCTTGACCATTTGTGAATTTGGTCACTATAGAAAGAAGATCATTTGACTTTTCTTTAAGACTAAATATTTCCTTTTGTAAGAGATTGGTTCTAACTCCAATTTCTTTTATCTCAATTGCCTGGCAAGAATTTTCCTTCTTGAGATCTTTTATTTCTTGAAGTAACACTTTATTTTGAGAGTCAAGAGTTAAATTTTCAGTTTTTAACTCTTTATTTTTAGAACTAAGACTCTTAAATTTAGCATATAAATCATTAAATGCTTCAAATAACTCATCATAGTCAAATTGACTTACCGATTCTTCTTGTGCTACAAAACACATGTTGGCGACTTCTTCATTTGATTCTTCATTGGAAGAGGAGTCACTATCATCCCAACAGGCTTGAAATGCCTTTTTCTTCTTGAATTGGTCCTTGGGCTTGAATTTGAGAAGAGGACAATCTTTCTTGATATGTCCTGCCTTTTTGCAGTTAAAGCACTTTACTTCATTGGGAATGGAAGAATCTGCTTTCTTTGCATTTCTTTGAAATCTTCCCTTTTTGATGAATCTTCTGAATTGCCTTGTGATGAGTCAGAAGTAGCCTTAAAAGCAAGAGATTTCTTTTTAGGCTCTTCTTCTTGTCTGTCTTGAAGTTGGACCTCATATGCCATTAGGTTACCAACTAAGTCTTCAAGAGTGAGAGTATTGAGATCATTTGCTTCTTCAATAGCAGTGGTTTTTCTCTCCCATTCAGGAGTTAAACACCTTAGAATCTTTCTGACTAAATCCACTTGTGAATATTCTTTTCCAAGGGATTTCAAAGTGTTAGTTATATTGGTCATTCTAGTTACCATGTCCGATATAGATTCATTTTGCTTCATTTTGAACAATTCAAATTTATGAACTAAAGAAGCAATTTTAGATTCCTTTACCTTTGACGTACCTTCGTGTGTTACGAGAAGAGTATGCCAAATTTCATTAGCTGTAGAGCATTGAGAGATGCGATTGAACTCTACCTTGTCAACGCCACAATATAAGGCATTCATTGCCTTGGCATTAAGTGAAGCAGTCTTCTTTTCATCATCGGTCCATCGGCTGAAATCAGTTGATGGAGTTTGGTACTTTTCTGAAACAACTCTCCAGATATCGAGATCCATGGATTGCAGGAATATTGTCATTCTTACTTTCCAGTATCCATAGTTTGTTCCGTCGAATAGAGGAGGACGAACAGAGGGGCTTCCTTCTTTGTGCTGAGATGTTGTAGTTGTCATGCTATTTGATGGTCAAATCAAAGTAATAGCAAACCTGTGCTTTGATACCAAATGAAAGTGCACTAGGATCGAGGCAACGAGCACTAGAGAGGGGTGAATAGTGCTTGTAAAAATTTCTGCGGAATATTGAATGATTTTGCAAATCTCAAAGCAAACACACAAAGAACACAAGATTTTATCCTGGTTCGGTCAAACCCGACCTACATCCAGTCCCCAAGCAAAACCCGCTTGAGATTTTCCACTATCAACCTTGTAACTACAAGATCACACAAACCATAACCGGTCCCACTTTCAGTAACAATCCTACTGAAAGCAAACAACTCCTTTACACCAAGGAGTCCTTCTTTTTACACAAAAGAAATAACAACTTACAATACAACCTATGAGCCTTCCTTTTGAATGCAAATGAGATGCAATTGGCTTTTGAGGTTGTTGAAACACTCTACTCACGAATTCACTATCTCTCAAAGTGATTTGAGTGAAAAACTGAAGTGAAAAATATCACGTGAGTGAGAAAACAAATACTTGAATGAATAGGAGTGAAAAGCAAGAAGTAATTCCATATGATTCTATTGAATTTCATGTTTTTGAGTGTAGAATGCACTCATATTTATAGTTAAAAGATTCCATACGTTGAGAGTATGAAAGGGTGTCAAAACTGTCCATTTTGAACGATCAAAACGTTTGAAAAATGAAAAGACACGCCCTTTTTGAAGTTTCAGGAAAACGACAAAATTAGTCGACTGAAACATCAGTTAGTCGACTAATAGTTAGTTATTAGTAGACTAACCGTTATCGTCGGTCGACTGATCTGTTAATCGAGCCGTTTGAAAATCTGAACTTTTGAAACTTAGTCGACTTAAGAAAAGTTAGTCGATTGATAATATCATCAGTAGACTGAAAAACCTTTTAGTCGACTGCTGCTAAAATATTCTGAAAAACAAACATTCTGTTCGGTCGACTGATAAAAAGCATTAGTCGACTGCTGCTAAATTTTCAGAAAACATATGTTCTGTTCAGTCGACTAATAAAACCATTAGTCGACTGCTGCTAATTTTCCAGAAAACAGACATTCTGTCCAGTCGACTGATAAAATCTTCGGTCGACTAATTTGACAAGAATGACTTTTTTTAGAAAATATGGCGCGAAAGGATTAGTCGACTGATAAGTCGATTGGTCGACTAATAAACATGAAAATTTAAGAAAAGAGTTTTCTAAAAAGATTTTCAAAAGAGTTTCTTTTAGAAAAGTTTTTCTAAAGACTTTTAAGGTGAAATGCAACCTAAATATGCACTCTAAGTAAGGCTCTTACAAGAATCTTAGACTTTTAATGAATTAAACATTTGCACACTAGTCTTCAAGGATTCTTCACCGAATTCTTCAATTTCTTCATAGCCTTAGCTGAAATGCAGTTGATTCTACTTGCTCATCATCAAAACCTTGTACTTGAAGTATCATGTATGGCTTCATTGTTGTAACACCTAAGTCATCGTGAGGATGAAGATTGAAAATCTCTCATCAGAATCAGTTGGGTAAATTTTCAAAATCCAGTGTTCGTGCTGGTAAGATTTTCAAAAACCAGTGTTCGTGCTGGTAAAATTTTCTAAATCCAGTGTTTGTGTTGGTAAATTATCAAAATCCAGTGTTCGTGCTGATAATTCTTCGAAAAACAGTATTCGTACTCATCCATTTTCAAAATCCAGTACCTATACTGGTTCATTTCCAAAATCCAGTATTCACACTGGTACATCTTTCAAAATCCAATTGTTATTGGTCGGACTTTCAAAATCCAATTTTTATTGGTCAAACTTTCTAAATCTGGTTTACTGGTTAATGTTTTTAAACCTAATCCATGCTAGTCAAGTTTTCCTTCGGGATTCGAGTTCCGACTCGAATTTTCTTTCCTTCTAATTAGTCTAGTTTTCCTTTGGGATTCGAGTTCCGACTCGAATTTTCTTTCCTTCTGACCGGTCTAGTTTTCCTTCAGGATTCGAGTTCCGACTCGAATTTTCTTTCCTTCCAATTGATCTAGTTTTCCTTCGAAGATTCGAGTTCCGATCCGAGTTTTCTTTTCCTAAAATTGGTCTAGAAGATTAGAGTTCCCACTCGAATTTTTCTTCTAAATTCCAATTTCAAATATCAAATTTTAAAATTTCAATTTCCAATTTCGACCCTTTTGGTCACCCAATACCAATTTCAGTCATTTCCTCTTGCGAGAGACCCTTTTTACAGGGAGAGTTCAAGGGAGTTCGTTCTTTTCGCATGCTATCCTTTGTTCGCCTAACCTCTTTTCAGGGAGAGTTTGAAGAGACTCGTGTCTATGTGAACCGTTTGCAAAACAAAATTCCAATTTCATACAAGGAACCCTTAGTTCAGGGAGAGCTTCGATGGAAGTTCGCTTTCCTTAAGATCACAATTTCATACTAGGCCATTTAATCATGAAGGACCCTCTTTTCAGGGAGAGTGTGATGGACTCGCTCCTTCATGACCAATTCACCGACCTCACCATTACCGGCCCCCTTTCCATAAGAGAAGCCTAATGTTAGGAAGTTTTGACGAAAGCTTAATTTCTCTTTGAAAGTTCGTTTTGCAAACACCTCCTCTTCAGGGAAGAGAGGAGTAATTCCTATTTCCAATTTCTGAATCTTCTCCTTTGGGGAAAGGAGAAGAAAATTTATGTCATGGATGCATTGCGTTGTGCTTTAAATGCTCGCTCTCACCAAGGATTTCAAGAAAATTTTGCCAATTTGTCATTAAATATTTGTTGATTTCAAAATCTTTATTGCACAAAAACATTACCTCAGAATACCTTCAGTATTACTTCCGAAAGGACAAAGCTTTCGCGAAAAAGGATTTAAAATTCAGAATCTTTCTATTGGCCGACCAAAAGGATGAAGAATAAATCCTCGATATGGCCAGCAAAAGAAATTCAATGTTGTTGCAAAACCATAAGTGATCGGTAGTGATCGCAGTTAATGGCACATTTTTAAAGATCATTCTTGGAAAATAAAGCAGTCGAAATATCCTGGGTGATACAGAAAAATCCATTCAATCCCTATTTCTCCTCAATCACCTAAGCTGCAATTAAATATCTGCAAAAGGGATCTCTCAATTGTCGTCAAGATGAAGACGAATTATGCGAGTAGACCCCCGAGGCCAAAGAAGATTTGAATCATCTCCAAGATGACGGAGTTTGTGACGGATCCTTCCAGGGAAAGTTCAGAGCACCATCAAGATGAAGGCGACTGCGATGAGCCTCCTGACAAACCCTAAAGGATATTTAATTTCTGCTATCATTAAGAGATATCCAACCAAAGAGCCAATAACCGTCAATATAATCCCTGAGAGACAAGAAGGATCAGAGCATCTCTGAGATGAAGGAGTTTGTGATGTACCCTTCCCAAAAAAAAAAAGAGAGAGAAAAGTCAGAACATCTCCAAAATGAAGGATGATGTAATCCCCAAAAAGCCCAAGAGAGCTCTAATTCTGCCAATAAAGAAAAAAAAGTGGGCAACAGAAAGATCATCATGAGAAAAAAATCCCAGGATATCAGACTGCCAAATTTGCCAAAGAATCTTCTTTAATTTTGTGAAATTCTATTATCAATATTCTTTCACCAATTGCTCTCACAATATCAAGAATACTCTCTTTTCTGCTCATATCAAGAAAATTGATAGCTTCCTTGAAAGAAAGCCAATTGCAAGCAATTTGAATTCGAATCTTGATTCTACGGACTTAAGCCCAGTCGGAGGTAATACTTCAGGTAGAAAAGAGGAAAGATTTTCATACCAATATACATCAATTTCAAGCATTTTGAATCAACAAACAATTTTTAACATTTTGGCAATATTTTCTTACTATCTTGACATGAAGTAAAGAGCTCGATGTCCATCTTGACACATCCTGATATCACCTTTTACCTCCTTGAGAGAGTAACCTTTACCATCTTTCGCGTTGTTGAAAGATTAGCCTTTTCTGTGAAAGGATCTCCTTTGTTATCTTTCGTGTTGTCGAAAGAATTCATCTTTTGCGTTGTCAAAAGAATCGCCTTGCTCCTTTGGATCGCCATGTCATCTTTCGCGTTGTTGAAAGAATCGCCTTGTTCCTTTGGATCGCCTTTATTATCTTTCGTGTTGATGAAAGAATTCACCTTTCGCGTTGTCGAAAGAATTCATCTTTTGCGTTGTCAAAAGAATCGCCTTGCTCCTTTGGATCGTCATGTCATCTTTCGCGTTGTTGAAAGAATCGCCTTGTTCCTTTGGATCGCCTTTATTATCTTTCGTGTTGACGAAAGAATTCATCTTTCGCGTTGTCGAAAGAATTCATCTTTTGCGTTGTCAAAAGAATCGCCTTGCTCCTTTGGATCGCCATGTCATCTTTCGCGTTGTTGAAAGAATCGCCTTGTTCCTTTGGATCGCCTTTATTATCTTTCGTGTTGACGAAAGAATCCATCTTTCGCGTTGTCGAAAGAATTCATCTTTTGCGTTGTCAAAAGAATCGCCTTGTTCCTTTGGATCACCTTTATTATCTTTCGTGTTGACGAAAGAATTCATCTTTCGCGTTGTCGAAAGAATTCATCTTTTGCGTTGTCAAAAGAATCGCCTTGCTCCTTTGGATCGCCATGTCATCTTTCGCGTTGTTGAAAGAATCGCCTTGTTCCTTTGGATCGCCTTTATTATCTTTCGTGTTGACGAAAGAATCCATCTTTCGCGTTGTCGAAAGAATTCATCTTTCGCACTGTCGAAAGAATTCATCTTTTGCGTTGTCAAAAGAATCGCCTTGCTCCTTTGGATCGCCATGTCATCTTTCGCGTTGTTGAAAGAATCGCCTTGTTCCTTTGGATCGCCTTTATTATCTTTCGTGTTGATGAAAGAATTCACCTTTCGCGTTGTCGAAAGAATTCATCTTTTGCGTTGTCAAAAGAATCGCCTTGCTCCTTTGGATCGCCATGTCATCTTTCGCGTTGTTGAAAGAATCGCCTTGTTCCTTTGGATCGCCTTTATTATCTTTCGTGTTGACGAAAGAATTCATCTTTCGCGTTGTCGAAAGAATTCATCTTTTGCGTTGTCAAAAGAATCGCCTTGCTCCTTTGGATCGCCATGTCATCTTTCGCGTTGTTGAAAGAATCGCCTTGTTCCTTTAGATCGCCTTTATTATCTTTCGTGTTGACGAAAGAATCCATCTTTCGCATTGTCGAAAGAATTCGTCTTTTGCATTGTCAAAAGAATCTCCTTGCTCCTTTGGATCGCCTTGTCATCTTTCGCGTTGTTGAAAGAATCGCCTTGATTCCTTTGGATCGCCTTGTTATCTTTCGCGTTGTCGAAAGAATTCCTCTTTCGTGTTGTTGAAAGAGTCACCTTATTCCTCTTCAAGAAAATTGTCTTATTCACCATCCAACTTACCATTTTCATTTCCCGGTCAGGTTAAGGGTTAAACCTGAGCCTCATTTTGATGAGGTATTTCGTTTTCCAATCAGGTTAAGGGTTAAACCTGAGCCTTATTTTGATGAGGTATTTCGTTTCCCGGTGAGATTAAGGGTTAAACCTGAGCCTCGTTTCTACACGAGGTGTTTCCCGTCCTATCCAGGTTAAGGGCAAAACCTGAATCTCACTTCTTTTGAGGTAAAAATTTTCTTCTTTATTCTCCATTTCATATCTACCATTTTCATCAGGGCTAATCTCTTCATAACCAGTCAGATCCTTCTAACTGGGGCATTTTTATAGTCCAAATTTGGTGTGTTTTTCTTCGCCACTAAGCTCATCTTCAAGTTGGCTTAGTAGCAAAGAGGGGCATCTGTAAACACCCCAAATTTTCCACATCTATTCTCAAACAACCGTCCTTATGCAATGCCAACCCTGTTAGGTCAGTGTAGGAGTCAAACCCCGAGTCAGTTTCAGAAAATCACCATTTTACCCATTTTCATTAGGAAAATTACCATTTTACCCCTAGGTCATCCCAGACCCCAGTCAGTCGGAGTCAACCAAGCTCGTTGGCCAGTTCAGAACAGTTAGAATACCAATCATTTCAAGCTCACCCGAGCTCACAGTGAGAAGGTTATATTCATTTCTGACCATTCCTGCTAAAATGGGATCATTTCTTCAGAAACGAGCTCATTTCTCACCCAAATCCAAGATAATTGTCTCCGAGTCAGTCATTTACAGTCAGTCATATTCCTCAGAGTCTAACTTGAGCTCACCAGGAGTTCAAGCGCTCCAGTTTCAGTTCAAAACCATTTCTAAGTGTCCAGGAGCCCATTTTAGTCCATTTCAGCTCTTTCAACTGAAATTGAGCTGAGTTCAGTCAGTTGAGCTAGTGTTTGAGCCTCGATTTTAGTTCATCTCAGTATTACTGACCTTTGTTTCAACTCAAACCCAGTTCAGGTTCGTAATTCACTTCATTCCAGTGATCATTCCGTACCATTTCTCTAAAAATGGCAGTTTTTCTTGAAAATTCAGTCGGAAAGGTCAGTTGAGTCAGTATCATTGTCAGTTCATTTGAGTTCTGAAACTCTAAAACCCAGCTCAATCTAGCTCATCTCAGTTCAATCCAGCTCGAACCCCAATTTTCAGTGTCACTCTGACCCAGTAATGTCCCGAAAACCATTTCTTGAGCTATTTTGCAAATTTTATCAATTTTAATGTTTTTTTAAACTGGTACAGCTGCCAATCGAGGTCTAACATCTAAAATTCTTCATTTAGGGTCTGCATTTCGCATGTCATTTCTCATCATTTCATATAATTTCTTAGCATTTCATAACATTTCATCACATTTCATTTTATTTTCGAAGTCCAGAACTCCAGTTTTATAAATTTCAATCCAGATTGAGTTTTAAAACTTTTTAGAAATCAATTTCAAACCTCAGGTTTTTCAAAATTAACATTTTTACCCCCAGGAGTTTAAATTTGGAAATATTTTCTCAAGAAAAATAATCTGGATTTATTTCAAACTCGAAATTTTGAATTCTACACTGGATTTGTTTCTCAACGGGGTATTGAACTTCAAAATCCGAGCTCATTTCAAAAACTGCCAAAAATAGCTCATTTTGTCTGGAAATAAATTTGGAAGTATTTTCTCGAGAAAAACAATCTGGATTTCTTCCAAAATTAAAATTTTAAATTCTACATTGGATTTGCTTCGCAACGAGGTATTGAACTTCAAAATCCGAGCTTGTTTCAAAAACTGCCAAAAATAGCTCGTTTCGTTTGGAAGTATTTTCTTGAGAAAAACAATTTGGATTTCTTCCAAAATTAAAATTTTAAATTTTACATTCGATTTGCTTCGCAACGAGGTATTGAACTTCAAAATCTGAGCTCGTTTCAAAAACTGCCAAAAATAGCTTGTTTTGTCTAGAAATTTTCTGAAAAGACTATTTTACCCCTCTAATCGTCAAAATGAATTTCAAAAGCGGAATTTGGACCCGCTCTGAGATGGCCCATCCATTTACATTTCCCTTTTATTAAAAAAAAAATGTGTTTCTTTTCAATTTTCTTTTTACTTGTTTGTTTTTATTATTTTATTATTTTATTATTTTTTATTTTTTATTTTATTTTTTTTAGGTGGGACCCGCGAGGGGGTCGCCCAAACCTCCAGCCCCATTTCCTTCTTCCTTCCTTTTCTTTCTTCCCTTCCTTTCCTTTTTCTTCCTTCTTTTCTTTCCTTCCTTCTTTCTTCTTTTTCTTCTTTCTTTATTTTCTTCCTTTTTTTTCTTCCTTTTTCTTCCTTTTTCTTTTCTTTTTCTTTCTTTTTTTTTCCTCTTTCTTCCTTCTTTTTCTTCTCCAGCCCACTCACGTAAGCCCCTCCTTGCTCTTCTTTCCCTCTCCTTCTCTTCTTTCTTTCCTTTTTCCCTTCCTCCCTTTCTTTCCTTCTTCTCTTCCCCCCTCTTTTTCCTTCCCTTCTCCATTGTCCAGCCAAGAGATGGCTTCCTTTCTTTCAAAATCCCAGCAACCAATACACGTTGAAGCTCTCTAGTCTCACGCACATCTCCCTCACACATTAAACCCACCTTCCATTAACAAAACTTAGGGTTTTTTTTTTATTTTTCCCTAAGTAATCACACAAGGGGGATTACATGCTCAGCCTCTCACGCTCAGCAGCTCTCTCTTACTCTCTTTACACCCAACCATCATCTTCCTCTCCTTGGCTGCAGTCTCTCCAGCCTTGAGACAATACCAGCCCATCAGCTCTTGGCTCCAGTCCATCAACAAGGTGCAGCCCCACTAGCCGTCCTCCACTGTTGCAGCATCTCCATTGGCACCAACTCTCACTGCTCTAGCTCTCATTGCTCCAGCCATACCTTGGTAGCAACTACAGCAGCCATTACAGCAGCAACCTCCTTCAAATCTGGTGCAGCTCCATCACAGCTATCCGACGTCCAACAACAGTCCAGCAGTGTCTCCTCCACCTTCAAGGCAACCAAACTGCTGTTTCCCCTCCAAAGCTTCTCCATTGAAGCCTCCACCAAACAAGGCAACTTCCATTACTACCTTTTCCGTCGGTGCAAGTGTGAATTCAAGGTAAGTCAATAGGTTCCATCATCTTTTTCTGTTATTTTTGTTATTTGTTTCATCCAACTTCATTGATATTTTCTTTAGAAAGATGATTTTAATGTAAAAAAATAAAAAAAGTAAAAAAAAAAAATGTATATATATACAATAAAATGTTAAACCTTGCTTATTCATGATGATGCTACACAAAGAAGGAGATCCATCCGAATGAATGGATCGGATCTCTCCTTGTAATGGCCAATATCAAAATGAACTATGCCCCCTGTTGGTTTTCGTTTTATTTTCATATTTCATGTATTTTCATGCTGCATTTAGGTTAGTTTCTTGATTTTGTATTCATTTTACATAGTTTTTACCAGCATATAATTTAGAATTCATAGGTGTTCATTTATGTGTAAAGTCCAGTTGTTGTTTCATTTAAATGTTTTTATATATAAATCTTAGAAATTTTACTGTATTTAGATTTATCTATCTGTGACATCATGCCAAAAACTTGAATCCATTCGGGTTTTAAAACTCCATAAAAAAAATAAAAACCTAAATCGGGTTCTAAACCCTCCCAAAATTCCACGTTCTGTTTTAGTAGATAAGAACCTATGGGATCTCCTAGATGGGAGATTTGAATGCTCCTATAAAAATTACAGTGGATTCAATATGGAATATACTAAATATTTGGAAATTTTGAGGTTTTTCCAAGTAGTTTTGACCTCTGTAAAAAAATCGGATTTCTCAGACCCCTGGGAAAATATCGATTTTCTTTCGTCAGGGTATAGACAGACTCTAATGCACCAAGTCCATCCAATCTGTAACCTTTATGCAAAAACTTTAAACATGAAAGTTGTTCCTAACATAATTTCCTGTCATTTCACAAAATTTGGGAATTTTTGGATCTGTTTCATTATTTTTCCCGGATTTTCTCTTTCTGTCTAACAGATTCCAATGTCCAGAAATCTCAGAGATTTAGGTCTCTGATAACAGTATGACCTTTTCCAAACCATAACCCAAATCCCAATGATGTCAAACGATCAAATTTTTCTCTGTTTGTCAGAAACATTTTCCCGCAATTTCAGCCTTTTTCGCATCTGTCTTCCATTTTTTCCATGTTTTCTACCGAAACCTGTCTGTTTCCCCTAAATCCTAGAGTCGCCGGATTCCGATCCGACTTGCCGGAGTGGCACAGCTCCGACCATAGGTCAAAACCAGAAAGTGTAAAAGTAAAAAATCTTTACCTTACTGTCCTCTGTCACCTCATAAAATTTGGAAAATTTTTATGGAATTTTGATATCCTAAATCGCCTTTAGAATCAACATTTTAGGCAAAAATCACAAAATTTAGGGTTTTTATTTGAATTTTCATATTTAAAAAAACAAAAAAAATAGATTTTCGAGCTCCATTCTGTTTTTAGGGTTATTTTAGGTGTCCATGCCAAATTTGGTTTATTTCCAAGTTCATTTTCTCCATGTGTTAGTTTATCTTTAAGTTCAGAAGCGAAAATCAGGCGAAAATCAGGTTAAATTTGATTTTTTATGATATTTTCATCATTTTAGGGTTTTTATCATGCACATAAGCATGTAGAATCATATTAGGATTAATTTTAATGTCATTTGCATTTCATATTTTTCAATTTTGCAAAATTTATTTCAGAAAACCCTGGTTTCAAGGCCATAGTCTTGTAATCGGGGGTATTTTGGTCATTTTGACCTAAATTTTGAAATTTCAATTTCTAATTCTCCAAAATTTCATGCATATCATCATATTTTATCATATTATGTTTGATTTATTTCATTTGATTTTCAAAATGTCAAAATTTACAAAAAATCTTTCATAAAACCCTGATTTCAAGGTCATCAGGGGTATTTTGGTCATTTTGACCCCAATTTCGAATTTTCAAGTTTATTTTTTATATTTATTCATTATTTATCATGTTTATATCAAAGGGGGTATGATTTTGGGTTTATATCTGAATAATATCCGATAATTTCCCATATTTTTGGATAAATTCAGAAAAACGTACATTTTTTTGCTAACACTGTTTTCTAGTTTTGCAGGAATATTCAAGAAGAAGATTTTATTTTCTTATTTTATTTCAATTCAATGTAAAAAAAATAATGTAATATTTGGAATAAGAGTTACATTTCTGCTTAGAATAGGGTTGCATTGCATATAGTTTAATTTATGCAAATTTCAATATGTGATGTATGATTCATGCACATTATTTCAAATTCACTATGGTTTACACGAATGGCACGTGCACAAGCTCTTATGGAGTTTATAAACTCGGTGGGATTCGTATTTATGGCCATAGTCAGAATACGAAGAAAACCAAGATTTATGATTTTCGTATTAGCCACATTCAGCCTACACACTTAGGCTAACTTCAAAATGCACTGCATTTCCCAAAGTTTTAAAAGGATTTTCCAATTTCTCAATTGAAATTCCCTTTTCAAATTCATATTCATTCATTCATATAATTCAAATTGCATTATTCTCAAATTCATTTTCCAATTTCAATTTCAGAAAATTCAGCTTTCTCAAGAATTTCCAAGTCTTTCTCAGGATCTGATTTTCTCAAAATCCTGAGTTTTCAAAAGAGATTTCAAAGCATTTCCCAAGTTTAAACCAAGATTTTCCAATGTTTTAAAATTCTCAAATTTCAAAGTCTCAAGTTTTCAAAAAGATCGATTTTCTCAGATTTCTCATTTTCCTGAGAATTCAGTTTCCTGAGAATCCATTTTTCATTTCAAAAGTCATTTTCCAATGAATTTCTTAGATTTTCTTAGAATTCTCAAATCCATTTCCTCAAAAAAGCAATCTAAATCTCAAAATTAATTTTCCAAAGTACAAGTTTTCCTGAGTATTCATTTTCCAATGCAAATTTCTGATTTCCAATAAAATTCAATGATTTTCCCAGGAATTCAATTTTCAAGTACTTTTTCAATCAATTTTCAAGCATATTTCAATTTTCCAAAGCAAACATCATATTTTCTCAAACTTGCATTTTTTCAAAATTTCATAACACAAGCCTGATTCTTTGTGCATTCTAGAAAAAATAGAGCATAATTTAGATATTTGAGTCAAGTTAAAGCACGCAATTGATCCTTGGTTCAATTACCCTTGGTAAAGGCGCCAGGAACGGTTGAACCTCGTACCGACAGGCGGATCCCATTCCACGGAATTTTCCCGCAAATTTTCAAAACGGAGACGAGTAATTTTCAAAACCATTTTCAAAACTTTGGTCGAGTTTGACTCGCGAAATTCCTTTCTTTCTCGCAAGGGAGGGGAAAAATTTTGCGATGATAACAATAGCCTAAGAGTGTAGGCTCAATGTGACTGGTAGAAAGTTGATGGATCTGGGTCTCGTCCATATTCCGACTAGGGCCGTAAATATGAATTCCACTGAGTTCATCAACTCCCTAAGAGTTGGTGCACGTGCCATTCGTGTATATCCAGAGTGCTTTTTGAAATTAAATAAATGAATCACAGAATCATAGTATTGTCGGGATTTAAACTATATGATATGCATCCTAATCTAAGCGAGAAAAATAACTATTATTCCAAATTTAATTATTACATTTCTGACATAAAGTGAAATGATAGAAAATAAATAAAAGATTTAAAAGACTTGACATCTTCCAAGTTTTTCCTGCGAGGATGAGTTTGTACAAGAAATACCAAATACCGCAGAGGAATAGGAGATTTCATATTAACACTAATGCTCAACCACTTAGGCTTAAATTACATTGAAAGGACACCTATTGATGAAATCTAATGTTTAAAATATGAACAAAGTGTATATGAAATTACCTAGATGCCATGTCCAAGCTAAATGAGAAAATGTATTAATGGATGCCTAAGTGTTGAAACTCCTATTGGATGAAATGTACATATAGAAATACAATTTATTTGAATATACGTGGAAGGACCTCTAAATGTTTATAAAAAAAATTTGTACATGAGGATATTTATATAGATAGATCTATATATCCACATAGTGGAGAATGTACATAATGATCAAATCTTCACCCCTGATATGTAAATGCTAGTTATTGCAATATCCGGGAATATATCTAAGGGGGAAAATATAAATGGACTATGGGAGACACTAATGACCCTACTAAGATAACATAACCCGTGGGGGAACATGCAATAACTGGCTAAAGAAAATGTGTGTTGCTAACTCTCTAAATCTATGATCAGATTTTTAAATAAAAGCTTTTCATGTAAGGTGTGCCGGATGCAATACATGTAAGATATACCAGTGAAAGAAACTATTTAGCTGAAATCCTAACATGGTGATAAATACACAATGTGAATTTGTATGGAAAGCAAAGTACACAGGATTAAAAATAAATAAATAAATAAATAATCAGTCACAAGGGTTGGTAAGAAAATGCAAACAGCTAGTAGGATATGCATGTGGATACACAAGAAATTAGAAAGTGAACAGAAGTGATGCTGTACAGGTACACCTCATAGGCTCTACATACATTTTGCCATATTGCTGTGAGGAAAACAGAACACGTTGGGATAGATGAACGCAAGGTTTTGGGATAATATACATATGCTATGTAGGGTTCATATGGACCTTTTGAGCATGCTGTTAGCTCCAGTGTCGCAGTGTTATGCCATCGTTACACTCACATGGGTTGTAGGTGCTGATATGAAAACTCAGAAAATACTATAGACGAAGTCACAGATCAAAACTACTGAAACGACCCCAATGTTAGATAATCAGATCACTTGCAAAACCAGTTATCATTAGAGAAGCGCCAAGTGCAAGAGGATTTACTGTACCCTCTCTCTACACTCTCCAAACATTCTTGAAGATAATATCATCAGGCAAATATTACATTCCTTTTAATATCACCAGTGCAGAACAGAGCAACAATCAATTACATAGACCCAAAAATCATAAAATAACAGCATCTGATAAGTGGAGACCGATTAGGGAGTGATAACGCAAAATCCCTCTGATGGGTTCCTCAGCATCACAAAGAAATTATAGTTACAGGGAGACATGGACCAATAGGTGTGCAAAAGGAGTTACCAAGACAACAAATGACACAAAAATAAAAGGAGTGAATTATCAACCAAATGGTTTGCTGATATGCCCTGTAATTAGCATCATAATGAACCCAAAGCAAATAGTAATGCTGTTAAAAGATGCTCTGCAAGATAAAAACAGGAAGATCTGATGACAAAAATGCTGATATGAGATTGTGAGGAAAAAAAATCAAAATTGAGATTGAACTCGTATTTAGTGCCTTGGTCAAGAGCACTGTTTTTGCTGTATGATAGGCTTCTCTAGCCATCATTTTACTGGTGATATGCAGATTTTTGCTTCTTTTTTTTTTATCAAAACCGTGTATGCTTGTGAAGACTAATGATATATGAACGGTTGAAAACTGAGTTTAAGCAAGAAGAACATGTGAAGGTGAGGAAATTAACATACATAATCTCTGAAACCTTAAACACTCCACTTAAAGAAGACTGAAAACTAAAATATTTTGTAAAGGAATAGTGAGTCATGGGTATATAATAGGATGAAACCAATATCCACGCGAAAACAAAAAAATGATCTGAAGCTTATTATTCGAAATATCCAGGATATTGAAAAAAAACATTAAAGGAGGATAATGATTTAATAAACTTTGATATCCAAATTGAATCGATGATGCCATTGAACGGCATCATCGATTCTTGACATGTTAGAGAAACCAGGATGCAAGCCACATCAACTGCTGCAACGAGTTTGCCTTGCAAATGGTAAATTTGATGCTTAATTCACCTAAACATAGATGTAAAGAGGGTCTTTACCTTGGTGCGGCAGAGGTTTGAAGGTGCGCTTCCTAACAGGGTGAGCTGATCCTCCAGAGGTATGTGAAAAAGCTCCTGAGTGCCAATCGTTGAAGACTTGTCCTTTTCAGAATCGGGGGTCGGCTTCCTGTTAGCCGAGAGAAGCAGAGGCGGAAAAGGGGAAATGGCTGATGGAGTCCAAAAAAATAGCACCTCAAAGGGGAATCGCAGGCTTCCAGAGGAATGGCAGCCTCCCTGGAAATCACAGCCTTCAAGAGAAACGGCAGTCTCCCAGGAGATCGCAGCCTTCTCTTCACCTGCTGGAAGTAGAGAAGGCAGGCCCTTCAAAGGAGATTCCAACCGAAAAGGGGTATGCCCTGCTAACCGAGAGGGGAAGTAAAAAAATGAAAAGCTCTGGAAATGCCGATGGCTTTGCTGGGCCTTCCCTCTTTCTTTAATAGTCGATGCTTCAAAACCCCTCCTTTTTCTCACCTTTAGCTGATCTCGATAACTTTCGAAACAAACTTTTAAAAAATTTTGAAATCCTTTTGAGAAAGGGGCTCGCCGATTTGAGTGGGGGTGACTCCTATTCTTAAGCTGATATTTGAAACTTAGGTAAACATGGGATTTTGGGTAGGGTTTCATGGTGGCTCATTTTTTTTTTGGGGCTGAAAAGTAATAAAAATAAAAAAAAAATGAGTAAAAAACGGATTTTGTTTTGGTGGTGCCACCTCAACTGAAATTTTTTTTTCTCTTGGCAAAGAGTCTTAGTGGGGTGCCACCTACGTGGGCCCACTAATTATTTTATCAAAAATTAAATCTAATAAATAAATAAAAAGTTTTATAAATCGGTGCCACTTTAGGATGGGCACTATTTTGAAAATAGGAGAAATATTTGGAAACTTGAGTGTGACACCACCTTAGGGTGGGTCCCACGTCACTTATTTGAAATCAAAGCCAAGTGACCATTTTGCCTTCATTGGTTCCGGAGAACCAAAATGTGATGATTGGTGGAGATGTCAAGAAGGTGAGTGAAAATTTGGGGTGTTTACGACTAGTCTCAATGAAATTTTTGATATTTTAGTACCATGGCTTCTTCTGATTGACTTGGTTTACTTGCATAGTTGAAAAGAAAGCAGGTTGCTCAAGTCTGCCAACTTCAAAAGAACGACATGATTCACTGCCTTTGAAGGATAAAATGGAGCCCAGACTGGCTAAACCATCGGCTATCTGATTATGCTCTTTTCTGATATAATTTAGCTGAAATTTTTTGAAGCTGTCTACAAGAGCCACGACGATCTTCTGATACAGAATCAATTTGAAATCTTTCACTTGCCATTCAGTGTTAACTTGACTGACAACAAGTAATGAATCTCCAAAGGCATGCACTCTCTTGACATTGAAACTTTGCAGGATTTTGAGGCCTTGTATCAGAGCTTCATACTCGGCCATATTATGAGTGCATTGGAAGCCAAGCTTGAGAGAATAAGGGATCATTTTTTTTCTGGAGTGATTAGCAAAACTCCAATCCCTATGCCAGACATATTTTTAGAACCATTGAAGAATAGATTCCAAATTGGGGGTTGTTAGATATTGTAGATATGCTCATCAGGAAAATCATCCTCTGCTTTAATTTCTTCTGTCAGGGGGAAATCTGCCAACTGGTCTGCGATCGCTTTGCCTTTAATCGACTTTTGAGAAACATACTCTAAGTCATATTGCATTAGAAGGACTTGTGACTTCGCAATTCGTCCAGTGAGAATTGGTTGCTCAAGAATATATCTGAGAGGATTAAGCTTTGATAGGAATTTGATTTCGGATGCCAATAAGTAATGTCTTAATTTCTGGCACATCCAAACCAGAGCTAGACAAGTTTTCTCCATCTGAGAATACTTCTTCTCATAGTCAATGAAAGTTTTGCTCACATAGTAGATAGCATGCTCTATCAGGCTGCCTTCTTTATGCTGTGCGAGGAATCCACCACAGACATTCTGATTGACGGAAATATACAATAAGAGAGGCTTCCCCAATTTTGGCGGCTTCAAAACTGTTGGATTAAGGAGATACTGTTTGATGCGCTCAAACAAGAGCTGACATTCTGATCCCCATTCGAATTTAACTCCTTTTCATAGCAAATGATTGAAAGGTTCACATCTCATGGCCAAATTGGAAATGAATATGCAAATAGACTGAATACGCCCTTGAAGGCTTCGCAATTCTCTAAGATTAGTTGGAGGCGGCATATCAATAATGGCTTTTGCCTTGGCTGGGTCCACCTCTATTCCTTTCTTGCTGATAATGAAGTCGAGCAATTTGCCCGACTCAACTCCGAAAATGCATTTTTGAGGGTTAAGTCTCAACTTATAAAGAAAAAGTCTTTCAAAAACTTGACTAAGAGCATACAGGTGATCCTCTTCTTCTTTAGACTTAACCAAAATGTCATCCACATATGCATCCATATTTTTGTGCATTTGATCGTGGAAAATAATAGCCATTGCCCTTTGATAAGTTGCCTTGGCATTTTTTAGCCCAAACGGCATGACGGTATAGCAGAAGGTTCCCCATGGTGTAGTAAATGAAGTTTTTGACTGATCATGAACGGCCAACTTGATTTGATTATAGTCTGAATATCCATCCATGAAAGAAAACATGGCATGACCTGCTGTGCTATCGATCAACAGATCAATGTTGGGTAGTGGATAATCATCTTTCGAGGTGGCCTTATTGAGATCCCTGAAATCTATGCAGATTCAAACTTTTTTGTCCTTTTTAGGAACTACCATGATATTTTCCAACCAATCAGGGTAATCTATGGCTCGGATGAAGCCTGCTTTTAACAAATCTTCAAGTCTTTCCTTGACTTGTTGCTCAATTCGAGGGTCTAATTTCCTCAGTTTCTGCTTGATTGGTCTGAAATTTGGTTTCAATTTGAGTTGATGCTCAACCAGCTTGGGATCTAATCCTCGCATATCTTCATAAGTCCAGGCAAATACTTCTTGATGCTGCTTAAGGAATTGGATGAGTCTTGCTTTCTCTTCTACTTTTAGACCCGAACCGATTTTGAGGATTTTCGGATCATCTTTCGACCCAATGTTGATATCTTCAGTTGGATCTTGAACCAAAGACGATGGTTCATCCTGCTTCTGAATGTGAGCAAATTCTGACAATTCCTGAATAGTTGAATCAAACTCGGTTGGCTCTTCAATCTGCTCTGTCTTTCATTTCAGGAAACCTTGTTAGTTTTAAATACTTGGGATTGATAAGGAATTTCTTCATTGATTCAGGAGTTAATGATCCTGAAAATGTAAGAAAGGTTTTTAAGAGAGAGTACGAGCCAAAACAATTTTTTTGTATAAAGTAAAGAATAATGGCACAAACAAAACATAAGAAAGAATAATAGATGTCCGAATATGAAGAGAAGATTGATATTTCATTGATTGAAGTATAATATTTACAAGACATTGACAAAAGATGGAACTGTGTTGTCCCTATAAGATTAACAAAGGATAGAAAAAGTAGGAAAACTAAGGCATCATCTTTTCATTGGCATCCTTTGACAAAAATGGTCTTTTTGCTGGAATCTTGGCCGGTGAACCCCAACCCTGAGTTGTTCGCATGCTGAATGGGAATGATAGGCTCCACTATGCCATCTTCATTTTTCCCTATGCCCCGGAATGGCTGGTATCCATGCTTTATCAGAAGATCGAACCCCTTTCTGGCTTTGGAAAACTGAGGAAATAAGGGATGATCTTTAAAGGAGGAGTAATTGATGCGGCCTCCTAACTTGAAGAAACAAGGTCCCTGCCATTGGACCGTGGCTGCCATATTTTCTTCTTCCATGACATCTTTCAGTTTCAGCATCTCCAGACTCTCACTGAGATCAATTTCATCCGCTTCTCGGATGCTTGGAATATCTGTCGTAAATGTTGGGCGGGGAATCATAGGCTGTGGCAGCCTTTCTTCAGGATCTTCGCTCAGAATGGTGGTAATCATTCCTCCCTTGGACCATTTTATGCACTGGTGGAGGGTTGATTGAACGACATTGGCATTGTGGATCCATGTTCGTCCTAGCAGAAGATTGTAAGTCGACGGCACATTGACGACATGGAAGAGGACTGTGTGCACTGAATAGTTGATGAAAATTTCCAGGAAAATCTTGCCCTTTGCAGTCTGCTCGTGATTATTGAAGTCATAGATGGTAATGGGATCAAGCACATATTCTTCTTCCTTCAATCCCAGGGCCTTCGCTGTCATTGCTGGGCAAATATTGAGGTTGCTGCCTCCATCAACCAGTACGTGCGGGACAGTCATGCTCCTGGTCCTTACCACAATATATAATGCATTGTTGTGAAAAGAATGAGGCCTTGGCAGGTCCTTATCCGAAAAGGTGATAGGCGCGTTAGTCATCGCCTAATTTACAATCTGCGCCATATCTTCTAGCGTGGTGCCCGGCTTCACTTTGATCTTTCTTAGTAAATCATCTAACTTTTCCTGATGCTTGGGAGAATCATGGGTTAACTCAAAAATAGAGATGTTGGAGAGCGTTGTAATCGGCTTCTAGAGATTTTGGGCCCGCTCTTCTGCTTCCTTAGAGGTTTCTGCTTCCTCTGTGCAGGTTTCTTTCTTAAGGAATCTTTTTGGAAAAAATTGAGTTTTTTCGTTCTCAACTAATGCATTCCTTTGGTTAAGAAGCGAGAAGATATCCATCTTCTGAGATGCAGGTTGATCCTGATGTAGAACCATTACCTGATGCTGGAAACTTAATTCTTCAGAAGATCATGGATGTATATGGCTTTGCGGAAGAAATGCATGTTCTGAAATGGTTGATGCTGAGTGTTTTGGGAATGGGGCGGATAGGATATCCATTTTGCCTTCCGCTTCATCTTCTACGATGATGCTTTTATCAATGCAATCATGGATCAAGTTTTTCAGGACAAAGCAATGTTCTGTATCGTGCCCAGTTGCTCTGTGGAACTTGCAATACTGCTCCTTGAACTTTCCCATGAACACTAGCGGATCTGCAACTTTGGGAAGTTTCACCGTTCCGTGGGATAGTAAATATTCCAGAACTTTTTCCAAAGGCTAGTCGAGGGGAGTAAATTTCTGATCCCTGCTCCAGTTTATGTGCTTGGGTTTTTCCTGGAGGTCCCCTTTTTGTTGAGGACCGGTCGGGAGAGGCTTGTCATTGTTCTTGAAGAACTTCCCCTTTCTCCCTCTGCTCTGTTCAGGCTTCGTGCCACTGCCGCTGCCATGCTTGCTGCTACTACCCTGATTATCTTCGAGAGTGTCGGCTGAGTAGGTGAAGTGTGCCTTCTTCTTTGGATCCTGGACATTTTTGGCCAAAGTGACACATTCGTACATTCCGTTCTCTACCCCCATCTCGAGCCATTCTGCTCGTTCTGTCAGTTCGATGAATGACTTGGATGGATATGGGAAAAGTAGGCTTTTCAAGGGCTGACAGAAGTTGTTAAGGATGACTTGAAGGGCATGCTCTTCAGAAATAGGATTCCTCATTTTATTACAAATGCTCCTCTATTTGTGAATGAAATCTTTGGCCTTTTCATGGGGCTCCTGTTTGAGGTTGCATAAATGGTTTAGCGTAAGCAGAGCTTCCGTATTGAACAAAAAGCGCTCGACAAACATGTTGACCACTTTGTCAAAATCCCTCAATTCGATGGGATTGACGTCCTCGGCATACCATTTAGCAGTTGTTCCCTCCAAACTGCAGGGGAAACAGAGAAAGGGGGCACGGTTATCCTCACTAAACCGGGCACATTCGGCGAAAAACATTGCCAAATAGGCCTTGGGATCTTCGGATTCGTCAAACTTAATGAATTTTTGGAGGAGGTTCTCCATATTGTTGTCCCCTTTCAAGCCGAGGAAAAAGTCCTGCCTGGTGTACGACCTTTTTCCTTTGTCCCGGATTCGTAGGTCTTTGACTATCTTGGTTAATGCTTGGATCGAATCCTCTGCGGGGGGGCCGTACTTGGGTTTGTTCACTGATAATGGCTCTTCCACTGGCCTTTTGGATGATCGCAGATGCTTCGGGATGTAAATCAGCTGCTCTTTCTCTTCAGAGACTTCTTCAGCTGACTCGGAATCCTCAGAAGTACTGTCACGTCGTACCTTCTGTTTGCTGATCTTGACAGGCTTTTTCATGGGCTTCTTCTTAACCTTGCTCTTAGAGCTGCTTTCTTTGGACCAGCCTTAGTCTGTTCAGCCATCATTTTGGTCATTATCTTTTGAAAGACCCGGTACATGGCAGGATCGACATCACTATCGTCTCCCGAGTCGTGCTTCTTAGATGATCTAGGAGAATTCCTCTCTTCTCTTTCACTATCGCTGTGTTGCTGAGCAGTCTGCTTACCAGCTCTTGTCTGAACAATCTTTGGATGCCAAAGTTTTCCTGCAGAATACAGGAATGGTTAGAGTATGGAGAAGCTTTTTCGAAAATCATAATTTTTGAGAAAAAAAAAATGAAGGATTTTGGTAGACAATTTCAAGAGATTGTCCCATTACCTAGGATTGGGTCATCACAAGATTTGTGACAATTATGTTACCATTTTGATGATAACAGAGAAATGTGCCTTGTTACCTAGGCGAGGTCGTCAACCATGATAAAATATATTGAAGAAATGTGGGAGGAATGTCCCCTTTTACCCGGGATGAGGTCATCACCAAAATTGTGACCATTTGTGCTATAAAACAAAATACAAGAAATAAAATTTTGGCCAAAAAGTAATTTTTTATTGATAGAAATATTTACAGACAAAGAGAGGGTGGGCAGACAGTTTGCCACCACTCTTAATATTCGGACGATACATTTGGCTCAGGAAATACAGACAGAGAAACAAAGGAGTCCCAAGTATATTTGGTGACATGGTATGCCCCAGACCACTGATCCGACTGCAGGTTGAATTCTGGCATGTTGCTCGTCAGGAAGCGGGTGTTGGCACAAACCTGTCGCTGCGAAAACCGTCTAAGACATCTTTTCGGCTGATAATCTACAAAGAAGAAGGGGCCAACCAATCTGTAGCGCTTGTTGTGAGCATAGGTGTATCGAGGAACGGTCTCTCTTCTGTCAAAGAAGTCCCAAACAATCTCCTCCTGATGCAGCTTCTCGATCAAGGCTCGATACTGAATGGCCGACTTTGGCTGCTTGCTGCTAAATCTGAAAGAGCTGGCCTTCGATGGCACATGTCGCAGAAACCACGACTGCAGAGCGTAAGTGCATCCTTCTACCAGAATGGTTTCTCTAAGGGCAAATCGAGCCAAGCCTCTGTAAAGAAAAGCCAAGGCTGCCATAGAAACTGATAGCTGATGGGTCTGCTTGCTTCCCCATCTTCGAAAGAGTTGGGCAACTCTGATATCTATGAAATTCTGTCCATCTTGGAAGAAAGCTAATCCTACTGTGCATAGGATCATGGCATGCTAAATTCTATCTTTTGCTGCTTGAGACAAAGTGTCAACCTCTTCGTAAGCTCCGTACTTGCGATAGAGTCCGAACAGGTCGATGAATTGATTCCCCCCAATCTCAGTAAGGGGCCAGGATCTGCTCCCTGTTGCTCTGACTAAAGCATCTCGAATATCTACCCCTTTTACGTTGATCAAGAATTGATGCTCGACAGGATCATCTGGCTGACCAGCTGGTTCGGGCAATCCCATAATATCATTGAACTCGTCCATCAGCAGAGTCATCTCTCCCCATGGAAACCAAAATGGGCAGGTACGTGGATTCCACTGTTCTGCCATAGCCTGAATCAAAGCTCCATTGATGGTTTGCTTGCCTACTGCAGATGCCATCTCCAATCCACAGTCATCCAAGTGGTCTGAAAACATACGCGAGAAGGTGTCGAACCAAGAATAATACCACCGAGGGAAGAAAGGACGAGACTGGATAACCCGATGATCCGGGGATCCATTCTAAATCTGATAGAAGACATGATCTCTGGGAAAGACAACATCGAGAGAATTGGACACCATTGAAATGATACTGGGGCAAAGAAGAATGAGGAGGAAAATTAGATAAAATGCAGGACTTACGGATAGACTCTTGAAGAATAGGTAAAAACCTAGAAATTTTTTGAAAGATCGAGGAATCTTCTTATAGGAAATTTTTCAAGGTTTTCGAAGAAAATTTGATCTAAGAAAGAAAAAGAAATGCAGGTAGAGGAAAATATACACCTGGGGTTTCTGAAAGTAATGGGAAGTTTTGAATAATACACCCAGGGTTTTTGAAAGAGGTTTGACTATATATAAGAAAATAAGAGAAATATCACACAACCAAAGTTGCACAAACAAGGATGTGCACACAGCACTCCCTAAAGGCTGACTCTAAATGAAATATTTGAAATGGTTTATAGGACCTTAATCCTAACTCTAGGGTTCAGATCATCTGATTTCAATCAAGATACGCCGATATACTCAAGCCGAAGCTCGAAGTACGTGGCATAGAAATATTCCTCCAGTTCTAAGGTAAGGGTTTCCCAACATCCTTGAGCACCTACCGATATACCTCGGACTATGCCCCATAGGTACGTGGTAGGGGGTGTGAACCCAAATAAGTGGTATAGTTGTGAGGCTCTCTCCTGTAAACACCCCAAATTTTCCACATCCATTCTCAAACAACCCTCATCGTATAGTGCCAACCCTGTTAGGTCAGTGTAGGAGTCAAACCCCGAGTCAGTTTCAGAAAATCACCACTTTACCCATTTTTACTAGAAAAATTATCATTTTACCCCTAGGTCATCCCAGACCCCAGTCAGTCGGAGTCAACCAAGCTCATTGGTCAGTTTAGAACAATTAGAATATCAGTCATTTCAAGCTCATTTGAGCTCAGAATGAACAAACCATTTTCATTTCTGACAATTCCTGCCAAAATGGAATCATTTCTTCAGAAATGAGCTCATTTCTTGCTCAAATCCAAGTCAATTGTCTCTGAGTCAGTCATTCATAGTCAGTCATATTCCCCAGAGTCTAACTTGAGCTCATCAGGAGTTCAAGCGCTCCAACTTCAGTTCAAAACCATTTCCAAGTGTCCAGGAGCCTATTTCAGCTCTTTCAGCTGAAACTGAGCCAAGTTCAGTTAGTCAAGCCAGTGTTTGAGCTTTGATTTTAGTTCATATCAGAATTAGTAACCTTTGTTTTAGCTCAAACCCAGTTCAGGTTCGTAATTCACTTTGCTCCAATGACCATTCCGTACCATTTCTTTAAAAATGGCAGCTTTTCTTGAAAATTCAGTCGGAAAGGTCAGTTCAGTCAGTGTCTGGTCAGTTCATTTGAGTTCTGAAACTCTAAAACCCAGCTCAATCTAGCTCATCTCAGTTCAATCCAGTTCGAACCCCAATTTTCAGTGTCACTCTGACCCAGTAGAGTCCCGAAAACCATTTCTTCAACCATTTCGTAAATTTTATCAGTTTTAATGCTTTTTAAACTGGTACAAGTGTTAATCGGGGTTTAAAATCCAAAATTCTTCATTCAGGGTCTGCATTTCGCATGTCATTTCTCATCATTTCATATCATTTATCAGCATTTCATAACATTTCATCACATTTCATCACATTTCATTTCATTTTCGAAGTCCAGAACTCCAGTTTTATAAATTTCAATCCAAATTGAGTTTTAAAAGCTTTCAGAAATCAATTTCAAACCCCGAGTTTCCAAAATTGATATTTTTACCCTCGAGAGTCTAAATTTGGAAGTATTTTCTCGAGAAAAACAATCTGGATTTCTTTCAAAATCAAAATTTTAAATTCTACATTGGATTTGCTTCGCAACGGGGTATTGAACTTCAAAATCCGAGCTCGTTTCAAAAACTGCAAAAAATAGCTCATTTCGTCTGGAAATAAATTTGGAAATATTTTCTCGAGAAAAACTATCTGGATTTCTTTTAAAATTAAATTTTCAAATTCTACATTGGATTTGCTTTGCAACGAGGTATTGAACTTCAAAACCCGAGCTCGTTTCAAAAACTGCCAAAAATAGCTTGTTTCGTTTGGAAATTTTCTGAAAAGACTATTTTACCCCTTTAATTGTCAAAATGAATTTCAAAAGTGGAATTTGGACCCGCTCTGAGATGGCCCATCCATTTGCATTTTCTTGTTTCAATTTATAAGAAAAGAAAAAAATTTTATCTTTTTCTTTATTTTTTGTTTGTTTTATTTTATTTTATTTTTTTAATTATTTTATTCTTCCTAAGGTGGGACCCACAAGGGGGTCGACCACCCTAGCCCACCTTCCAGCCCACTTCCTTCCTTCTTTTTCCTCTATTTTCTTTTTTTTTATTTTTTTTTCCTCCTTTCTTTCTTTTATTTCTTTCTTCTTCCTTTTTCTTTCTTTCTTTCTTTCTTTCCTCCTTTCTTTCCTCTCCCTACAACTCACGTATAGCAGTCCAGCCCCCCTTCTCTTTCCTTTTTTCCTCTCCTTTCTTCCCCTTTCTTTCCTTTTCTTTCTCCCTTCTCTCTTTCCTTCTTCTCTTCCCTTTCTTTCCTTCTTTCTTTCCTTCTTCCCTTCCTTCCTTCCTTCTTTTTCCCCAGCCTCCAAGCCATTCACGTAAAACCATTTCACCCCTAATGCTTCCAGCCTCTTATTCTACTATCATTAAACCTAGAAACTTAGGAAAAATTTCATTTTTTTTCTAAGTTCAATACAAAAGAAAAGGGAACGGCTGGGCTATGGGAGATCTCACGCCTCTCTCTCTCTCTCTCTCTCTTGGTTTTCATAACACAGCAAACTTTCCACCTCTCCAACAGCAACACAGCCACAACAACTCCTCCACTTTGAGGCAGTCCTCCTTCCAGCAGCATCACCAACTGTAGCAGCCTGCTACCCTTTCAGCCAGCCGGTTCATCTCCAACATCTTCATCATACGGCTTCCCCAACTGCAGCCCCATCACCAAGGCAGCCAACTTCATCATCATCAATAGCAGCTGCACCTTCACTGCTTCAGCCGTTCCTCTCACTCTAGCCATAGCACCTTCAGCTGCACCAAGGCAGCCACCACCTATGCAACAACACTATCCTTCTCATGACATGACTGGTTCTTATTACTATGGTTCCCAATATTATCCAAATGTTAATGACAAGAATCCAGCGACACCGCCTGCTCCATATGCTACTTATGATCAAGGTGTTGATGCTGGCCATGTCAGTGCATCATATATGCAGCAGCCTGACCCTCGTGTTCAAGACTTATCTCACAATCCTGGAAGCAGGGATGGAACCTATCACATAAAAGGCAAAGATGGAGGAGTTTGGGTAGGTTATCATACGTGATTCAAATTTATTTTTGTGAGATGGTAGAGTTTTAATTTTAAATGCTTTGGGTTTATCATGTATATCTTTATTTGCATTTTCTTAATATTCTTCATTCTAAAAAAAAAACACATATTACATGTGTGGGCTAATAAAATAAGAGATCCATCCAATCGATGGATCGGATCTCTTGTTTTGAGAGCCAATATCAAAATGGATCATACCCCTGTCAATTTTTATTTTATTCTCATATTCCATGTAGTTTCATATTTAAAAAAAAACGCATTTAGGTTAGTTTCATTATTCATTTAATTAATTTTGCATAGTTTTATCAATGTTTAATTTAAAAATTATAGAGTTTCATTTATGTATAAAGACCAGTTGTTATTTCATGTGAGTATCTGCCTTTAAAAATTCTGTAAATTTTAGAGTAACTAGGTTTACATGTATTTGTTTTACTGTCGAAAATTTGATTCAATTCGAGGTCTGGAACCTCTCTAAATCGATCAAACCTTACATTGGGTTTTCTGTCCCTCTGAATTTCTAATTTCTGTTTTAGCAGACAAGAACCTCTGACGCCACCCTTGTAGGAGATTCGGATTGTCCTTCAAAAATCACAGTGGATTTATAATCTAATCTACTGATGATCTGGAAATTTTGAAGTTTTTCCAGTTAGTTTTGACCTCTTTCAAAAATCGGATTTCCCAGACCTTTGGGAAAATCTCGATTTTTCTTTGTCAGGGTATAGACAGACCCTAATGCACCGAGTCCACCCAATCCGTAGCCTTTCTGCAAAAACTTTCAACACGAAAGTTATTCCTAACATGTTTTACTGTCATTTCCCAAAATTTGGGGTTTTTTTGAACTGTCGCAATATTTTTCCAAAAAATTTATTTTCTGTCTGATAGATTTCAATATCCAGAAAAAACAGAGATTTGGGTCTCTGATAACAGTGTGTGTATTTCCAAACCGTAACCCAAATACCAGTTTTGTAAAAAGATAAAAAAATTTCCTGTATGTCATGGACATTTTCCCACAGTTTCAGCCTTTTTCCCATCTTTTTGTTATTTTTCCCATATTTTCTACCGAAACCTGTCTGTTTCCCCTAAATCCTAGAGTCACCGGATTCCAATCCGACTTGCCGGAGTGGCACAGCTCCGACCATAGGTCAAAACCAGAAAGTGTAAAATAAAAAAATCCTTGCCTTACTGTCCTTTGTCACCCCATAAAATTTGGGAAATTTTTATGGAAGTTTGATATCCTAAATCTCCTTTAGAATCAACATTTTAGCTAAAAATCACAAAATTTAGGGTTTTTACTTGAATTTACATATTTAAAAATACAAAAAAATTAGATTTTCGAGCTTCATTCTGTTTTTAGGGATATTTTAGGTGTCCATGTAAAATTTGGCTTAATTCGAAGTTCATTTGCTCCATGCGTTAGTTTATCTTTAAGTTCAGAAGTGAAAATCAGGCAAAAATCAGGTTAAATTTGATATTTCATGATATTTTCGTCATTTTAAGGTTTTTATGATGTACATGAGCATATAAAATTATATTAGGGTTAATTTCAATGTCATTTTCATTTCATATTTTTCATTTTTGCAAAATGTATTTCAGAAAACCCTGGTTTCAAGACCATAGTCTTGTTATCGGGAGTATTTTGGTCATTTTGACCTAAATTTCGAAATTTCAATTTCTAATTCTCCAAAATTTCATGCATATCATCATATTTTATCATATTATGTTTGATTTATTTTATTTGATTTTCAAAATTCCAAAATTTACAAAATTTCTTTCAGAAAACCGTGATTTCAAGGTCATCTGGGGTATTTTGGTCATTTTGACCCCAATTTCGAATTTTCAAGTTTATTTTCGAAATTTATTTATTATTTATCATGTTTATATAAAAGGGGGTGTGATTTTGGGTTTATATCTGAATAATATTCGATAATTTCCCATATTTTTGGATAAATTCAGAAAAACCTACATTTTTGTGCTAACCTTGTTTTCTAGTTTTGCAGGAACATTCAAGAAGAAGATTTAGCTTTTATTTCTTTTATTTCAATTCAATGTAAAAATCAATGTAATATTTGGAATAAGAGTTACTTTTCTGCTTAGAATAGGGCTGCATTGCATATAGTTTAATTTCTGCAAAATTCCAATATCTGATGTATGATCCATGTGCATTTAGTTCAAATCCACTATGGTTTACACGAATGGCACGTGCACAAACTTTTATGGAGTTTATAAACTCGGTGGGATTCGTATTTATGGCCATAGTTAGAATACGAAGAAAACCAAGATTTATGATCTTTATATCAGCCACATTCAGCCTACACTCTTAGGCTAACTTCAAAATGCACTGCATTTCTCAAAGTTTTAAAAGGATTTCTCAATTCCTCAATGAAATTCTCTTTTCAAATTCATATTCATTCATTCATATCATTCAAATTGCATTATTTTCAAATTCATTTTCCAATTTCAATTTCAGAAAAAATCAATTTTCTCAAGGATTTACCAAGTCTTTCTCAGGATTGGATTTTCCCAGAATTCTAAATTTTCAAATGAGATTTCAAAGTATTTCCCAAGTTCAAATCAAGATTTTCCTATGTTTTAACATTCTCAAATTTCAAAATCCCAAGTTTTCAGAAATCCATTTTCTCAGAATTCCCGTTTTCCTGAGAATTCATTTTCCCTTTCAGAAATCCCTTTTCGAATGAACTTCCTGATTTTCTCAGAATTTTCAAATCAATTTCCTCAGAAAAGCAATTCCAAATTTCAAAATCAATTTTCTAAAGTTCAAATTTTCTTGAGAAATCCTTTCCAATGCAAATTTCTGATTTCCAATGAAATTCAATGATTTTCTCAAGAAATCAATTTTCAAGTACTTTTCCAATCAATTTTTAAGCATATTTTAATTTTCCAAAGCAAACATCATATTTTCTCAAACTTGCATTATTTTCAAAATTTCATAGCACAAGCCTGATTCTTTGTGCATTCTAGGAAAAATAGAGCATAATTTAGCTATTTGAGTCAAGTTAAAGCACATAATTGGTCCTTGGTTCAATTACCTCTAGTAAAGGCGCCAGGAACGGTTGAACCTCGTACCGACAGGCGGATCCCATTCCACGGAATTTTCCCGCAAATTTTCAAAACAGAGGCGATTTAATTTTCAAAAACCATTTTCAAAACTTTGGTCGAGTTTGACTCGCGAAATTCGTTTCTCTCTCGCAAGAGAGGGGGAAAATTTTGTGATGATAACATCTCCCGAACTATGGTTCAGTGAGACAGCCCAGCAACGTGAAGACCGGGACAATATAGGTAGGGATGTTTTCAAAAGTATGTTCAACATGCAATAAATCAGATGTCTCTAATGCAAGTCCTAAAGAGATAGATTAAACTGAAGAGAAGCATATACTTGCATACATTGTTTTTGCATTCAATCCCTAAAATTGAGGCGAGTTGTATTTCAGACCTAAGTCTAATATGAGCATGGAATAATCTCCTCAATATGGTCCTACCAAACCATACTTAAATCCTATATGCAATGGTGTCAGCTTAGGACAGAGTCTAGGGTCCTAAGGTTTGCATGAAAATGAAGCTGACATTTATAGAATAAAGACTTAGATAATATCAAAGAAAAATGAAAAGGCATTAAATTCGACCGAACGAAAATGAGTCCCATCACGGTCGCCAAAACTGTGATCATCGCAAAATTTTTCTTGTCGTAATATTCTCTCTTTTCCTTTCCAACCTCTATTTCCTCCTTTTTTGAAGGGAGAAAATGAAAGATAGAAAGAAAGAGAGAAGAGAAAAGAAAAGAAAAAAAGAGAAGAGGAACTCTTTTGCGGGGTCTCACTTGACCTTAATTTTGAAAATATTTAAGAAAATAACTCACCTCCGTTTTGAAAGATTTGCGGGAAAACTGAGAGACGAGATCCACTTGTCGGTACGAGGTTCGACCGTTCCTGGCGCCTTTACCAGGGGTAATCAAACCAAGGGTCGAATTCATGCCTTTTGCTTTGCTAAGAAATTATCTAAGAATTTATCCTAAGTCTAAATGCACAAAGAATCATGCTTGTGCAATGTAGAGATGTATGATCTTTTTGAAAAAATGATTTTGGAAATCTCCAAGTGTTGCTGATAAAAATAAAGTGTAGAAATGGTTTTTAACTCAGAACTTAAGATTTAAAGTTCTAAGTTTTTGGAATAATCAGAGCTTGGGAAAATAATCTAGACTTTTGAAAGGAAGGATCTTGAAATTGAGATAAAATGAGAAGAAAGGAAATTTTAAAGTCATAAATGGACTTTGAATCAGAATAGAGATGGAATGGAATGGATTTCTAACTTTGAAGTTTGAAATCAGAAGAAGATTTGGAAAAAATAGAATTGAGAAATAAAATTGGTTTTTGGAATTTTTGGGAGTCAAGATAAACTTGGATTTTGAAATCTAGAATGAAATGGAATTGGATTTAAGAATTGGAATTGGGAATAGAAGTTGATTTGAAATCTGGAATTCAAGATGGAATTTGAATCCAAGGTCTGGATTCTAAATAGAGTTGAGATTTTAAAATTCAATTCTAGATTTAGAATCCCAAATGGGAATTGGATCTGAAATTTGGATCTGAAATCTGAGATCTAAGATGAAGCTAGATTATAGATCCTAAATGGATTTTGGATCGGAAGTCTGAGATCCAAGGTGGAATTAGACTTTGGATCCTAAAATGGATTTTGGATCTGAAGTCTGAGATCCAAGGTGGAATTGGACTTTTAGATCCTAAAGTGGATTTTGGATATGAAGTCTGAGATCCAAGAAGGAATTGGATTCTGGATTCTGGATTCTGGATCCTGGAATAGATTTTGGATCTGAAATCTGAGGTCCAAGAAGGAATTTGGATTCTGGATCATAAAATGGATTTTGGACCTAAAGTCTGAGATCCAAGGTGGAATTGGATTTCTGGATCCTAAATGAAATTTGGATCTGAAAAAGTGGAGTTTGTATATGGAAATCTGGATCCAAGTGGAGATCAGGATCTAACTTTGAGTTTGGATTCTGAAAAGTCCAAATGGGACTTTTAAAGATGGATCTGGGTTTTGAAAACCCAAGTTGAATCTAAAATTTAAGAAAGGTTAAGTTTTTGAGATTCAGAATCAATCTCAAACTTTGATTCTGAATTTTGGAGATGAGAAAAACTTGGTTTTGAAACAGAAGATGACTTCAAAGTTAAATTGAACTTTGAATTTTGATTTGGAAATTGGAATTTTGAATACAAAATGATTTTGTATTTTCAAAGTCAAATTGGACTTTGGAATTGAATTTTTGAATTTTAAAATGAGATTAAATTGAGTTTGAATCTATAAATGAGATTTGATCTGAGAAATGAAGAAAAAGAATCACTTGGAATCTTGAAAATGGAATTTTGAAAATATGATGCAATTCTACCCTAAATGATGAATGAATTTAAAATTTTTGGATTTTAAAAATCATATTTCATTCTTAAAATGAATGTAGATAAGATTAATGATATAATATACTTTTGACTATGGTCATTGAATGTATTATATAATAATCATATCTAAATTCAAATGAAGAATCAAACATATTTTGGTGCTTTTATAGAGTTTAGAAAGAAATTAACTCTTAGCTTACCCTGACTATGGCCATTGGTATACGTATTAAATCAATTTTAAACTAAACTCTGATAAAAGAGAAAATATTTAAAGAAAACATGATGAATTTTGAAAAAGGATCCAGTGTTGATCCAGTATTATTTTATAAAAGATAAAAATGCTAAGTTTTGTTTATATCCTGACTATGGCTATTGATGTAAATCATCAACTTAGGATTAATTACCTCTTACAAAATGGTGCGTGTGCCATTCGTGTTTCACCATTTGTGAGATTTTAGAAAATAATAAGAAAATAATGAAACAAATGGTATTTACATGCTCATCCATTCTAATCTAGTGCTTGAAAGTAAATATTCTCATTGATATCTAGCTATTACATCATTGTACGGGGATTTGAAGTCAAAATTATTTTAAACTAAGGAGGAAAAGCAACATCTCTCATATATTTCTGCAAAACATGGTTAATAGACAACCAAAAATACAATAAAAGGCATGTGAAGGATGTTATATAAAACTCCTAACAGATGTATAAAATATATATATGGGAGAGTATGTATGATATCCTAAGTCAACCAAGAAATGATTGTTAAGATGCATGTGAAAAGCCTTAAACTAATGAGAAAACATGAGTTGGAATATGCTTTATGCTCATTAAAATATTAACAAGATGAGAGTTTCAAAAATGTACCTGAGCATTCATATGAGAAAGAGAAACATGCAAGGCTTTTAGATAAAATATGAATCTGTTATACATTTGTCTAAGGTGTAGTGCTTTATGCAAGGGAAAGAGACTCATATGAGCATGATGCATCTACATTCAAAATAGGCATATTATTTTGAAAATATCTCAACAAATGTATGATGATGGGGAAAGCAATATATGACACGTAATGAACACAACATTCAGAAAAAAAAAAACAGCTTTGAATACCCATATGGTAATGTTATGAAAGATGACAGGAGGTGCATATGGTGATGATTGCAAGTATATTTTTGAAAGAAGGGAAGGAATGAATGAAGACTGTGCACAGGCTGGAAGCAGGGAGGTGTGACAATGTACAGGATGTGGTGTTACTGTTGGTAAGTTACAGCAGCCATTAGGCTGTTGGGCTCACATGGACATGGGGATTCAAATGGTGTGAACAATGTAGATGAGCTGGATGCTGTGAAGTGGCAGTGAAGGAAAGGCTCTTGTTGCTCTATGATACGGCAGTGAAGGTGGAACTAAAGTGCCGTTGACAGAATGCCTTTAATGCTACAGCAAGCAGCACTATAGCAGTGAGGTAAAGGGTTGCATGGCCTATGTTAAATGTGCTTCAAATGATGAAGACGACATACTGTAAGCATAGTAGTGATAGGATATTATGACCCCTAATGCCATATGACAAAAAGACAAAATGTTATGAAGAGAAGGTACCAAAAATCAAAGTGAAAGATAACATAAATACAACCAATGTAATTCCTGTATGCTGGAAATAGAGTGCAAGTGTTGGATGAAGAAAGAGGAGATGCTATGGTGACAGCAATGCGGCGAATGGTGGTGACATGGTGGAAACAGTGATGTTGTTGTGCACTGGCAGGTGGAATGGTGTTGGTGGCTGAACAGTGGGTGCACAAGAATAGCAGGAAATGTGCAGCAAAAATGAACAGTGATATATTACACGTAAGTGCAAGGTGATAATGGGGTGTACACAGATTAATACTATTGAAATGCCATAACGAAGATGAAAGTTTGATAGCATAGATGAAGATGAAGTAAGTACTTACTGATGAAAAGAAATGTGCAACAGTAAAAAGAAAAGGTGGTGGTGCTCCTGGAGGTGCATCATAACCATCATGTGCCTTCCCACTTGATTTTTTCTCTCTAGCATAAATAGATAGCTGGGAATAAGCATTGTATGAATCTCCATATGATGGTTATCCATGGCTTGCTTGTGAGGGTGTGGAAGTGTAATGTGGTGGAGGAGGTAATTCTAATGAGAAGATTGGAACGTGTAATATATCATGATGTAATGACATAATATTCAACGAGACAATGTTAACATATGAAAAATATGATAATGCAATAACGTCAATGTAACAATGCTCAACAAAAACCATTACTAACCAAATGCTAGAATGGAGATGTTATACTTATGCAGGTATTGTACTTATGCAAAAATTAAAGGAACAAATGCAAGATAACCTAACATGCTTAAGCCATCTAAAACTAAAACACCTCTGAACTGGAATCTACTGACTCCAAGAGTTGAAAAAAAAAAAAACTTTCCATAAACGCAATAAATATATTATGCACAGGGATTGTCTTAGAAATATCAGCCTTGGATAAAAGTCTCTTCCTGTGATTACAACAAGTTCAAATAGATTGGACCTGTTTTATGTCAATGCAAAAGAGACCGACGAAAGATTATTATTATAGCGAATTTTGACACAGCGGGCATATGGATTTATGGGATGTAGAGAGTTATTTGTAGAAGCCTACTGAGTGAAACTTGGATCTGCTTGCCTTGCAGATATGCGCACAATACTGTCACAGACCGAGCACTCCTCCATATCTTGGAACTCCCGGATTCTCCACTTCACCTGCTGAGTACATGTTGTGGTTTCTTACCACATCGGTATCATTAGTTTGTTGGCTCAAGTTTGAGACAGTCAACGGTTTTCTCAATTGTATAGCGAGACCCCAAACAGGTATTATCTTCCCAGTGCCAGTCTCATCTGTCAAAAGAATGCTTCACAGGGTGAACCACCCTTTTGCAACAATTGCCGAAATATCTCCAGAATGATACACCCGACTTGCGATTTTCAATTCCCCATCATTATGAACCATTTTATTTATTTAGCAATGGCATCTTTTCAAAAAAAATGTCACTGATGAAGCAAACAAGTCTATAGCCTTCTGATATGTGTGTGGATATGCATGATATTCAATGAATGGAGTTTGAGTGCCATTCAGTCATGTGACTAGTCACACTACAGGATCAGCAGAGGCTCAGCAAATGAGGTCCAAAAGCTTCCGATCACGAGCCTTCTTCAGGGGAGGTCAATCGATGTAAATGAGATTAGAAGAAATCCAGATGGTAATAAAGTTAGAGTTGCAGACGTGTGGCAGGGTAGCTATGAACATCTATTTATGCCACCTTAGAGCATAGACGCACACCAAGGTGGGATCCAGGGGAATGGAAAATGGCCTTTCGTGATGTAGCAACGCATGAATGTATGTTACAACAAAATTCAAAAGTTGTGGAGTCACGCGATCATGCTATGGTAGAGCATAAACGTGTGCTCACATTTAAAACTATGGAAATGATCATACGTACCCATGCTATAGCCATGTAGGAATACCTATCTTGAAAATATATATGAATGAGAAGGGAGATCCGATGAGAATTATCAGAAAATGAAGTAGGTAACGGAGTAACACGACTGTAATAAAATGTAACAGAATTAGCAAGGGATTAAAAAAAGGATTTACAGAATAGATAGAAATTTAGAAATGACTGAATGAAAAAGATTAAAACAAAATAGGATATCAATGAGCTACGACACACAGGATGATGATAAAACAAAATAATAATAATAATAATAAAATGAAATAAAATAAAATCATGCTGAAAAGAAATTTTGCAGAAAGGAAAACACAATGAACAGATGCATAAATGAAAAAAAAAAGAGATAAAGAACATATACAACCTATTATAGCCTCAAACGCTGTGAGTATAGGGGCGGCGTTAATGTAGCAATGTGTATCATCGAGGCTACAATAGGTAGATCGATGATACAAGTTTGCTTTTGATGGAAGGCAAAAGTGAAAGGGGGGAAACCATGAAGGATCGAAGAAAATGCAGCAAGAAAGAAAACTAACACAGAAGAGGGGAATAGGCTGCTTACCGGATTGTTGAAGGCGACCTTAAAGAAGAAGAGGAAGAAACCTTCTCTTCGTCTTCTGGTGGGGAATCTCCACTATTGAAGCAGAGGGGATCAGAAGGGGAAGAGAAAACACTAGATGGTCGATGCGGGAACGACCAGCGTTGTTGCTCTGCAGCGGTTCTGAAGAATAGAGCTCGGTGGGGAAACGAGATTTCTTCAATAGCCTCCAAAGAGATTAGAGAGAAAGGGGGAAGAAGAAGGTGAATTGAAATCCTTCCTTCTGAAGAAAAAGTTGATGCCTCCAGGAGGCTTGGGTGTCTCTTTTTAAAGAGAATGAGAGGTTTGATCGTTGAAGATCAATGGTCTGAAGAAGATAGGTTGTTTTGAGATCAATGATAGAGAGAGGCCTTCCTGCGATGGAGGTTTCCAGAAGAAAATACGTGGGAGGGAGTCCGTTGGAAACTTTCCTTTTTTCCAAAAAGGAGGTTTCCTTTTTTAAGAAATTTTTGTAAAATTGTTAAAAAGTGAGGTTTTCAGAAAAATCAAATTAAAAAGTTTCAAAACCATTTGTTTTCCTCGTAATTTTTCCATTTTTTTTGTTTTTGTGTTATTTTTCCATTTTTTTGTATTTTTAGAATAAAATCCTAAGATTTGCGAGGAAATAAAGATTTAAAACTATTTTTTTTGTATTTTTGCAAAATATTTACAAAAGAGATTTTTTCTGAGGATTCAAAGCTATTTCTCTGAAAATTTCTTCAGAAAGTGAATTTGGACCCGGAATTTGAGGTGATATTCGAGGTTTGGACCTCGAATCGAGAAAATATAAAATAGTGGATCCGAATGGGTGCCGAATGAGTTATTTGAGCCATTCAGAAAATGTTTTTGGTATTTTATAATTTTGATTTGTAAATTGAGTAACGAGGCTCAAATTTGGACCTTAAACACCAGGTTTGGCTCCGAAATCGAGTTTGAATGGAATTCAATTCAGAAAATTTGAAAAATAACTGAATATTAGTTTTGATTTTCTCAGAAAACTGAATCAGGGGCAAAAAGGTCATTATTATAAACCTTTGAAAAATTTGGGGTGTTCATAGATGCCCCTCTTTGCTACTAAGCTGGTTGAAAGCCGAGCTTAGTGGCAAAGACAACACTCAAAATTTTGAAAAATGCACCAGTCAGCGGATCTGAACTGGGTGTGGAAGAATTAATTTTGAAAAATATGGCTCTTTAGGCTTAAAACCTTATCCTGAATGGTTTTTGGGAGACGAAATCCTCGAAAATGACATGACTGAATAATAGAGGATGAGGAAATCGTGATGGGACTTTCGGTGAATATCCCGAAATGGTGGAATAAGAATTTTGATCAGGTCTCATGGGTGAGACAAGATACGCTTTTTTGAATGATTCAGGTTTAGCCCTTAACCTGGATGGGACGAAGATATATCAAGATGAATTGAATGAGAAAAGGAGTACATAAGGATCTTGATGGAACATTTTGGAAAATGCCTTAGGAGATGAAACTTAAGTAGGATTCTATCCTCGATGGATATACAAAGCATGGACTCCTCGATGGGAAGAACCATGATGGGATTGGAAGAAAACATCTTGTCAAAGCAAAGAATCTCGTTGGAACGAGACTCAGGTTTAACCCAAACCTGAAAAGGAAGATATCTCGCGAAGCGAGGTTCAGGCTTAACCTTTAACCTGAAAAGGGGAATCTACCATACAAATTTCTCAAATGGAAAAACCATAATGGGACCTTTGGAGTTTGGACGAATAAATCCGAAAGGGGTTTTGTGAAAGGAGAAAAATAGGGTTCCCTAAAGCTTTGAAAAGAGAATGATTTTGGGCATCTCATTGCTGAGACTAAAATAGCTTTTGAAATCAATGACCTCTCGCAGAAAATACAGGTTTGACCCTTAACCTGAGTGGGTACTACCATACGGAATTCTTGAATGAAGAAACCGTGATGGGACATGAAGAGATACTTCTTCTGAAGGAAGCAACTCTTCTGGAAAATAAAAACAACGCTAGGTTGCATCAAAATGGATATTGAATGTTTGTTTCATTCTTGGAATAGCTAGAAAATTTTGCCAACAAGATAAAATTGTAGTTGACTCAAATGCTTAAAAATGTGCACGTATGTGCAAAGATATCCCTCTTTTACCTAGAGTATTTCCTTCAATTAGGTTAACTCCTTGGTTCTAAGAGTCAAATTCAAAATTTTAGCATTGATGATTTTCTTCAAGGAAGCTATCCATTTCCCTGATATGAGAAGAGAAGAAACATTCTTAATTTCATAAAAGCAAGTAGTGAAGAGATATTGATAAAAGAATCTTGCATGAGAAAAGATGACTTCTGGCAATTTGGGCAGTTTGATATCTGGGTGTTTTCCCCATGATGATCCTTTTGCACTCTTTTTGAGTCACTGCACTTTTCTCGAGAAGGCGAGTCTCTCGACAAAGCGAAAGACGGAGAAGGCAATCCTTTTATCAAGGAGAAGGCGAGTCTCTCGACAAAGCGAAAGACGAAGAAGACAATCCTTTTATCAAGGAGAAGGCGAGTCTCTCGACAAAGCGAAAGATGAATAAGGCGATCCTTTTATCAAGGAGAAGGCGAGTCTCTCGATAAAGCGAAAAACGAGGAAGGCAATCCTTTTATCAAGGAGAAGGCGAGTCTCTCGACAAAGCAAAAGACGGAGAAGGCAATCCTTTTATCAAGGAGAAGGCGAGTCTCTCGACAAAGCGAAAGACGGAGAAGGCAATCCTTTTATCAAGGAGAAGGCGAGTCTTTCGACCAAGTGAAAGACAGAGAAGGCAATCCTTTTTTAGAAAGGAGAAGGCGAGTCTCTCGACAAAGCGAAAGACGGAGAAGGTAATCCTTTTAGAAAGGAGAAGGCGAGTCTCTCGACAAAGCGAAAGACGAATAAGGCGATCCTTTTATCAAGGAGAAGGCGAGTCTCTCGATAAAGCGAAAGACGGAGAAGGCAACACCAAAATGTATCAAAACGGATGTCAAGTTTTTATTTCTTATCAGGAAAGCTGGAAGATTTTGCCAAAATGATAAAATTTTATAGTTGTTTCAAGGTAATCTTAAGGTAAGCATTTTCAGAAGATGTTCCCTCTTCCACCTAGAGTATTACCCCCAACTAGGTTAACTCTATAGAATCCAGAATCAAAGTCAAATTTTGTTGTTGGTTTTCTTCAAGGATGCTATCAATTTCCTTGATATGAAAGGAGAGGAAATATTCTTAGCTTCATAAAAGTAATTTAAATGAGAGGATATTAATAGAAGAATTTCACATAGATAAAGAAGATTCTTTGTAGTTTGGGCAGTTTGATATCCTAGGCATTTTCCCATGATGATCTTTTTGCACTCTTTTGAGTCATGGGGCTTTCTTGGGTTTTTACATCATCCTTCATTCGGGATATGTCCTGACTTTTTTCTCTTTTTTCGGGGAAGGGTACGTCAGAAACTCCTTCATCTTGGAAATGTTCTGATCCTTCATTTATCTCAGAGATTCTATTGATGATATTAGCTCAAAAGGTCTTTAGGTGATAGCAGAAATCAAATATCTTTTAGGGTTTGTCGGTAGGTCCATTACATCCGCTTTCATCTCGACGGTGATCCGAACTTTCCCTGGAAGGATCTGTCACAAACTCTGTCATCTTGGAGATGTTTCAAATCTTCTTTGGCCTCGGGGGTCTACTCGCTTAATTCGCTTTCATCTTGACGACAATTGAGAGATCCCTTTTGCGGATATTTGATTTGCAACTTTTGAAGGATTGAGGATATATATGGATTGGGTAGGTTCTTTTTTTGACTGCCCAGGATATTTTCACTGTCTTACTGCAAAAAGGAATAATCCTTAAGGATGTGCCATGGCTACGATCAATATCAGCTCATTTGTGGCTCTTCAGCATCATTGAATATTTCCTTTACCAGTCATGTCGAAGATTTTTTTTTTCTTCATCCTCTTGGTTGACCAACAAAAAATTTGGAGTTTGAGCCTTTCTTCCCAGAAGCTTCACCCTTTTGGAAGGAATACTTAAGGAGATTTGAGGAAATTCTTTATGTAATAAAAGTTTGAGATCAATAACTATTTTATGGCAATTTGGCAAGATATTCCTGAGATCCTTGATGACGAAACCTTTGCTTAACATCGAATTTTGACATATCAGTGGGATTCTAGGGAAGAATCCAACATGAGGCTGAATTCTGAAGGTAAATGTAAATTTAAAGTTTTGAAGGTAAGTTTGGCATAAAACTTGGTTTTAAAGGTAAGCCTAACTCAGAAGTTGGTTTTGAAAAACCAACCGAATTAGGACTCAGGTTTTTTACAAGGAAAGCAGGAAAATTCGAGTCGAAACTCGAGTCTTCAAAGGAGAACTGGAAGGTTCGAGTCGGGGCTTGAATCTCAAAGGAAAACTTGAAAATTCATTTATTGAAGGCAAGAAAACTCGAGATAAAACTCAAATCTTTGAAGGAAAGCAGGAAAGTTCGAGTCAGGGCTCAAATCAAAATTTGGAAGGTTCATTTACTGAAGGCAAGAAAACTTGAGATAAAACCCAATTTTTTGAAGGAAAAGTAGGAAAATTCGAGTGAGGGCTCGAAAAACTTGAAAGTTCATTTATTGAAGGTAAGAAAACTCGAGATAAAACCCAAATTTTCGAAGGAAAGTAGGAAAGTTCGAGTTAGGGCTCGAATTTGGAAGGAAAACTTGGAAGTTCAGTTTTTTTTTTTTGAAAGAAAGAATACTTGAGTTAAGACCCAAATCTTCAAGGAAAGCTGGAAAATTTGAGTCAAAACTCGAATCTCAGGGAAAGAGTTGGAAGTTTGAGTCGAAACTCGAATCTCAAAGGAGAATTGATGAGAAGGGGTAGGAGAAGATTGGTAGAATTTAAGGAAAATTGAGGAAAGATTGTGACCTGAGGGCTAACTGATCGGTCAGCCAGACACTAGCACGAGTGCTAGGTTTACCTGTATGAGTACTGGATTTTTCAAAAAAATGCCCCAGTGTGGATACTGGGCTTTCTGATGGAGATTTGAAGAAAAAGGGGACACTGACATTCTTTAAGATACTTGAGATTTGAGCAAGAATGATTGTTGTTGTTTTCAGGTTTTTCCTTTATCCTGAAGGGGAAATGGAACAAACATTTGATGAGAATTTAGAAAGGAATGATTCAGGTTTATCCCTTAACCCGAAAGGGAAGAAGAATAAAATTTATAAAAATGGAGAAGAAGAAAGGAAAGAAATTTTGAAAATTTATTTTGGAAAAGAATTCTCACAGGTAGCATTGTTGCTCCTATGAGGGGTCTCAGGATTTTCCCTTATCCTGAATGGGAAAAATTTAAAGAGAAATTGATATAAATTTAGAAATCAATAAAGATCGATAAAACTTGTATTTGCAAAAAGAATTCTCATAGGTAACATCGTTGCCCCTACGAGAGGTCTCAGGATTTTCCCTTATCCTGAATGGAAAAAAAAAAGGATAGAATTTAAGAAAATTTAATGAAGGGAAATTGATATAAATCTAGAAAATCAATAAAGATTGGCAAAATTTGTATTTACGAAAGAATCCTCATAGGTAGCATTGTGGCTCCTACGAGGGGTTTCAGGATTATCCCTTATTCTGAATGGGAAACACCTCGGACAACGAGGGTCAGGTTTATCCCTTAACCGGAGGGGGAAAAGAATAAAGGAAATACCTCATGGGAAAGAGGCATCAAGTTTATCCCTAAACCTGAAAGGGTAAAAGAATTGATAAAATTTAATGGAATTTGAGGAAATATTTGATAAACTTGATAAAACTTTATAAAATTGATGTAAACTTGATAAAATATGAATAAAATGAATGAAACAGATAAAAATACCAAAAATTAACTGGAAATTTATAAGATTTGAGAAAAAGGAGTTTTTCTGATCCTGCCTGCATATGGGATCTTGGAAGGAAAATGTTCATTTAAAGATAAGTGAAAAAACGTTTTTGGGAAGAAAAAATCCACTGCAAGAAGAATGATTAGTGCGAGATCTGATCCTTTAAATCAAACCTGAGAGATCATCATGAGAGTCAATTTTTGAAGGCAAATGGTTTGAAAACCTATTTTTGAAGAAGAAGATCAATAATAGATCTGGTTTCTAAAAATAACAGTTCGAAACTGATAATAAGATCAATACAAGGGTTGATCTTTGAAGATAATGTTAAAAAACCAATCTTGGAAGATAAGACCAGCACAGGGGTTGATCTTTGAATATAATGATTTAAAACCCATTTTTGGAAGATAAGATCAATGCAAGGATTGATCTTTTAATGCAACGGTTTAAAAACCTATTTTGGAAAACATGATCAACACGAGGGTTGATTTTTCAATGCAATGGTTCGAAACCTATTTTTTGGAAAATACGATCAACACGTGGGTTGATCTTTGACAAAACTTGGATAAAAGAATATTTGAACTTTTTTGTTTACAGAGACTTTCAAAATTTTCTGATTTTTTTAAAAAAAAAACTCATAGGCAATATCATTTCTCTCGTGAATGATGTTAGGATTGGTCCCGCATTCTGAAAAGAACAGGAAAAATGTGGTTTTAATAGAAGCCGATGAAGAGATTTTTGAAATATAGATTTTCAAAAGCAAATGCCCCTATGTGGCAGAGGAAGAAAGTATTGTGATATTAGAGATATAAAGGAAAATTGACATTTCATTGATGGGCAAAACTGATAACAAAGAACTGAAATATTTACAAGTATTTTGACCAAAAGGTCACAAAAGGACTGGGCTGACTGGCCCCCTACAAGGTGATTGGCAAAAGGGGAGAAAAAGTAGGGGGATTCTGACATCTTTAGTCTTCTGAGTAGCCCGGGAGAGACTTGGTTATGACGGCTAGGTCATCTTCCTCTTCGTCTTCAATAAAGAGACTCTTGTCAACGCAATCTTGAACAATATTTTTGAAGACGAAGCAGTGATCGGTGTCATGCCCCACTGCTCGATGGAACTTGCAGAACTGATTTGTGAACCTTCCCATGACCGTGAGAGGATCCGCGACTTTTGGGAGTTTAACCAATCCTTTGGCCAACATGAATTCAAGGGCTTCTTCGAGTGTTTGCTTCAGATGAGTGAACTCACGATCATTACTCCAACCTTTGCGCTTTATCTTTTCCTTTTGCGGAAAGTTAGACTGAGACGGCTTGTTATTCTGCTTGGAAGACTTCTCTCTTTGAGCTGCGCTGTGGTTCTGGCCATTCTTGCTGTCATTTTTGTTCCTTCTACTGCTGTCATGATCATTGCCAGAGGTATCAGCTGCATGAGTGAACTGCGTTTTTTTCTTCTGGTCTTGGATGCTTTTGGCCAGAGGCATGCCCTCGTAAAGCCCACTTTCTATTCCTGCTTCGAGCCATTCGGCTCGCTCAATTAATTTGATAAAGGATTTTGCTGGAGAAGTGGCAATGAGGCTTCTCAGGGGCTGAGAGAAATTGCTGAGGATTATTTGCAATGCATGCTCCTCTGGAATGGGAACTTTCATCTTGTTGCAGGTGCTTCTCCACCTGTGGATGAATTCTCCTGCTTTTTTAGTCTCATTCTGCTTTAAGTTGTAAAGGTGATTGAGTGTAGGGGAAACCTCAGTATTGAATAGGAAGCGCTCAATGAACAAATTTACCACTTTATCGAACTCTCGTAGTTCGATAGGATTGATGTGGTCGGCATACTACCTAGCTGCTATACCCTCCAGACTGCAGGGAAAGCAAATGAACAACGCTCTGTTGTCTTTTCTGAAATGACTGCATTCTGCATAAAATGTGGCTAAATGGGCTTTAGGGTTGTCAGTCCCATCAAATTTGAGAAACTTGCGGGGAAGATTCTCCAGGTTCTCGTCCCCATCTAGACCATCGTAAAAATCCTCGCCAGTGTAGGTCTGCTTGCCCTTACCCTTGGCTTGAATGTCCTTGATTGCTCGACTCATCTCCTTCATCTGCTTGCTCATCAGGTCCTCGGCTGGGGTCCCAGACTTGGGCTTGTTGATGGATTCAGGCTCTTCTGCAGCTATCTTTACGGACTGTCTTGGAGGATTCTGTTTGTAGACAATCTGCTCTTCTTCTTCCGATTCTTCCTCGACTGACTCCGATTCTTCCGAAGTAGTGTCCGGCTGTACCTTCTTCCTGATGATTCTGACTTGCTTCTTTACAGGCTTCTTCATCAGCTTGTTTTTAGGAATTGCCTCTTTCAGCTTGGCCTCGGCTTGTTCCGACATCATCCGCGCCATCATCTTTTGGAACATATCATACATAGCGGGGTCGATGTCATCTTTCTTGTTCTGACCCTGTCCCCTGACTGATTTAGGAGAGCTCATCTCTTCCGCCTCACTGTCGTTTATTGAGGAACTATTTCCTTTCCAGCTCTGGTCTGAACCATTTTTGAATATCAGTGCTCTCTCTGTAGAGAAAAGTGGAGGTTTTAGACCCAAGAAACTTTTTGGAGAAGTTTTTGGCAAGAGGAAGGATTTAGGTTTGAAAAAAAGTTGTATCCCATTACTAGGGATTGAGTCGCCACAAAATTTGTGATAATTGCGTTGTTTACTCTACGAGGGGGAGTAACCAACTAAAACATGAAAAAAAGATGCTTATTTTGAAAAGGATATCTCTTTGATGAAAAGAGATTTTATTTATGAAGATATAAACAAAAATATAAAATCAGAAGAAAAAGATAAAATTTGAAACAAGATATATAAGATCAGAGAGTAAATATAAACAAGAATATAAAACCAGAAGAAAAATAAGAGAAAAAGATAAAATCTGAGAATAGATGGTAAAGATTTAAAATTTTGAAGAACTTGCAGGCAGGATCAGAAGAATTTTAAAGAAATTTAGAGGAAGAGAAATGAAAATACACATGGGTTTTTAGAAACAAAAGGAAAATTTTGAAATATATACCCAGGGTTTTGGAAAATATAAGGAAGATATAAAATATCATACAATCACAGATATACAAGCAATGATGCGCAAACAAGCACTCCCTAGAGCTGACTCTATATGCAATATTTGAAATGGCTGGTAGGACCTTAATCCTAACTCTAAGATTTATATCATCTGTTTCCAATCAAGGTACGCCGATATACTCAAGCTGAAGCTCGAAGTACGTGGCATATAAAGATATCTCTCCGGTTCTAAGGTAATGGTTTCCCAACATCCTTGAGCACCTACCTATATACCTCGGACTATGGCCCTTAGGTACGTGGTAGGGGGGCGTGAACCCAAATAAGTGGTCCAGTTGTGAGGCTCTCTCCCGAACTATGGTTCAGTGAGACAGCCCAGCAACGTGAAGACCGGGACAATATAGGTAGGGAGAATTTCAAAAACATGCTCAACATGTAATAAATCAGATGGCTCTAATGCAAGTCCTAAAGAGATAGATTAAAATGAAGAGAAGCATACACTTGCATACATTGTTTTTCATTCGATCCCTAAAATTGAGGAGAGTTGTATTTCAGACCTAAGACTAATGTGAGCATGGAATAATCTCCTCAATATGGTCCTATCAAACCATACTTAAATCCTATATGCACTGATGTCAGCTTAGGACAAAATCTAGGCCCCTAAGGTTTGCATGGAAATGAAGCTGACATATATAGAATAAAAACTTAGAAAATATCAAAGCAAAGGAAAAGGCATTAAATTCGACCGAACGAAGACAAAGTCCCATCACGGTCGCCAAAACTGTGATCATCGCAAAAAAAAATTCCTCTCTCTTGTGGTTTCTCTCTCTTCCTTCTCTTTTCCTTTTCTAACCTCTATTTTCCTCCTTTTTGAAGGGAGGAGAATAAAAGAGAAAAAAAGAAGAGAGAAGAGAAAAGAAAAGAAAGAAAAAGAGAAGGGGAACTCTTTTGCGTGGTCTCACTTGACCTTGATTTGAAAATATTTAGAAATTTAACTCGCCTCCGTTTTGAAAATATTGCGGAAAAAATAGAGAGACGGGATTCGCTCGTCGGTACGAGGTTCGACCATTCCTGGCACCTTTACCAGGGGTAATCGAACCAAGGATCGAATTTATGCCTTTTGCTTTGCCTAAATATCATCTAAGAATTTATCCTAAAGATCTAAATGCACAAAGAATCATGCTTGTGCAATGCAAGGATGTATGCTCTTTTTAAAATTGATTTGGAAATTTCCAAGTATTCTGTGATGAATCTTGGTAAAGGAGTGAAGAAATGATTGAATCTAACTTAGAACTTGAGATAGATCAGAGAAGTTCTATGTTTTTGAAGTAAATCAAAGTTGGAAAAATAAATCTTGACTTCGAGAAAGAATGATTTAAAGCTTTGAAATAAAAGGAAATGAGGTTTCAAAGTCAGAAATGGACTTTGAATTTAATCATGGATTTAGGAGAAGAAGATGAAATTTTGAAGTGATATTGAATTTGAATTTTAGAATGGATCTGAGAAAATCAAATGTATTTAAAAATAGAAATGGATTTAGGGAGTTTAAAATGAGATTTGGAAATGGACTTGGATTTGAAATCTAGATTTTGAAATGGAATTGGATCTTAAAATGGATTTAAGATTTGGGATCTGAGATCCGATGTAAAATTGGGTTCTGGATCCTAAGATGGATTTGGATTGGAGGTCTGAGATCCAAAGTGGAACTGTGTTCTGGATCCTAAAAATGGATTTGGATCTTGAAGTCCGAGATCCAAGATAGAGTTGGATTTTGAATCCTAAAGTGGAATTGGATCTAAAGTCTGGGATCCAAAGTAGAATTGGATTCTGGATCCTAAAAATGGATTTGGATCTTGAAGTCTGAGATCCAAGATAGAGTTGGATTCTAGATCCTAAGTGGATTTGAATCTGAAGTCTAAGATCCAAAGTGAAATTGGATCTGATCCTAAAGTGGATTTGGATCTTGAAGTCTGAGATCCAAGATAGAGTTGGATTCTAGATCCTAAGTGGATTTGGATCTGAAGTCTAAGATCCAAAGTGAAATTGGATCTGATCCTAAAGTGGAATCGGATCTGAAGTCTGAGATCCATGGTGAAATTGGATTCTGGATCCTAAAGGAAAGTTTGAGATCCAAAATGAAATTGGATTATGGATCCTCAAGGAAATTTTGGATCTAAAGTTTGAGATCCAAAATGAAATTGGATTCTGGATCCTCCAGGAAATTTTGGATCTGAAGTCTGAGATCCAAGGTGAAATTCGGATTCTGGATCCTAGAATGGGTTTTGGGTTTTGAAAGTCCAAATGAGACTTTTGAAAATGGATCTGGGTTTTGAAAACCCAGTTTGAATTTAAAATTTTACGAAGGGTCAAGCTTTTGAGATTCATAATCAATCTCAAAAGATAAACTTGATTTTGAATTTTGAAGATGAATCAGAAATTTCAAAGTTAATTTGAACTTTGAATTTGATTGGAGTTTTGAATATAAGATGAATTTTGGAATTTCAAAGTCAAATTGAACTTTGAAACCTGATTTGATTTTGAATATAAGATGTATTTTGAAATCTCAAAGTTAAATTGAACTTTTGAGATTGAAAATGAAATAGAATTTGAAAAATGAAAGAATGAATTGGATTTTATAAGAATTTGAGGATGGATTGAAGAAGATATTTACATTACTTGGAGTTTTGAAAAGGGATTTTTGAAAACATGATGCAATTCTATCCTGAATGATGAATGAATTCGAAGAATTTTGAAATTGGATTTTGAAAAGATATTTCATTCTTTAGATGAATTAAAATAAGATTGAAGATATAATACATCCTTGACTATGGTCATTGGATGTATTATATAATAATCTATATTTAGATTCAAGTGAAGAATAAAATACATTTTGGTGCTTTTATAGAGTTTAAAATGAAATTAACTCTCAATATACCCTGACTATGGCAATTGGTATATATATTGAATTAATTCGAAGTTAAACTCTAATAAAAGAAGGAAATATTTGAAAATATGATGATTTTTGAAGAGGATCCAGTGTGGATCCAGTGTTATTTTATAAAAGATAAAAATCCTAAGTTTTGTTTACATCCTGACTATGGCCATTGATGTAAATCATCAACTTAGGATTAATTACCTCTTACGAAATGGTGCACGTGTCATTCGTGTTTCCATTTGTGAGATTTTGGAAAATAAAGGTAAAAGGCATGAAAATAAGCAATTTACAATGCTCATTCATTCTATCGAAAACTGGAAATATAAATTCTCATTCAAAATCTAACTATTACAACATATAAAGTCGAATTTACAACTCCAAGTAATGATATTTTCCATATGTTCCCTGCAAAACACTCAGTTAGTATATATAAAAAAAAAACCAAGGCGGATTTACTTATATCATGTTGATTTCAAAGATACGAATTATGAAACATTTATACACTTACCTTGCGCTTAATACCTCAATAATGTAGGTGATCCAAGACATGGAAGGGTAGCCATTCAGTGTATTTGTATATATATACGTATGTATATATATATATACATATATATACCTATATATATACATATACATAGATACTTACATATATACGTATATATATATGTATATATATATATATGTATATATACATATGATGGGAATGTAGAATAGGTGATTGATGATGGTAATTTGTTGCTGTAATTTGTTTGGATGGCTAAAATGAAGAGTAATAGATATGGGTGGCCTGGTAGGTGCAGGGGTGCAACAGAGGAAAGGGACAAGTATATGGATATGTAAGCTGTAAGGTGAAGGAGGTGGTGCTGTAGCAGCTGGTACAAGGGTAGTACTAACATCGGTGGCAGTTATGAACTACAGAAACTATGAGCCACTGTGAGGTTGGCATTAAAGATGAATGAAGGCATAAGTGAAGTGCAGGGATAGTGACTGTGGTATGGGTGCTGAAAATAAAAAGTGGTGCCATATGATTAGATAAAGTGTTGAGAGTGGGTAGGTGCTGTGTATGTTTTTGCAGGGTGGTGTGAGATCTAACAGGTACAACATGTTGAGGCTATGTAGGTGACAAAGTAGGTTCAAGATATCACAGGACTCTGATAAGCTACAGGGAAGTGGTGCAGCAAGAAGCTGCTGTAGGGTCGGGTGGCAGCAGTGGTGTAAGGATGTTATACAGGGGCTATATGAAAATAAAGGGGTGAGATAGCAGTTGAATGAAATTGATGACAGCAGTACATCAATGGGCAACCGGAATTGTGAGAGATCTCCCATGAATCTCCATGATAAGTTAATCTTCATGCATGCCTATATATATATATATATATATATATATATATATATATATATATATATATATATATATGTGTGTGTGTGTGTGTGTGTGTGTGTGTGTGTGTTCAGATGCTGAATATCCTCAATCTATGATATACTAGTTTATCTTAACAGTATTGATTCTCCTGATTCACTGCACTTTTGTAATGTAGCTTCATTTCACAAAGGTCTTCATCAAATGTTTGCCTAACCAATGACCCGTTACTAATTGGACTCCATAAACCTGAGAAGTAAGTTAACTATGAACAAAGCACGTGAACTGATGTGCAAGCACTGTAATTGCATGCATAAACTACCCTGTATGTCTATATGAGTAGATATCACATTAGGACAAAGTTTGCTAAATGATGGGAAGAATGCTATACTATACATCATATCATTTCCTTTGTTGTAATGAAGCATATGTGTGCAAAATGAAGCCAACACAATATACGTACAGGTAAGATTGCAGGGATTGATGACTTAGCTTTGGCAACTCATTGGTGAGTGGATGGCACCCATCATCACAGACTCTGATCAGTAAACAGAAATCCCTGCAAGATGAACTGCAAATTGGCCCTGTATCGCGCGTCAAGACACTTTTACATCAGATCAGACTTGTATCAAAGACATTCCCCTTTTCAAAACCAACAAAATGATGAGTACACTGTTAATGAATTTACTTTCATATAGAAAAAAATCAATTAGTATGAATTAAATAGCACAAGATGAATTCCAAGGATGGCCGCAGGTAATATGCTATTGCCAAAGATGATAAAAAAAATGGTCTTTTACACTGATTTTATTGGGAAGGAAACAAGCATAATTCAACTAGTAACATCAATAACACAGCCTAGGTTGAGCTGTAATGTCACTGCATTTCCTGTTTTGAAGCCAGCGATTCTACCTGAATTGAACTCCAGCATTGTGTAGCCCAAACATTTTGTCCCATCAGACAAACTAACTCTGGAAATGTCCTTATACAACAGAAAACATATTTTCAGCATTCCACGTCAACTGATGAATTTTTAATAAGGTTTAGTAAACAAAGGGATATTTGAGCTTGGGACGATCTTGCTCAAAGTCTTCTCATTCAGAACCTTACCGACCCAACTCATCACAAGGGTTGGGATCTCCAACCTGAATCTACACGATGCACTCAGGGCATATATTCACAGTGAGTATTTGCCAATGTTAAAAGGTAGCTACAAATATCTATTCCTCCCCAAACATGCATATACACGTTCCTTATTTGCAGGGGTCTTTAAGGAGGGATAATCGGATTCCCCGAACATGATAAAAACAGAGTGATCTTTTGAATTGAATATACCCATGCCATCTCATGCTGGTGGAATACAAAATACATTGATATAATTGATGATGAAATTAAGCCAAGCATGAAATGTAAAACATGACATCTAAGACATTATGTACGTAGTGTTTGGATCAAATATGATGCTTATGAGTTTGATTGCAGAACCTTTTGTGTCTTCACATGAGCCAACTTGAAATTTTAAGATCACCCTATTACAGAATTCTGATTTTGAATTGGGTTTGATTGACTAATGTTGGATGGAAAGAGGGTGATGTTGTTATGTCAAGATGAATGAGAAAAAGACTTCTAGATATTATCATTTAGCAGATTTCAAAAAGAAAATAGAATCTAATGCTAACTAGCTACAGACGATGTGAAAAAAAGAAAATGAAATGTAACTCAGAAATTTCCAAAACTTGGGAAATTGGTGGGGCAAATGGGAAGTTACAGACGATGAGCAACCAGATTAAAATGGGCAATAAAAAAAAATGGATTAGATGATTAACTATAAGTGAGAAATCAAAATAAATTAATAAGATAAAAAAAATGGGATATAGATGGACGAATCAGTGATGCCATAGCACGGCCTCACCGATTCACAAAATCATAGAGACCTTCCCTTCTCAACATATTGTAATGAATTCATGCAGGATATGCAATGGAGATTAGAGACGAAAAGTATAATCAGAAGATCGAATCAACATACCTACCGATCATGGAATCTGATATGAAGAGAAAAAAAAAAGAAAGACTGAAGTAATGGAAGAAAATAGGCAATGGAGTCCATTATGTCATAGTAAACTATGAGAGAAAAAGAGAAATATGTTAGAATAGCATCTTTCATGTTAATCTCGCACACGGTGGATCGATCCTGCTATATGCAGGTCGATCTTACCTTCGTGCTTTTTTTTTAAAAAAAAAAAAATAAGAAAAGGGGACAAAGACAAGGAAAAAGAGAAAGAAAAAAAAAACGAGAAGAGTAGGAGTGAATCATAAAGGTTATGTAGAAACTTAAAAAAAAAGGAAGACGGGAAGAGGGAGGCATCTACTTACCTATGGCTTTTGCAGAAGTTCTGAAGGAGCTTTGTGTGGGTTGCAGTGGAATCGATGGAATGGAGGGGTTGCTGGCTTTTCTCCCTTTTGTTGAAGAGGAAGAGGATGTGCTACTTACTTGATTCTTGCGAAGATCGGTCGGCTTCGATCAAAATGGAGAAACCCAAGGGGATAAGAAGAAAATATGAAGAAGAAGAACAGATGATGGTGGAGAAGTAGGAGACGGATCGTGAAGAAGAAGTGGGGAGGTGAAGAAGCGGTCCTTTGAAGAGGCATATGCGACCCCTTCTTAAAGAAGAAGAAGCCGAATCTAGAGGGGTCGAGCTGTTGGAGATCAAGGGTTGATGGGGGGTTCGGTGCAGATGGACGAAGGAGAGAAGGGAGGTTGTTGTAGCTGGAAGCCATGGAGACTTCGAGAAGGAGATTTCGCCGATGGGGGTTCCGGGCCAGAGAGAGAACTCGAGAGGGTCTCCTCCCCGAAACCCTAACTCGACTTGTGAGTTTTGTAAGGGTTTTTACTTTTTTTTTTTTTCAAAAAAAGATTTTTCTAAAAACGGGTTTTCAAAAACCATTGCAATTTCCTTCATTTATTTTTGATTTATTTTTGTTCTTTACTCAATATTTTTATTTTTTATATTTTGGAATGAAAATCTAAGATTTTACGAGAAAACAAAGATTAAACCCTAATTTTTTGTATTTTTCTAAAAAATATTTACAAAAGTATTTTTCTGAGAATTTCAGACCATTTCGGGAAAATTTCTTCAGAAAAATGGGTTTGGATCCAGGTTTTTAAAAAATGTTCGAGTTTTGACACTCGAATAGAGAAATACAACATGATAGATCCAAACGGATGTCGGATGGACTGTTCGAGCTATTTAAAAACTATTTTTGGTATTTTCTATAATTTTAATTTAAAATTTGGACAACGAGACTCAGATTTGGATCTGGACAATAGATCCAGATCCGAAATCAATGTAAACATATAAAATGAATTTAATTTCAATAAAGCTTGAGAAATGAACTGGAATTTAGATTAAAAATGAATTTAGGAGCAAAAAGGGAGTATTTAAAAGATTTTGAAAAATTTGGGGTGTTCACACCCCTCCATTCTCTCTTCACTCTCGCCTCTCTCCCCTTCTCGGCTTCCATTCACAAACCACCGAAACCCTCTTCTCCTCCAAACCCTCCATCGCCGATCCTGTTCCTCTCCATCAACCGTCAATCCATAACCTCCTCTTCCCGAATCTTCTCCATCTTCTTTAAAATCAGCAAAGAAGAAAAACCTACCCATCTGTTATCACCCTTCCCCATCGCATCTCTCATCTGATCCTCATCCCTCTTTCTCTGATTCTCATCTACCTTAACTGAAGGAGTTCAATCGGCTTTAGCCTTCCTGAGTTGAATCCTAGCAATAAAGGTGTGATCAGATCCCCATTGGCTTCCTCTCTCGTCAAGCTTTGAAGTTCCACAACAACAAGCAAGATCTATTGAGGAAAGCCTACCCCATCAGAACTGTGGTAAGTGCCTTTCCCCTTTCTCTTCTCATTTTCTCTAATTTATTTTTTATTTTTCTGATTTCAATCCCCATTAACGCATCCTTGAGGGAGCGAGATTGCTTATAGCAATACTGATCCCTCTCCTGTGCAATAATAAACAGAATGATATTGTTCCCACACCTTATATTCTTTTTCTTTTTTTTTTACTTTTGAATTCTTTTCATCCTTTCAATTTTCGGCTTGTACCAAAGTTCTATTTATATGATTTATTATCTTCAGGCTACAACACCAATTGATATCTGCAACATTGCTACTTTTCTTTTTTTTTCTCTCTTTTATTCTCTGATTTAACCCTATGTTATTTTATCGGATTTGCTGGCTTCCTTCTATTTGTTATAGCCTGAATCGGTTGGTAAAGATTTGTCATCAAAAGCATGTATATCATTTGATTCAATATTTTTGTCAATTTCATCTCTGTTAACCCCTTTTACTAATCGACATGCACTAGAGTTGCCATTTTTATTAGATATGGTTGTTGATAAGAAGCATTCAGAATCGAGTCGATTGTTGCCCTCTATATTCTGGTCCCTGTGATTCCACTTACTCTCACGACCGTTGCCGAAGCAACAGTTTGATGTAACATAACAACTTGCTTCAGCCGAACATACCCTTTTGGAGGAGTGAATACAAAGTTCTCAGGTTCGTTTGTTGGTCATGAGCTAGATCATTCTAAAAAAAAATTCTCTAATGCTCAAAGTAGGACATCTATTTGAACTTCAGCTTCAACAAATGGGAACTCTAACAACCACAGCATTGATGTCCACTTGCTACCACTTCATTCACTGTAGTTGCAGCATCATTTGCCCAACCTGTTAAGATCGACCACCTTGTTTGCATAGTCGGGTTTACATATTCTATGTTCATTGTTTCTTAGCACAACAGGGTCTCCAGAAGGCCAGATAAAATGAAGGGTTAGTACTGTGGTGGCATCCATATTCCAGTTTGCAGAGAACTTTTATATTATCCAAACACTAGGTATTTTATACACGGTGGTTGTTCACTTATTTGTCATTTAGTTTATTTGATTGTTTATTCCATAGACCGATTTACATTATTAGTTGTAATTCAGTCAATGTAGACTAATGTTTTTCACAGTTTGTGGGCCAAGTGTTTGATCCTCTCAGCTCATCAGCACCTCTGTTGATCACCTACTAGATACATCAGACACCCCTTTCGTTATCCTGAAATCAAAATACAATTACAGATTCCCTGTTATTTGGAAAGCAAGGATCTGTGGCATATAAATCATCTCAACGCAGATGTATGCTTCATCTTAAACTCTGGTGTGAAATGGTTTTGTTTGATTTTCGTTACAGTCTGATCTTAGGTCTGACTTTGAAATGAATAAACAAGATGTTTGATGAAATCTATATGAGTGCTATGTTCTGCCTGAGGGAATTAGAATCCTGCTGAAATAATTGCTTATGTTTGCATCCAGAACATCAGCTAGTCATTGTGATAAAGCCTTCCAGTCGTGGGATTGGGTAAGTACCCCTCTTATTAAAAGCCAACGGATGGCTGTGTGATTTTAAAATACAACAAGTTGAACAATTCTAATATTACAGCTACTTTGGAGCATTAGCTACATTTCTGATGTGATGAATATATGTGTTATCTCTAGTATCTTGTTGTTCCACCATTGCCTTTTGTATCTTCTTGCATATACTGTCCTATTGATTGTTTTGTCATTCTCAAATATATATATATATATATATATATATATATATATATATATATATATATATATATATATATATATATATATACATATATGCACGTGGATATGTCCTATTGAACCTCGATGATGCATGCTAAATCAACATGCTGATCCTTGTTCATAGTTTAAATATATATCAGATTCCTGTGTAAGAGTCATCTATGAGATTTAAAAGAGTAAATTGCTATCACAGGTGGTTAGCAATGCAATTGGTTTTTCTAAGCAATGTGAACCCCTTGGAGGAGCATATTATCCATCCATCTTGTTAAAACACCCACTGCACTTCCCTTTCAGCATGCGCACATCACTGCACACATATTCACTGTTGTACATTTGTAACAGCAGAATTCCATAGGTGAAACAATACACATATTAGAACATTTCAGTAGGTTTTCTGTTTTATATCAGAGTCTCCGATGTTAGCCATCCCACTTGCCTCAACAACATTTGATTAGTATAAGTTTTCACTTGGTGGATGCCGCTGAAAGGTTTAGTCCTTTGGGACTGTTGTACATTATTGGAAGTTTATCCACATCCATTAGAATCACTTTGAAACATTAGCTGAAATACCGATTTTCTCATGATCTACTGAACATCAGGGTTTGATCTGCTGCATTTTGAATTTTGGTCATAAGCAAGCAGTGTGAAAACATTGCTTGTATATTGATTTGTTCCATCCATATTCAACATATTTCACTTATATACTTGTCCACTTCATCAACATCACTCTCATCCACCTATGTTGCTTGTATATCATAGGTAATGTATATATGTATATATATATATATATATATATATATATGTGTGTATACTCATACACATATATACATATATATATATATATATGTATATATAGGTGTGCATGTATATATATATGTATGTAAGTATGTATATATCATTTCTCACATCTCGAATCATAAAAATCATGGCATATGAGCATCTTATTTTGCATCTTTGAAATCAAGGTGATATTCTCTTCTACTTTCATACTAATCAAGTATTTTTGTAGGAATCTTTGGAAAATGTTGATTTCTCTCTTAGATTAGGATTCTGTCATGTCAATTCTCATGGTAATAAGCTAGCTATTAATGAGAATTCTTTACATTTCCAGTTCTAGATAGAATGAATGAGCATTGTAAATATCATAACTTGTTTATTTTTCATGCATCTTTTGTCTTTATTTATCAAATTCTCACAAATGGCAACACGAATGGCACGTGCACCATTTCGTAAGTGGTAATTAATTCTAAGTTGATGATTTACATCAATGGCTATAGTCAGGATGTAAACAAAACTTAGAATTTTTATCTTTTATAAAAAAATATTGGATCCACACTGGATCCCTTTTCAAAACTCATCATATTTTCTTTAAATATTTTCCTCTTTTATCAGAGTCTAATCTAAAATTAATTCAATATATATACCAATGGCCATAGTCAAGGTATATTGAGAGTTGATTTCATTTTAAACTCTATAAAAGCACCAAAATGTATTTTATTATTCATTTGAATTTAAATGTGGTTATTATATAATACATTCAATGACCATAATCAGGGATGTATTATATCATCAATCTCATTTTTAATTCATTTAAAGAATGGAATAGCTTTTCAAAATCCCATTTCAAGATTCTTTAAATTCATTCATCACTTAGGATAGAACTGCATCATATGTTCAAAAATTCCTTTTTTAAAACTCTAAGTGATGTAAATATCTTCTTCAATCAATCTTCAATTCTTGTACAATCTAAATTCATCTTTTTATTTTTTTCAATTCTATTTTCATTATCAAAGTCCAATTTAACTTTGAGATTTCAAATCCATTTTATAAAAATTCCAAATCAAGTCAGATTTCAAAGTTCAAATTGACTTTGAAATTCTAAATTCATTTTATATTCAAAACTCCAATCAAATTCAAAGTTCAAATTAACTTTGAAACTTCTGATTCATCTTCAAACTCAAAACCAAGTTTATCTTCAAATTCAAAATCAAAATCAAAATCAAAGTTTGAGATTGATCCTGAATCTCAAAAGCTTGGTCTTTTCTAAATTTTAAATTTAATCTGGGTTTTCAAAACCCAGACCCATATTCAAAAGTCCCATTTGGACTTTCAAAACTCAAATCCCAAAATTAGATCAACTTGGATCCAGTTTTCTAAATACAATTCTACATTCAAATCTCAGACTTCAGATCCAAAATCCATCTTAGGGTCCAGAGTCCAATTCCACCTTCTGGATCTCAGGCTTCAGATCCACAATCCCTTTAGGATTCAGAACCCATTTCTACTTTGGATCTCAGACTTCATATCCAATTCCACTTTAGGATCCAGAATCCAGTTCCACTTTGGATCTCAGGCTTCAGATCCAAAATTCATCTTAGTATCCAGAGTCCAACTCTACTTTGGATCTTAGACTTCAGATCCAATTCCATTTTCACTTTGGATCCCAGACTTCAGATCCAAAAATCCATCTTAGGGTCCAGAGTCCAACTCTATATTGGATCTTAGACTTCAGATCCAAATCCATTTTAGAATCCAGAATTCAATTCTACTTTGGATGTCAGATTTCATATCCAATTCCACTTTAGGATCCAGAATCTAGTTCCACTTTGGATCTCAGACTTCAGATCCAAAATCCATCTTAGTATCCAGAGTCCAACTCTACTTTGGATCTTAGACTTCAGATCCAATTCCATTTTCACTTTGGATCCCAGACTTCAGATCCAAAAATCCATCTTAGGGTCCAGATTCCAACTCTACATTGGATCTCAGACTTCAGATCCAAATCCATTTTAAAATCCAGAATTCAATTCTACTTTGGATCTCAGACTTCAGATCCAATTCCATTTTAGGATCCAGAATCCAATTACATTCCCAAGTCTAGATTTCGAATCCAATTCCATCTTCGGATCTAATCTGAATCTCCTAAATCCATTTCTATATTTAAATGCCATTTGATTTTCTCAAGATCCATTCTAAGATTCGAATTCAATATCACTTCAAAATTTCATCTTATTCTCCTAAATCTATGATTAAATTCAAAGTCCATTTCTGACTTAGAAACTTCATTTCCTTTCATTTCAAAGCTTCAAATCATACTTTCTCAAAATCAAGATTTATGCTGCCAACTCTGATTTACTTCAAAGACTTAGAACTCCTCTGATCTATCTGAAGTTCTAAAGTTAGATTCAATCATTCCTTCACTCCCTTATCAAGTTCATCTCAGAATACTTGGAAATTTTCAAAAAAACATCTTTCAAAAAGAGCATACATCTTTGCATTGCACAAGCATGATTCTTTGTGCACTTAGACTTGGAATAAGTTCTTAGATAATATTTAGGCAAAGCAAAAGGCATAAATTCGATCCTTGGTTCGATTACCCCTGGTAAAGGCGCCAGAAACGGTCGAACCTCGTACCGACGAGCGAATCTCGTCTCTCCATTTTCCTGCAATATATTTCAAAACGGAGGCTAGTTATTTGCTAAATATTTTCAAATTAAGGTCAAGTGAAACCCTGCAAAAGAGCTCCTCTTCTCTCTTCTTTTCTTTTCTCTTCTCTCTTGTTTTCATCTTTTATTTTCTCCCTTTAAAAAGGAGGAAATAGAGGCTGGAAAGGAAAAAGAGAAGGAAGAGAGAGAAACCACAAGAGAGGAAAAATTTTTCGATAATCACACACTACCATGGTCTGCACCCTATGTGCAGACCATGAGCTTCTAGGCTGTGCCCAGCTCACACGGGTGCACTCGCACCCGGCTACGTGCCAAGGGAGCCCCATAGCGGCTTGGCAAAACTAGGCCCAACGGGGCCAGGCCAAGACCTCTTAGCAGGTCTGATCCCACAAGGACCAGACCCACTAAGGTCATGGGAGAGCCCCTGGACTGCACCCTAGTGGGTTCAGTCCAAAGGGCCGGTCTTAGCCAGCACCCACATGGGGTGCGGCTAGCCCAAAGCCAAGGGGCTGGGCCAAAACAGCTTGGCCCAGACCCTGCGGGTCTAGGCCCAGCTAAGCTAAGGCGGGCTGGGGCATGCAAAAGTGTTCCCAGCCACAACCCTTGGTTTGTCCCAAGGGTGGGCTCAAACAAGGGTGCGAGATGGCTCACACCCGCACCAAGGGTGCGCCCAAAGCGGGTGGAGCCGCCCAAAGGTGACGGTCTGGACGCAGTGGGTCCAGACCAACTGGGTCAAAAAAAAAGAGGTCGCAGATGGGGGTCTGAACCCCCTCGTCTGACCCATGTTTGGGTCCAGACCAGACCATGCTAGGGTCCGACGCACCACCATGGTGGGTGTGTCCCAAACTAACCTGGACTGACCCGCCAACGGTCAGTCCGGGGCTTGGCTACAGCAAACCATAAGGTCATGGGGCCCATCGAAGCCCCACAAGGGATTGGGCTGGCTGCAGTAGAGCCCAGCCCAGCCACCCAAGGAAGAAAAGCCCCCTCAAGAGGCGCGAAAAAAAAAAACACATATTTACGTATGTATGTATATATATATATATATATATATATATCAGAAATTGCAGTTGAAAGGCTGCCATTTTCTGGCAGTCATCCAGCTGATTCGGCAAAAACTCTAAACACAAAACTCGTATAGAGTTTTGTTAGCTCTCTACAGAGTCTAAGAACTCTGAAAACTGACATATGGTTCGGAAAATACTGCCAGAAAACCTGGCGTCACTCCAGACCTTTCTATGGATGAAAGGCTGGACAAAGATGTGGATTTTCAACGGCTTTTCAAGCCAAACCAGACCAAATGAAAAACCACTAAGTTGTAGGGCTCTGTTCTCACTTTCTGAAATGCCCAAGAACTCTTCGTTACGACTCCTATTCAGGGAGATACGTTTGTTTTACCGGAGGGTTCCCTGGTGCCTCGGGAAAACGAGAAAGTAACGCATTCAAGAAATTTTAGTTTTTTTTTTCTGAATGCTGGGATCAACCAAAGAATGGGGAAACAAGAGGTTTCCCCAGCACCTTGTGCGTTTAACCAACCCACAAGCCCACTGCACCAAGTATGCAAAAGAGTGGGCTGGGCCCAAGCCCCAAACCGAACAACATAAATAATAAAAAAAAAATGCATGGGGGGGGGGGGGGGGGCTCACCCTGCTGTGCTGGGTTGGAGTTGAAGGAGGAGGGGCTGTGATTCCTCAGCTGGAGCTGTTCCACACCAAGAGAGAGAGGAGATGCTGGAGGGGAAGAGAGGAGGAGCAGAGCTGGGGAAGAGAGGAAGAGGAGAGAGGGTGTCGACCCTCTCTCTCTTCTCTTACTTGCTTAAAAAGGAGAGGAAGGGGGATATGGGGTGGGGAGTGAAGGAGGGGAGATGGAGGTCCCTCCTCAATCCCCTCCCTAATCCCAGCAAGTAGGTCAAGGGGCTGACCCCTTACCAAACCCCAACCACTCCCCTTGATTCAAGGGGAGTGGTTGGCTTTGACTTTCAAAGCCAACCCTTCCAAACCAAGGAAATCGAGTTTTCTAAAAAAAAAAAAATTTTTTTAAAAAAGGGAAAGCATTAAATGGGGTTTAGGGACTACCCCCAGCCCAAAAAAATCATGGGCTATGCCCACTTACTTTTTGAAAACCCAAATTAAGACCTCAAGTCTTACTTTTTACCAACTTTTCAAATGCTTTACAAAAATGCAATTTTTTTGAAAATTTTATTTTCATCATCGCTTAAAATGGCATGGGCTGAGGTGGAGCCCATGCCAACCACTTTTCTAAATCCTTTAGACAACCCTCCATACCAAATATTTTGAGAAACTCTTCTTTTGTTTTACAATCTCCTTTTTGGTTTTTAAGAAAATTGCAAATTGCTTTTTGAAAAATTCAATTTACTTCGTTATTAAATAAATAGATTTAAATTAATTCCAAACCTAACATTTTAAATTATCTTTTATAATATAAGACCTAAATAATAGTATTATACATTTAAATCTCCAATTCCGATGAAATTGGGCCTTGGTCCGATTCGTAATTACCGATATACCCTTTTTTGCCTAAATACATGAAATAACGAGATATATTTCTTGTTTAGGCTCCACATTTGGAGCGAACCTAAATGAATATAGTATAAATCTAATTTACAAGTATTGAGGTTTGATTCCTCACGATTTGCCTTGAATCATCTCATAGAGCAAGTCTACGCGATACAGAACCTCAGAAAGCGATAAATGTCAGATTTACGAGCAATGCTCGTGACGAAACAAGGAATTTCCCAACAATGGAATATACATCAATTAAAATTCTTTAAAAAAAAACAGTGGGGCTTACATCCTTCCCTCCTAAAAAGAGATTTCGTCCGCGAAATCACGAACGCTATGCTACAAAAAAATCAGGGTATTTCTCCCTCATGCTGGCCTCTGGCTCCCATGTGCATTCTTCAATGCCATGGTGTTGCCACCGTACCTTAACCAACGGAGTGGTCTTGGTACGCATAACTTGATCACGTCGATCAACGATCTCAACAGGTCTCTCGACCACAGTTAAGTCCTCTTGTACTTCGACATCTTCGTATCGGATGACGTGTGATGGGTCCGGATTGTACTTTCTCAGCATCGACACGTGAAAAACATTATGAATTTGAGCATACTGCTGCGATAGCTCAATCTGATAGGCTGCTCCACCAATCCTCTCAAGGATCCTAAACGGCCCAACGTATCTAGGACTCAACTTTCCTTTCTTTCTGAAATGAAAGACGCTCTTCGTCGGTGATACTTTCACGAAAACCATGTCATCAACATTAAACTGAAGCTCTCGCCTCCTCTTATCGGCGTAACTCTTCTGTCTGTCCTGAGCTGCTTTCAGACGCTCTCGGATCTTCTACACTTGCTGAGTGTAGTGCTGAAGAACAATCGACGAGTCACTGGATCGATCATTGATATCGTCTCAATATGACGGTGATCGGCAAGGCCTCCCGTACAAAGCCTCGTATGGAGCCATACCGATACTAGCGTGATAACTGTTGTTGTAGGCAAACTCGACCAGACACAAGTGCGAATCTCAATCACCCTTTCAGTCGAGCATACAAGCCCGCAACATATCTTCTAACGTCTGAATCATCCTCTCTGACTGACCATCAGTTTGAGGGTGAAAAGTTGTACTGAATTTCAACTTCGTCCCCAAAGCTGACTGCAACTGTCCCCACAATCGCGACGTGAACCTGGGATCAAGATCCAAAATGATATATGTAGGTACGTCATGTAACCGTACGATCTCTCGGATATACAAGTCTGCTAAGCTCTCAAGCGGCTGACTGATCCAGTGTGATCATCGCAAAATTTTTCCTCCGTCTCTTGTGGTTTCTCTCTCTTCCTTCTCTTTTCTTTTTCTAACCTCTATTTTCCTCCTTTTTGAAGAGAGGAAAAATAAAAGAGAGAAAAGGAAGAAAGAAGAGAAAAGAAAGAAAGAGAGAGAATAGGAACTATTTTGCGCGGTCTCACTTGACCTTTATTTGAAAACATTTAGAAAATTACTCACCTCTGTTTTGAAAATTCGCGGGAAAATGGAGAGACGAGATTCGCTCGTCGGTACGAGGTTCGACCGTTCCTGGCGCCTTTACCAGGGGTAATCGAACCAAGGATCGAATCTATGCCTTTTTCTTTGCCTAAATATAATCTAAGAATTTATTCTAACTCTAAATGCACAAAAAAAATCAATCATGCTTGTGCAATGAGAGGATGTATGCTCTTTTTAAAGACGTTTTGGAAATTTCCAAGTGTTCTGAGATGAACTTGGTAAGGGAATGAAGAAATATTTGAATTTGAACTTAGAACTTGAGATTGATCAGAGAAGTTCTGAGTTTTTCAGAGTTGGGAAATAAATATTGATTTCGAAGAGAAAAATTTGGAGTTGAAATGAAAGAAAATGGGATTTCAAAGTCAGAAATGGACTTTGAATTTAATCGTGGATTTAGGAGAAGAAGATGAAATTTGAAAGTGTAATCTTAAGATTTGAAATCAGGACAAGCTTGAGAGATCCAAATGATATAGAAAGTAGAAATGGTTTCAGACGAGATTTGAAGATGGAATTGGATTTGAATTCTAGAATTTAGGAATGGAATCGGATCTTAAAATGGATTTAAAATTTGAAATCTGAGATCCGATGTAAATTTGGGTTCTGGATCCTAAGATGGATTTGGATCTGAAGTCTGAGATCCAAAGTAGAGTTGGGTTCTGGATCCTAGAAGGGATTTTGGATCCGAAGTCTGAGATCCAAGGTGAAATTGGATTGCGGATCTTATAAGGAAATTAGATCTGAAGTCTAAGATCCAAAGTGAAATTGGAGTCTGGATCCTAAAAATGGAATGGATCTGAAGTCTGAGATCCAATATGAGTGTTGAATTTTGGATCTTGAAATGGATTTGGAGTTAAATTCAGAAGAGGAATCAAGAATTTCTAAGTCTGATTTGAATTTGGGAAAAAGGAATTTTAGACATTGAATTTTGAATATACAGATGAATCCCAAAGTCAATTTAGACCTGAGATTTGAAGTTTGAAATGAATCGAGAATCTCAAAGTTTAAATTGAACTTTGAGTTTGATTGAAGCTTTTGAAAATGAATTTGAAATGTCAAAGTAAAATTGAACTTTGAAAATGAATTTGAATTAGAAATTTTAAATATGAAATGAAATTGAAATCTCAAAGTTAAATTAGACTCTGAGATGGAAAATGAAATAGAATTGAAAAAGATGAATAGGATTGAAGATTGATTGAAGAAGATATTTACATCACTTGGAGTTTTGAAAAAGGGAATTTTGAAAATATGATGTAGTTTTATCCTAAATGATGAATGAATTTGAAGAATTTTGAAATTGGATTTTGAAAAGCTATTTCATTCTTTGGATGAATTAAAATAAGATTGAAGATATAATACATCCTTGACTATGGTCATTGAATGTATTATATAATAATCTATATTTAAATTCAGGTGAAGAATAAAATACATTTTGGTGCTTTTATAGAGTTTAAAATGAAATTAACTCTCAATATACCCTGACTATGGCCATTGGTATATATATTGAATTAATTCTAAGTTAAACTCTAATAAAAGAAGAAAATATTTGAGTAAATATGATGAATTTTGAAAATGGATCCAGTATGGGTCCTGTGTTATTTCGTAAAAGATAGAAATCCTAAGTTTTGTCCATACCCTGACTATGGCCATTGATATGGATCATCAACTTAGGATTAATTTACCTCTTACGAAATGGTGCACGTTTCGTGTTTCATCATTGTGAGATTTTGAGAAATAGAGGAAAAATGCATGAAGAACAAGTAATTCATGATATCTACAATGCTCATTCATTCTATCTAAAAACCGGAAATGTAAAATTTCTCATGATCATCTAATTATTACAATACATGGAATCGAATTTACAATCCCAACCAATGACCCTTCACGCATATTCCCTGCGAGGCAACTGGGTTAGTATGAAGGTAGAAGGAAGTTGCATATATCATATGGATGTTAATGATAAAATATTCATATACCAAGATATACATGAGAAGATAGAAAATAACACACATATACATACCTATAGGTGTATGTATGTAGGTATGGCATATACAACATCTCATGAGATAGGAGAGGTGAAACATCCATGCTGTGTTTGCTAAACTGAACCATTCCAACACAAGACAATCCTTTCCAAGTCGATTTTATGACAAGATCAACCTTCTCAAATCGATTATGTATTATAAAACAATTTGAATGTTCGATCTGATGAGGTACTAAAACGGCAGATGTAAAGTGTTTACAATAGATCACTTGTCGGCCCAAAACCAGTTTATCATGGAGGCTATGATATCCACATTGTTTTATGGGAAGGTCTTACTGCTGTGCAAAAATCAGTTTTTTACACAGTACCTTGGGACATCTTACAACAGCTCAAAGAAAAGTAAATTTTCTTCTGGTTATTGGGTTTTGAATCTCTAACGCCTAAGTAGTCTTGATTCGGAATACCTGATGATCAAATGGCCTGCTTTGGTGACAGCGAGCTGGTTGCAAAATGATGCAGCTACCTTAATTAGACTCATTAAATGCCTGAATTTTACTAACCAAGTTTAAGACAGATGACCAACGTTGTAGGGCAGATGTAACTGTCTATAATTTATAAATGGGAATTATTTTTAGAATGATACTGTTTGACAATCAGACACTACTGCATTAACGAACCCTGAATTTATATTTTAAAGGAAAACAACATTCAGCTATTCCGAAGCTTTGTGGCAAAATTTATAAATGAACCAGGTTGCCTATCAAACTGAGAGGATTGATATTACATAGTGTTCCCAACATCAACAGACTAGCGGGAGGCAGTGGACCAAAGGCTTTGGAAATTATTGGATTGATGATTTCACCAATTCGAACCATGACAGATATGAAAATTAGGTCAAAGGCAAGTATTCATTGATTAGTCCCGCCGAGTTTATGATAATCTTTCCTGGCTCACTCTTAATGTTCCCCTTGGCTAATGTTTTATCTGTCCTACAGACCTCACTATTTGTCCATATCAATGTTCATGGTCTTCAGTTCCAACACATTAGACTAACCAAGATCGGTAACATGTTAACACCGGCTGTTGATAAAGAGAGATACCTGCCGAGATCAGATTCAACACCTATCCAGCAGGGTAATTGAACAGGAACCACTTAGTCAGTATTGGTACCCCATCTAATACACACTCTGTAATTCAGATTCATCATAGATATATTTAACCATTATAGATAAGCCAAGCAAGTTATCTAATTTAGTAACTGGCCAGTCTGGCGACTGCAATTATTTGGGAAGTTTAAAGAAAAGTGCCTGACCGAGACTCAGTATTCAAAGATCAAACATCGAACTAACATGATAATGCTACTATCAATGAGAAAAGCATTTTATCAAAAGACAAAGATGATCCTCTAGTGTCCGAACAACATTCGGATGCTCCAATATTCATTCATTTTGCAAGATCGACAGTATTTGGAATCATTTCGGATTGTAGCAGACAATACCCTGATTAATCTATAACTCAATAACCTACTTTGAATCTCAATGAACAATACTTGAATTTAACATACTGCTAACTGGGATTTTAGATAGTGGCCACTTACTGGATGATGATGCTAATAATCAAACTCTCTCAACGACTGGTCAGTCTACAGATGGGATGACGCCGAACGTGATTATCCCTGCAAAAAAAAAAGTTGAAGACATATCAGCTATGGATCGGAACATTGTTATCATCGTAAAATTTTTAACTTTTGCGAGTCAAACTGACCTTTGAAAAAGATTTTTGAAAATAACTCGCCTCCGTTTTAAAATGCGGGAAAATTTCGTAGAATGGGACTCACCTGTCGGTACGAGGTTCAACCGTTCCTGCCACCTTTAACAGGGGTAATTGAACCAAGGATCAATCTTATGCTCTACTCTATTCAACTTGTCTAAATCATATTCTAATTTCTAAATGCACAAAGAATCAGGCATGTGCTATGAATTTCCAGAAAATGCACATTTCAAAACATGATGTTTGCTTTGAATGATTGAAATATTTAGAAAATGTAAATCGGGAATTGGGATTTGAAATATACTTCTGAGAGAAATAAAATCGATTTTGAGGAATCCTTGACATTTGGTGAAAATCGATTCTGAGAGACTTGGTTTCTCTTAATTCAAACTTGGAAATTGAAATTCTAACTTAGAAAATTTGAATTTGGAACTTGGGAAATACTTGATATATCCTTTGAAATTCAATGTCTTTGGGAAAATCGATTTTGCTATAAGACTTAGGAGATTTTGAGAAAATGAACTTCTTTGAATTGAGATTGGAATTGGAATTGGCAAATGCATGAAATGAATGAATATGATTTTGAGGAATTGAGAAATACTTTTTGTATTTTTGAGAAATGCAGTGCATTTTTGAAGTTAGCCTAAGAGTGTAGGCTGAATGTGGCTAATGTGAAGATCATAAATCTAGATATCCTTCATATTCTGACTATGGCCATAAATATGAATTCCACCAAGTTTATAAACTTCATAAAAGCTAGTGCATGTGCCATTCGTGTAGACCATGGTGAATTTGTAAAAATATGCATGAATCATCATCCATCACACATTAAAATTATAAAAATAAACTATATGCAATGCAACCTAAGCTAAGTAGGAAATATAAATTCTTATTCCAAAGTTTAATTACAAATTACATCACTATTGAAATTTAAATACATGAAAAATAAAGTCTTCAATGTACCTGCAAAACTAGAAAACTTGGTTAATGAATATATGTTGGCTTTTCTAGATTTATCCAACAATATCAGGAAATTGTTGGATTTTGCTAGATATAAGCCTCTTCCTTGATTCCCTTAAATAAAAATGATAAAGTATGAAATAAAATGGAATAAATATGAAAGAGAAGATATGGAATTTCGAAATTGGGGTCAAAATGACCAAAATACCCCTAATAACAAGACTATGGCCTTGAAATTAGGGTTTTTAGAAAGATATTTTGATAAAATGCAAATTTTGAAATTTTAATGGAATAAACTCAAACCAAATATGCTATGACATGATTAAAAATATGAAATTAGGGCTAGGGATTTCGAAATTTAGGTCAAATGACCAAATTGCCCCCGATAGCAAGACTATGGCCTTGAAATCAGGGTTTTTAGAAATAGATTTTTGGTAAAAACTTAGGTTTTATGCACTAAATGAAATCAAATGAGCATCAAATTAAACCTAAAGCATCCTAATATGATTATGAACATGATTAAACCCTAAAAACATATGCTTATGCACGAAAATCCAATAATATCTCAAAAACTGTGATTTTAGCAGTGTTTTGGATCTTTCAGGAACCCGGTTTTGCAATTTGCTTAATTCAGCCATCAAATGGATTCAAAAATCCATAAAAATTAGTACATGCACTTGTTATAACCCTAATGTCGAATTGGAATTATAAAAATAATTTTTTGACATTAAATTAATCTGAAAATTGCATTAAACCCTAAAAATATGCTATTTTTGACCTAATTCACCGACCAGTTTCAGTCCAAGACCTGAACCAGGGATCAAATCTCCATGGAAATTTATGAAATTTTACAGAGACTAACTAGAAAGAAAAACAGAGATTTCCCAATTTACAGATCGGAAACATCATCTCCGGTTAGGGAGAAACTCTTCCGGCAATCTGAGCTAAAATATATCACTTTTAACAGGGATTAAAACAGCTATTCCAGATTGAAAATACAGGAATAAATAGCAATCTTAAACAAAAATTTCTGAAATTTTATTGGTAAACAGTAGACAGCAAAATAACAATACTCACTTTTTACAGATCTAAAATCGGATCTGTGGTTTGGGATTTATGACTAACACAAGTCTGACTAGAGTTTTGGTAAACCCTAACGAGCTTTAAATTTAAAAACAGATTATCTAAAAGAGGAAAAATACTAAACAATGATCAAAAAATCCGAACATTTCACATAAGACAGATCTACTCAATGTGAATCCATAGCATTTTACAGATCTAAAATCGGATATAAGATGAGAGAAATATCATAACAGCAAGTTACCTTCTTGATTTTAACCACGATTTTAAAGCTTTAAAAACCCGATTTGATGTCTGATTTTTTTGACAGGGTTTCCGAGATCCAAAACCTCTGATTTTTCTAAAGTAACTCAATAACTCATGCATGCACCACATATAAAAAAATCAGAAATAAACAATGAGTTCTTCCATCCGAAATAACATCATCTTTACTGTTCTAAACCTAGAACACACAGAAATTTAAGAAACTTGAAAAACCATGCATTAACTAATGTAAATAAATAAAATAAACCATAAAACAATAAATAAAACTTATTTCTATGCTATAGAACGTAAAACAAACATGAATAAACCATGAAAATAAAATAAAAACAGGAAATCAATGGCTGGAATTTGATATCACCTTTAAAACATAGATTTAACCCATTAAAAAGGGCAAATCATATATTTTATTGGTTATTAATGCAAAGAATCATATTAAAATAAATTCTAATGGATTAAAATCTCTGTAAATCACCCAAAACAGGGTTGGATCACCTTCTTGGATTGTTCTTGCTGATTCTTGATGGTTCTTGAGGTTGAATCCATGGTTTAATCCATGAAGATGATGGTACCAATGGCTAAATCATGTTTAAAACAATGAAAAACATTAAATAAAAACTAAAAATTAGAGAAAATAGTTACCTTGAGGTTGCTGCAATGGAGGAAGGGCTGGAGAGAAGAGAGAAGCTCCAAGAATCCAAAGGAAAGCCAATTGGAAAAATCGACCCCCCTATGGCCTCTATTTATAAAAAAATTTTTAGGTTTAAAAATTGACAATTTTGAAAATTTTGGACTCTAAAGGGGGGGGGGCGATTTTGGGGTGGAGTTACCTAACTACCCCTAGTCTAAATTATCCTAAATAATGCCTAATTAACCCCTAGCTAATCCTAAAAATCCCCCAAATGTGATGCCACTTGGCATTTTCTCACATTGGGTTTTTAAAACACCTTTAAAAACCTTTAAAAATACTAGTTTTAAAAACTAACTTTCAAAATGAGTTTTTTTCAAAATGGTTTTGACTCTTCTAAACCTCTAACACTAACCAAGACATCCACTAACCCTAGTCTAGCCCTGACTGACTCGAATATGGCACCACCCCGAGTGGGCCCTACTTGAGTTTTAAAAAAAAAACGATTTTAAAACTTGAAATTGAAGGAGTTTTCAAAAGCTTTTCAAAAGCAAACTTTGAAATTGAAATTTTTGAAATGATATAGGATCCTAACTGAATTAGAATTCCTCTGGATATGGTGCCAACTGAGTGGGCCCACATCGAGTTTTAGAAATTTTGAAATAAACACTGAAAATGGCTTTGAAAAAGGGTTAAAATTGACATTTGAAATTCAAGATTTTTGAAAATAGGGTCTCATGCGAACTGGAACTCCGGGTTAGAGTCCTGAACTCTTAGGACTCTGAAATTTTAAATTTTAACAGCCAAATGAAAGAATTTTCAAAAAATTTATCAAAAAATGATGAAATAAGTCAGAAAACACAGTCAGGGTTAGATTCCTAACTAGACCGAACTCTACAATAGAATCCTGAACTAACTGGACTCTATAAAATGACCTAAATTTCGAAAACAAACAAAAAAGATTAAAAATGAAAGTAAAACAGACTCCTGACCGGATCAGGTCTCTGAGACAGAGTCCTGATCGGACTGAAACTTTTAAAATTTTGAGAAATTTGATGAATAGAGGAATTCAGAAGCGACACCACCTCAATGGGTCTCATCTGTGAATTGAAATCGATTAAAATTTGAATTTGAAATGAATCCAGATTGTTTCCTTCATAAAATATTTCGAAATATAAAGTCCTGGGGTTGGAAAATGACAGAGTATTGAATAAAAACCCTGGTTTTGAAATTGATTTTGAAATAAAAGCTTTAAAATTCAAATCTTGATTGAATGTTTTGAAATAGGAGTGCTGGATCTCGAAAATGAGATGCAATGACCTGCAATGCTATGCAATGACATGCAATGCTATGCAGAATACATGCAATGACATGCAATGATCTGTAATGACTTATGAAATGGACAAACACTGGATGAGGGTGAAAATTTGGGGTGTTTACAGATGCCCCTCTTTGCTGCTAAGCCGGTTGAAAGCCGAGCTTAGTGAAAAAGAAAACACACCAAATTTGGATCATAAAAATGCCCCAGTTAGATGAATCTGACTGGGTATGAAAGAATTAGTTCAAGTGATGATGATAAATATGAAATGGGGAATAAGGAGAAAATTTTATTTCAAAAAGAAGTGAGATTCAGGTTTTGCCCTTAACCTGGATGGGACAGAAAATACCTCGTGTAGAAACGAAGCTCAGGTTTGACCCTTAACCTGACCGGGAAATGAAAATGGAATACCTCATCAAAGGAGGCTCAGGTTTGTACCCTTAACCTGATCGGGTTGAAAATGAAATACCTCATCAAAGGAGTTTCAGGTTTATACCCTTAACCTGATTGGGTTGAAAATGAAATACCTCATCAAAGGAGGCTCAGGTTTGTACCCTTAACCTGATCGGGTTGAAAATGAAATACCTCATCAAATGTGGCTCAGGTTTATACCCTTAACCTGATTGGGCAGAAAATGAAATACCTCATCAAATGAGGCTCAGGTTTGTACCCTTAACCTGATTGGGTGGAAAATGAACGGAATCCTCGAAAGAAGAGACTGTGATGGAACCTTCGGATTTCCGCACAATGAATCCGATAGGGGTTTTGCAAAAGGAAGGAAATTGGGGTCCCTAAAGTTTGAAAAGGGATTGATTTTGGGCGCCTCATTGCTGAGACTAATTAACTTTTGAAATTGCCTTTTGCTGGAATTGGTGGCTTAACCTCAAGCCGAAATTGGACTGTCTATGGTGGGACAGTGGGGACACAGGGAAGTGTGCGAATCTGAGAGCCCGTGCGCTCAGATTATACCAAAGAAGGGAAGGAATCTTGAAAACTCCCGTTATCAAGTCCTAAAAGGGATAACAACTGATGTCAGGATGCGCCAAAGATGAACCTCAAGCTCTCGCTTCACGCCAGGATAGCTAGAAAATATTGTCAAAATGTTGAAAATTATTGTTTATTCAAAATAATTGAAAGTGATGCGCATTGTTTTGAAAGTATTCCTTCTTTTCTACCTGAAGTATTACCTCCGACTGGGCTTAACTCCGTAGAATCAAGATTCAAATTCAAATTGCTTGCGATTGGCTTTCTTTCAAGGAAGCTATCAATTTCCTTGATATGGACGGGAAAGAAAGTATTCTTGATATTGCGAGAGCTATTAGTGAAAGAATATTGATAAAAGAATTTCACAAAATTAAAGAAGATTCTTGATAGATTTGGCAGTCTGATATCCTGGGATTCTTTTCTCATGATGATCTTTCTGCACTCTTTTTTTTTTTAGCAGATTGGAGCTCTCTTGGATTTTTCGGGAATTACATCATCCTTCATTTTGGAGATGTCCTGACTTGTCTCTCTCTTTTTTTTTTGGAAGGGTACGTCACAAACTCTTTCATCTCAGAGATGTTCCGATCCTTCTTTTCTCTCAGGGATTATCTTGATAGTTATTGGCTTTTTGGTAGGAAATCTCTTGATGATAGCAGAAATTAAATATCTTTTAGGGTTTGTCGGTAGGCTCATCACACTCGCCTTCATCTCGACGGTGATCTGAACTTTCCCTGGAAGGATCCGTCACAAACTCCGTCATCTTGGAGATGATCCAAATCTTCTTTGGCCCCGGGGGTCGACTTGCTTAATTCGCCTTCATCTTGATGACAATTGAGAGATCCCTTTTGCAGATACTTAATTGCAGCTTAGGTGATTGAGGAGATATGAAAATTGAGTGAATTTCTCTGTATCACCCAGGATATTTCGACTACTTTATTTTTCAAGAATGGTCTTTAAAAATGTGCCATTGACTGCGATCAATATCAATCACTCATGGCTTTGCAACAACATTGAATTCTCTTTGCTTGCCATATCGAGGATTTATTCTTCATCCTTTTGGTTGGCCAATAGAAAGATTTTGAACTTTGAATCCTTTTTCGCGAAAGCATTACCCTTTCGGAAGTAATAATGGAGGTATTCTGAAGTAATAATTTTGTGCAATAAAGATTTTTGAAATCAACAAATATTTAAGGACAAATTGGCAAAACTTTCTTGAAATCCTTTTGTGAAATCGAGCATTTGAAGCACAACGCAACACATTTCTGACAAAAACTCTCTTCTCCTTTCCCCAAAGGAGAAGATTCAGAAATTGGAATTGGGAATTACTCCTCTCTTCCCTGAAGAGGAGGTGTTTGCAAAACGAACTTTCGAAGAGAAATTAAGCTTTCGTCAAAACTTCCTAACATTAGGCTTCTCTTATGGAAAGGGGGCCAGAATTGGTGAGGTTGGTAAATTGGTCATGAAGGAACGAGTTCATCACACTCTCCCTGAAAAGAGGGTCCTTCATGATGAAATGGCCTAGTCTGAAATTATGGGGCCACAAGGAAAGCAAGTCTCCGTCGAGTCTTTCCCTATAAAAAGGGTTCCTTGTGTGGAATTTGGAATTTTGTTTTGCAAACGATTCACAAAGACACGAGTCCCTTCAAACTCTCCCTGAAAAGGGGCTAAGTGAACGAATTGGATAGCATGCGAAAAGAGCGAGCTCCCTCGAACTCTCCCTATACAAAGGGTCTCTCGCAAGAAAAAATGATTGAAATTGGTATTGGGTAACTCAAAAGGGTCAAATTTTGGAAATTGGAATTTTGAAATTTGATATTTGAAATTGGAAAATTGGAAATTAGAAATTTGGAAATTTGGAAATTTGGAAATTTGGAAATTGATAATTGGAAATTGGAAATTGGAAATTGGAAATTTGGAAATTGGGAATTTGGAAATTGGGAATTTGATGAGTGATCAGCACGAGGACTGAACTCAAGAGGTCGACTGACATGACACGAGTGCTCGATTTTGAAAAGATACCTGTATGCATACTGGTTTAAAAATGTACCAGTTTGGATACTGGATTTTGGAAGATTACCAGTACGAGCGTTGGATTTTGAAAGATTTCCAGTACGAGCGCTGGATTTTAAAAGGTTACCAGTACGAGCGCTGGATTTTAAATGGTTACCAGTACGAGCGCTGGATTTTAAATGGTTACCAGTACGAGCGCTGGATTTTAAATGGTTACCAGTACGAGCACTGGGTTTTGGAAATTTACCAACACGAACACTGGATTTTGAAAGTTTACCAGCACGAACACTAGATTTTTGAAAGTTTACCAGCACGAACACTGGATTTTTGAAAGTTTACCAGCCCGAACACTGGATTTTTGAAAAATTACCAGCACGAACACTGGATCCTGAAGAATTACTAATTGATTTTGATGGAAAATTTTCAGTCTTCACCCTCACGACGACTCAGACAACTGTCGGGGTCTCAGGATTTATCCCTTATCCTGAATGGGTAATCGATGCTAATGCAAATTGATGCAGACGAATACGAATGAATGCATGCAAATGCAAATGAATGTAAATGGGTGCACAGGCGTGCACAAGTGCGTGAAATGAGAGATTTGTTTATCCTGCCTGCATACGGAATATTTGTAGATAAAAAAAAAAATTTAAAATGCCCCAGTGTAACTGGGAAAAGAATTTTGATCATTATTGAAGAAAATTTGGAAGGATTACAAAGAATAGAGAATTGTTCAAGTATAGAATTTTTTCAAATGTCGAGCATTGATGGGATCTGGTAATTCTATTCCATCAGCATTGATGAGTCGATATGAATTGCGAGGTAGTGCCTCTTTGACAACATAAGGACCTTCCCAATTTGGCGACCATTTGCCACCCGGGCGATGCCTGAGATAAGTTGTTGATCTAAGCACTAGATCATTGACCCGAAATTTTCTCTCAATGACAGATTTTGCATATTGTCGGGTTATCCTCTGGCGATAGGATTGAGCATGCTCTGCTGCTCTGAGCCTTCTTTCATCAAGCAAATCAAGTTGTACCAGTCGCTGTTGCTGATACTGATCAAGAGGTAATTCTAGAAGTGATGCAAATTTCAAAGCAGGTTTCTGAACATGTAGAGGCAGCACTACTTCAGTTCCGTAGACAAGTTCTGACGAAGTAGCATTCGTTGGAGTTCGAATGGTGGTTCTGTATGCCCATAATGCATCATGAATCTTTTCATGCCAGTCATGGCCCGTTTCTAAAGTTCGCTCCAGGATTCGAATCAGAACCTTGTTGGTGGCCTCTGCCTGACCATTCCCTTGAGGATAATAAGGAGCGGAAAAATGATAATGAATTCTGAATTTTGAGCAGAATGTCCTCATTCTCTCATTCTTGAAATGGCTGCCATTATCCGACACAATATCATGCGGTATACCGAAGCGGCAAAGGATATTCTTATGGATGAAAGAAACCACATGCCGACCTTCTACTGTGCGTAGAGTGACTGCTTCTACCCATTTAGTAAAATATTCTGTTGCGGCAAGAAAATATTTATGACCATTGGAGGCTGAAGGAGTGATGGGGCCTACAACATCGAAAGCCCACATGGAAAATGGCCATGGCGAGACGACAGATTGCAAGTATGTCGCTGGCGCATGAATGGAAGGCGCATGCATCTGACATTGAACGCACTTCTTTACAAAACGATAGCAATCTTGTTGCATAGTTCTCCAATAATATCCTGCTCGGATGATTTGTTTGACGAGAGTCTGATAGCCAACATGGCCACCGCAAATGCCTTCATGTGCTTCTTGCACGACTTCTTTGGCTTCTTCTTCGTCCAAACATCTGGAATATTCAAAACTGAATCCACGACGATAAAGGACGTCGGCAAGAATAAAATATCGAGCAGACATGTGTTGAATTGCTCGCTGCTCTCTCTTTGATAATTCTGGAGGAAATTCGCCAGTTTTAATGAAATTTTTGATATCATGATACCAAGGCTTCTTCTTCTGCTCAGCCTGGTTTATCTGCTCTACTGGAACGAAAGCGGGTTGATCAAGTTTGCCAATTTCAAATGAGCGACAGGATTCTCCACTCCTGAAAGACATGATGGATCCCAGATTGGCTAAACTGTCTGCAACTTGGTTGAAATCTCTTTTGATATGAAAAAGTTGGAATTCTTCGAATTTGTTGGCAAGAGCTGAGACAATCTTTTGGTAAGGAAGTAGTTTATGATCTTTCACTTGCCATTCGGCCAGAACTTGATTGACGATTAACAAAGAATCGCCATAAGCATGCACTCTTTTGACATTGAAGTCCTGTAGAATTTTCAGACCTTGTATCAAAGCTTCATACTCGGCCATATTATGAGTGCACTGAAAATCCAGTTTAAGAGAAAAGGGAATCATCTCCTTCTCTGGTGTAATTAGCAGAATTCTGATTCCTATGCCTGCCATATTCTTGGAACCGTCGAAGAATAAATTCCAAATTGGGGATTGTTGAATATTGCAGATCCGCTCATCGGGGAAATCATCCTCAGCTTTAACATCCTCTGCTAGAGGAAAATCTGCTAATTGGTCTGCAATTGTTTGGCCTTTGATAGATTGCTGAGAGACATATTGCAAGTCGTATTGCATTAATAGGACTTGCCATTTGGCGATCCGTCCGCTGAGAAATGGTTGTTCAAGAACGTACTTGAGAGGATTTACTTTAGATAGAATCTTGACTTCAGACGCCAATAGATAATGCCTCAATTTCTGGCACATTCATACCAGAGCTAGGCATGTCTTCTCTATCTGAGAGTATTTCTTCTCATAATCAATAAAGGTCTTGCTCACATAGTAAATGGCATGTTCTATCAAGCTGCCTTCTTCGTATTGTGCCAAGAATCCGCCGCAAGCAACTTGATTAACTGAAATGTATAGCAATAGAGGTTTCCCTAATTCTGGCGGCTTTTAAACAGGAGGATTGAGAAGATATTTCTTGATGCGTTCGAACGATTGCTGACACTCTGGTCCCCATTCAAACTTCACTCCTTTTCTGAGCAAATGATTGAAAGGCTCACATCTCATGGCCAAATTAGAAATGAATCGCCGAATTGATTGCATGCGTCCTTGAAGGCTACGCAATTCTTTGAGATTAGTCGGAGGCGGCATGCCAATGATAGCCTTGGCCTTAGCAGGATCCATCTCTATCCCCTTCTTGCTGACTAAGAAGCCTATCAACTTGCCAGATTCGACTCCAAAAACACATTTTTGTGGATTGAGTCTTAGCTTGTAAAGAATGAGCCGCTTGAAAACTTGATTGAGGGCTTCGATGTGATCTTCCTCTTCTTTGGATTTTACTAGAATATCATCAACATATGCATCCATGATTTTGTGCATCTGATCATGGAATATAACGGCCATAGCGCGCTGATAAGTGGCTCCAGCATTCTTGAGCCCAAAAGGCATGACTGTATAACAGAAAGTGCCCCATGGCGTGGTAAAGGATGTTTTGGATTGGTCATGAGCGGCCAACTTGATTTGATTATATCCGGAGTATCCGTCCATAAAGGAAAACATAGCATGCCTGGCTGTGCTATCGACTAGGAGATCAATGTTTGGGAGCGGATAGTCATCCTTTGGAGTGGCTTTATTGAGATCACGGAAGTCGATACAGATTCGCACTTTCCCATTCTTCTTAGGAACTGCTACGATATTCGCCAACCAATCCGGATAATCAATTGCTCGAATGAATTCTGCTTTAAGCAGATCCTCAAGTCCTTCCTTGACCTGTTGCTCGATTCGAGGATCCATTTTTCTCAACTTCTGCTTGACTGGTTTCGCCTCAGGCTTCAAAACGAGGCGATGTTCCACCAATTTCGGATCTAAACCTGGCATATCCTCATAAGTCCATGCGAATACTTCTTCATGTTGCTTGAGGAAATTAGTGAGCCTTTCTTTCTCTCCTGGGCTCAAACCACTGCCAATTTTGAGAATTCTAGGATCGTCTTCTGATCCGATATTGATATCCTCAGTCGGATCTTGAACCAAGGATGATGGCTCATCTTGCCTCTGAATCGATGCAAATTCTGGCAGTTCCTGAAGAGCTGAATCGAACTCTGCGGGTTCTTCTGACTGCTTTGCAGTTTGACTACATTCTGCTCTTATTCTGACCTGATGAATTACTGCTGATTTCGAACAAGCTTTTGGATTAAAGACGCGGGAAGACATTATGAAAATTGGAGGATAAATTGATTTAGGGAAATTGCTCATCATGAAATAAATTGCTTTTATTGAAAATAATTGGAAAGATAAAAGAGCAAAATGATTTCAATTTTGTGAAGATTTAATACTGAGGAATAAAGAGACAAACGGCACCAAGATAGACAAAGGAAACTGACAACTTTATTGAAAGATAGAATTAATCAAAATGACAATGATGAAAATGAAATGGGATATCATCCCGATAACAGAATAGAAAAAGAAAGACAAAGGAATTCTTCTAATGTGCTCCCTTAATGAAAACAGTCCCTTTCTGAGACCTTCGACCATTAAAGCCCAATCCGGCTCTTTTAGGGCAGTGTTGAGGAATCACTGGTTCAAGACGACCATCTTCATTTTTGCCTAGGCCTCGAAAAGGCTGGTAGCCATGCTTTACTAGTAAATCAAATCCTTTTTTAGCCTTCATAAATTGGGAGAATAGGGGATGACCCTTAAGAGTGCTGTAATCAATTCGTCCTCCAATCTTGAAGAACTGTGGACCTCCCCATCGGGTCGCAACCACTGTATGCTCGGGCTGCTCTGCCGTCTGCATTATTCCTGAATCCTCTTCGAAGCTGACCTCTTCAATACCCCTAATGCTAGGGATATCAGTAGTGAAAGAGGGCCTGGGAACCATGGGCTGTGCTAGCCTCTGCTCCGGATCTTCGCCTAAGACTGTCGTGATCATACCACCTTTTGACCACTTGATGCATTGATGCAGAGTAGACGGTACTGCGTTTGTGTTGTGGATCCATGGTCTCCCGAGAAGTAGATTATAAGTGGGCGGCACATTGACCACGTGAAAGAGAATTGAATGGACCGAGTAGTCAATGAAGATCTCTAGGAATATTTTTCCTTTCGCTGTTTGGCCATGATTGTCAAACCCATAAATGGTGATTGGATCTGGAATGTATTCTTCTTCTTTTATGCCCAAAGCTTTGGCGGTCATTTTCGGACATATATTGAGGCTGCTGCCTCCATCGATCAGCACATGAGGAACTGTCATCCCTCTGGTTCGAACCACAACATACAAGGCATTGTTGTGAAATACATGAGGTTTAGGGAGATCCTCATCAGAGAAAGTAACTGGAGCATTAGTCATGGCCTGATTGACTATATGGGCCATGTATTCAGGAGTTGTGCTTGGTTTCACCTTGATTTTTTGTAGCAGATCATTCAACACCTGCTGATGCTTGGCGGAGGCTTGAGTTAAGTCCAAAATTGAGACATTTGATAATGTTGTAATAGGCTTTAGAGTTGATGTCTCGCTTTTCTTTGTGGTGGACTTAATGAGATGCTTAGGGAGCCATGACATACTTCTGGCTACCTCGGGAGATATCCCAGCGGACTTGTCAGACACTTTCAATTTGCCGAAAGCTGAAATAAGGTCCATCTTCTGGGCCTTGGACCGAGCCTGCTGCAATACCAGGACTTGATGCTGAGCTTGCATGTCATTTTCAGAGCATGGCCTGATATGCTCCTGTGGTTGAAACGACTGTTCGGTGATGACTACTGTAGAATGACGAGGAAATGGCTCTTTTAGAATATCTATATTTTCATCTTTCGCGCCTTCTACTAGAAGATTTTTATCAATAAGGTCCTGAACAATATTCTTCAGAACAAAGCAGTTCTCAGTATTGTGTCCCACTGTTCTGTGGAACTTGCAGAATTGGTCTTTGAATTTTCCCATAGGAACGGGAGGATCGGCCAGCCTTGGCAACTTGACCATCTCCTTGGTCAACATGTACTCGAGCACAGTCTCGAGTGATTGATCTAATGGAGTGAATTTCCTGTCATAGCTCCATCCTTCATGCTTCACTTTTTCTCGGGGTTTTGGTCCCTGCTCCAGCTGAAGTGGCTTATTGAATTGCGGGATCGACTTCCCTTTCTGATCATTCCTGTTTGAACCTCCTGCCCCATAACAGAAGTCTCTGTTCTGCCCCTTGCGATGATTCCATTTATTATTATTGACAGAATTAGTAAAGTGAGTCTTCTTCTTTGACTCGTTTTGGCCGCTGTTCTTGGTGAAAGTGAAACCTTCATAGAAGCCATTCTCCAGACTTAATTCGAGCCATTCGGCTCGCTTTGTTAATTCAATAAAGGTTCTGGATGGTGCGGTGGAGATGAGGCCTTTCAGAGGCTGCGAGAAATTGCTTAGAATTAAGGACAAAGCATGCCCCTCTGATATGGGATCTCTCATTTTATTACAAGTTGACCTCCAGCGGTGGATAAAATCTCGGGCCTTTTCATTTTCTCTCTGTTTCAGGCCACAGAGGTGGCTGAGGGTCGGGAGTGCCTCAGCGTTGAATAAAAAGCGCTCAATAAACAAATTGACCACTTTATCAAACTCTTTCATCTCTATGGGATTAATATGCTCTGAATACCATTTTGCTGCAATACCCTCCAAACTGCGAGGGAAACAAAGAAATAAGGCCCTGTTATTCCTCCTGAACTTGGAACACTCTGCGAAGAAAAGGGCGAGGTGCGCCTTTGGATCACCCGAACCATCAAACTTTATGAATTTCTTGGGGAGGTTATCGAGATCATCATCCCGATCCAATCCATCATAGAAGTCTTCGCTGGTGAAGATTTTCTTGCCCTTGTCGTGGGCCTGCAGATCCTTAACCATTTTCATCACATCTTTCAGTTGTGACTGCGTAGGGTCGTCAACAGACTGATTCTTGGATTTGTAAGCTGACCCCTGACCCTGAGTCGACCTTCTGAATTCATATTTATTTTCACATTCCTTGTCAGCATCGTCAGCTGATTCTGACTCATCAGATATTTCCTTGTGACGACTCTGCTTTTTGCTGATCTTCACATTTTTGACGGCCTGACCCTTATCTTTCTGTTTAGTTTGAATTTGCTCAGTACTGGCCTCAGCTTGCTCTGCCAGCATCTTGGTCATCATCTTTTTGAACATGATATACATTTGGGGATCGATGCCATCATCCGCCTACTGACCCTGGCTCTGGATTGATCGAGGTGAGTCAATCTCTTCTTCTGAAGCTACTGAATATGCGACACCTTCAACTGATGTGGTTTTCTTTCTGGATCTTGTATTGACCATCGGGTATTGCAAATGTTCTCTTGGATGTTGTTGATGCTCTCTGCAGGGCAAAACTGATGGTTAGGCTTCTGAAGGAAATTTGGTTTGGAAGAAAATATTTGTTGAGAATTTTGGTAGACAATTGAAATAATATCCCATTACTAGGGATTGAGTCGTCGCTGGGATTACGACAATTGCGTTGCTATTCTTTGCAAGATAAACAACTGAAAATATGCCTTGTTACCTAGGCGAGGTCGTCAAACCAAAGTGAAATGTAAAAGAATTTTATTGAGGGGAAAAACATGATTTTATCAATAATACACTTGACAGAGGGGAGGGGGACGAACAATTTTCCACCACTCTACAAAATCAGAAGACACACGAGGACCAGGAAAAATTGTAAGACTGACAAAGGAATCCTAGCCATGTCTGGCAGAATGGTATGCTCCGGACCACTGATCTGATGCAAGATCGAATTCTGGCAGAACCCCCTCTAGTGGACGAATCTCTACGCGCTTCTGCCTCTGAGAGAACTGCCTGACACACCGCTCGGGATGATAATATGTGCAGAAGAACGGGCCAAGTAGTCTGAATCGCTTGCCATAAGTATAAGTGTATCTGGGAGGTGATTCCTGACGATCAAAGTAGTCCCATACGACTTCTTCCTCCTGAAGGTTGTCGATCAAGAACCGGTATCGCGCAACTGGAAGAAGCTTCTCTCCATTGTATCTGAATGAACTGGCTCGGACTGGCACATGCCGGAGGAACCAAGATTGCAAGGCATAGGTGCACCCTTTGACTAGAATCGATTCTCCAATTGCGAAACGAGTCAACCCTCGGTATAGAAAAGCGAGTGCGGCCATGGCTATCGAGAGGCGGCTGGTCTGTCGACTTCCCCATCTCCTCATAAGCTGAACTATTCTGATATCCATGTAATTCCGTCCGTCGGGAAAGAAAGCTAATCCCACCGTGCACAGAACCATCGCGTGCTGAATTCTCTCTCGAGCTGTCCTAGACAACGAACTGACTTCCACAAATGTCCCATGCTGTCTGTAGATTTCGAGCAGATCTACATATTCATTTCCATCTTCTTCAATCAATGGCCAAGACTTGCGTCCTGTCATGCGAGCTAATGCATCCTTAGGGTCCAGACCCTTAACATTAATCAGAAACTGTTTCTCCAATGGATCTCCAGGTTGACCGGCTAGCTCGGGCAATCCCATAATCTCTGAAAATTCATCCATCAGTACTGTCATCTCGCCCCACGGGAACCAGAAGGTAGAAGTGCTCGGATTCCACCGCTCTGCTAGTGCATGGATCAAGTTGCCGTTGACTGTTTGCTTTCCCACTGCGGACGCCATTTCCAATCCACACTCGTCCAGATGGTCCGAAAACATACGAGAGAAGTTTTTGAACCATGAATAATACCACCGAGGAAAGAAAGATCCGGTGCTGAGGACTCGATGTTCGGGAAGACGTTGTCGCACCTCGTAGGAGATGTGACCCTCAGGGAAGACTGAATCAAGCTGACTGGATGCCATCAGAATAGACTGGAAAACATGGAAAATTTGGAATAAGACTTGGAAAATACAGGAATTTTGAGGAAAATGTAGGCAGGATAAAAATAAAGCAGGAAATTTGAGATCCAGAAGACAGGAAAGATGTGAAATCACCTGGAGTTTTGAAGGAAATAGAGGAATTTCCTGAAAATCGTCCAGGGTTTTAATATTTCATAAAATGGAGTATTTAAAAATCGTCCAAGGCTTAAAACATGGACAGTACATGGACATAGATTGGGGAATTTTGAGAAAATCGTCCAGTATTTTTAGAAAATTGGGGAAAATATGGAAAATAAAAGGAGATGACTATAACATATTCAATCACATTCTGCACAAACAAGTATGCACAAACAGCATTCTCTAAAAGCTGACTCTAGATGCACAAATTTTGAAATGGCTGTAGGACGTTAATCCTAACTCTAAGACTCAGATCATCTGTATCCAATCCAGTTATGCCTATATACTCAAGCCAAGGCTCGATGTACGTGGCATAAAATCAATTTCTCCGGTTCTAGGTTCAAGTTTTCCAACATCCTTGAACACCTGCCGATATACGTTGGACTATGGCCCTTGGTACGTGGCAGGGGGGCTTTCACCCAAATAGGTGGCCCAGTTGTGAGGCTCTGTCCCGAACTATGGTTCTGGAAGAGAGCCCAGCAACGTGTAGACCAGGACAATATAGGTGGGGGTGGTTTTTGAAAAACATGAGCACATGCAATCAAACAGAAGGCTCTAAGTCCTAAAGAGATAAAATTTTGAAATATTTGAAGAAGCAAACATTGTTTTCATACAATTCCTAAATTGAGGAGTGTTGTATTAGACCTAAGTCTATGTGAGCATGAATAATTCTCCTCAATATGGTCCTACCAAACCATACCTAGTCTATATGCATTCCATGTCAGCTGGGTTCAAGTCTAGGCTCCTAGGTTCACATGATATCATAAAGCAAGGCTGACATTCCATGGAAATCGATTTTGACAATTTGAACTAAGTAGAGCATTAGATTGATCAGGCAAAGACAGGTCCCATCTTGGTCGCCAAACCTGTTATCATCGCAAAATTTTTAACTTTTGCGAGTCAAACTGACCTTTGAAAAAGATTTTTGAAAATAACTCGCCTCCGTTTTAAAATGCGGGAAAATTCCGTAGAATGGGACTCGCCTGTTGGTACGAGGTTCAACCGTTCCTGCCACCTTTAACAGGGGTAATTGAACCAAGGATCAATCTTATGCTCTACTCTATTCAACTTGTCTAAATCATATTCTAATTTCTAAATGCACAAAGAATCAGGCATGTGCTATGAATTTCCAGAAAATGCACATTTCAAAACATGATGTTTGCTTTGAATGATTGAAATATTTAGAAAATGTAAATCGGGAATTGGGATTTGAAATATACTTCTGAGAGAAATAAAATCGATTTTGAGGAATCCTTGACATTTGGTGAAAATCGATTCTGAGAGACTTGGTTTCTCTTAATTCAAACTTGGAAATTGAAATTCTAACTTAGAAAATTTGAATTTGGAACTTGGGAAATACTTGATATATCCTTTGAAATTCAATGTCTTTGGGAAAATCGATTTTGCTATAAGACTTAGGAGATTTTGAGAAAATGAACTTCTTTGAATTGAGATTGGAATTGGAATTGGCAAATGCATGAAATGAATGAATATGATTTTGAGGAATTGAGAAATACTTTTTGTATTTTTGAGAAATGCAGTGCATTTTTGAAGTTAGCCTAAGAGTGTAGGCTGAATGTGGCTAATGTGAAGATCATAAATCTAGATATCCTTCATATTCTGACTATGGCCATAAATATAAATTTCACCAAGTTTATAAACTTCATAAAAGCTAGTGCATGTGCCATTCGTGTAGACCATGGTGAATTTGTAAAAATATGCATGAATCATCATCCATCACACATTAAAATTATAAAAATAAACTATATGCAATGCAACCTAAGCTAAGCAGGAAATATAAATTCTTATTCCAAAGTTTAATTACAAATTACATCACTATTGAAATTTAAATACATGAAAAATAAAGTCTTCAATGTACCTGCAAAACTAGAAAACTTGGTTAATGAATATATGTTGGCTTTTCTAGATTTATCCAACAATATCAGGAAATTGTTGGATTTTGCTAGATATAAGCCTCTTCCTTGATTCCCTTAAATAAAAATGATAAAGTATGAAATAAAATGGAATAAATATGAAAGAGAAGATATGAAATTTCGAAATTGGGGTCAAAATGACCAAAATACCCCTAATAACAAGACTATGGCCTTGAAATTAGGGTTTTTAGAAAGATATTTTGATAAAATGCAAATTTTGAAATTTTAATGGAATAAACTCAAACCAAATATGCTATGACATGATTAAAAATATGAAATTAGGGCTAGGGATTTCGAAATTTAGGTCAAATGACCAAATTGCCCCCAATAGCAAGACTATGGCCTTGAAATCAGGGTTTTTAGAAATAGATTTTTGGTAAAAACTTAGGTTTTATGCACTAAATGAAATCAAATGAGCATCAAATTAAACCTAAAGCATACTAATATGATTATGAACATGATTAAACCCTAAAAACATATGCTTATGCACGAAAATCCAATAATATCTCAAAAATTGTGATTTTAGCAGTGTTTTGGATCTTTCAGGAACCCGGTTTTGCAATTTGCTTAATTCAGCCATCAAATGGATTCCAAAATCCATAAAAATTAGTACATGCACTTGTTATAACCCTAATGTCGAATTGGAATTATAAAAATAATTTTTTGACATTAAATTAATCTGAAAATTGCATTAAACCCTAAAAATATGCTATTTTTGACCTAATTCACCAACCAGTTTCAGTCCAAGACCTGAACCAGGGGTCAAATCTCCATGGAAATTTATGAAATTTTACAGAGACTAACTAGAAAGAAATACAGAGATTTCCCAATTTACAGATCGGAAAAATCATCTCCGGTTAGGGAGAAACCCTTCCGGCAATCGGAGCTAAAATATATCACTTTTAACAGGGATTAAAACAGCTATTCCAGATTGAAAATACAGGAATAAATAGCAATCCTAAACAAAAATTTCTGAAATTTTATTGGTTAACAGTAGACAGAAAAATAACAATACTCACTTTTTACAGATCTAAAATCGGATCTGTGGTTTGGGATTTATGACTAACACAAGTCTGATTAGGGTTTTGGTAAACCCTAACGAGCTTTAAATTTAAAAACAGATTATCTAAAAAGGGAAAAATAATAAACAATGATCAAAAAATCCGAAAATTTCACATAAGACAAATCTACTCAATGTGAATCCATAGCATTTTACAGATCTAAAATCGGATATAAGATGAGAGAAATATCATAACAGAAAGTTACCTTCTTGATTTTAACCATGATTTTAAAGCTATAAAAACCCGATTTGATGTCTGATTTTTTTGACAGGGTTTCCGAGATCCAAAACCTCTGATTTTTCTACAGTAACTTAATAACTCATGCATGCACCACATATAAAAAAATCAGAAATAAACAATGAGTTCTTCCATCCGAAATAACATCATCTTTACTGTTCTAAACCTAGAACACACAGAAATTTAAGAAACTTGAAAAACCATGCATTAACTAATGTAAATAAATAAAATAAACCATAAAACAATAAATAAAACTTATTTCTATGCTATAGAACGTAAAACAAACATGAATAAACCATGAAAAAAAAATAAAAACAGGGAATCAATGGCTGGAATTTGATATCACCTTTAAAACATAGATTTAACCCATTAAAAAGGGCAAATCATATATTTTATTGGTTATTAATGCAAAGAATTATATTAAAATAAATTCTAATGGATTAAAATCTCTGTAAATCACCCAAAACAGGGTTGGATCACCTTCTTGGATTGTTCTTGCTGATTCTTGATGGTTCTTGAGGTTGAATCCATGGTTTAATCCATGAAGATGATGGTACCAATGGCTAAATCATGTTTAAAACAATGAAAAACATTAAATAAAAACTAAAAATTAGAGAAAATAGTTACCTTGAGGTTGCTGCAATGGAGGAAGGGCTGGAGAGAAGAGAGAAGCTCCAAGAATCCAAAGGAAAGCCAATTGGAAAAATCGACCCCCCTATGGCCTCTATTTATAAAAAAATTTTTAGGTTTAAAAATTGACAATTTTGAAAATTTTGGACTCTAAAGGGGGGGGGGCGATTTTGGGGTGGAGTTACCTAACTACCCCTAGTCTAAATTATCCTAAATAATGCCTAATTAACCCCTAGCTAATCCTAAAAATCCCCCAAATGTGATGCCACTTGGCATTTTCTCACATTGGGTTTTTAAAACACCTTTAAAAACCTTTAAAAATACTAGTTTTAAAAACTAACTTTCAAAATGAGTTTTTTTCAAAATGGTTTTGACTCTTCTAAACCTCTAACACTAACCAAGACATCCACTAACCCTAGTCTAGCCCTGACTGACTCGAATATGGCACCACCCCGAGTGGGCCCTACTTGAGTTTTAAAAAAAAAACGATTTTAAAACTTGAAATTGAAGGAGTTTTCAAAAGCTTTTCAAAAGCAAACTTTGAAATTGAAATTTTTGAAATGATATAGGATCCTAACTGAATTAGAATTCCTCTGGATATGGTGCCAACTGAGTGGGCCCACATCGAGTTTTAGAAATTTTGAAATAAACACTGAAAATGGCTTTGAAAAAGGGTTAAAATTGACATTTGAAATTCAAGATTTTTGAAAATAGGGTCTCATGCGAACTGGAACTCCGGGTTAGAGTCCTGAACTCTTAGGACTCTGAAATTTTAAATTTTAACAGCCAAATGAAAGAATTTTCAAAAGATTTTATCAAAAAATGATGAAATAAGTCAGAAAACACAGTCAGGGTTAGATTCCTAACTAGACCGAACTCTAAAATAGAATCCTGAACTAACTGGACTCTGTAAAATGACCTAAATTTCGAAAACAAACGAAAAAGATTAAAAATGGAAGTAAAACAGACTTCAAAACAGACTCCTGACCGGATCAGGTCTCTGAGACAAAGTCCTGATCGGACTGAAACTTTCAAAATTTTGAGAAATTTGATGAATAGAGGAATTCAGAAGCGACACCACCTCAATGGGTCTCATCTGTGAATTGAAATCGATTAAAATTTGAATTTGAAATAAATCCAGATTGTTTCCTTCAGAAAATATTTCGAAATATAAAGTCCTGGGGTTGGAAAATGACAGAGTATTGAATAAAAACCCAGGTTTTGAAATTGATTTTGAAATAAAAGCTTTAAAATTCAAATCTGGAATGAATGTTTTGAAATAGGAGTGTTGGATCTCGAAAATGAGATGCAATGATCTGCAATGCTATGCAATGACATGCAATGCTATGCAGAATACATGCAATGACATGCAATGATCTGTAATGACTTATGAAATGGACAAACACTGGATGAGGGTGAAAATTTGGGGTGTTTACAAACATGCGACCACCAATTATCGATCGTGGATCGGCTGCTGCTACAGATCATTGAGGTGATCGTCCCCAGACTACTAAAGTAAGGCATGCTAGACTCCGCAGGGTACATCGAACTTGTTAATCTTTCCTTGACAGCAGGATGCTCATGAAAGTTGCACCTCTTTTGACTTCTCAGAATCTCCCCCAAAGCGCAGTCTTCAAGAATAACCCTTTTTGCCGATATCCATTGAGGGATTTGCGAGAAAGGATTCGGGTAACAGAGGTAATTTCCCAACAGCGTTGTCCCTTAATGGTCTCATGAATCAATGGCATGCAACAAAACAGACAAATTAAATATGACATGCAGGATAAACTACAGCAAAGTAATAAAACATGAATCAGATGATTAGTGTAGATAGAAGGTGCAAATGTCGTATCATGAAGTAACAATCTGAGGTACGTCATGCTAACGGATTCAATACATGTTGTACCTGTAATGACGTACACGAATCAATGTATCTGAAAACAAAATCAAACATACATGAAATTGATGCATACTCAGGAGAAGATTTAATAGGAAGGAAACCCTGTATTCGACACTTCAAGATGCACATGGGAAAAATTTGTGTTACAAGATCGGCAACCATTTTGCAGTAAACAGTGAAACTGACTTCTGCTAAATGAATTCAGCAAGCCGATCATTCAATCTAGGGGTTGATTCCTAGATATCTGATATAACCTCATTAGACCATCTTGCTAGATATCTCCTAGAAATGATACTTAGAATTATATACACCATCAGTAACCCAGCGAAAGAGTACAGCAAAGACGACCATCCTTGCAATTTGCATAATGAAATTTTAGTAAAGGAAAGGGATCTCATCCAATATACAACTGATGTTTTGCTGTGATCCGACACCATTGTCCCTTTTAGGAACATATTGACCCAAACTAACGAACTCAGGCAGACTTACCACTTCGCAGGAGATCAATAGTTGAAAACTTCAATCAAACAACAACAAAATTCCCAGATCAAAGATCACCAACTCCCATAAGGTAATCCGTTTGAGCCAGATCAACCATACTTGTTCCATTATTTTCTAGCAATTCAGAGAAATCAGACTCCATACTTACGAGTTTCGATATTATTTGGGAACCACGATTAGAGAATCGGAATACGAATGAGGACGTATGCATAAATGGGTGATCAAAATAATAAGAAATACATGGATTGATGGTGATGCTATGTACAAGATAAAGTGGGGAATCAAAATATGCATTATAAACAAAATAAGTATAAGAAACTAGAAGTGTTAATAATCGATAATAATAGAGAAAAAGAAAAAGAAAATGTCGAAAGCTTAAACAAGCTAAGAAAAAAAAAAACAAAAAACAAAAGCATGATGAGGAAAAAGAGATGTTGGAATCTAAAGATTCCTATCAATGTCGCACAGGGGTGGGCTGAAGGGGCTATTAGCGACTCAATACCACCGAATGTGCTTTTGATACAGTAAGAACAAAACGATGTTCAGAAAACGAAGAGCAATGTTTATAGATGAAGAGAAGTGAAAATTTACCGGGCTTCAGCAAGGTTGAAACGAGGAAGGATTGTAGCTTTGCTGCCAGGCTTGACTTCCTTCCCTTTTACTTGCAGGAACTCTGAATTCTGCCGGGATTCTTAAAAGGGGGAATTTGGGAGGATGGAGCTGACGAATGTCGATCGACGATCGTTTTCGGCGCGACCAAACCCAAAAACGAATGTTACTAATGAAGGATGTGTCTTGTGGGCTATATCGACTCTCCCTCTTTTATCCCTAATTGTGCTCCTTTTATAGAGAGGAGTGGAAGCCGAGAAGATGGGGGGAAGTTGAAGATGATGTCGACGATCAAGGGTTGCCCTGAAGCAGAGGGGGATGAGCGGTTAATGGAAAAGGGGCATGCAAAGCCGTTGCAGATGAAGGGCGAATGGAGGCCATGGGGGTTTCGAGAGGGGGTCTCGCACATGGGGGTGGCTTGGTGATGGCGGGATGGAATGGAGGAGATGAAGGGCGAAGGTGATGAACGAAGGAGGAGGAGGTCGTTGGGGATCGGATGGCTGAAGGATGAAGGATGCACATGCGGGTGGTCGGCCATGGTGGGCGAGAGGCGAAAGTGAGGGGGCGAGAGAGGAAGGTGAGTTAGGGTTTTCAAAAACCCTAACTCGACCTTTAAACCTTAAGAGTTAGTTTTTCCAAAAGAAAGCCTTCTTTTCAGGTTTTTCTAAAAAGATGGTTAAAGATGAGTTTTTCGGAAAAAGTTTTCAAAAACCACGTAGTTTTTCCTAATTTCTTTGGTTTTTTTTGTATGATTTTTCCATTTTTTTGTATTTTTAGAATAAAATCCTTAAGTTTGCAAGAAAACAAGGATTTAAAATATTTTTTTTTTGTATTTTTCCATTTTTTTTGTATTTTTGTAATAGAAAAACTAAGATTTAAAGTTTAAACACTAAATTTTTGTATTTTTCTAAGAAATATTTAAAAATGTTTTCTCAAGAATTTCGGGCCATCTTGGGGAAAATTCCTTCAGAAAAAGGGGTTTGGACCCTGGTTTTTGAGGAAATGTTCGAGTTTTAAACCTCGAATCGAGAAATACAACTCGGTGGATCCAAACGGATACCGGACGAAGTGTCTGAGCTTTTCAAAAAATTATTTTGGTAATCTTGAGAATTTAATTTAAAATTGGATAATGAAGCTCAGATTTGGATTTTGATAATGGATCCGGATCCGAAGTTGAGTCAGATATGGAAAATGAATTTAATTTCAACCAAATTTTGAGAAACAAAAGGGGATTATATTTAAAACTGACTCAATTACCCAGAAAATGGGGACAAAGGGTAGAAAGGGGATATTTACAACATTTTGAAAAATTTGGGGTGTTCACAGATGCCCCTCTTTGCTACTAAGCCGGTTGAGAGCCGAGCTTAGTGGCAAAGAAACACTCCAAATTTTGAAAAATGCCCCAGTCAGCTGATCCGAGCTGGGTGTGGAAGACTTATTTTGAAAACACGGCTCTTTGGGCTTGAAACCTTATCTTGAATGGTCCTGGGGGGATGAAATCCTCGACAATGATACGACTGAATGATAGAAATGAGGAAATCGTGATGGGACTTTGGGTGAAAATTCCAGAGATGGTGAGAGATAAGAATTTTGATCAAGTTTCATGGGTGAGATAAGATCAGCCCTTTGGAATGACTCAGGTTCAGCCCTTAACCTGGATGGGACAGAGATAGATCAAGATAATTTGGATGGGGAAAGGAAACATAAATGGACCTCGATGGGACATTTTGAGAGAAATGCCTCATGAGATGAAACTTAAGGATGATCCCTTCCTGGATGGATATACAAAGAGTACGGATTCCTTTGTGGGGAAAACCACGATGGGACGGGAAGGATTACCTCATCAAAATGAGGCTCAGGTTTAACCCAAACCTGAAAGGAAGGTAACTCGCGGAGCAAGATTCAGGCTTCACCCTTATCCTGAGAGGGACGACCATACAGAATCTTTGAGTGAAGAAACTGTGATGGGACAACAAAAGCTTCGCCGAAGCGAGATTCAGGTTTAACCCTTGACCAGAGAGGGACGATGATGCGGAATCTTCGAATGGAGAAACCGTGATGGGGCCTTCAGAGTTTGGACGAACAAATCCTGAAAGGGGTTTGCGAGAAGAGAAAAACAAGGGATTCCCTAAAGCTTGGAAAAGGGATGATCTTGGGTGCCTCATTGCTGAGACTAAAATCAGCTTTCTAAAAACAGACGACCTCTCGCAGAAGGTTTTTGGGTTACACCTCGAGGAGCGAGGTAACAGGTTTAATCCTTAGCCTGAATGGATACAGAATCCTCGAGGAGCGAGGAAAGCTGTGACGGGCCTCTAGACTTTGCACAACAAGTCCAAGAGGGGTTTTGCAAAAGGATAAAAATGGGTCCCTAAAGCTTGAAAAGGGGTTGTTCTTGGGCGCCTCATTGCTGAGACTGAAAATAGCTTTTGACAATAACAGATCTTTTGCAAACAGTTCAGGTTTAACCCTTATCCTGAGCGGGAACTGTCCATGGTGAGACAGTGGGGAGCACAGGGAAGTGTGCGAATCTGAGAGCGCTCAGATTAGACGGAAGGAAAGGACTTTTCAGTCCTAAGGAGGGATGACGTCAGGATACGTCAAAACGATCTCAAGTTCACACTTCATGTTGGGATAATCAGAAAATATTGCCAATAAGATGCCAAAAATTGTAATTGATTCGGAATGATTGAATTGTGCTCATGTGTGAAAATATCACCTCTTTCTACCTAGAGTATTAGCTTCAATTGGGCTAACTCTATAGAATTTGAGATCTAAAATTCAAATTTGTTGCTGTTGAGTTTCCTCAAGGAGGATATCAATTTCCCTAATATGAAAAGAAGAGGAAACATTCTTAGCTTCATAAAAGCAATTAAGCGAAAAGACATTGATAAAGAATTTCACATAGATAGAGATGATTCTTGACAGTTTCGGGCAGTTTGATATCCTGGGCATTTCCCATGATGATCTGTTTGCACTCTTTTTGAACCATGGATCTTTTCTGGGCTCTTTTACATCCTCCTTTATTTTGGAGATGTCCTGACTTTTCTCTCTTTTTCGAGGAAGGGTACGTCACAAACTCCTTCATCTTGGAGATGATCCGATCCTTCTTTTTCTTTCTCGGGAATTATGACATTGGTTCTTGGGTTGAAATCTCTAAATGATAGCAGAAATCAAATATCTTTTAGGGTTTGTCGGTAGGTTCATCGCATCCGCCTTCATCTCGACGGTGATCCGAACTTTCCCTGGAAGGATTCGTCACAAACTCCGTCATCTTGGAGATGTTTCAAATCTTCTTTGGCCCCGGGGATCCACTCGCTTAATTCGCCTTCATCTTGACGACAATTGAGAGATCCCTTTTGCGGATATTTGATTGCAGCTTAGCTTGGATGACTGAGGATATATGGATTGGGTAGGTTCTTTTTACTGCCCAGGATATTTCCACTGTCTTACCGCCAAAAGAATAATCTTTAAGAATGCGCCACAGCTATGATCAATACCAGTTCACTTATGGCTTTTCAACATCATTGAATTTTCCTTTGCCGATCATATCGAAGATTTTTCTTCATCCTCTCGGTTGACCAGCAGAATAAGCTTGAATTTAGCTCTTACTTCGCAAGAGTCTTGCTCTTTTGAAAATGATACTTAAGGTAGTTTGAGATAATTCTTTGTGCGATGAAAATTTTGAGATCAACAATGACTTTTGATAGCAAATTGGCAACGTATTCTAGAAAATCCTTGACGAAGGTCGCTTGATATCGAGTCGACACATCCATGACAAAATTCTCCTCTCTTTTTCCCCAAAAAGAGAGACTCAGGCTTAAGCCCTTACCTGAATGGGAAGTTGGAAATACTCCTCTCTTCCCTGAAAGAGGAGGTGTTTGCAAAACGAAACTTTCGAAGAGAAATTAAGTTTTCGTCAAAACTCCCTATCTCTAGGCTTCTCTTATGGAAAGGTGGCCGAAAAACAAAGTTGAAAGTATCACAGAGGAACAAGTCCATCACACTCTCCCTAGAAGAGGGTCCTCTGTGAAGGAGTTGGCCAAAGATGATAAAACGGGGGCCACAAAAGAAACGAGCTTCCGTCGAAGCTTTCCCTGGAAAAAGGGTTCCCTTGTGTAAAGTTGGTTGTTGTTTTGCAAACTGTTCGCGAAGAAAACGAGTCCCTTCAAACTCTCCCTAGAAGAGGGTTCTTGCGAACGAAAGATGGTTGTATGCGAAAGGAACGAGCTCCCTCGAACTCTCCCTAAAGAGGGTCCTTCGCAAGAGAAAAAGATTGATTTTTGATAAAATGATAACCCGAAGGTTGAAATTGAGAATTTAAAACTTGAAATGATGATGTTTGGTTAGCATAAAGACTGAACTTGGAGGGCTAACTGATTAGTCAGCCAAACACTAGCGCAAGTGCTAGATGTACCAGCACTGGATTTCAAAGAGAAAGCCCCAGTACGAGCGTTGAGTTTTTTGAAAAATGCACACCAGTACGAGCACTGGGTTTTTCAAAAGGAGGATTTGAAGAATGAGACCGACATTCAAAAGGAGGATTATCCCTTATCCTGAAGGGGAAATTCAAGGGAAACTCCGCTCCACAAGTGAGCGTTAAATTGGCAAGGAGATTCAAATAAGAATTTTGAGAAAAATGAGGATGTATAAAGGTGAAAATCCAAGTCGGGACTCAGTTTTTCAATTGTAAGAAAATGGGTGAGAACATGAGCTTGAAAAACTCGAATTCTCCACACGACAATTCATCCAATACGAGCATTGGATTCAAAAGGGAAGTTCAAGTCGGAACTTGAGACTTCAAGAAATAAGAATATACAAAAAGGAAAATCCGAGTCGGAACCCGGTTTTTTAAATACAAGCAAGAAAGTGAGAATCTGGTTCGAAAACTCGAATTCTCAAAACAATGAATTGTCCAACACGAACGTTGGATTTAAAAGGAAGTTCAAATCGGAACTTGAAACTTCAGAAATGAGAATATACAAAAAGGAAAATCCGAGTCGGAACCCGGTTTTTAAGTACAAGAAAGAAGGTGAGAATCTGGTTCGAAAACTCGAATTCTCAAAAACAGTGAATTGTCCAACACGAGCATTGGATTCAAAAGGAAGTTCAAGTCGGAACTTGAGACTTCTAAAATAAGAATATATAAAAAAAGGAAAATCCGAGTCGGAACCCGGTTTTTTAAATACAAGAAAGAAAGTGAGAATCGGGTTCGAAAACTCGAATTCTCAAAAACAGTGAATTGTCCAACACGAGCATTGGATTTAAAAGGAAGTTCAAGTCGGAACTTGAGACTTCAAAAATAAGAATATATATATATATATATAAAAGGAAAATCCGAGTCGGAACCCAGTTTTTTAAATACAAGAAAGAAAGTGAGAATTGAGTTTGAAAACTCGAATTCTCAAAACAATGAATTGTCCAACACGAGCATTGGACTCAAAAGGAAGTTCAAGTCGGAACTCGAGACTTCAAAAATAAGAATATACAAAAAGGAAAATCCGAGTCGGAACCCGGTTTTTTAAATACAAGCAAGAAAGTGAGAATCTGGTTCGAAAACTCGAATTCTCAAAACAATGAATTGTCCAACACGAGCGTTGGATTTAAAAGGAAGTTCAAATCGGAACTTGAAACTTCAGAAATGAGAATATACAAAAAGGAAAATCCGAGTCGGAACCCGGTTTTTAAGTACAAGAAAGAATGTGAGAATCTGGTTCGAAAACTCGAATTCTAAAAAACAGTGAATTGTCTAACACGAGCATTGGATTCAAAAGGAAGTTCAAGTCGGAACTTGAGACTTCAAAAATAAGAATATATAAAAAAAGGAAAATCCGAGTCGGAACCCGGTTTTTAAATACAAGAAAGAAAGTGAGAATCGGGTTCGAAAACTCGAATTCTCAAAAACAGTGAATTGTCCAACACGAGCATTGGACTCAAAAGGAAGTTCAAGTCAGAACTCGAGACTTCAAAAATAAGAATATACAGAAAAGAAAATCCGAGTCGGAACCCGGTTTTAAATACAAGAAAGAATGTGAGAATCGGGTTTGAAAACTCGAGTTCTCAAAACAATGAATTGTCCAACACGAGCATTGGACTCAAAAGGAAGTTCAAGTCGGAACTCGAGACTTCAAAAATAAGAATATACAAAGAGGAAAATCTGAGTCGGAACCCAGATGAGAAGGAGATAATTCTTACCCAAGAGTCGGATTTTAGAAGAATTGACAAAATGCGTGGATAGATTTCGACGATTACAAAGATTTATTTAAGATTCTTGACCCAAGATGGTCTGAACTTTGATTACTTCAGGATTTTCCCTTATCCTAAAGAAGAATGAATAAAGGTTGATATGAATTGAAAAGTTTATGGGAAGTAGTTTAGGTTTTATCCCTTAACCTGAAAGGGATATAAAATAAAAGATCGATAAAATTTAAAAGTTTGATAAAAACTTGATAAAAATTTGACAAAATGATAAAAATAGATAACAAATTGATGATAATTCAATTAAATCGGAAAATGAAATAGATGCAATAAAAATAGATCAACTGAAAAATTGATAAGTTTTTCAGAAAAAGAGTTCGTCTAATCCTGCCTGCATATGACGAAGGAAGACATGTATAGATCAAAAATAAAAATGCCCCAGTATCAGGGAGAAGATGTGAGAATTTAATAGAAAAATCGTCGCTTTATTGAGAGAGATTCTTTTGAAGAGTACAAAAGGCTAGGAATTTAAGTGTAAAATCTCTTCAAATGTGAAGCATTAATAGGATCGGGCAATTTCGCTCTATCTGCATTGACCAGACGATAGGAATTACGGGGCAATGCTTCCTTAACCACATAAGGGCCTTCCCAATTGGGTGACCACTTGCCTTTCGACCGGTGTTTGAGATGAGCCGTCGATCTGAGCACAAGATCATTGACTCGAAATCTTCTCTCAATGACCGATTTGGCGTAGTGCCTAGCTATCCTCTGACGATAGGCCTGAGCGTGCTCTGCTGCCTTGAGTCTTTTCTCGTCTAATAGATCAAGTTGTACCAATCTCTGCTGCTGATACTGATCAAGTGGAAGTTCAATGAGCGACGCAAACTTGAGTGCGGGCTTCTGAACGTGGAGAGGTAACACTACCTCTGTCTCGTAGACGAGCTCTGAAGGAGTAGCATTGGTTGGGGTTCGAATGGTGGTTCGGTACGCCCAAAGTGCATCGTGCATCTTCTCGTGCCAATCACGACCTGTTTCCACTGTTCTTTCCAGAATGCGGATCAAAATCTTGTTGGTGGCCTCTGCCTGACCGTTCCCTTGGGGATAGTAAGGAGCTGAGAAGTGGTGATGAATCCCGAACTTCGAGCAGAAGGTCTTCATCTTCAAATTTTTGAAATGGCTGCCATTATTTGACACAATATCATGTGGGACGCCGAAGCGACAGAGAAGATTTCTGTGAATAAATGAAACCACGTGCCGACCTTCTACTGTTCGCAGAGTTACAACCTCGACCCATTTGGTGAAGTATTCCGTAGCCGCGAGAAAGTATTTGTGGCCATTAGATGCAGAAGGAGTGATTGGACCCACCACGTCGAAGGCCCACATTGAAAAGGGCCAAGGAGAGACCACTGACTGCAAGTATGCGGCTGGCGCATGAATGGAAGGTGCGTGCATTTGACACTTGACGCATTTCCTTACAAATTGATGGCAATCTTGCTGCATGGTTTTCCAATAATATCCTGCGCGGATAATCTGCTTGACGAGTGTTTGGTAGCCAACGTGGCCACCACAAATTCCTTCGTGTGCCTCTTGGATAACTTCCATGGCTTCGTCTTTGTCTAAGCATCTGGCATACTCAGAACTGAACCCACGACGGTATAGAGTATTGGCAAGGATAAAATAGCGGACTGACATGCGTTGAATCGCATGTTGCTTCTTTCTTGGCATTTCTGCTGGAAACTCACCGGTTTCAATAAAGTTTTTGATGTCTTGATACCAAGGCTTTTCCTTCTGAGCGGCCTGGTTCACTTGCTCAATTGGAATGTAGGCAGGTTGATCAAGTCTGCCGATCTCGAAGGAACGACAGGATTCACTGTCTTTAAAAGACAAAATAGAGCCTAAGCACGCTAAGCCATCGGCTATGTGATTGTATTCCCTCTTGACATGATTGAGCTGAAATTCTTCAAAGCCGCTTATGAGAGCTAAGGCAATCTTCTGATAGGGGATTAACTTTGAATCCTTGACTTGCCATTCAGCATTAACTTGGCTGATAACAAGTAATGAGTCACCGAAGGCGTGTACTCTCTTGACATCAAAGCTTTGCAAAATTTTGAGGCCTTGTATTAGAGCTTCATACTCAGCCATGTTGTGGGTATATTGGAAATTGAGCTTGAGGGAATAGGGGAGCATCTCCTTTTCAGGAGTGATTAACAAGATCCCAATTCCTATACCAGACATATTTCTGGCTCCGTCAAAGAATAGAGTCCAGAGTGGAGATTCCTGAACACTGCAGATGCGATCATCAGGAAAATCATCTTCTGCTTTGATCTCTTCTGTCAGCGGAAAATCTGCTAACTGATCTGCGATGGACTGACCCTTGACCGATTTCTGAGAAACGTACTCCAAATCATATTGCATCAGGAGGACTTGCCATTTCGCAATCCGTCCTGTAAGGAAAGGCTGCTCAAGGATGTATTTGAGAGGGTTGAGTCTCGACAGGATCTTGATTTCTGATGCCATTAGATAATGTCTCAGCTTCTGACACATCCACACTAAGGGTAGACATGTCTTCTCCATCTGGGAGTGTCTCTTTTCATAATCGATGAAAGTCTTGCTAATATAGTAGATGGCATGCTCTATCCAGCTGCCTTCCTCATACTGTGCAAGAAATCCGCCACAAGCATTGTGGTTGACAGAAATATATAAGAGCAGCGGCTTTCCAAGTTCGGGTGGCTTCAGAACTGGTGGATTGAGGAGATACTGTTTGATGCGTTCAAATGAGAGTTGGCATTCTGATCCCTATTCAAATTTCACTTCTTTTCTTAGCAAGTGATTGAAGGGCTCGCATCTCATGGCCAAATTTGAGATGAAACGTCGAATAGACTGAATGCGCCCCTGAAGGCTCCTTAATTCTTTGAGGTTGGTGGGAGGCGGCATGTCGATGATTGCCTTTGCCTTGGCAGGATCCACCTCTATGCCTTTCTTGCTGATCATGTAGCCAAGCAGCTTGCCTGACTCTACCCCGAAGACACATTTCTGCGGATTGAGTCGTAATTTGTAGAGGATAAGTCTTTCAAAGACTTGGCCGAGAGCATCGAGATGGTCCTCTCCTTCTTTAGATTTGACCAGGATGTCATCCACGTAGGCATCCATGTTTTTGTGCTGTTTTCAAAATATGATCAATATGCAATAAAATCAGAAGGCTCTAATGCAAGTCCTAAAGAGATAGATTTTAAATAAAAAGAAACATACACTTGCATACATTGTTTGCATTCAATCCCTAGAATTGAGGAGAGTTGTATTTAAGACCTAAGTCTAATGTGAGCATGGAATAATCTCCTCAATATAGTCCTACCAAACCATACTTAGATCCTATATGCAATGATGTCAGCTTTAGGACAGAGTCTAGGCTCCTAAGGTTTGCATGAAAAAAATGCAGCTGACATATGTTAGAATAAAGACTTAGATTATATAAAAGCAAAGCAAAGGCATAGATCCAACCGGACAAAGACGGGTCCCATCACGGTAGCCAAAACTGTGATCATCGCAAAATTTTTCCTCTGTCTCTTGTGGTTTCTCTCTCTTCCTTCTCTTTTCTTTTTCAAACCTCTATTTTCCTCCTTTTTGAAGGGAGAAAAAATAAAAGAGAGAAAAGGAAGAAAGAAGAGAAAAGAAAGAAAGAGAGAGAATAGGAACTATTTTGCGCGGTCTCACTTGACCTTTATTTGAAAACATTTAGAAAATTACTCGCCTCCGTTTTGAAAATTCGCTGGAAAATGGAGAGACGGGATTCGCTCGTCGGTACGAGGTTCGACCGTTCCTGGCGCCTTTACCAGGGGTAATCGAACCAAGGATCGAATCTATGCCTTTTTCTTTGCCTAAATATAATCTAAGAATTTATTCTAACTCTAAATGCACAAAAAAAATCAATCATACTTGTGCAATGCGAGGATGTATGCTCTTTTTAAAGACGTTTTGGAAATTTTCAAGTGTTCTGAGATGAACTTGGTAAGGGAATGAAAAAATATTTGAATTTGAACTTAGAACTTGAGATTGATCAGAGAAGTTCTGAGTTTTTCAGAGTTGGGAAATAAATACTGATTTCGAAGAGAAAAATTTGGAGTTTTGAAATGAAAGAAAATGGGATTTCAAAGTCAGAAATGGACTTTGAATTTAATCGTGGATTTAGGAGAAGAAGATGAAATTTGAAAGTGTAATCTTAAGATTTGAAATCAGGACAAGCTTGAGAGATCCAAATGATATAGAAAGTAGAAATGGTTTCAGACGAGATCTGAAGATGAAATTGGATTTGAAATCTAGAATTTAGGAATGGAATCGGATCTTAAAATGGATTTAAAATTTGAAATCTGAGATCCGATGTAAATTTGGGTTCTGGATCCTAAGATGGATTTGGATCTGAAGTCTGAGATCCAAAGTAGAGTTGGGTTCTGGATCCTAGAAGGGATTTTGGATCCGAAGTCTGAGATCCAAGGTGAAATTGGATTGTGGATCTTATAAGGAAATTAGATCTGAAGTCTAAGATCCAAAGTGAAATTGGAGTCTGGATCCTAAAAATAGAATGGATCTGAAGTCTGAGATCCAATATGAGTGTTGAATTTTGGATCTTGAAATGGATTTGGAGTTAAATTCAGAAGAGGAATCAAGAATTTCTAAGTCTGATTTGAATTTGGGAAAAAGGAATTTTAGACATTGAATTTTGAATATACAGATGAATCCAAAAGTCAATTTAGACCTGAGATTTGAAGTTTGAAATGAATCGAGAATCTCAAAGTTTAAATTGAACTTTAAGTTTGATTGAAGCTTTTGAAAATGAATTTGAAATGTCAAAGTAAAATTGAACTTTGAAAATGAATTTGAATTAGAAATTTTGAATATGAAATGAAATTGAAATCTCAAAGTTAAATTGGACTCTGAGATGGAAAATGAAATAGAATTGAAAAAGATGAATAGGATTGAAGATTGATTGAAGAAGATATTTACATCACTTGGAGTTTTGAAAAAGAGAATTTTGAAAATATGATGTAGTTCTATCCTAAATGATGAATGAATTTGAAGAATTTTGAAATTGGATTTTGAAAAGCTATTTCATTCTTTGGATGAATTAAAATAAGATTGAAGATATAATACATCCTTGACTATGGTCATTGAATGTATTATATAATAATCTATATTTAAATTCAGGTGAAGAATAAAATACATTTTGGTGCTTTTATAGAGTTTAAAATGAAATTAACTCTCAATATACCCTGACTATGGCCATTGGTATATATATTGAATTAATTCTAAGTTAAACTCTAATAAAAGAAGAAAATATTTGAGTAAATATGATGAATTTTGAAAATGGATTCAGTATGGGTCCCGTGTTATTTCGTAAAAGATAAAAATCCTAAGTTTTGTCCATACCCTGACTATGGCCATTGATATGGATCATCAACTTAGGATTAATTTACCTCTTACGAAATGGTGCACGTGCCATTCGTGTTTCATCATTGTGAGATTTTGAGAAATAGAGGAAAAATGCATGAAGAACAAGTAATTCATGATATCTACAATGCTCATTCATTCTATCTAAAAACCGGAAATGTAAAATTTCTCATGATCATCTAATTATTACAATACATGGAATTGAATTTACAATCCCAACCAATGACCCTTCACGCATATTCCCTGCGAGGCAACTGGGTTAGTATGAAGGTAGAAGGAAGTTGCATATATCATATGGATGTTAATGATAAAATATTCATATACCAAGATATACATGAGAAGATAGAAAATAACACACATATACATACCTATAGGTGTATGTATGTAGGTATGGCATATACAACATCTCATGAGATAGGAGAGGTGAAACATCCATGCTGTGTTTGCTAAACTGAACCATTCCAACACAAGACAATCCTTTCCAAGTCGATTTTATGACAAGATCAACCTTCTCAAATCGATTATGTATTATAAAACAATTTGAATGTTCGATCTGATGAGGTACTAAAACGGCAGATGTAAAGTGTTTACAATAGATCACTTGTCGGCCCAAAACCAGTTTATCATGGAGGCTATGATATCCACATTGTTTTATGGGAAGGTCTTACTGCTGTGCAAAAATCAGTTTTTTACACAGTACCTTGGGACATCTTACAACAGCTCAAAGAAAAGTAAATTTTCTTCTGGTTATTGGGTTTTGAATCTCTAACGCCTAAGTAGTCTTGATTCGGAATACCTGATGATCAAATGGCCTGCTTTGGTGACAGCGAGCTGGTTGCAAAATGATGCAGCTACCTTAATTAGACTCATTAAATGCCTGAATTTTACTAACCAAGTTTAAGACAGATGACCAACGTTGTAGGGCAGATGTAACTGTCTATAATTTATAAATGGGAATTATTTTCAGAATGATACTGTTTGACAATCAGACACTACTGCATTAACGAACCATGAATTTATATTTTAAAGGAAAACAACATTCAGCTATTCCGAAGCTTTGTGGCAAAATTTATAAATGAACCAGGTTGCCTATCAAACAGAGAGGATTGATATTACATAGTGTTCCCAACATCAACAGACTAGCGGGAGGCAGTGGACCAAAGGCTTTGGAAATTATTGGATTGATGATTTCACCAATTCGAACCATGACAGATATGAAAATTAGGTCAAAGGCAAGTATTCATTGATTAGTCCCGCCCAGTTTATGATAATCTTTCCTGGCTCACTCTTAATGTTCCCCTTGGCTAATGTTTTATCTGTCCTACAGACCTCACTATTTGTCCATATCAATGTTCATGGTCTTCAGTTCCAACACATTAGACTAACCAAGATCGGTAACATGTTAACACCGGCTATTGATAAAGAGAGATACCTGCCGAGATCAAATTCAACATCTATCCAGCAGGGTTATTGAACAGGAACCACTTAGTCAGTATTGGTACCCCATCTAATACACACTCTGTAATTCAGATTCATCATAGATATATTTAACCATTATAGATAAGCCAAGCAAGTTATCTAATTTAGTAACTGGCCAGTCTGGCGACTGCAATTATTTGGGAAGTTTAAAGAAAAGTGCCTGACCGATACTCAGTATTCAAAGATCAAACATTGAACTAACATGATAATGCTACTATCAATGAGAAAAGCATTTTATCAAAAGACAAAGATGATCCTCTAGTGTCCGAACAACATTCGGATGCTCCAATATTCATTCATTTTGCAAGATCGACAGTATTTGGAATCATTACGGATTGTAGCAGACAATACCCTGATTAATCTATAACTCAATAACCTACTTTGAATCTCAATGAACAATACTTGAATTTAACATACTGCTAAGTGGGATTTTAGATAGTGGCCACTTACTGGATGATGATGCTAATAATCAAACTCTCTCAACGACTGGTCAGTCTACAGATGGGATGACGCCGAACGTGATTATCCCTGCAAAAAAAAAAGTTGAAGACATATCAGCTATGGATCGGAACATGCGACCACCAATTATCGATCGTGGATCGGCTGCTGCTACAGATCATTGAGGTGATCGTCCCCGGACTGCTAAAGTAAGGCATGCTAGACTCCGCAGGGTACATCGAACTTGTTAATCTTTCCTTGACAGCAGGATGCTCATGAAAGTTGCACCTCTTTTGACTTCTCAGAATCGCCCCCAAAGCGCAGTCTTCATTAATAACCCTTTTTGCCGATATCCATTGAGGGATTTGCGAGAAAGGATTCGGGTAACAGAGGTAATTTCCCAACAACGTTGTCCCTTAATGGTCTCATGAATCAATGGCATGCAACAAAACAGACAAATTAAATATGACATGCAGGATAAACTACAACAAAGTAATAAAACATGAATCAGATGATTAGTGTAGATAGAAGGTGCAAATGTCGTATCATGAAGTAACAATCTGAGGTACGTCATGCTAACGGATTCAATACATGTTGTACCTGTAATGACGTACACGAATCAATGTATCTGAAAACAAAATCAAACATACATGAAACTGATGCATACTCAGGAGAAGATTTAATAGGAAGGAAACCCTGTATTCGACACTTCAAGATGCACATGGGAAAAATTTGTGTTACAAGATCGGCAACCATTTTGCAGTAAACAGTGAAACTGACTTCTGCTAAATGAATTCAGCAAGCCGATCATTCAATCTAGGGGTTGATTCCTAGATATCTGATATAACCCCATTAGACCATCTTGCTAGATATCTCCTAGAAATGATACTTAGAATTATATACACCATCAGTAACCCAGCGAAAGAGTACAGCAAAGACGACCATCCTTGCAATTTGCATAATGAAATTTTAGTAAAGGAAAGGGATCTCATCCAATATACAACTGATGTTTTGCTGTGATCCGACACCATTGTCCCTTTAGGAACATATTGACCCAAACTAACGAACTCAGGCAGACTTACCACTTCGCAGGAGATCAATAGTTGAAAACTTCAATCAAACAACAACAAAATTCCCAGATCAAAGATCACTGACTCCCATAAGGTAATCCGTTTGAGCCAGATCAACCATACTTGTTCCATTATTTTCTAGCAATTCAGAGAAATCGGACTCCATACTGACGAGTTTCGATATTATTTGGGAACCACGATTAGAGAATCGGAATACGAATGAGGACGTATGCATAAATGGGTGATCAAAATAATAAGAAATACATGGATTGATGGTGATGCTATGTACAAGATAAAGTGGGGAATCAAAATATGCATTATAAACAAAATAAGTATAAGAAACTAGAAGTGTTAATAATCGATAATAATAGAGAAAAAGAAAAAGAAAATGTCGAAAGCTTAAACAAGCTAAGAAAAAAAAACAAAAAAAAAACAAAAGCATGATGAGGAAAAAGAGATGTTGGAATCTAAAGATTCCTATCAATGTCGCACAGGGGTGGGCTGAAGGGGCTATTAGCGACTCAATACCACCGAATGTGCTTTTGATACAGTAAGAACAAAACGATGTTCAGAAAATGAAGAGCAATGTTTATAGATGAAGAGAAGTGAAATTTTACCGGGCTTCAGCAAGGTTGAAACGAGGAAGGATTGTAGCTTTGCTGCCAAGCTTGACTTCCTTCCCTTCTACTTGCAGGAACTCTGAATTCTGCCGGGATTCTTAAAAGGGGGAATTCGGGAGGATGGAGCTGACGAATGTCGATCGACGATCGTTTTCGGCGCGACCAAACCCAAAAACGGATGTTACTAATGAAGGATGTGTCTTGTGGGCTATATCGACTCTCCCTCTTTTATCCCTAATTGTGCTCCTTTTATAGAGAGGGGTGGAAGCCGAGAAGATGGGGGGAAGTTGAAGATGATGTCGACGATCAAGGGTTGCCTTGAAGCAGAGGGGGATGAGCGGTTAATGGAAAAGGGGCGTGCAAAGCCGTTGCAGATGAAGGGCGAATGGAGGCCATGGGGGTTTCGAGAGGGGGTCTCGCACATGGGGGTGGCTTGGTGATGGCGGGATGGAATGGAGGAGATGAAGGGCGAAGGTGATGAACGAAGGAGGAGGAGGTCGTTGGGGATCGGATGGCTGAAGGATGAAGGATGCACATGCGGGTGGTCGGCCATGGTGGGCGAGAGGCGAAAGTGAGGGGGCGAGAGAGGAAGGTGAGTTAGGGTTTTCAAAAACCCTAACTCGACCTTTAAACCTTAAGAGTTAGTTTTTCCAAAAGAAAGCCTTCTTTTCAGGTTTTTCTAAAAAGATGGTTAAAGATGAGTTTTTCGGAAAAAGTTTTCAAAAACCACGTAGTTTTTCCTAATTTCTTTGGTTTTTTTTGTATGATTTTTCTATTTTTTTGTATTTTTAGAATAAAATCCTAAAGTTTGCAAGAAAACAAGGATTTAAAATAAATTTTTTTTTGTATTTTTCCATTTTTTTTGTATTTTTGTAATAGAAAAACTAAGATTTAAAGTTTAAACACTAAATTTTTGTATTTTTCTAAGAAATATTTAAAAATGTTTTCTCAAGAATTTCGGGCCATCTTGGGGAAAATTCCTTCAGAAAAAGGGGTTTGGACCTAGGTTTTTGAGGAAATGTTCGAGTTTTAAACCTCGAATCGAGAAATACAACTCGGTGGATCCAAATGGATACCGGACGAAGTGTCTGAGCTTTTCAAAAGATTATTTTGGTAATCTTGAGAATTTAATTTAAAATTGGATAATGAAGCTCAGATTTGGATTTTGATAATGGATCCGGATCCGAAGTTGAGTCAGATATGGAAAATGAATTTAATTTCAACCAAATTTTGAGAAACAAAAGGGGATTTAGATTTAAAACTGAGTCAATTACCCAGAAAATGGGGACAAAGGGTAGAAAGGGGATATTTACAACATTTTGAAAAATTTGGGGTGTTCACATCCAGATAGGTAAGAAGTGAGCAGACTTGGTGAGTCTGTCCACAATCACTCATATCGCATCGTGCTTTCGCCTGGTTCGCGGTAAACCTACCACGAAATCCATCGTGATATCCTCCCATTTCCACTGAGGAATCTCAATCCTCTGCATGGAACCACCGGGACGTTGGTGCTCGATCTTGATTTGCTGACAAGTCAAACACCTCGAAACATATGTTGTGACTTCACGCTTCATACCGTTGCACCAATACCTTCGTTGAAGATTCTTAAACATCTTAGTACCACCAGAATGGACGGTGTACTTCGACAAATATGACTTGGTTGGTATTTTTGGAGATGTATATTTTTAAAACAATATTTTCAATGAAGTCAAGGGAAAATCGTCAACCAAAGATATAAAAATCCGACTTTCCACAGAAGTGGCGAGTACGGGTCGAATCCACAGGGAACGAGATACTTCTGAACTAATTCTAAAATAAAACTTTATTAATATAACAAGGTTTATAATCTATGTCAATATTACAATTTAAATCAAATTACAATCTAAACTATGAAAATAAACTAAAATAGGAGGCTAAGTCTTCTGCAGGTCTCCAGGGGCAAAACTGTCTTTTCACCACAAGTGCAGTTGCACTTTATAATTGAATTACACCTGTGAACTTGTTCTAACTTATCAACCTACACAATAAAAACACAAAGTCAGTAACTAAATCAATAATTAATCCAAATTACATCTACAACTAATGTTAAACGAATTCTACAATTAAACTATAATTAAATAAACATAAAACAATAAAATTAAATTGTCTAATTAAACTAAGTAAATCAACTCTAATTACTCTAAATACTGTTAATACACTAACTATAATGTTAGAAAACACTAAAACTATATGAAATAAAACAATTAAATAAAAGACTGTTTTGTCCCTAAAGAAGGCAAAAATGGATTCTGACAGCTTTTCGCAATTTACAGTTTTGAGAGATCAAACAATTTCCAACATGCATGAAAACACTTCTATTCTGTAAAATACAGATTCAAGAAACTGACACATTTTACAGATTTGAAAAATACATTCTGGATCTCCAGATCTAAGCGTTTCAAAATCAGGATAATATGGGAATCGCAGGAGCCGAAATTTGAAAATCCGAAAAAGCTATTTTCATAAAACGCTTAAAAACCAGACCAAATCAACTCGGATCGAGCTGAAATTTGGTCTGCAGACAGTTAACATACAGATGTGGATAATAGAAAAATAATTTCTAGAAAACTCGATAAAAATCTACACGAAATGATGAGTGCACGATCGAGTAAAAATTAGGGTTTTGGTTCAGTGCCCTATTCATCTATTTGAATCCACAAATGCATTTACACATTAAATCATACTGCAAAACAGTCCTAAGCTATTCTAAAATACTGCTAAACTACAACAAGGACAACAATTAAGCTAATTAAATAAAATTAATAAACAAACTAATTTAAACCTAATCTAAGTACACGATAATTCTATTCTAACCTAATGTAAGATCTTATTCTAATTAAACTACCTAAACACATGAATCAAACTAAATCTAATATACCCTAACTAATATAATTAACTAACTAACTAATTAATCTATGGTTAGTTCTAAAACCTAATTAAGACCACTAACAACCTATGATTAGATTAACTATAGTTAGGAACTAACTAATACTTAGAGTTTAATTATCTACTAGGGTTACATGGTATGGCTAGGATAGATAGGTTTAACTAAGGCTAGGGTTAACTAATAACTAAGGTTAATAACTACCTAAATAGATCATACACGATTTCTCTAAGCTAATCCTAATACAAATTTACTAAGATATCTAACATCCAATTAATGCTAAATCTAACTAGGCAAGTAATAAATAGGGCTTGTCAAGGCTAAGGCACAAATTTGGTATTGAAACACTTCCATTCTTAACTTAGTGACTTATTAGGAAGGCTTTCAAGTTGTAAAACCGTCCAGCTGGTTAGCCTACACGTTTTTGGGTTTTTCATGAAAAGGAAACAAAGCAATCAAGACCTTTCCCAAAAATCGTATACACCAACTTTAGAAAATCAATTGAAATTCAAAAGGGTTTCCATATTTTCAAATGTAACTCATTAGTAACTTGGCTGGACACAATTTATTAAAACCTTCCTTAAAAGCAAATCACGAATTTGGAGAAGGTGTATTCATACCAAAAACACCTATTCAACTACAGAGACCAAAGTGCCATTCTATCTAAAGTATTACATTAAACAACTAAATAAATTATTCTAACATTACTCTAACTAATTTAACATATACATAGCTAACTCAAAGGCACAAAGGATAAAAATGAATTGAACATATCTATCACATTAAATACTACACATAAAGTTAAATTGCTAAATTAATGCTAATGCAAATTAATCCATGAATCAATAGGGCTGTAAAGACTCCCACACGAATTTGGAAAGGTCTAAATCCTCCATCAATACTTACCTTAATCAACTAAATGGAAAGGTTGAGAATGTGTAACCGTCAAATTGATTTGTCTCACACGATTTTAAAATTGGCTTTTCAATTAAACCATTTAAATCCTTCCCTCAAAATCATGTGCATCATTTTAGAAATAGTTTTGAAATTCAAAGCATAAAATTCATTCCATAAATGATTCACACGTTTTTAACATCAAAGTCAAAATTCCAATTTTGTTTCTAAAACGTGTAGAAGAAAGAACCTCTCCTCTTGGCTGGATGACACACAATCAATACCTTCCAAAGATGATTCTCACGAATTTGGAGGAAATTCAACCCTTCCCAAAAATGTATTTCAATACAATGACATCAATGCCCCTCATCTAATCTAATCTAATCAAGTAATTAATCTAACCTAATATTATCCTAAATACCAATAACTCAAGGGGTAAAATGAGTAAAACAAATACAACTTAAAACGGACTAGCTATGTTAATTCCTACATGAAAATCGAGCTATCTAATTAGATTAATCCTAATATGGCTAAAGCTAAATACTCTAAATATAAATATACTACTTATAATTTTAGCTAACCTATTGTGAACACCCCAAATTTTTCAAAATTTTGTAAAGATGACCCTTTTGCCCCTAACCTCGTTTTCTGAGAAAATCAAGTCATTTCTTCAGATTCTCTGAATTAAAATTCATATTGATATATTCAAAATCAACTCCGGATCCGAATCCAGCACTTTAAATCCATATTTCCTCAAAATCCGAATCAAAACCCATTTCTGAAGAAATTTTCTCAAGATAGTTTTTAAATTCTCAGAAAAGTTCCTTTTGTAAATATTTTTTAGCAAAAACACAAAAAAATAAGTTTAATCTTTGGTTTCTCGTAAAACTTTAGGATTTTATTCTAAAAATACAAAAAAATAGAAAGATAACTCAAAAACCAAAAATTTGGAAAATTTTTTGAGAAAAACAAAAGATTTTGAGCCTTTTGAAAACAAATTTTGCTGAAAACCTCGGGAGCCCCCCCCCCCCCTCTTTGTAAAATCATAAAAATCAAAGGGGCTCCTCGGTAAAATCTTTTCTTTTAGGGTTTTGTTAAAATCCTTCGTAAGAAAGAAAAAAAAAGAAACGAGAAACCCTGCTGCATCTTCTTCTCATCGAAACCCTTCCCTAAACCCTTAATCTCCAAAACCTCCATCACGCCCCTATCCCCCCGTCGATCCCTAACCGCTTGGCCCTTCTCGAAGCACCTTCCCTCCCTTTAAAAAGATCACGCAGGGAACCCCTTAAGACCATCCGTTATCACCCCCGCACCCCTCTCTTTCCTTCAATCTCCTTTATCATCTTCACTACCAATCTTCTTATTCTCTACTGGTCCTGAGAGAAATTCCACAATCGGATTCTCCTTTCATCCCCAAAATCCCCTGCAGCAATCAGTTTGTTTTCTGAAAGCATGACTATAATGGGTAATCTGAGGATGGCATGTGTCCCGAACTATTGCGGTTTCTGAGCTTGTATTCTCGTGCCATGGAGCCTAACCGAGTCTGGTAATAGCCTATAAAACCCCAGTTGAAGCTGTCATTCAGTGGCTTACAGAGACTCCAGAACTCCAGTAAATCACAATGGGTATTTTCTATTCCCCTTTCCCTCTTTGCATTTCGATTCCCGATTTTCCTTTATCTTTACTTAATTATTAAAGCACCATTGATGGTAGTGATTTGTTCATAACAAATCAACCCACTCTGTGCGACATCAACGGAGTGCTCGCACTCCAACAAGTTTCCTTTCCTCTTTTCTATTTTTTTTTATATAGCTTAGATCCATTTTTTTTTATCCTGTTAATTTCTCTCTTTCGGTATTAACAATAGTTTCTGTTTAGATTTTTTTTTATTGGGTTTTAATACTTGAATTAAGATCCTGCATATGACCCATGAGCAACCCTTCTGGTTCAATTCGCCCCTTTTATCTTCTGGTTTTGTTTGCCTTTAATCAATCGGCCATTAATAATGAACCATATTTCAGTTATTTTACAGCAGTTGGCTCTGTTAAGTATTCCTGGAGTTTAGTCGTTTTCGTGACTTTTTTTTTTACATTTCTGTGATTGGAAATCCATGATCATGGATCCATTATGATAATCAACATTTCTGGATTGCATTTTTTTCAGATGGCGACTTGAGTTTATTAACTCATTTTTTAGGTAAATAATGTTTTTCCTGAAAGTCATGCCTTTATAGGTTATGATAGAGAAGATGTCTTTCAATCCTTCTTATTTTTTTTTTAGATTATGATTGGCATTCGTCGTAATATAAGTTCATATCACTAATTATGCGATTAGTTGAATAAGATTGAACATTCTCATTGAGTTTTTGAGTCCTTCATGGGCCCATTCCTGACTTGAAAGAGGGAAAATCCAATGTGATTCCGTGATGAAGCAACATGACAGGCGTGGTTACAATCTGTGGTGGTATAGCAGCATCAATTATCCCCTGAAAATGGGAATTCTCTCGTTGGGCATATGGATGAGATCCCTATGTACATTACCCGGTAACTGGTTATTCTCAATGGTGCTTGATATTTCAGATATTTTCATCTCACCTACCGAATTACCGTGCCTATCTATGGTTCTCTGAGTTATTCATCTGCTATTGTTGATATATGGGTGGCCTACCATGTTACCTTGAGCATTGTATGCTCTGAGAATTATGCTCCTCCGGCACATGCACTCTCCTATCAAAGCCATCTCAGATCCTGTAGAGATGACCTGAAAAGGGGTGGGTACGCAGTCATCTCTGGGCATGGTTCCTAATTTTCTGCAGCGGTAAGACGAGCCAATACTCTTCTATGGGGTGTAATTATCATCATATTGGAAACAAAAGCTGCAGCTCCTTATAAACATCATAACAATTTTATATATCCGGAAGTTCTCATTCATCCGATTGTAGGTATGAAGCAAGGACTCTCACTCTAGAAGCTGGAGCGGAGTCCATTGGTCCGAGTGATAAGCTTGGCTGCTAAGAAAGTAGCACAACACCAAAGAATTTTGCAGAGGTATGCTTGTTTGTTTAATTTGTTTAATTTGTTTAATTTGTTTATTTGTTTAATTTATCTATTTATAAGCATCTTCTACCATATGACACGAGTTGGCGGCATTACATTATTGATTTTGTTTTCCTGCCCATTCTTATATCAATATGTCTGCCTGTGTGTTCTAAAATCAGAATCAATATATATTTTGTTTGGTTGCTTGTGAAATTACTCGATTTCAAGATTGGTTAAAACATCGTCCTTAGGTTTACATTCAAATTTGAGGCATTAATGCCCAAAGTTTTGAGATATGGCTGCCATTGGATTACATTATGAAGGTAATATCTGAAGGTAACAACATCATTTACTATAGTAATGCAATTCTTTTTGCATTGACTCTTTACCTTGATGGGTGTCTATCATACAGCATCCCAACCCCTGCATGACCTCAAGGCCTGTTATTTGTCCAAGTAAACATACCTTGTTAAGTAATCCAACTAGCTTAGGGCAGCTATTCACACATTTCATTGGGCTCATTCGGTCACAACAGTCCCTATCACCTGAATATATATCTTGTTTCTCACAGTACACTTAGTAAGCATATTTCACCTCAGTCACCTAGTCTATAGGCTTTCACATAGCAAATGTCACAATCACCATTTGTTTAGTATACATTTCATTCCCTTCTTAGCAGCACCATCCCAATATCAGCCATCTGCTGCTTTATTACATCAGCCCATGACATTTACAACAAATGTCTTGATTTAATGTAAGTATTTATAGTCAACACCCTGTTTTGCTGTAAGCCTTTACAGCACACCCCTTTTGTTGCTGAAAATCCCCATAGCTTACCATGGGCTCACTATATCACCTTCAGCAATCAAGTGTTACATTTTTTTTTTTTGTTACTGTTTTAACTCCCTCACACTCACATGACCTGTAATTCAATATAGTATACATCCACCCTGTGCTGGCCCCTACAACAACACATTTTCCTTACTACCTAAGCATCCTTCCATCCATTAGATTCCCAATTTTACTTACTGTATGCTGATTTAATCACCTCACATCATTAACATTGAGATCTACATATTGATATGTCATAGTGCCTACCTGTCATAACATTGCCATATGGGTATTCAAAGTTGTTCTTTTATATTAACATATCATTGTGTGATCATACATTTGTTGAGATATTTTCAAAACAATATGCCTATCTTGAATGAAGATGCATCATATGAGCCTCTTTCCCTTGCATAAGGCACTACACCTTAGACAAATGTATAACAAAAATTCATATTTTATCTAGAGGCATTACATATTTCCCATTCTCATATGAATGCTCAGGTATATTTATTTTGAAACTCTCGTCTTGTCAATATTTAATGAGCATAAAGCATATCCTAATTCATGTTAAGGCTTTTCACATGTACTTAACAATCATTTCTTGGTCGACTTAGGATATCTTATATATTCTCCCATACATATATTTTATACACTTGTTAGAAGCTTTTATATAACATTCTTCACATGCCTTTCATTGTATTTTTTGTTGTTGTCTATTAACCATGTGTTGCAGAGACTATGTGAAAGACATCATTATTGGGAGTTGAAAATTCAATTTCATGTATTGTAATAATTAGATTGGAATAAGAATTTACATTCCCTGCTTTAGGCAGAATGGATGAGCATTGTAAATATCATTGAAATTACTTGTTTTTCATGCATTTTGCCTTTTTTTTTCAAATTCTCACAAATGGGAACACGAATGGCACATGCACCATTTCGTAAGAGATAATGAATACTAAGTTGATGATCTACATCAATGGCCATAGTCAGGGTGTGGACAAAACTTAGCGTTTTTATCTTTTACAAAATAACACTGGATCCATTTTCAAAATTCATCATATTTTTTTCTAAAATATTTTATTCTTTTATCAGAATTTAATTTAAAATTAACTCAAAATATGTACCAATGGCCATAGTCTGGGCATATTGAGAGTTAATTTCATTTTAAATTCTATAAAAGCACTAAAAAATGTATTTTATTCTTCTTTTGAATTTAAATATAGATTATCATATAATACATTCAATGACCATAGTCAATGATGTATTATATTTTCAATCTTATTTTAATTCACTTAAAGAATGAAATAGCTTTTCAAATTCCAATTTCAAACTTATTCAAATTCATTCATCATATAGGATAGAATTGCATCATATTTTCAAAGCTTCCTTTTCAAAATTCCAGGTGTTTCTTCTTCTTATCCAATTCTATCTCATTTCAAGATCCGAAAATTCAATTTCAAAGTCCAATTGGACTTTGAAATTCCAAAATCATTTCATATTCAAACTCCAAAATTTCAAATTCAATCCAAGAATTCAATTTCAAAGTCCAATTCAACTTTGAAGTTGTTTTTCTGATTTCAAAATCAAAATCCATCCTCTTATCTTCAATCAAGGTTTGGATTTGAATCTCAAGATTTAAATTTAAATCTGGGTTTCTAAAACCCAGATCCATCTTTAAAAGGTCCTATTTGAACTTTTCATAATCCAAATCCAAAGTTAAATTCCAATTTCAACTTGGATCTAGATTTCCAAGTATAAATTCGATCCCACTTTGGATCTTAGACTTCAGATCCACATTTCATCTTGGATTCCAAATCTTGGATCAAATCCGTTCTAGGATCCAAGATTCTACTTCTACTTTGGATCTCAGATTCAGATCCAAACTCTATTCTAGGTTTCAAGATTCCACTTCTACTTTGGATCTCAGATTTAGATCCAAACTCTATCTTAGGATCCAGAATTCAAATCCACCTTTGGATCTCAGATTACAGATCCAAAATTCCACTTAGGATCTAGATTCCCATTCTTCATTGGATCTCAGATTCAGATCCAAACAAATTCCATTTAAAGATCCAGATCCGCATTCTACTTTGGATCTCCAATTACAGATCCAGATCCCCATTCTACATTGGATCTCAGATTATAGATCCAAAATCCATTCTATGATCCAGAACCCAATTCACAGTTTGGATCTCAGACTTCAGATCCACTCCGTTTTAGGATCCAGAACCCAAGTCCATCTTGATTTCTAAAATCTCGGATCCCGTTCTAGGATCCGGAATCCAATTCCAATTCATTTTCGGATCTAATCTGAATCTCCTAAATCCATGTCTATTCTTAAATACCATTTTCTCAGACTCATTTTAAATTTCAAACTTCAAATCTAAACTCAATTCCATTTCTCAATTTTATTCAGATTTCCTAATTCTATCTTTCCTTCTGATTCAATTCCATTTTCATTTCTATTCTGATTCAAAGTCCATTTACGACTTTGAAAATTCCTTTCTTCTTCTTTTATCTCAAAACTTCAAAATCATTTTCCAAAGTCCAGATTTATTTTCCCAAATTCTTGATTATTCTAAAAACTTAGAATTCAAATTTTAAGTTCTAAGTTAGAAATCTTTTTCTTCACTTTATCAGATTCATCTCAAGAACACTTGGAAATTCTTCAAAACATTTTCAAAAGGAGCTTACATCTTTGCATTTGCACAAGCATGATTCATTGTGCATTTAGACTTAGGATAAATACTTAGATAAATTCTTTGCAAAGCAAAAGGCATAAAATTCGACCCTTGGTTCGATTACCCCTGAAAAAGGCACCAGGAACGGTCGAACCTCGTACTGACGAGCGAATCTCATCTCCCAGTTTTCCCGCAAATATTTTGAAAACAGAGGCGAGTTATTTCAAAAAAATTTAAAATTAAGGTCAAGTGAGACCCGCAAAAGAATTCCTCTCCTTCTTTTCTCTTCTTTTCTCTTCTCTCTTTCTTTCTGTCTTTTATCTTTTCTCCCTTCAAAAAGGAGGAAAATAAGAGGTTAGAAAGGAAAATAGAAGGAAGAGAGAGAATATTACAAGAGGAAAATTTTTTCGATGATCACAGTTTTGGCGACCGAGATGGGACTCGTCTCCGTCCGGCCGAATTATGCCTTTTCTTTTGCTTTGACATTATCTAAGTTTTTATTCTATAAATGTCAGCTTCATTTCCATGCAAACCTTAGGGGCCTAGATTTTGTCCTAAGCTGACATCATTAGCATATAGGATCTAAGTATGGTTTGGTAGGACCATATTGAGGAGATTATTCCATGCTCACATTAGACTTAGGTCTTTAATACAACTCTCCTCAATTCTAGGGATTGAATGCAAAACAATGTATGCAAGTGTATGCTTCTCTTCATTTTAATCTATCTCTTTAGGACTTGCATTAGAGCCATCTGATTTCTCACATGTTGAGCATATTTTGAAAACCTCCCTACCTATATTGTCCCGGTCTTCACGTTGCTGGGCTGTCTCACTGAACCATAGTTCGGGAGAGAGCCTCACAACTGGACCACTTATTTGGGTTTGCGCCCCCCTACCACGTACCTAAGGGCCATAGTCCGAGGTATATCGGTAGGTGCTCAAGGATGTTGGGAAGCCATTACCTTAGAACCGGAGGAATATTTCTATGCCACGTACTTCGAGCTTCGGCTTGGGTATATCGGCGTATCTTGATTGGAATCAGATAATCTGAATCCTAGAGTTAGGATTAAGTCCTACAAGCCATTTTCAAAATATTGCATTTAGAGTCAACCTCTAGGGATTGCTGTTTGTGCATCCTTGTTTGTATATCTATAATTGTATGATATTTTATATTCCCTATATTTTCCAAAACCCTGGGTATATTATTATTCAAAATTTTCTTCTTGTTTTAAAACCCAGGTGTATTTTCCTTTTTCTTCTCTTAATTTCTTCTAATTCTTTTTTATCCTGCCTGCAAATTCTTCAAAAGTTTTGAAATCCTTTTCTATATTCTATTCCTTACCCTCATTTACAATAAAACATCTTTTGTCAGGATATGTCATTTTCAAAATTTATCTTTATTCATATTTTTACGTGTCTATCCTTTTTCAGAAAAACAGTGCGGTTGTCGCAAATTTTGGTGACAACCCGATCCCTCGTAATGGGATGTTTTCATTTTCATATTATGATTTCCTCCTTTATTAAAATTTCTTCCTAGATCTTTTCTAAAAAATCCATTTATAATCCACAGAGAGCATCAACACTATCAGTTGAGTCGAGCAAAGCTCAGAGATCACACTGCTCTAACATCCCAGTTACAAGCAGAGAGAGTAAGGAATGGATTCTCAAAAATCTGTCAAAAAGGGAGTTCAAGACAGCAAGAGTGAGATTGATCCTGCGATATATCAGTTATTCAAAAAGATGATGCTGGAGATATTATCCGAGCAAGCTGAAGCCAGTTGCGGAAAAGCTCCCACAAAAGAAAAGGTGTCCGTCACCTTCCCCATGAATAAACGCGGCAATATCAGTGCAGGAAATTCCAAAGCCAATAGGGGCAGCAATCAAGGCAACCAGGGCAGCAACTTGAGAGAGCATAAAAGCCAGATTGAGAAATATTGTGAAAACCGTGATAGACCTCTTCAACACAGTCCTCAGCAAAAAGGCAAGAAGCAAGAAGAGCCAAAGCGCAAGGATTGGAGCAAGGATCGAGATTTCACCCCTTTAGATGAACCGCTTGACAAAATCCTCGAATACATGATGTCTAACGGATTACTCAGGCTCCCAAAAGCCGCCAGCCCTTCCACAGTCATGGGAAAATATATAGACCAGTTCTGCGTATACCATCAAGTAACAGGGCATGACACTAAACATTGCTTCGTCTTCAAGAATATCGTCCAGGATTGCCTTGATAAAAATCTCTTTGTCCAAAATGAAGGAGAAAAGCATCCGGATCTCCTGAACATGCAAGCTCAGTCCAGCTACTAGGCAAGGGTCAGTGTTCAACAGAAGCCAAACAAGCCGAAGAAAGCAAAGCATGAAGGCTGGGGTTATGATCGTCAGTTTACCCCTCTAGGTCAGCCGATTGAAGAAGTTCTTCAATACCTGCTCGAGAAAGAAATGATCAAGCTCCCAAAGCAGGATGATCCCTCTGTCACCAAAGGAAAATGGAAGAATCGCTTTTGCAAATTTCATCGAGCAAGGGGGCATGACACGGAGCGCTGCTTCGTCCTCAAAAACATTGTGCAGGATTACATTGATAAAGAGCTTCTGGTACTAGAGGAAGGAGAAGAGCAGCCTGCAGTGTCAGCCGGACCTTTTTCAGACCAATCAGAGAATTGAGAATATCAAGAATTTTTCGCTTTCATCCCTTTCTGTTAGTCGCTTTGTAGGGGCAAGTCAGCCCAGTCTTTGTGATTTCTTTCTAGTTAAAATACTTGTAAATATTCAGCTCTGTCATCAACTTTTGCTTATCAATGAAATATCGATTTTCTTTATATCTTTGATATTCAATACTTTCTTCCTTTTGCTATATTGGGGCATTAAAATTTCTTTTTCAAAAATACGGGACAATCCTGACATCATTCATGAGAGAAATGATATTACCTATGAGGGTCTTTCAAAAATCATGAAAATTTTAGTTCGAATATTTTATTACAATCTTTTTTTTTCAAAGATCAACTGTGTTGATCATATTTTTTTACAAATTGATCTCCAATCATTGCATTTCCAAGATCAACCCTTGCGTTGATCATATTTTCTAAAAATTTGGTTTTTCAAACCATTACATTTCAAAAAGATCAACCCTTGTGTTGATCATATTTTCTAAAAATTTGGTTTTCAAACCATTACATTTCAAAGATCAATCCTTGTGTTGATCATACTGATTCTGAACCATTACATTCAAAGATCAACCCTTGTGTTGATCTCATTTTCCAAAAGTTGATTTCATTACATTCAAAGATCAACCCTCGTGTTGATCATACTTTTCTACAAATTGATTTCGAATCATTGCATTTCAAAGATCAACCCTTGTGTTGATCTCATTCTTCCAAAAAATGATTTCATTACATTCAAAAATCAACTCTTGTGTTGATCATATTTTCTAAAAAAATGATTTCGAATCATTGCATTCAAAGATCAATCCTGGTGTTGATTATGTTTTCTAAAAATTGATTTCAAATCATTGCATTCAAAGATCAACCCTTGTGTTGATCATATTTTCTAAAAAATTGATTTTGAATCATTGCATTCAAATATCAACCCTCGTGTTGATCATATTTTCTACAAATTGATTTTCAAATCATTGCTTTAAAAAATTAACCCTCATGATGATCTCTCATGAATGATCCCCTTTCAAAGATTAGCTCTCGTGGTTAAACCTTCTTTCCAAAAATGATTTTCTCATCTTCTTCTCTCATTTTAAAGATCCCACATGCAGGCAAGATCAAACTCTTTTTCTCAACTTTTATCAACCTTTTGTTTATCCATCTTTATCAGTTTTATCAATTTTTATTCATTTTTTATCCATTTTATTAATTCTCCTTGATTCTTATTTTCAAAGAATACCCTTTCAGGTTAAGGGATAAACCTGATGCCTCTTTCCCATGAGGTATTTCTTTTTCCTTCTTTTCTTTCTTTCTCTCCCCTTTCAGGTTAAGGGATAAACCTGAAACCTCATCCTACGGGGTCCTTCTTTCTTCAGGATAAGGGATAGTCCTGAATGTCTTTCTCTTTTAAAGCTTCATTAATCTCTGCTAAATCTTTTTCTTCATTCAATTTTATCAGTTTTATTTCTTAATTAAGTTTTAATTCTTCCAATTCTTTATCAAAGCCTTTTTAATCAACTTCTGTCTAAATTTTATTCCTTTCCCATTCAGGATAAGGGGTAATCCTGAAACCCCTCATAAGAGCAACAATGCTACCTGTGAGAATTCTTTTACAAAGATTCTTTCCATAAAATTTTCTTGATTCTTCTCTTTTGTCAAAACTTCCATCAATTTCTATCTCTTCTCATTTGTTCTTTTAGATTTTATTTCCTCTCCAATCAAGATAAGGGGGCAATCAAATCATTCAGTCCCCTAAATGGTCATTCTCAATCCCAGGTCCGGTCCTCGCACTGGCAAATTTCCAAAACTCAATCTCTTGTCAAAAACCCGAGTTTTCACTCGGGCTTCTCCCTCTATTCTTTCGTTCGAAGTTCTGAGTTCCGACCAGGACTTCCTTTTAAATCCAATCCTCGCATTGGAAATCCTTCATTCCTTTGGAAATCCGAGTTCCAGCTCGGGTTTTTCTTCTATTATTTTCAGTCGAAGTTCTGAGTTCCGACCAGGACTTCCTTTTGAATCCAATCCTCGCATTGGAAATCCTTCATTCCTTTGGAAATCCGAGTTCCAACTCGGGTTTTTCTTCTATTATTTTCAGTCGAAGTTCTGAGTTCCGACCAGGACTTCCTTTTTAATCCAATCCTCGCATTGGAAATCCTTCATTCCTTTGGAAATCCGAGTTCCAGCTCGGGTTTTTCTTCTATTATTTTCAGTCGAAGTTCTGAGTTCCGACCAGGACTTCCTTTTGAATCCAATCCTCGCATTGGAAATCCTTCATTCCTTTAGAAATCCGAGTTCCAGCTCGGGTTTTTCTTCTATTATTTTCAGTCGAAGTTCTGAGTTCTGACCAGAACTTCCTTTTGAATCCAATCCTTGCATTGGAAATCCTTCATTCCTTTGGAAATCCGAGTTTCAGCTCGGGTTTTTCTTCTATTCTTTTCAGTCGAAGTTCTGAGTTCCGACTAAGACTTCCTTTTGAATCCAATCCTCGCATTGGAAATCCTTCATTTCTTTGGAAATCCGAGTTCCAGCTTGGGTTTTTCTTCTATTCTTTTCAGTCGAAGTTCTAAGTTCCGACCAGGACTTCCTTTTGAAATCCAATCCTCGCATTGGAAATCCATCATTTCTTCTTCCCCTTCAGGTTAAGGGATAAACTTGATACCTCTTGCTAACGAGGTATTTCTTTCCTTCCTTCCCAGTTCAGGATAAGGAGATAAATCCTGAAAACAGACCACCACGCAGTTAGGATGTGACGGTCCAGTGAATTCAAAATCTCTCATCAAATTTTACTTTCCTAGCTCATCTTACTTCTCAAAAATTTCAAATCATATGTTGAGCTCATTTAGAAAATCTGGTCCTTGCATCGGTAACCTTCTAAATTCAGTGTTTTGATCAAATTCTTTCCTTTTTACAAAATTCAAGATTTGAATTAAATCTGATGTATTTCCAAAAGATCCAGCATCTCGCTGGTCATGTATTTCCAAAAGATCCAACTTTCGTTGGTTATGTGTTTCCAAAAGATCCAGTTTTTTCTGGTCATGTATTTCAAATGCTCTAGTTTTTTTTTGATGGTCATGTTATTCAAACGTTCCAGCTTTCGCTGGTCAGGTATTTCAAACGTTCCAGCTTTCGCTGGTCATGTATTTCAAACGTTCCAGCTTTTTGCTGGTCATGTATTTCAAACGTTTCAGCTTTCGCTGGTCAGGTATTTCAAAAGTTCCTACTTTTGCTGGTTATGTATTTCCAAAATCAAAAGATTGCAACTCAAGATCTCATCAAAATCTATATTGAGTGATTATTTCACAAAGAATTCATGAAAATTTTGCCAAATTGCTAAAAACATTTGTTGATTCTAAATATTCTTACTACACAAAAAGAATTTTCTCAGATTACTTCCTGTATTTCCTTCCAAAAGGTGAAACTTTTTTCGAAAAAGAGGTAAAATTCAAAATCTTTTCCTGTTGATCAACCAAAAGGATGTAAGAAATATCCTCGATATGATCAATAAAAGAAATCTTCAATGATGTTGAAAAGCCAGAAGCGAATTGATATTGATCTTGGCTATGGCGCGTGTTTTAAAATGACTTTCTGGCAATCAGGCAGTGGAAATATCTTGAGCCATAAAAAGAATCCACTTAATCCATATCTTCTCATTTCCTAAGCTGCAATCAAATATCCGCAAAAGGGATCTCTCAATTGTCGTCAAGATGAAGGCGAATTAAGCGAGTAGACCCCCGGGGCCAAAGAAGATTTGAAACATCTCCAAGATGACGGAGTTTGTGACAGATTCTTCCAGGGAAAGTTCGGATCACCGTCGAGATGAAGGCGGATGTGATGGGCCTACCGACAAACCCTAAAAGATATTTGATTCCAGCTATCATCTAAAAGACCTTTTGAGCCAATATCATATATAATCCTTGAGAGAAAAGAAGAATCGGAGCATCTCCAAGATGAAGGAGTTTGTGACGTACCCTTTCCTGAAAAAGAGAAAAAGTCAGGACATCCAAATGAAGGATGATGTGAAAGACCGAGAAAGCCCAATGACTCAAAAAGAGTGCAAAAAGATCATGGTAGGGAAAACACCCAGATATCAAACTGCCAAAGTTGCCAGAAGTCATATTTTCTCATGCAAAATTCTTTTAACAATATCCCTTCATTACTTGCTTTTATGAAATTAAGAATATTTCTTCTATTCTCATATCAGGGAAATGGATAGCTTCCTTGAAGAAAATCATCAGCGCTAAAATTTTGAATTTGACTCTTAGAACTAAGGGATTAACCTCATTTGGGGGAAATACTCTAGGTAAAAGAGAGAATATCTTTTGCACATACGTGCACATTTCCAAGCGTTTGAATCTACTATGATTTTATCTTATTGGCAAAATTTTCTAGCTATTCCAAAAATAAAATAAACATTCAATATCCATTTTGATGCAACCTAGCGTTGTTTATATTTCCCAAAAAGAGTTGCCTCTGAAGGAAGTATCTCTTCCTGTCCCATCACGGTTTTTCTCATTGAAGAATTCCGTATGGACAACCCACTCAGGATAAGGGTCAAACCTGAACCATTTGCGAAAGATCATTTAATTTCAAAAGCTATTTCAGTCTCAGCAATGAGACGCCCAATTTCTTCCCCTTTTCAAAGCTTTAGGGACTCTATATTTCCTCCTTTCGCAAAAAAACCCATCTCGGATTTGTTCGTCCAAATTCCGAAGGTCCCATCGTGCTTTCTCCATTTTTGAGAAACCTGTATGGTAGATTTCCCCCACTCAGGATAAGGGTTAAACCTGAACCATTTGCGAAAGATTCTTTGATTTCAAAAGCTATTTCAGTCTCAGCAATGAGACGCCCAATTTCTTCCCCTTTTCAAAGCTTTAGGGACTCTATATTTCCTCCTTTCGCAAAAACCCCTCTCGGATTTGTTCATCCAAATTCCGAAGGTCCCATCGTGCTTTCTCCATTTCTGAGAAACCCATATGGTAGATTTCCTATCCAGATTAAGAGTTAACCCGGAACCTCGCTTCGCGAAGTATCTTCCTTGCAGGTTTGGGTTAAACCTAAGTCACATTCCAATGAGATTCCTCATTTTTGATGAGATGTTTTCTTCCAGTCCCACCATGGTTCCTCCCATCAAGGAACCCTTGCTTCATATATTCCTCCAAGAAAGGATCATACTCGAGCTTCATTTCACAAGGCCTTTTCCAAAATGTCCCATCAAGGTTCTCATGTATTCCTTTCCTCATTTCCAAATTCATTTTTTGATATATCTTCGTCCCATCCAGGTTAAGGGCTAAACCTGAATCATTCCAAAAAGAGTATCTTGTCTCACCCATGAGACCTGATCAAAATTTTCATTTCCCACCATTTCAAAATTTCCATCTAAAGTCCCATCACGATTTCCTCATTTTCTACCCAATCATATCATCTTTGAGGATTTCGCCTCCCCAAAACCATTCAGGATAAGGTTTCAAAGCCTGAAAAACCATATTTTCAAAATAATTCTTCCACACCCAGTTCAGATCTGCTGACTGGGGCATTTTCAAAATTTGGAGTGTTGTCTTTGCCACTAAGCTCGGCTCTCAATCGGCTTAGTAGCAAAGAGGGGCATCTGTGAACACCCCAAATTTTTCAAAATTTTGTAAAGATGACCCTTTTGCCCCTAACCTCGTTTTCTGAGAAAATCAAGTCATTTCTTCAGATTCTCTGAATTAAAATTCATATTGATATATTCAAAATCAACTCCGGATCCGAATCCAGCACTTTAAATCCATATTTCCTCAAAATCCGGATCAAAACCCATTTCTGAAGAAATTTTCTCAAGATAGTTTTTAAATTCTCAGAAAAGTTCCTTTTGTAAATATTTTTTTGCAAAAACACAAAAAAATTAATTTAATCTTTGGTTTCTCGTAAAACTTTAGGATTTTATTCTAAAAATACAAAAAAATAGAAAGATAACTCAAAAACCAAAAATTTGGAATTTTTTTTGAGAAAAACAAAAGATTTTGAGCCTTTTGAAAACAAATTTTGCTGAAAACCTCGGGAGCCTCCCCCACCCTCTTTGTAAAATCTTAAAAATCAAAGGGGCTCCTCGGTAAAATATTTTCTTTTAGGGTTTTGTTAAAATCCTTCGTAAGAAAGAAAAAAAAAGAAACGAGAAACCCTGCTGCATCTTCTTCTCATCGAAACCCTTCCCTAAACCCTTAATCTCCAAAACCTCCATCGCGCCCCTATCCCCCCGTCGATCCCTAACCGCTTGGCCCTTCTCGAAGCACCTTCCCTCCCTTTAAAAAGATCACGCAGGGAACCCCTTAAGACCATCCGTTATCACCCCCGCACCCCTCTCTTTCCTTCAATCTCCTTTATCATCTTCACTACCAATCTTCTTATTCTCTACTGGTCCTGAGAGAAATTCCACAATCGGATTCTCCTTTCATCCCCAAAATCCCCTGCAGCAATCAGTTTGTTTTCTGAAAGCATGACTATAATGGGTAATCTGAGGATGGCATGTGTCCCGAACGATTGCAGTTTCTGAGCTTGTATTCTCGTGCCATGGAGCCTAACCGAGTCTGGTAATAGCCTATAAAACCCCAGTTGAAGCTGTCATTCAGTGGCTTACAGAGACTCCAGAACTCCAGTAAATCACAATGGGTATTTTCTATTCTCCTTTCCCTCTTTGCATTTTGATTCCCGATTTTCCTTTATCTTTACTTAATTATTAAAGCACCATTGATGGTAGTGATTTGTTCATAACAAATCAACCCACTCTGTGCGACATCAACGGAGTGCTCGCACTCCAACAAGTTTCCTTTCCTCTTTTCTATTTTTTTTTATATAGCTTAGATCCATTTTTTTTTATCCTGTTAATTTCTCTCTTCCGGTATAAACGATAGTTTCTGTTTAGATTTTTTTTATTGGGTTTTAATACTTGAATTAAGATCCTGCATATGACCCATGAGCAGCCCTTCTGGTTCAATTCGCCCCTTTTATCTTCTGGTTTTGTTTGCCTTTAATCAATCGGCCATTAATAATGAACCATATTTCAATTATTTTACAGCAGTTGGCTCTGTTAAGTATTCCTGGAGTTTAGTCGTTTTCGTGACTTTTTTTTTTACATTTCTATGATTGGAAATCCATGATCATGTATCCATTATGATAATCAGCATTTCTGGATTGCATTTTTTTCAGATGGCGACTTGAGTTTATTAACTCATTTTTTAGGTAAATAATGTTTTTCCTTAAAGTCATGCCTTTACAGGTTATGATAGAGAAGATGTCTTTCAATCCTTCTTATTTTTTTTTTTAGATTATGATTGGCATTCGTCGTAATATAAGTTCATATCACTAATTATGCGATTAGTTGAATAAGATTGAACATTCTCATTGAGTTTTTGAGTCCTTCATGGGCCCATTCCTGACTTGAAAGAGGGAAAATCGAATGTGATTCCGTGATAAAGCAACATGACAGGCGTGGTTACAATCTGTGGTGGTATAGCAGCATCAATTATCCCCTGAAAATGGGAATTCTCTCGTTAGGCATATGGATGAGATCCCTATGTACATTACCCGGTAACTGGTTATTCTCAATGGTGCTTGATATTTCAGATATTTTCATCTCACCTACCGAATTACCGTGCCTATCTATGGTTCTCTGAGTTATTCATCTGCTATTGTTGATATATGGGTGGCCTACCATGGTACCTTGAGCATTGTATGCTCTGAGAATCATGCTCCTCCGGCACATGCACTCTCCTATCAAAGCCAACTCAGATCCTATAGAGATGACCTGAAAAGGGGTGGGTACGCAGTCATCTCTGGGCATGGTTCCTAATTTTCTGCAGCGGTAAGATGAGCCAATACTCTTCTATGGGGTGTAATTATCATCATATTGGAAACAAAAGCTGCAGCTCCTTATAAACATCATAACAATTTTATATATCCGGAAGTTCTCATTCATCCGATTGTAGGTATGAAGCAAGGACTCTCACTCTAGAAGCTGGAGCGGAGTCCATTGGTCCGAGTGATAAGCTTGGCTGCTAAGAAAGTAGCACAACACCAAAGAATTTTGCAGAGGTATGCTTGAGTTTGTTTAATTTATCTATTTATAAGCATCTTCTACCATATGACACGAGTTGGCGGCATTACATTATTGATTTTGTTTTCCTGCCCATTCTTATATCAATATGTCTGCCTGTGTGTTCTAAAATCAGAATCGAGATATATTTTGTTTGGTTGCTTATGAAATTACTCGATTTCAAGATTGGTTAAAACATTGTCCTTAGGTTTACATTCAAATTTGAGGCATTAATGCCCAAAGTTTTGAGATATGGCTGCCATTGGATTACATTATGAAGGTAATATCTGAAGGTAACAACATCATTTACTACAGCAATGCAATGCTTTTTGCATTGACTCTTTACCTTGATGGGTGTCTATCATACAACATCCCAACCCCTGTTATTTGTCCAAGTAAACATACCTTGTTAAGTAATCCAACTAGCTTAGGGCAGCTATTCACACGTTCCATTGGGCTCATTCAGTCACCACAGTCCCTATCACCTGAATATATATCTTGTTTCTCACAGTACACTTAGTAAGCATATTTCACCTCAGTCACCTAGTCTATAGGCTTTCACATAGCAAATGTCACAATCACCATTTGTTTAGTATACATTTCATTCCCTTCTTAGCAGCACCATCCCAATATCACTATGCACCTGCACCTTGCTGTCAACGTCTTCCAGCTAGTTGCCCACTGCTACGGTGTTGTTTACAGCAACTGGAGTCAAAATCATCCTCTTGCTGCAGCTACACTATACTTCACCACCCCTGTGCTTGTGCACTGTGCCATCACCACTTGTAGCATCACTTCCACCACCACCACCATACAGCCTCATATGTCACTGCTTCTCACAGCACATTATGGGTTTGAGTGTCTGTATATGAGCAGCCATCTGTTGCTTTATTACATCAGCCCATGACATTTACAGCAAATGTCTTGATTTGATGTAAGTAATTATAGTCAACACCCTGTTTTGTTGTAAGCCTTTACAGCACACCCCTTTTGTTGCTGAAAATCCCCACAGCTTACCATCAGCTCACTATATCACCTTCAGCCATCAAGTGTTACATTTTTTTTTGTTGTTACTGTTTTAACTCCCTCACACTCACATGACCTATAATTCAATATAGCATACATCCACCCTGTGCTGGCCCCTACAGCAGCACATTTTCCTTACTACCTAAGCATCCTTCCATCCATTAGATTCCCAATTTTACTTACTGTATGCTGATTTAATCACCTCACATCATTAACATTGAGATCTACATATTGATATGTCATAGTGCCTACCTGTCATAACATTGCCATATGGGTATTCAAAGTTGTTCTTTTATATTAACATATCATTGTGTGATCATACATTTGTTGAGATATTTTCAAAACAATATGCCTATCTTGAATGAAGATGCATCATATGAGCCTCTTTCCCTTGCATAAGGCACTACACCTTAGACAAATGTATAACAGAAATTCATATTTTATCTAGAGGCATTACATATTTCCCATTCTCATATGAATGCTCAGGTATATTTATTTTGAAACTCTCATCTTGTCAATATTTAATGAGCATAAAGCATATCCTAATTCATGTTAAGGCTTTTCACATGTATCTTAACAATCATTTCTTGGTCGACTTAGGATATCTTATATATTCTCCCATACATATATTTTATACACCTGTTAGGAGCTTTTATATAACATTCTTCACATGCCTTTCATTGTATTTTTTGTTGTTGTCTATTAACCATGTGTTGCAGGGACTATGTGAAAGACATCATTATTGGGAGTTGAAAATTCAATTTCATGTATTGTAATAATTAGATTGGAATAAGAATTTACATTCCCTGCTTTAGGTAGAATGGATGAGCATTGTAAATATCATTGAAATTACTTGTTTTTCATGCATTTTGCCTTTATTTTTCAAATTCTCACAAATGGGAACACGAATGGCACGTGCACTATTTCGTAAGAGATAATGAATACTAAGTTGATGATCTACATCAATGGCCATAACCAGGGTGTGGACAAAACTTAGCGTTTTTATCTTTTACAAAATAACACTGGATCCACACTGGATCCGTTTTCAAAATTCATCATATTTTTTTCTAAAATATTTTATTCTTTTATCAGAATTTAATTTAAAATTAACTCAAAATATGTACCAATGGCCATAGTCAGGGTATATTGAGAGTTAATTTCATTTTAAATTCTATAAAAGCACTAAAAAATGTATTTTATTCTTCTTTTGAATTTAAATATAGATTATCATATAATACATTCAATGACCATAGTCAAGGATGTATTATATTTTCAATCTTATTTTAATTCACTTACAGAATGAAATAGCTTTTCAAATTCCAATTTCAAACTTATTCAAATTCATTCATCATATAGGATAGAATTGCATCATATTTTCAAAGCTTCCTTTTCAAAATTCCAGGTGTTTCTTCTTCTTATCCAATTCTATCTCATTTCAAGATCCAAAAATTCAATTTCAAAGTCCAATTTGACTTTGAAATTCCAAAATCATTTCATATTCAAACTCCAAAATTTCAAATTCAGTCCAAGAATTCAATTTCAAAGTCCAATTCAACTTTGAAGTTGTTTTTCTGATTTCAAAATCAAAATCCATCCTCTTATCTTCAATCAAGGTTTGGATATGAATCTCAAGATTTAAATTTAAATCTAGGTTTCTAAAACCCAGATCCATCTTTAAAAGGTCCTATTTGAACTTTTCATAATCCAAATCCAAAGTTAAATTCCAATTTCAACTTGGATCTAGATTTCCATGTATAAATTCAATCCCACTTTGGATCTTAGACTTCAGATCCACATTTCATCTTGGATTCCAAATCTTGGATCAAATCCGTTCTAGGATCCAAGATTCTACTTCTACTTTGGATCTCAGATTCAGATCCAAACTCTATTCTAGGTTTCAAGATTCCACTTCTACTTTGGATCTCAGATTTAGATCCAAACTCTATCTTAGGATCCAGAATTCAAATCCACCTTTGGATCTCAGATTACAGATCCAAAATTCCACTTAGGATCTAGATTCCCATTCTTCATTGGATCTCAGATTCAGATCCAAACAAATTCCATTTAAAGATCCAGATCCTCATTCTACTCTGGATCTCCAATTACAAATCCAAATCCCATTTAGGATCCAAATCTCATTTAGGATCCAGATCCCCATTCTACATTGGATCTCAGATTACAGATCCAAAATCCATTCTAGGATCCAGAACCCAATTCACATTTTGGATCTCAGACTTCAGATCCACTCCGTTTTAGGATCCAGAACCCAAGTCCATCTTGATTTCTAAAATCTCGGATCCCATTCTAGGATCCGGAATCCAATTCCAATTCTAGATTTCAAATTCATTTTCGGATCTAATCTGAATCTCCTAAATCCATGTCTATTCTTAAATACCATTTTCTCAGATTCATTTTAAATTTCAAACTTCAAATCTAAACTCAATTCCATTTCTCAATTTTATTCAGATTTCCTAATTCTATCTTTCCTTCTGATTCAATTCCATTTTCATTTCTATTCTGATTCAAAGTCCATTTACGACTTTGAAAATTCCTTTCTTCTTCTTTTATCTCAAAACTTCAAAATCATTTTCCAAAGTCCAGATTTATTTTCCCAAATTCTTGATTATTCTAAAAACTTAGAACTTCAAATTTTAAGTTCTAAGTTAGAAATCTTTTTCTTCACTTTATCAGATTCATCTCAAGAACACTTGGAAATTCTTCAAAACATTTTCAAAAGGAGCATACATCTTTGCATTTGCACAAGCATGATTCATTGTACATTTAGACTTAGGATAAATACTTAGATAAATTCTTTGCAAAGCAAAAGGCATAAAATTCGACCCTTGGTTCGATTACCCCTGGTAAAGGCGCCAAGAACGGTCGAACCTCGTACCGACGAGCGAATCCCGTCTCCCAGTTTTCCCGCAAATATTTCGAAAACGGAGGCGAGTTATTTCAAAAAAATTTAAAATTATGGTCAAGTGAGACCCGCAAAAGAATTCCTCTTCTTCTTTTCTCTTCTCTCTTTCTTTCTGTCTTTTATCTTTTCTCCCTTCAAAAAGGAGGAAAATAAGAGGTTAGAAAGGAAAATAGAAGGAAGAGAGAGAATATTACGAGCGGAAAAATTTTGCGATGATCACACCTATGTGCATTAAACATAACAAGATATGATATACCAAAATTACATAAAATAAGAAATTAACAAAACAATGCAATAAACTACAAAACACTAGAACTACATCAATTATATCACTAAGAAAACAACTAAACTGTATGAGATGACTAACTCTAATCAATAGCTAAATTATCATACATGAATACACGTCTCAACTGAAATATTAAACTAAGAAACATGAAAAGAAGCTAACTACTATGTTGTACAGAAAATCAAAACAGAAAATGAATCCTAGACGCTCACTACAATCGACCAACCTAAAAACAAAGCACAAATTTAGAAATAACAAAAGATGCTACATGATTAAGACTAAATCTAAACAGGAATGAAAGCACACTAAACTAATTAATCAAAATATATTTAACCTAAACACTACAGGCGGCTGAACGTTCTACCTAAAAATCAATAAAACAACACTCGACACTTACTTTTATCAAAATCTAAAAACGTCAAAAACAAGAAATGACATCCACACGGTTTCTAATATATGGGATTCAACTAAAACAAGATACATGATAATGGGAACTACTGAAAAAACGCAAACACATAAAAGATCAATTTCCAAGCACACACACACACCCAAAGCACCATCGATGGATTAAAAATAAAACAATTAAATAACCCAATCACCTAAACACTCTACGTGCTGGTTGCAAGCACGAAAACTCTATTCTAAGGCTCACGAAATACAGAAATTACACAACACATGACTCACACACATTTTAGGTTCTATCTAGAAGAAAGGGATGAGAGAACCAACCTCCAGGGCAATCCGACGACTGAGGGGGAGAAGAGAGCGGACTTTGCTTGGCTTCACACTGTTCAGAACCTCGTTGATGCTGGAAATACACCATGGAACCATGTCCTACAACTGCAACACGTTCGGAATCCACCAAAAATGGGAGATGAAAGGATTCTCGATCAGGCGGCGTAGAAGACCAGATGGAGGTAGAGCCGACCCTTCTCGTTGAAGTGTTTCACACTTCCACACGAGAAAAGTGTTTCCCACCTCTGCTGCACTTGCAAAACACAGCAACAAAGTGATTAATCAACAAGAGAGATTAAGAACTGAAAAGATTTGAAAGGGAGACAAGAATAATGCTTGGATTTCCAAGCTTTTCTTCATGTCTTCAATGGAGATGGAAGGAGGTGAGGGTTGAGAAGGGGGCTGGAGCTAGATTCGTGCCCCTAGGGCATGAAAACCAAAGCAAAGACAACATCTCCACAGGCGTGTTCTCCCTTTTGACATTTTGGGCTCTTTGGGTGTTTTTTCAGAAAAGTTGTTAAAAAGAAAATAATTGTTGGGCGCCTCTTTCTGCAAGGGGTTTTCAGAAAATAGTTTTACAAAACTTAAATGGGCTGGAGCTGGGTTGAATCTATGTGTTTTGACCCAAATCCAAGATCCAAATGGGCGTCTGGATCCAGATCTCTCAATTCTACTCTGAGGTTTGACCCGCTACACTGTAAATGCCATAATTCCTTCATTTTAAGTCCGATTTCGATGAAATTTGAACCAAAGCTCTATAATATCATTATGCACCTAAGTGTATGCCTTTAACCTATAGATGATGCATTTATGCAGTGAAAATGTGTTAATAAAATAGAATATTTATGCATCATCAAATACCCCCATGCTATAATAATTGTTAGTCCCTAGCAATACACTCTACCATGCAATGAAAATATGGACTACCCAATAACATGAAAGTTCTTATTAAATAGAAAAAAAAAAACTAACTCACTTTCGTAGGAATCACGGTTGCATTTAGCACATGCAACAAGCCCTTTAAACCCCTGAGTTACCCCAATGGACGAGTAAGGTCTCATGAGGGTTTGCAGAGATGCTACCCACAAACATCAATATCATGCATGAATAATTTTTTAGAAATATTAGGCAATTAAGAACTTATTGCAAACAAATATTTCATGTAATATACATTCTCAAAACAAATTCAGAAATTTGTATGCCACCACAGTAAAAATTATTTTTCTTTCACTTCTCTAAACTTGTAATTATTTATGAATTTTCTCAGAAAGTCAAGTACTATCATGTTTTACTCATTTATCCTCACCTGTATATTTTCTGCACAGTATTCAAGAAATATTCAGAAGCAATGAATTTCTACTCATTCAGCTCATTCTTTTTCTTTTGATATTCTATTTTTCACTATTTTTCCATTCTTCTAAATTGAGCACTATTTCGAATATCAAGTTTTATGACCCGTGTAGCGAGCTTTGGGTCAGTGACTCCCAGGTCAGACAACCTTAGGGCACCAGATACAGAGTATCCCTCAGACTTAATTGCTCGAGTCACTAAACCTTCAATTCTAATAGTTTACATATAGTTTTCCTCTCATCATGTGTAATGTCTCTGTCTCTTAGGCTTTCTATACAGTCCATGTAACAAGTTTTCGAATCGGTGGCTCCCAAACCAGATGGCTTTAGGGCACCAGGTGTAAAACACCCTGCAGACTCTACTTACTCGAACCACAAAGGCCACATATATCGACTAGATAAGAAGATGATCTCCTTCGTTATCCTTTTCGTGAAGAGACTCAAACATTTCAACTCGTGTCTGAGTTCCACTACTAGGACTCACGAAGACATCAACAACTAAACGTAGCTCTATTCCCCGACAACGGCACCAAAATTTGGTTGCTATTTTTAGAGATGCATATTTTTAAAACAATATTTTCAATGAAATCAAGGGAAAATCATCAACCAAAGATATAAAAATCCGACTTTCCACAGAAGTGGTGAGTACGGGTCGAATCCACAAAGAACGAGATACTTCTGAATTAATTCTAAAATAACACTTTATTAATATAACAAGGTTTACAATCTATGTCAATATTACAATTTAAATCAAATTACAATCTAAACTATGAAAATAAACTAAAATAGGAGGCTAAGTCTTCTGCAGGTCTCTAGGGGCAAAATTGTCTTTTCACCACAAGTGCAGTTGCACTTTATAATTGAATTACACTTGTGAACCTGTTCTAACTTATCAACCTACACAATAAAAACACAAAGTCAGTAACTAAATCAATAATTAATCTAAATTACATCTACAACTAATGTTAAACGAATTCTACAATTAAACTATAATTAAATAAACATAAAACAATAAAATTAAACTGTCTAATTAAACTAACTAAGTAAATCAACTCTAAATACTGTTAATACACTAACTATAATGTTAGAAAACACTAAAACTACATGAAATCAAACAATTAAATAAAAGACTGTTTTGTCCCTAAAGAAGGCAAAAATGGATTCTGATAGCTTTTCGCAATTTACAGTTTTGAGAGAACAAACAATTTCCAACATTCATGAAATCACTTCTATTATGTAAAATACAGATTCAAAAAAACTGACACATTTTACAGATTTGAAAAATACATTCTGGATCTCCAGATCTAAGCGTTTCAAAATCGGGATAGTCTGGGAAATCGCAGGACCCGAAATTTGAAAATCCGAAAAAGCTGTTTTCATAAAATGCTTAAAAACCAGACCAAATCAACTCGGATCGAGCTGAAATTTGGTCTGCAGACAGTTAACATACAGATGTAAATAATAGAAAAATAATTTCTAGAAAACTCGATAAAAATCTACATGAAATGATGAGTGCACAATCGGGTAAAAATTAGGGTTTTGGTTCAGTGCACTATTCATCTATTTGAATCCACAAATGCATTTACACATTAAATCATACTGCAAAACAGTCCTAAGCTATTCTAAAATACTGCTAAACTACAACAAGGACAACAATTAAGCTAATTAAATAAAATTAATAAAAAAACTAATCTAAGTACACGATAATTCTATTCTAACCTAACGTAAGATCTTATTCTAATTAAACTACCTAAACACATGAATCAAACTAAATCTAATATACCTAACTAATATAATTAACTAACTAACTAATTAATCTATGGTTAGTTCTAAAACCTAATTAAGACCACTAACAACCTACAATTAGATTAACTATAGTTAGGAACTAACTAATACTTAGAGTTTAATTATCTACTAGGGTTACATGGTACGGCTAGGACAGATAGGTTTAACTAAGGCTAAGGTTAACTAATTAGGCTAGCTAATCAACTAAGGGTAAGACTAACCAAGGTTCTAGGATCGGTTGGGATTAGGTAGGGTTAACTAAGGTTTGGACTAAGGTTTCACTACCTACTAGGGTTGACTAATAACTTAGGTTAGCTAGGGGCGGTTAAGGGTATTAGGGTTATAATAACTAGAACTAACTACTAACTAAGGTTAGTTAGGGTGAACTACAGTTATACTAGGGTGTCGGTTATGGATAGTACTTGAGTTACACGCCACCCTAGGGTAACTATATTAACTAAGGTTTTAACTAACTAGGGTCTACTAAATTAGGGTTAATAGAGTTTAACTAATTATGCTAGCTACTAACTATGGTTTGTTGGGGTAACTAACTATCTACGGTTAGTAGTTAATTAACTAAGTTAATTACCTAAGGTCAAGCACTAACTAAGGTATACAATAACTAGGGTTAGCTAATTCATAAATATAATATCAATACCTACCTAAATGGACACACACGATTTTCTAAAACCTAAGCTAAGACAAATCTTACCAAGTTAATTAACACCTAATCAATGCTAATTCCTAACTAAGCAAGTCATGACAAGGGCTTATAAAAGGTAGAACATGCATTTGGTAGGGGCCAACTCCTTTATTTCTTACCTTAATGGCACAATTGGAAAGTCTTCCACATCCAAAAACCGTCCAACCCATTAGGCCATACATTTTTAATCCTTTTCTTTAAAAGCAATAAAGCTCATTTGAAAACCTTTCCTAAAACACCCAAAACACGATTTTGGGAGGTTTTAAAAGATGATGGAGCATTTAAAGCTTTACCAAAATTGTGTAAGCATGTTTTGGAAAGTCATTTGAATTTCCAATGGGTTTTCCTCATTTGAAAATGTAACTCTTTTACAAATTGGATGGATACAATGTATCAAAAGCTTTCCTTTAATGAAATTCACAATTTTGGGACGCTACCCTTCATACCAAATTCATATTCCAACAATAAAGACCTCATTGCCCCTTAACTAAATTAATTAGTAGATCTATTCTAAGTTAAACTAACTACATTTAGTCTATACACACATAATCAAAGGGACATGAATAGGAAAAACGACTTTGGAAAATCTATTGAACTAAACCCTATAATAAAAATTGACATTCTATATTAACTACATTAGCCAAAACGAAAATCATTTTTTTTTCATCTCAAATTCAAATCAAACTTCAAAGTTTAATTCAACTTTGAAATTCCAGATTCTCTTTCAGGATTCGATTTCAAAACTCAAATCAAAATCAATTTCAAAGTCCAATTTGACTCTGAAATTTTGAATTCATTTTATATTCAAATTTTCAGTTCAAAAGTCAACTTCAAAGTTCAGATTAAACTTTAAAGTTTCTGATTCATCTTCTGATTCAATATCAAGTTTGTTTTCTTATCTTCAAATTCAAAATTTGAGATTGATCCTGAATCTCAAAATTTAAATCTCCTTAAAGTTTTCAATTCAATCTGGGTTTTCAAAAACCCAGATCCATCTTCAAAAGTCCCATTTGGACTTTCAAATCCAAAGTTAGATCCCAATCCCAACTTTGATCCAGATTTCCAAATGCAATCTCCACTTTTGGATCTCAGACTCCATATCCAAAATCCACTTTAGGACCCAGAACCCAATTTTATCCTGGATCTCAGATTTCAGATCCAAATTCCATTTAGGATCCAGAATCCAACTTCATCTTGGATCTTAGGCTTCAGATCCAAAATCTATTTTAGGATCCAGAATCCAACTTCATCTTGGATCTCAGATTTCAGATCCAAAACACATTTTAGGATCCAGAATCTAATTCTATCTTGGTTCTCAGACTTCAGATCCAATTTCCATTTAGGATCCAGAATTCAACTTCATTATCAGATCTCAGATTTCATATCCAAATCCCATTTAGAATTCTAAATCCAATATCATCTTGGATTCTAATTCTATTTAGGATCCAGACTTTGGATACAAATTCCATCTTGAATTCTAGATTTCAAATCAAATTCTATTCCCAATTCCAACTTTCAAATCCAATTCCGTTTTATCCCAGATTTTAAAATCCAAGTTTATCTTAATTCCCAAAATTCTAAAAACCAATTCTGTTTCTCAATTCTATTTGGATTTCTCAAATCTCTTTCTGATTTCAAACTTCAAAGCTAGAATTCAATATCATTCCAAATATTCATTCCTTCTCCTAGATTCAAATTCAAACATTCTAATTCAAAGTCCATTTATGAGTTTGAAACTTCTTTTCTTCTCCTTTTATCTCAACTTCAAAATCATTTCTTTCAAAGTCTAGATTTATTCTTCCCAAAACCCTGATTATTCCAAAAACTTAGAACTTTAAATCTTAAAGTTCTAAGTTAGAAGTCATTTCTTCACCCTATTATCAAATTCATCTAAAAAATACTTGGGGATTTCCAAATCATTTTTTTTGAAAAGAGCATACATCCTTGCATTGCACAAGCATGATTCTTTGTGCATTTAGACTTAGGATAAATTCTTAGATGATATTTTAGTAAAGCAAAGAGACATAAATTCGACCCTTGGTTCGATTACCCCTGGTAAAGGCGCCAGGAATGGTCGAACCTTGTACCGCCGAGTGAATCCCGTCTCCCGATTTTCCCGTAAATATTTCAAAACGGAGGTGAGTTATTTTCTTAAAATCTTCAAAATTAAGGTCAAGTGAGACCCCGCAAAATAGTTCTTCTTCTCTTCTTTTCTTTTATCTTCTCTCTTCTTTTCTTTCTTTTATTTTCTCCCTTCAAAAAAGAAGGAAATAGAGGTTGGAAAGGGAAAGAGAAGAAAGAGAGAGAAACACCAAGAGAGGAAAAATTTTGCGATGATCACAGTATGGATACAAAGGTGCTACTGTAAGTGGTAGTTGTGAAGGGTGATAGGTTTGTGTAACAAAAAGTGAAAGGGTGCAAAAGAAGTTAAATATTGTGTAACCAATAGTGTGCAGCTGGGAGTGAAGTATGTGATTGCATGATGCAAGGTGTAATAGGAACTGATGAGGAGGTTACGGCTATGAAGATAATAGGTGATATGTTGTTGTGGGTGAAAACGCACAGGAGGTAGAATGGCTATAACTGGGGGTTAGTGTGAGAAGGTAAATATGAAGGGTGTTGGGAAGATGCTATGACTTGGTGTGATGGAAATGTAGCAGATGACATATGCCAAGAAAGTCTGCTATAGCTAAGTATTGAGGTAAGGCAACAATACATTTTCTCAAAGACAGGTATACTGTAAATATAGGATATATTTACAGTATAGCTGCTACTTGAAACCCAGGTTTGTTGTGAGATATGTAACGATTAATGAGCATTGTTCAGCTGAACTGGCAGTCACATGTTATTACCAGCACATTAATTATATAGGCCAAAGTGAGAGATACAGTGTATGCTAAAACAAGAAATAAAAGAAGATCGTAATGAACCAAATATATTTAAATAATATAATGGACATTTAAACGAAGAAATAGAAAGACAGTGAAAATAACACCTTAAAGCAAAAGGGTAACTTTGTATTATATATGTTGGCCTTAAATCCAATGGGCGACAATACTATTGCAAAATATGTGGCCTCAATACTGCTACAAACAACTTGATGACACACAATCAGCTTTCAATAACTCAAGAAGGCTAGGAGAGTAGAAAACGGAGTTGTGAAAACAGAGAGGATGAGAAAAAAATTTCTTACAGTAAATAAGCTATGATATTACAGAGGGATTATCACTAATATAGAATACAACTATGTTTATTGTATAAACTAAGATAAACTAAGCATCTTGGAAATTACATGAACCAGCATCAATTATGTCAAATCCTACAAGATGCAGAAATCTGAATTAGGCTAACATAAGATGCAAAAAACAGAAAAACGTGAAATGGTAAGACTAACCTAAGATGCAGAAAATGTGAGAAATTAAAGATAACAAAAGATGCAGAAAAAACAGAAAGAAAGAAGAAAAAAAAAATTTGAAATGTCAAAGAGGAAAGAGGTAATGTAACAGTAGATGGGCTATAGATATGATGCACAACAGGAAAAAAAATAGAATCCTGCTATTATGCTGAAAATAAAATAATAAATGGACATTCACCTTACGTTTACTCCAGCTAACAAACTGCAAACAAGATTTTGATTTAATAGAATTGAACGAAAGTATAGTAAAATCATAGCTTTGCATTACCTTGTAGATCCCCTGCACCCGATGAAGTTGTAACCAATGATGATAGGGTCGATCTTCTTCTGTTGGACTGAAGGAAATGTGTAAAATGAAACACAACACCAACCTTAATTCGATAGATGCTGAAAGGAGAAGAGTCCTCCTTCTGGATGGTATGCTTGCAGCAGATATTTTGGGGGTTTCCTGCAACAAATGGATCTGCAGCCAGCAAGTGAGGGCCGATCCTCTGCTATTGGGCTGAAGGAAAGGGGAAGGAAGCCTTGCTGAATCTCCGGCACCAAATGAGACGTCCCACAGCCCACCTAGAGTTGAAGGGCTTGAAGCCTCTCACGCTGGATGGAAGAGACCTGTGATAAGAACAAAGGAAAAAAATTAATCGGCCTCCCCTCTTTCCATCCCCAAATCCCCTTTTTAAAGATTTTGAACCTCCTTCTAAAAAAAAAAAATCACCGTTTTCCTTTTGAGTTTCGTTACAGTTTTTGAAACTTTTGAAACTGAAATTTTGAAAATCTTCTGTTTTGGAGGGGGACGAAATCTTAGGTTTTTAAAAATTTTGGGTTCATTTACCTAAGGTTTAGGTAAAATGAATTTTTTTAGGAAAGTTTGGTTGTGGTGCCATCTTAGGCTGTTCTTAAAAAAAAAAAATAGTGAAACGAAAATGGGAGGTTTTAGGGAAATGCCACCTCAACCAGTTTTAAAATCCTTTTGAAAATAAAGTTTTATTTTGTTTGGCAAATCTCTTATTTTCAAGTGGGGCGCCACATGTGTGTGGGCCCACTAACTAATTTAGAAGATAAATAACATTAAAAAAAATAAAAAAAAAGAGGAATTTACAAAATTGGTGCCATCTCCGGGTGGACCCCGCTTGAAAATAAGAAACATACCTGAGAGTCTGAGTGTGATGCTAGTTCAAGGCGGGTCCCACACCATTTATTTGAAAATAAAAAGCGGAAGAAATAACTTCTTTTTGGAATTTTTATAATACGAGATAAAACTTTGTCTTTTTTCAAGAATTTGGAAGAAAAATTGTTTTTCAGGACAAAAATATGTATATAAAGAAAATGCAAAAATTTTGTAAAAGAAATTTAAAGTCTTTTTGCAAAAAGTTTTGAGATAAAATCTTCTAAATATAAAATTATGTCTCCTGACGAAATTTGAAAATCAATATTAAAATATTGAGATTATTTTCCTGAGAAAAACTTTTTGTAATTCAGAGTCCTGAGGGTAAAATGGGAAGAATTGGCAATTTAGAAAACCCAGGGTTTTGAAATCAATTTTGAAAAGTTTAAAACTCAAATCTGGATTGACAATTTTGAAATCGAGAGTTTTGGACCTCGAAGTGACATGTTGTGCAATGAAATGATATGAAATATTCATGCAATGCTATGCAAAGACATGTTTCAAGAAATACTACTCTGAATCAGAAACGGGAAATTCTAGTTTTTTTGTCAAGAGTAAAATTTTGAAAGTTTGCAGTTTTGAAGGTATTTCTGAGCCTGAATATAAAAATTTTGAGACTCAAGAATGAAATTTAGGACTTTCTGTAAGGTTCAATCTCAGAAAATGACCATTTTGCCCTTTATTGATTCCAAAGAACTGAAATGTGATGATTGAGGGCGATGTCAGGGAGGTGAGTGAAAATTTGGGGTGTTTACAGGATCAAACTTTCTTTTCCCAATTACACTGGGGCATTTTAAAGTTTTGTTCTGTATGCAGGCAGGATAAACAAATCTCTCATTTTACACACTTGTGCATTCATGTGCATCAATTTGCATTCATTTGCATTCAACTGCATTAATATCAAATTGGTCAGTATTGGGATTTCAACAAACAGTCCCATCACAATTCCTAATTGTTATTCAAAATTGAAAGACAATCATTAGCACTGAACCAAAATTCAGTGCTCGAACTGGTATTATTTCAAAATCTAGTGCTCGAACTAGTATCATTTCAAAATCCAATGCTCGAACTGGTGTATTTTCAAAAATCCAGTGCTCGAACTAGTACATTCTCAAAATCCAGTGCTCGAACTGGTACATTTTCAAAATCCAAATTTCAAGTTGATTTGTATTTTTCCTTTGAAGATTCAAGTTCCGACTCGGGTTTTCCCTCAAATTATTTTTCCTTTGAAGATCCGAGTTCCGACTCGAGTTTTCCTTTAAAGTATTTTTCCTTTGAAGATCCGAGTTCCGACTCGGGTTTTCCTTCAAATTATTTATCCTTTGAAGATCCAAGTTCCGACTTGGGTTTTTCATCAAAATTATTTTTCCTTCGAAGATCCGAGTTCCGACTCGAGTTTTCCTTCAAATTATTTCTCCTTTGTTGATCCGAGTTCTAACTCGAGATCTCTTTAATTTGTGCGAGCTCTGACCCGAGCTCTTCATTCTCCTTTGTTGATCCGGGTTCTGACTCGTGATCTCTTTACTTTATTTGAGCTCTGACTCGAGCTTTTTATTCTCCTTCATTGATCCAAGTCACTTCGATCTTCAGATTAGTCAATCTCTCAAATTTGACCTTTTGTCCACCAATTTCCAATTTAAATCTTCGGATCATTCAAATTCTCAATTTCGGCTGTCAGGTCATCCAATTTCCAATTTTGACCTCCGCGTCACATAAGTTCGACCTTTGAGTCAACCAATTCTCAATTTCGACCGTTAGGTCATCCAATTTCAAACCTTCGGGTTATCAATTCTATCTCAATCATTTTTGACCTGCGGGTCACATTTGCCAATCATGGTTGTATTCATTACGCCCATTGGCTCAATATCCAAATTTCAATCATTTTCTCTTGCGAAAGACCTTTTTAGGGAGAGTTCGAGGGAGCTCGTTCTTTTCACATGCTATCCAATTCGTTCACTTAGCCCCTTTTTAGGGAGAGTTTGAAGGGACTCGCGTCTTCTTGAACTGTTTGCAAAACAATTTCTAATTTCACACAAGGAACCCTTTTATAGGGAGAGGCTCGATGGAGACTCGCTTTTCTTGTGGCCCCCCAATTTTCCTACTAGGCCATTTTCGTTATGAAGGACCCTCTTTTCAAGGAGAGTGTGATGGACACGTTCCTTCATGACCCAATTTTCTGACCTCATTATTATCGGCCCCCTTTCCATAAGAGAAGCCTAATATTAGGGAGCTTTGACAAAAGCTCAATTTCTCTTCAAAAGTTCGTTTTGCAAACACCTCCTCTTCAGGGAAGAGAGGAGTAATTTCCATTTCCCATTCAGGTAAGGGCTAAGCCTGAGTCTTCTCCTTTGGGGAAAGGAGAGGATAATTTTTCTCACGGATGCGTTGAACCGGACCTCAAATGCTCTCTTTCACCAAGGATTTCAAGAAAATTTTGTTAATATGTCAATCAATTTCTTGTTGATTTAAAAAACTTTATTACAGAAATTTTTACCTCAGAATACCTTCAGCATTACTTCCAAAAGGGAAAAACTTTTGTGAAAAAGAGATTCAAAATTCAAACTTTTATATTGGCCAACCAAAAGGATGAAGGATAAATCCTCGATATGGCCAACAAAGAAAATTCAATGTTATTGCAAAGCCATAAATGATTGATATTGATCGCAGTTATGGCACATCTCTAAAGACTATTCTTGTAAAAATGAGGCAGTGGAAATATATTGAGCGCTAGAAAAAGAGAGAATTCACCCAAGCCCTGTCTCCTCAAAATCACCTAAGCTGGAATTAAATATCCACAAAAGGGATCTCTCAATTGTCGTCAAGATGAAGGCGAATTAAGCGAGTAGACCCCCGAGGCCAAAGAAGATTTGAAACATCTCCAAGATGACGGAGTTTGCGACGAATCCTTCCAGGGAAAGTCCAAAGCACTGTTGAGTTGAAGGCAGATACGATGAACCTCCCGACAATCCCCAAAAGATATTTAAGTGCCACTATCATCCAGAGATCTCCAACCAATGAGCCAACATTATCAACATAACCCTTGGAGCAAAGAAGGATCGGAACATCTCCAAGTTGAAGGAGTTTGAGACGTACCCTTCCAAAAAGAGAGCAAGAGAGGAAAAAGAAAGAGAGAAAAGTCAGGACATCTCCAAAATAAAGGATGATGTAACAAACTCTCCTGAAGCCCAAAAGAGTGCAGAAAGATTATCATGAGAGAAGCTCCCAGGATATCAAACTGCCAAATCTATCAAGAATCTCCTTTAAATTTGTAAAATTCTATTATCAATATCCTTTCATCAATTGCTTTCATAATATCAAATTCTCTTTCCTGTTCATATCAATGAAGTTGATAGCTTCCTTAAAGAAGGTCAATTGCAAGCAATTTGGATTCCAAAATCTTGAGTCAACGAAGTCAATCTCGTTCGGAGGTAATACTTCTGGTAGAAAAGAAGGAATATTTTTGCAATAATGCATACCGTTTTCAAATACTTTGAATCAACAACAAAATTCTTAATATTTTGATAATATTTTATGGCTATCCTGATGTGAAGTGAGATCTTGATATCCGTTTTTGATACATCCTGACACCAATTTTCAATCCCTCTTTAGGACTTGATTACGGGAGTTTTCAAGATTCCTTCCCTTCTTTTATAATCTGAGCGCATGGGCTCTCAGATTCGCAAACTTCCCTGTGTCCCCACTGTCCCGCCGTAGACAGTTCAATTTTGGTTCCATCCAGGTTAAGGGTACAAACCTGAGGTATTTCATTTGATGAGGTATTTCATTTTCTGTCTCATCCAGGTTAAGAGCAAAAACCTGAACTTCACCACCGTGAAGCAAATCTTTCCTCTTCATTCTCTATTTCATATCTACCATCTTCACCAGGCTAATATCTCTATACCCAGTCAGGTCCTTCTAACTGGGGCATTTTGTTTTTAGCCCAAATTTGGTATGTTTTTCTTTGCCACTAAGCTCGGCCACCAGCCGGCATCTCTAAACACCTCAAATTTTCACTCACCTCCCCGACACTTCCACTAGTCGTCATGATCTATCCTCTCAAATCATCAGAAGGGCAAAATGGTCATTTTCTGAGATTGGACCTTGCAGAAAGTCTAAAATTTCATTCCCGATTCTCAAAAATTTCTCTATTTAGGCTTAGAAATATCTTCAAACTGCAAATTTTCAAAATCCTATTCTTGACAAGAAGCTAGAATTTCCAATTCCTGATCTAGAGTGGCATTTCATGAGACATGTCTTTGCATATCACCGCATGAGCATTTCATATCATTTCACTGCACAACATGTCATTTTGAGATCCAGAACTCCTGATTTTCAAAATTATCAATCCAGATTCGAGTTTTAAATATTTCAAAAGTGATTTCAAATCCCTGGTTTTTTCAAAATAGTCAGTTTCCTTCGTCTTAACCCCCAGGACTCCGAATTACAAAAGTTTTCTCAAGAAAACAATCTGGATAGTTTTTTATATTGATTTTCAAATCTCGTCAGTTAGAAAGAAGGGGGCACAACTTTAAATGTAGAAGATTTTATTTCAAACTTTTGCAAAAAAGACTTTAAATTCCTTTACAAAATCTTTGTATTTTTTTAGCATTTTGCCCTGAAGGACCATTTTCTTTTTAAAATTTTGAAATTAAGCCAAATTTTACTTCATATTTTCTAAATTAGCCTAGTATAAAAATCCAAAAAAAAAAAATTATTTTGCTTTTTTTTATTTTAAACAAATAATGTTGAACCCGCCTTGATGTGGCGTCACACTCAAATTCTCAGGTATTTCTCTTATTTTCAAGTAGGGCCCACCCTGAGGTGGCACCAATTTATAAAACCCTTTTTTTCATATTTTTATTTTACAAAATAACCAGTGGTCCCACGCATAGGTGGCACCTCACTAGATCTCCCTGCAGAAAAAAAGCAAATAAAATCTTATTTCAAAAAGTTTTATTTATTTATTATTTTATCTGGCTGAGGTGGCACCACCTTAAAAAAAAACCATTTACTCATGTTTTTCCCTTTTATTTTTACCTTTTCAGCTCCCAAACAGTGCCACCATAAAACCCTAAAAGAGCACTTTACCTAAGCTTTAGGTAAATAAACCAAAAATTGTTGCAGGCAAAGAAGTCGTTCCCCTTTTCAAACGGCTATTTTTCAAAACATTTCAAAATTCTGTTTTAAAAGGTTTTCAAATCCTCGCTAAATTAGTTGAAGAAATCGAGGGGAAAAGGCTCAGTTTTTGGGGGAAAAAGAGGAGATCGATCATTAAAAGGCCACAGGGGATATCCCAAAAAGGGAGATCCGATCTGCGACTTCATTTTCCATTCCCCCCTTTATCGTTGCTCTTCCTCTCCTCCCATCTGAGGATTCTCCCCCATTTCTCGTGAACCCCCTCACAGATTGCTTCCACCATCACCCAACGGAGGAGCCAAGGGATTCGGAAAATCTGCAAGGCACAGAAGGAACACCATCTCCTTGCCATCGACCCTAGAGATTGAGCATCTTTTTCTCTATAAACAAATCTTCAAGGGCCAGCTTCCAGGAGGAGTATAGTCCACACAATCAGGTAAGGAGATATCATATGTTTGCTATTTTGAGAATCATACATCATACTCAGGCTGCATATCGCAAATCCATTGCATTAATCAATGTGATTTGCATTCCTAGTCGCCTCCATCATTGATGATCGATGATGCCTTGCGATGACATCATCGATCTATCTGAACATCATATTTTGACTGAATTACTTCCTCTCTTCGCATGGCTTAAATTTTTTTTTCCTTGATGGTTTTCGCATCACAAGCATTATAGAACAACATTTTCCTGTCACTCACTGTTTTTTTTTTAGGATCATGTTTGTGTCATCACATCTAGCATATCATTGATTTCATTTTGAGGATTTCCACCACAAGAAAATGTCGATTTCATCAGGATTTCTGCTAAATAAAACCCCTTTTTGACCTTCTGTTCATACATGGCATGTCCTCTGTTATAACCTTATATATATATATATATATATATATATATATATATATATATATATATATATATATATATATATATATATATATATATTTGAATCTGGTGGTTTTCACACTCTCCCCATCGTCTCATATGCATTCTGTTTTGACATCAACCTTGCTTAAATATCCTGCATCTTGCTAATGTCTGCATACGTATCCGACTTTGATGGAGTATGTGCATTTCATCGCATCAAGCGATACCCGCAAGGGTTTATCGTACAACAAATAGTGCCAATTAACTTAGGCACGACATCTATAGCCATTAGCAACCTCAATCATGTTTCAATTTTCAGCATCCTCATCGGTTCAAAACGATAAATATAACATGTATCTCTTTTGTATGTCTTAGGTAGTTTAGTTCCTCTCACAGTGTGGTTTAACAAATTGTTACCCATAGTCCCTGTTTGGAACAACCATGTGGTTCAAAAATTCTGATAGTCAATATGCACCCATTCAATATGTATCTGGATATTCTGTACACATTAGCATTGGTTTGTTGTGTAAGTCCGATCTACTATAGATCATATGGCATGATTAGCGTAAACACTGTGTTGTGCGTACTGTAATTGTAAGAGCAGGCTGCGAGTGATAGTTTGAGCATATTATGAGTAGAGGAGAACATATATTGTGGTAGGACCATGAGTGTTGTATTCTGAACCTGTTATAGTCATAACATTGTTAAACCATGCTGTATACCCTACCATGTTTACTAATCAGCATTCATCTCATATATATTGTCTATTTTGGTTATTTTGTGTAGCGATTAGCGCCAATAATGTTGCATTCCCTAACAGTCTGTACACATGTATCAATGTCTCCGGACATATCATCCAGTGATAGCATAACCTGTATATTCAGCACTCCCATTGTCACCGCTGAACCTTTATTATACCTTCACACTTGTGAACACCCCAGATTTTTCAAAATGTTGTAAATATTCCCTTTTTGCTCCTGATTCCATTTTTTGAGTAATTGAGTCAATTTTGAATCTAAATTCCAGTTTATTTCTCAGATTTTGTTGAAATTAAGTTCATTTTATACATCTGGCTCAGTTTCGGATCCAGATCCGGGTAAAAGATCCAAATCTGAACATTATTGTCCAAAATTTCAAATTAAAATTATAAAAATACCAAAAATAGTTTTGAATAACTCGGACAGTCCATCTGGCATCCACTTGGATTCATTACCCTATATTTCCCAATTCGAGGTCAAAAACTCAAAAATCTTCTCAAATTTTGAATCCAAACTCATTTGCTGAAGGAGTCAAACCCAAATTTTTAGAAAACCCCCCTTTTTGTAAAATTTTATCAAAAATACAAAAAAAATTATGTATATAGTCTTGTCCCTCGTATTGCTTAGGTTTTAGGGTTTTATTTCTGAAATAAAAAAAATAAAAATAATAAAAATCAGAAAATACCGAGAAAAAGAAAAGAAAAAAATCAAAATAGTAAAAATTGCAGAAAAATGGTTTTAAAACCCGTTTTTAGGAATTTTTTTAGAGACCCCTTTTTGGAAAACTCTGGAAAAAGCGCTTTTACAACCCAAGAGAAGACGAGTTAGGGTTTTGGGACCCTCTCTCTTGCCTTCTTCCTCACGCTCGCTCCTCTCCAGAACCTTCTTCCCCTCCTGCTTACAATCGCCGACCATAAGATCATCCCTCCTCTTCTCATCCACCCTTCATCTCCAACTTCCTCCATCTGCTTCATCCTTCATGGATCATCCGTTGATCTCTAACCTCCACCTTCCGAATGATTCTTCCTCCTCTATAAAAACAGGCACAAAGGAAGGGGTCGGGGATCGATAAGCTTCATCATCCATTCATCACTTCTGTTCCCGCACACCTTTCTCGATCGATTGAAGGAAAAAGTTGACCCTCCCCTAGCAAAGGGCATTGCTCCTTTCTCCGAGTGAGGTCCAACTATCAACAGTTGAGGAGTTCCACGAAAAAAAAAGGGAAGGGAATCCCATCCTTCATAAAACTCTGCAAACTACAGTAGGAGTCCTTCATCTTCTTTCTTCATAGTCATTTTTTTTCTTTTACTGGTTTTCCTTATCGCCCCTCTTTCCTCTATATTTTCATTTCTTCTTTTGTTTATTGTTTCAGTAAAGCACCTCTCCGGTAACATCGATTTGCTTGTAGCAAAATCAGACCACCGATGTGCGAAATTAACGGAATCAGTGTGTTCCAACATCTTAATTTCTTGCTTGCATTATGTTTTTTTTTGTTTTGTCTTGATTTCAGTATCGATTAGTTATAAACTCTTCATTTGTTTCCTCTCTGAATTTCAGTCGCTATTCCTGTTTCTTTCTTGTTTTAATCTGATTTCAATCTTGTTATAATGTTTGTTGGTCTTGGCTCCCGCTCTTATTTTATTTTATTTTGATTTGATTTCTGTCTCCAATTGGCTTTGAATCTTGATTCCTGTTTTCCTTGCTTTGAAGTATAAGGGATTCCTGGTGTCAGATTGAGTAAGTTGTTTGATGGCTGGTCAAGCGAACTCCAGTAATCAAATACTAGAAGCCTTATCTCCTGTTCGTGGCATTCTTGCCATCATTTCGATCTATCGTTCCATGGAGTTTGATTATCTTTCGGCCCCATTTTAATAACCTGAACCTCCCCCCTGTTACAATCCCTTTTCGCATTTTTTTTATTGCATATATAGCTTAGCATTTGCTTTTCATTCTTTTGCTGCATCATATTTCTTACTTACGTCTTGTTTATCACGTCTTACTGTTTGTGATCTGTGTTTAGCATTAGGATGGGTGCACCCTTGTTATCATCGCAAAATTTTTTTCCCTCCCTTGCGAGAGAGAAACAAATTTCGCGAGTCAAACTCAACCAAAGTTTTGAAAATTGTTTTGAAAATTTACTCACCTCCGTTTTGAAAATTAGCGGGAAAATTCCATGGAATGGGATCCGCCTGTCGATACGAGGTTCAACCGTTCCTGGCGCCTTTACCAGGGGTAATTGAACCAAGGACCAATTATGTGCTTTAACTTGACTCAAATATCTAAATTATGCTCTATTTTTCCTAGAATACACAAAGAATCAGGCTTGTGCTATGGAATTTTGAAAAGATGCAAGTTGGAGAAAATATGATGTTTGCTTTGGCAAATATGCTTGAAAAATTATTGGAAAAGTACTTGAAATTGGAATTCCTGGGAAAATCATTAAATTTCATTGGAAATCAGAAAATGGATTGGAAAATGAATTCTCAGGAAGACTTGAACTTTGAAAAATCGATTTTGAAATTTGGAATTGCTTTTATGAGAAAATGGATTTGAGAATTCTGAAAAAAATATAAGAAATTCATTGGAAAAGGACTTTTGAAATGAAAAATGGATTCTCAGGAAACTGGGTTCTTAGGAAAATAGGAAATCTGAGAAAATCGATTATTGAAAACTTGGGATTTTGAAATTTGAGAATTTTAAAACATTGAAAAATCTTGATTTGAACTTGGGAAATGTTTTTAAATCTCATTTGAAAGTTTAGAATTCTGAGAAAATCTAATCCTGAGAAAGACTTGGAAATTTTTTAGAGAATTGATATTTTTTTAAATTGAATTGGGAAATGAATTTGAAAATCATGCAATTTGAATGATATGAATGAATGAATATGAATTTGAAAGAGAATTTCAATTGAGAAATTGAGAAATCCTTTTGAATTTTTGAAAAATGCAGTGCATTTTTGAAGTTAGCCTAAGTGTGTAGGCTGAATGTGGTTAATATGAAGATCATAAATCTTGGTTTTCTTCGTATTCTGACTATGGCCATAAATACGAATCCCACCGAGTTTATAAACTCCGTAAGAGCTTGTGCATGTGCCATTCGTGTAAACCATAGTGGATTTGAAATAAATGCACATGAATCATACATCAAATATCGAAATTTGTATAAATTAAACTATATGCAATGCAGCCCTATTCTAAGCAGAAAAGTAACTCTTATTCCAAATTATTACATTTGAGGTTACATTGAATTGAAAAAAAAAAAAAATAAAAGCTAAGTCTTCTTCTTGAATGTTTCTGCAAAACTAGAAAACAAGGTTAGCACAAAAATGTAGGTTTTTCTGAATTTATCCGAAAATATGGGAAATTATCGGATATTATTCAGATATAAACCCAAATTCATACCCCCTTTAATATAAACATGATAAATAATGAATAAATTTCGAAAATAAACTTGAAAATTCGAAATTGGGGTCAAAATGACCAAAATACCCCTGATGACCTTGAAATCAGGGTTTTCTGAAAGAATTTTTATAAATTTTGGAATTTTGAAAATCAAATGAAATAAATCAAACATAATATGATAAAATATGATGATATGCATGAAATTTTGGATAATTCGAAATTGAAATTTCGAAATTTATGTCAAAATGACCAAAATACCCCCGATAACAAGACTATGGCCTTGAAACCAGGGTTTTCTGAAATAAATTTTGCAAAATTGAAAAATATGAAATGCAAAGGAGATTGAAATTAACCCTAATATGATTCTACATGCTTATGTACATGATAAAAACCCTAAAATGGCAAAAATATCATAAAATATCAAATTTAATCTGATTTTCGCCTGATTTTCGCCTGATTTTCACTTTTGAATTTAAAGATAAACTAACACATGGAGCAAATGAACTTGGAATTAAACCAAATTTGGCATGGACACCTAAAATAACCCTAGAAACATAATGCAGCTCGAAAATCTAATTTTTTGTATTTTTAAATATGGAAATTCAAATAAAAACCCTAAATTTTATGATTTTTGCCTAAAATGTTGATTCTAAAGGGGGATTTAGGATATCAAATTTCCATAAAAATTTCCCAAATTTTATGGGGTGACAGAGGACAGTAAGTAAATGATTTTTTCCTTTTACACTTTCTGGTTGACCTATGGTCGGAGCAGTGCCACTCCGGCAAGTCGGATCGGAATCCGACGACTCTAGGATTTAGGGGAAACAAACAGGTTTCAGTAGAAAATGTGGGAAAAATAGTAAACAGATGGGAAAAAGACTGAAATTGTGGGAAAATGTTCTTGACAAACAAAGTAAGATTTTATGTTTTGAAACCATTGGGATTCTGGTTATTGTTTGGAAAATGTCATACTCTTATTAGAGACCTAAATCTCTGAGATTTCTGGACATTGGAATCTGTTAGACAGAAAAGTAAAATCCGGGAAAAATAATGAAACAGATCCAAAAATTCCCAAATTTTGTAAAATGACAGTAAATTATGTTAGGAACAACTTTTATGTTGAAAGTTGTTGCAGAACAGTTATGGATTGGATGGACTTGGTGTATTAGAGTCTATCTATACCCTGACGAAAGAAAATCGATATTTTCCCAGGGGTCTGAGAAACATGAAATGATAACTGGACTTTGTCAAAATAATAAACATGAAATGATAACTGGACTTTGTCCAAAATCAAAACCTATAAATTATCTAAGCAATTATTAACAAAATAGAATGAATCCTTCATAAAACAATGAAATTAATTAACTAAGATGCTCAATACATGGGATCTACATGAAAGTCATGCTGAAACACACACACAAAAAAAAACAAGTAAATAAATAAAAAAAAATAAAAAGGAAAAGAAAAGGAGATACACAATCTATTTTATGTAGGCTTTTGGATCAAACAGTTTCATCCATGGAAAGGATGAGATGTCATATCCAATTGGATCCAGCCTTAACATGGCTTCACAGCAAAAAATAAAAAATAAAAAAATAGAAAATCCTCTCTCTAATGGTAAACATTAATGAAACTTGATGAAATATATATATGAATAAACAAGGGAAATCGATGAGAGGATGGAATTTGTGGACTTACCTTGGGTTTACCCTTGCACCCACCGAAGATGGTTGTGATGGAATCAACCGAAGATGGCTGCAAATTGGACTCGAAACGCCTCCAAGGTTGGTTGAAGGATGAAGGCTTGGAGCGCCGGATGGAAGTGGTGGTGCATTGGAAGATGATGAAGCTACTTTGAAAGAAGCTGGAGCAAAATAGACCAACTACTAAGAGGGTTGCAGACTGCTGTTGGAAGATGAGGATGTTGGCTGAAGCAAGGTGAAGATGTTGTGTGCTGCTGCAAGGAGAGGTGGTGAAGGCTGCTTCTGGATTTTGTTGAAGGTGGAGCAATGGAGGTTGGCTGGGCTATTGCTTCCACCAAGGAAGGCTGTGATGAAGGAGGCTGCAGGTGGCTGCCAATGGTGGAAGTGAAGCAATGGCTGACGTTGAAGGAGGGAAGCTTCAAAGGGGCGCCGGCTGGTGGCTGGGCATCCAGATCCTCTTTGGGAGCTGTTGTACAGAGGTTGGAAGGCTGCAAGCTGGTCATGGTTGCTGCAGCAAAGGGGAGAGAAAGAGAGAGTTCAAGGGAGAGAGAGAGAGAGAGAGAGAGAGAGAGAGAGAGGGAGAGAGACGTGAGATGAGAATTTCCTCTAGCCGTTCTTTTTTTCTTTTTTGTTGAACTTAGGTTTTGATATCATCAAAACCTAAGTTTCCAATAATGTGTAATGAGCCATACGTGAATAGCTGCAGCCTTGGCTTTTTGGGGGAAATTCAAAGGGAGTAAGGAAGAAAGGGGAAAGAAGGAAGGGAAGGAAAAGGAAAGAAGAGGGGAAGAAGGAAAAGGAAAGGAAAGAAAGAAAAGAGAGGGGAAGAAAAAAGAAGGAGGGGGCTGGAAAAGAAGCCTACGTATGTGGAGAGGGAGGAAAGAAAGGAGGAAAGAAGAGGAAGAAGAAAAAGAAAGAAAAGGGAAAAAGAAAGGAAAGAAAGAAAAGGAGGGAAAAAGGAAAAGGGAAAAAAAATAAGAAGAAAAAAATGGAAAGTAGGGCTGGAGGCTTGGGTGACCACCTTGTGGGTCCCACCTGTCTAAAATGCAAAATAAATAATAATAATAAAAATGAACAAATAAAAAGAAAATTGAAAGGAATAAAAGATTTTTTTTTAATAAAACAGAAATGTAAATGAGTGGGCCATCTCAGAGCGGGTCCAAATTACAGTTTTGAAATTCATTTTGACGATTAGAGGGGTAAAATAGCCTTTTCAGAAAATTTCCAGGTGAAACGAGCTATTTTTGGCAGTTTTTGAAACGAGCTCGGATTTTGAAGTTCAATACCCCATTGCGAAGCAAATCCAATGTAGAATTTAAAAATGTAATTTTGAAAGAAATCCAGATTGTTTTTCTTGAGAAAATGCTTCCAAATTTATTTTTAGACAGAATGAGCTATTTTTGGCAGTTTTTTTGAAACGAACTCGGATTTTGAAATTTAATACCCCGTTGCGAAGAAAATTCAGTGTAGAATTCAAAAATTTGAGTTTGAAATAAATCCAGATTATTTTTTTTTTTAGAAAATATTTCCAAATTTAGACTCCCGGGGTAAAAATGTCTATTTTGGAAACCCGAGGTTTGAAATTGATTTCTGAAAACTTTTAAAACTCAATCTGGATTGAAATTTATAAAAGTGGAGTTCTGAACTTCGAAAATGAAATGAAATGTGATGAAATGTTATGAAATGCTGAGAAATGATATGAAATAATGAGAAATGACATGCGAAATACAGACCCTGAAGGAAGAATTTTAGATGTTAGACCCCGATTGACACTTGTACCAGTTCAAAAAGCATTAAAATTGATAAAATTTGTAAAATAGCTCAAGAAATGGTTTTCGGGACTCTACTGGGTTAGAGTGACACTGAAAATTGAGGTTCGAGCTGGATTGAACTGAGATGAGCTAGATTGAGCTGGGTTTTAGAGTTTCAGAACTCCAATGAGCTGACAATGATACTGACTCACTGACCTTTCCGACTGAATTTTCAAGAAAAGTTGCCATTTTTAGAGAAATGGTACGGAATGATCACTGGAGCGAAGTGAATTACGAACCTGAGTTGGGTTTGAGCTAGAACAAAGGTTGAACTAAAATCAAATCTTGAACACTAGCTCAATTGACTGAACTCGGCTCAATTTCAGCTGAAAGAGCTAAAATGGACTAAAATGGGCTCCTAGACACTTGGAAATGGTTTTGAACTAAAACTGGAGCACTTGAACTCCTGGTGTGCTTGAAGACGAGCTTAGTGGCAAAGAAAACACACCAAATTTGGGCTATAAAAATGCCCCAGTTAGAAGGATCTGACTGGATATGAAAATATTAGCCCTGATGAAAATGGTAGATATGAAATGGAGAATGAAGAAGACAATTGGCTTGGATTCGAGTGAGAAATGAGCTCATTTCTGAAGAAATGATCACATTTTGGCAGGAATGGTCAGAAATGAAAATGGTATGTTCATTGTGAGCTCAGATGAGCTTGAGATGACTGATATTCTAACTGTCTTGAACTGACCAATGAGCTTGGTTGACTCCGACTGACTGGGGTCCGGTATGACCTAGGGGTAAAATGGTAATTTTCCTAATGAAAATGGGTAAAATGGTGATTTTCTGAAACTAACTCGGGGTTTGACTCCTACACTGACCTGACAGGGTTGGCACTGCCTGAGGAGGATTGTTTGAGAATGGATGTGGAAAATTTGGGGTGTTTACAGATGCCCTTCTTTGCTACTAAGCCGTCTTGAAGATGAGCTTAGTGGCAAAGAAAACACACCAAATTTGGGCTATAAAAATGCCCCAGTTAGAAGGATTTGACTGGATATGAAAATATTAGCCCTGATGAAAATGGTAGATATGAAATGGAGAATGAAGAAGAAAAATTTTACCTCAAAAGAAGTGAGATTCAGGTTTTGCCCTTAACCTGGATGGGACGGAAAATTCCTCGTGTAGAAACGAAGCTCAGGTTTGACCCTTAACCTGACCGGGGAATGAAATACCTCATCAAGAAGAGGCTCAGGTTTGTACCCTTAACCTGACCGAGAAATGAAATACCTCATCAGAATGAGTCTCAGGTTTAACCCTTAACCTGATTGGGCGGAAAATGAAATACCTCATCAAAGGAGGCTCAGGTTTGTACCCTTATCCTGATTGGGCGGAAAATGAAATACCTCATCAAAGGAGGCTCAGGTTTATACCCTTATCCTGATTGGGCGAAAAATGAAATACCTCATCAAAGGAGGCTCAGGTTTGTACGCTTATCCTGATTGGGCGGAAAATGAAATACCTCATCAAAGGAGGCTCAGGTTTGTACCCTTATCCTGATTGGGCGGAAAATGAAATACCTCATCAAAGAAGGCTCAGGTTTGTACCCTTATCCTAATTGGGCGAAAAATGAAATGGATTCCTCGAAGAAAGAAACCATGATGGAACCTTCGGATTTCCACACAATGAATCCGATAGGGGTTTTGCAAAAGGATGAAATTGGGGTCCCTAAAGCTTGAAAAGGGGTTTGATTTTGGGCGCCTCATTGTTGAGACTAAATAACTTTTGAAATTGGTGACCTTTTGCGAGAACATGATTGGTGGCTTAACCTCAAGTCGAAATTGGACTGTTTATGGTGGGAGAGTGGGGACACAGGGAAGTGTGCGAATCTGAGAGCCCATGCGCTCAGATTATACCAACAGAAGGGAAGGAACCTTGAAAACTCCCGTTATCAAGTCCTTAAAAGGGATAACAACTGATGTCAGGATGCGCCAAAGAGGAACCTCAAGCTCTCGCTTCACGCCAGGATGACTAGAAAATATTGTCAAAATGTGGGAAATTGTTGTTGATTCAAAATAATTGAAAATGATGCACATTGTTTTGAAATTATTTCCTCTTTTCTACCTAAAGTATTACCTCCGACTAGGCTTAACTCTGTAGAATCAAGATTCGAATTCAAATTGTTTGCAATTGTCTTTCTTTCAAGGAAGCTATCAATTTCCCTGATATGAACAAAAAAGAGAGTATTCTTGATATTGTGAAAGCAATTGGTGAAAGAATATTGATAGTAGAATTTCACAAATTTAAAGAAGATTCTTTGGCAAATTTGGCAGTCTGATATCCTGGGATTCTTTTCTCATGACGATCTTTCTCCCTACTCTTTTTTTTTTTGGCAGAATTAGAGCTCTCTTGGGTTTTTGGGGATTACATCATCCTTCATTTTGGAGATGTCCTGACTTTTCTCTCTTTTTTTTTTTTGAAAGGGTACATCACAAACTCCTTCATCTCAGAGATGTTCTGATCCTTCTTTTTCTCTCAGGGATTATATCGACGGTTATTGGCTCTTTGGTTGGAAATCCCTTTATGATAGCAGAAATTAAATATCCTTTAGGGTTTGTCGGGAGGCTCATCGCAGTCGCCTTCATCTTGACGGTGCTCTGAACTTTCCCTGGAAGAATCCGTCACAAACTCCGTCATCTTGGAGATGATTCAAATCTTCTTTGGCCCCGGGGGTCTACTCGCCTAATTCGCCTTCATCTTAACGACAATTGAGAGATCCCTTTTGCAGATATTTAATTGCAGCTTAGGTGATTGAGGAGATATAGGGATTTAATGGATTTTTCTGTATCACCCAGGATATTTCGAATGCTTTATTTTCCAAGAATGATCTTTAAAAATGTGCCATTGACTGCGATCAATACCGATCACTTATGGCTTTGCAACAACATTGAATTTCCTTTTGCTGGCCATATCGAGGATTTATTCGTCATCCTTTTGGTTGGCCAATAGAAAGCATTTGAATTTTGAATCCTTTTTCACAAAAGCTTTGACCTTTCGGAAATAATACTAAAGGTATTCTGAGGTAATGTTTTTGTGCAATAAAAATTTTGAAATCAACAAATATTTAATGACAAATTGGCAAGATTTTCTTGAAATCCTTGGTGAGAGCGAGCATTTGAAGCACAACGCAACACATCCATAGCAAAAAATTTCTTCTCCTTTCCCCAAAGGAGAAGATTTAGAAATTGGAAATAGGAATTACTCCTCTCTTCCCTGAAGAGGAGGTGTTTGCAAAATGAACTTTCGAAGAAAAATTAAGCTTTCGTCAAAACTTCCTAACATTAGGCTTCTCTTATGGAAAGGGGGCCGGTAATGGTGAGGTCGGTGAATCGGTCATGAAGGAACGAGTCCATCACACTCTCCCTAAAACGAGGGTCCTTCATGATGAAATGGCCCAGTTTGAAATTGTGGTCACAAGGAAAGCGAACTTCCGTCGAAGCTCTCCCTGAACTAAGGGTTCCTTGTATGAAATTGGAATTTTGTTTTGCAAACGGTTCACATAGACACGAGTCCCTTCAAACTCCCCCTGAAAAGGGGCTAGGTGAACAGAGGATAGCATGCGAAAAGAACGAGCTCCCTTGAACTCTCCCTATAAAAAGGGTCTCTTGCAAGAGAAAATGATTGAAATTGGTATTGAGTGACCAAAAGGTCGAAATTGGAATTTGGAAAATTTGAAATTTGATATTTGAAATTAGAAATTTGGAATTTGGAATTTGGAATTTGAAAATTGATTGACCCGAAGATCAAAATTGGAAATTTGGAAATTGATTGACCTGAAGGTCAAAATTGGAATCTTGGAAATTGGGTGGCCGGAGGGCCGAAATTGGTAATTGGATGGCTCGAAGGCCGAAGTTGGAAATTGGATGGCCCAAGGGCCGAAACTGATAATTGGAATTTGAACTTTGATGAATGATCAACACAAAGACTGAACCCGAGAGGTTGAGTGATACGACCAACCAGGGAGACACTAACCACGAGTGCTCAACTTTGCAAGAACACCAGCATGAATATCGGGTTTTGAAAATATGTAAACATAGACATTGGATTTTGAAAATGTACCAGTTCGAGCACTGGATTTTGAAAATGTACCAGTTTGAGCACTGGATTTTGAAAACATACCTTGTTTTTAAATTGAAATTTGAATTTTTGAAAGAGACCTATGCTATTAAAATATTTGGGAATTGTAACGAGAATGATTGTCGGGGTCTCAGGATTTATCCCTTATCCTGAATGGGTAGTTCAGGTTCATCCCTTAACCTGAAGGGAAAGTTCAGGTTTATCCCTTAACCTGAAGGGAAAGTTCAGGTTTATCCCTTAACCTGAAGGGGAAGTTCAGGTTTATCCCTTAACCTGAAGGGAAAATCAATATGATGCATATGTATGCGAATGAATGCATGCAAATGCAAATGAATGCAAATGTATGCAAATGAATGCAAAATGATGTAAATGGATGCACATGCCTGCAAAATGAGAGATTTTTTTTATCCTGCCTGCATACAAGATGTTTTGAAAACAATTTTCAAAATAATGCCTTAGTGTAACTGGGAAAGAAGAATTTGACCATTGTTGAAGAAAGTATATTGAGGAATTACAAAGGATGGAATAGAGGATTTAAGTATAGAAATTTTTCAAATGTTGAGCATTGATGGGGGTCTGATAATTCCACACCACCGGCATTGATAAGCAGATATGAATTGCGGCGTAATGCTTCATCGACAACATAGGGCCCTTCCCAATTCGGCGACCATTTGCCACCCGGGCGATGCTTGAGATAAATCATTGATCTGAGCACTAGATCATTGACTCAAAATTTTCTTTCAATGACGGATTTTGCATATTGTTTGGCTATCCTCTGAAGATATGATTGAGCGTGCTCTGCTGCTCTGAGTCTTCTTTCATCTAGCAAATCAAGTTGTACTAGCCGCTGTTGCTGATACTGATCAAGAGGTAATTCGAGAAGTGATGCAAATTTCAGAGCAGGTTTCTGAACATGTAGAGGCAATACTACTTCGGTTCCGTAGACAAGTTCTGACGGAGTAGCATTAGTTGGAGTTCGAATGGTGGTTCGATACGCCCACAATGCATCATGAATCTTCTCATGCCAGTCACGACCTGTTTCCAAAGTTCGCTCCAGGATTTGAATCAAAATCCTATTGGTGGCCTCTGCTTGGCCATTTTCTTGAGGATAATAAGGAGCGGAGAAATGATGATGGATTTTGAACTTCAAACAGAAAGTCCTCATTCTCTCATTCTTGAAATGACTGCCATTATCTGACACAATATCATGTGGTATGCCAAAACAACAAAGGATATTCTTGTGGATGAATAAGACCACATGTCGACCTTCTACTGTGCGTAGAGTGACTGCTTCTACCCATTTAGTAAAATATTCTATTGCGGCAAGAAAATATTTGTGGTCATTTGAAGCAGAAGGAGTAATGGGGCCTACGACATCAAAAGCCCACATGGAAAATGGCCATGGTGAGACAACGGATTGCAAGTATGTCGCTGGCGCATGAATAGAAGGTGCATGCATTTGACATTGAACACACTTCTTCACAAAACGATAGCAATCTTTTTGCATAGTTCTCCAGTAATATCCTGCTCGGATGATTTGTTTGACAAGAGTTTGGTAGCCAACGTGACCACCACAAATGCTTTCATGTGCTTCTTGCACAACTTCTTTGGCTTCTTCTTCATCCAAACATCTGGAATATTCAGAACTGAATCCAGGACGATAAAAGACATCAGAGAGAATAAAATATCAGGCAGACACGCACCGAATCACTCGTTACTCTTGCCAGTGATATTCTGAGAGAAGGAGATAGATGTCTTCTTCTTGATGAGAGCCTTTCTGAGACTGTCATCAGCTTGCTCAGACATCATCCTAATTATCATTTTCTTGAACATCTGATATGTAGCAGGATCAATGTCATCCCTATTATTCAGACTCTGTCTTCTGACAGATCTTGGAGAATCCATTTCTTCTTGCCTGCTTCTAAAATCACTGATTCCCTGATACAGTGGTGTCTTCTTGCTTGATCTGATCTGAACCACTTGGGAATACTAATGCACTCTACAGAATGGATGATTAAATTTCGATGATGAAGATTCAGGATACAAATGAATATAGAAAAAAAAATATTTGATGAGAATTTGGTAGATAATTGAAAGAGTATCCCATTACTAGGGATTGAGTCATCGTTGGGATTACGACAATTGCGTTGTCATTCCTTTGCAAAGAAAATAAACAACTGAAAATCATGCCTTGTTACCTAGGCGAGGTCATCAAACCAAGAATGAAGAATTTGAAAGATTTTTATTCATTGAAGGGAAAACATGATTGTATTAATAATAAACTTTAGAAAGAGGGGGCAGACAAACAATTTGCCACCACTCTTTATGATCAGTAGAGACACGAGGATTGGACAAAAGAGTGAGAATGATGAAAGAATCCCAGCCATATTTGGCAAAATGGTATGTTTCGGATCACTGCGCTGATGCAAGGTCGAACTCTGGCATAACTTCTGATAGTAGCCAAGCTTCTACGCGCTTCTGTCTCTGAGAAAATTGTCTGACACATCACTCTGGATAGTAGTAGGTACAGGAAAATGGGCCGAGTAACTTGAATCTCTTACCATATGCATAGGTATATCTGGGAGGTGATAACTCTCGATCAAAATAGTCTCACACCACTTCTTCTTGCAGTAATCGATCAGGAGTCAGTACCGTGCAATTGGAAGGAGCTCCTTGCCGTTATATCTGAACGAACTAGCTTTGGTCGGTACATGCTGAAGGAACAACGACTAAAGAGCATATGTACATCCCTCGACTAAGATGGACTCTCCAAGTGTGAAGCGGATCAGTCCTCTGTATAGAAAAGCAAATGCGGCCATGGCTATCGAAAGACGGCTGGTCTGTCGACTTCCCCATCTCCTCAGAAGCTGAACTATTCTGACATCCACACAGTTCTGTCCGTCTGGAAAGAAAACAAGTCCCACAGTGTAGAAAACCATCACATGCTGAATTTTCTCTTGAGCTATTCTGGACAACGAGCTGACTTCTGCGAATTCTCCATACTGTCGGTATATCTCGATCAGGCTCACGTACTCATTCTCGTTTTCTTCAATCAGTGGCCAAGACTTGCGCCCTGTCATGCGAGCTACGACATCTTTGGGGTCCAGACCCTTGACATTGATTAGAATCTGCTGCTCTAATGGATCTCCAGGATGAC